>NW_026535790.1:10011666-10625833 GCF_028551555.1 Melozone crissalis
TTGATAGCAAGTTTTTTTTAAGATAGAGTTTCTGATGAAAATCCACATTGTCACAGACAGTGATTAAGACTCTGGGAGTGTGGACATTTGCCATTGTTTAATCTTTTTCCATGCCATCAATGATGGATCTGTGCTCTTCAAGGTGTAGCTTACATGAGGCCTTGTGATGTGTCAGGGATAGGCACTGCTTTTCCTGCCTCAGAGAGGGATGCTTCTAAAGAGCAGCAAGGGGTTCTGGTCAGGGCAGTGGGAGCAAGATCTCTGCCTTTCCCTGTCTGCCTGGATGACCTGGTTAAGTGGTTGGAGCTTGAGAGAGACAGACAAGTCTATGGGAGGGAATATTGCCTGGAGAAAAATTGGCCCCAGTTAGGGGAGCTGAGCCAATGTGTGCTGCTTTGTATTGGCTTGGCTTTCTGTAGGAAGGTGCTGCTGGGAATCTGAATGGCAGAGGGCTTGCTGAAAATGGGCTCTTCCAGAGAGATTGTATTCTCTTTGAAGCAAGATTGAAGCAAGAACTTCATTACAAGATTATGTAATTTGAAGCTTCACTGAATTTTCTGAGTGGAGGTACTAAAGGGGAGGAAGAAAATTGTAACCACTGTTCTGTTTAATTTCAGACAACATAAACTTTATAACAAGGAGTTGTATGCTGATTTCATCGCTGCTCAGATTAAAACATTGTCTTTCTTGGCTTACATTATCAGAATTTACCAGGTAGGATGAATTTTTAATACTTTGGTACTTAATGCATCAGGTTTCTAGTTGCTTTATGGCAGGCAAGTGACCTGCATGTCTGCAATGCATGAGGGGTTGGAGATGGGAGCATTTCTGTAGAATATCTGGAGGTGGAGCTGTACTTGGTTATCCTTTCAAAAGTATCCTCATATGAATACAAAGTTAAAATATGCCATCCCTCCTCCCTGGGCATTTATGGAATGACTACTGTGTTTTAGTTTTAGGATGAGATTTTGCAAGAGAAACTAGTGAATTTTAATGGAGTGCTATTTTGCAAATGTAACACCAACCTTAAGAATAGAACGTTGTAGTAGTTGTACTCATGTTACTCTTTTTATTGTAGGAATTAGTGGCTAAATATTCTCAGCAAATGGTAAAAGGAATGTTGCAGCTGCTCTCCAATTGTCCAGCTGAAACAGCACACCTCAGGAAGGAGCTCCTGATTGCTGCTAAGCACATCCTGACAACAGACCTGAGGAGCCGTATGTAGCACTTTTTACAAGTGTACCTGTAAACTGGAAAGATTTCTGCTATTTCTGTCAATTCTAGATGCAGATTACTTATTTATATTGGACTATCACAAGATACCAGACCAAATGGAATTGTTGTGTGCAGGGTTGCCCAATTTGTCATTTACAGTAACTCATTAGTTATATACAAAAAGTTTTTCAAAGTTGTAAATAACCTGAGCACTTTTTTCTCTTTGCAAATATAATTGTCTTTGACTGGGTACTGCAGTGTTACCCAAGGGACAAGTGTCAATGGAGTAGACAGTCACAAGAGATTGTTTGAAAACTTCCTTGTAAATGCTACTGCCTTTTAGAAGCTTCAGGAATTAATTTGTGGATAAAATCACTTTCTAACTTCAGGTTTAAATACCGAAGTTAAGTGATCTCATGCTTAACTATCTTATTTTGATTATTTCCTTTGCCAATTGTTGTGTATGGCTTTTTCATATTTCTGTTTTTTAAATTGTAGAGTTTATTCCATGCATGGACAAGCTGTTTGATGAATCTATACTGATTGGCTCTGGGTACACTGCCCGGGAGACGCTGAGGTATGAGAAAGTTCAGAGTAATGATCTGAGTGCCTGCCAGGGCTGCTTGAAAATCATTAATATTTACAGCAGCTTCTGTATAGGGTCCTAAATCTTTGCTTCAAATGACTAATTTTACTAGATTGCTTTATTGGCAGAGCTTCTGCTGCTGTAATGGTGGCTTTTGTTTAACACTGATGGCAGAGCATAGTAATGTGAGTGTAGGACAAAATAAGAAAAATGGGTGAATGAAGATGATTTCAGTTTTTTGAATTGTGGAGGACAACAAAAACATGGAAACCAACTCAGTATCTGCCCAATATTTCATGAAACACTCTAAATCTTATGTCTGGTGTAAAATCTGAATGAGATTTAAACTGTTTTGTCAATGAATGCTTTAAAACTAACTTCTTTGCAATTGAAAAAGTAAATGGAGAGAATACCATTCTGTGTCTTCAACAGTCTAAATTTTAGGTGAGCTTGCTGACCAAATTAGTATCTGAACTAGGAGAATGATTTCTTTTTATTTAGTTATCAAATGTACCTTACTGACAACATGTGTTAGATTTAGAAATATTTTCTCTGCTAGAATAATTTATGATTATGAAACAGATTACCAGCACTGCTCAAAATATGGCTAACATGCATGTTAACTGCATGTAGATGAAAATATGTAGTAGAATGTTCTGCAGTGAAGGAAGAAAGATCAGAGAGGCAATACCAGAGTTGTGGGATAGATTGATGCATCATGGGTTAAATTGCACAGCTTAAAATTTCCTCCTGTAACCAAAAAGGCCTTGTGAGCTCTGGGTTTGCATATGGAAATAGAAAACTTACATTGAGAAATTTGGAACTACCTCCAGGCAGTGATTATTTGTTTAGTCAAATTGACACCATTTTTAGTTGTGTTCAATATGTTTTCCTCATTCCTTGTTTTGGCTGTAGACCCCTTGCATACAGCACCCTGGCAGACCTGGTCCATCACGTCCGGCAGCATTTGCCTCTCAATGACCTCTCCCTGGCTGTCCAGCTGTTTGCCAAGAACATTGATGATGAATCCTTGCCAAGCAGCATCCAGACCATGTCTTGCAAGCTCCTGCTAAATTTGGTAGACTGTATCCGGTCTAAAAGTGAACAGGAAAATGGAAATGGTAGAGACATCCTTATGAGAATGCTGGAGGTATTGATCTGTTTACAGCATTTGATAATTGCTTGGATATCCTGTTTTGTAGTATGTTGTCAATCACATTTTACTTTCTCCTTTCTTCAGAAATGAGAATATGTAGGAACAGCCTGTGTATTGTATTTCACTTCAGTTCTTCAGCTCTTTAAAATGCTCTGCAGCTGGGATAATATCTCAAGTGTAGTGGAGATGCTTTGTCAACTCAGCTTCATTCAGTGACTAGTTTCAAAGCAGGAAATTGAATGCCTGTTTTGAGTAGCTTGTTTTTTTAAAAAAGAAATTTGTTCTAAATTTTAGTTATAATTTTTTTGTTGTGTAGGAGTATGCTAGAATTGTATTTTTTAATGCCTTCTGGTTATGGGTGTGCTTTTTGGTGTGGTTTGTTTTTTAAAGCCCTGAAAGAGGATCTTCACATAGGTTCTTGGCATGGCACAATACAATCTGTACAATTATGACAACCTAATGATCCTTTTTAAGGGTCTTTATATGGAGTTTTTTTTTTTTGTATTTTTGAAAATCAAGGATGCACTAATTGTTCTAAGAGGGCAAACTAGTTTATTGATACATTTAAAAACATTTGCTGTCATTTGAATGACTTCAAAAATACCTGAAAGTTTTATTGATCTCAGTATGCTGATTTGAAATACTAGTGCTCTTAATTTAAGATGATTTTTGAAGAAATAACTTATTTCTTTTTCTTTCCTCCCCCTCTCTGCTGTTTGATCTGCCTCTCCTCCTCTGCCTTAGGTGTTTGTTCTGAAGTTCCACACCATAGCCCGCTACCAGCTCTCTGTCATTTTTAAGAAGTGCAAGCCCCAGTCCGAGCTCGGGGCGGCTGAAGCCGCCTTACCTGGAGTGCCCACAGCAGCAAATGCAGCTCCTGTTCCTGTCCCATCTCCTGCCCCAGCCACTCCTGTGGCCCCTGCACCTGTAGCTGTGTTTGAAAAGCAAGGGGAGAAAGAAAAAGAAGACAAGCAGACATTTCAGGTCACGGATTGCCGGAGCTTGGTGAAAACTTTGGTCTGTGGGGTCAAGACGATCACGTGGGGCATCACCTCGTGCAAAGCTCCTGGTGGTAAAACTGCATATTTAATTGCATTTATCTCTTATAATTCTGCAGAAAAAAGCCTCTCTAGAATGAAAGCAAATAGTATTTTTAATGCTGAACTATCTTACTCTTCTTTCAGAAGCACAATTCATTCCTAATAAGCAGTTGCAACCTAAGGAGACTCAGATCTATATAAAACTGGTAAAATATGCAATGCAAGCGTTGGATATTTATCAGGTATGTAACCTGCCCACATAGCACTTCTATTTGTGCAGTTACTGTATTTAGATCTTTTAATAAGGATTTATTTGTCAGCTAAAACACACATTATACATATAGTATTTTTTCACTAAGTCTTTAATTGGGACCACAACTGTTGAGAAATGCTCAATATGAAGAATTAATTTCAAAAGTGAATTTCAACGTACTTACTATTTGCAAGCTACAGATTATTTTCTCAACAGCCATTTTTGTCTGTTCATGCAGGCAGGTCAGACTGGAAGTAATAGTCTTTCACGTAGTGAATTAAGTCTTTCCTTGAAAGAGCTAGTTTAGCTAACAGTTGAAGCATTCACATGTCTGTGTTTGTCTTCTGTAGTTACACAAAATACTAATGAAATGTAAATGTGTTTGATTGGGTATTAAGTAATTTACAAATACATTGATATCTCCTGCTGTTGTTTTTCTCCATTTCTAACTTTCTAGTTTTAAAATCTGTTCTGAAAACACTCAATTTTAGTATTTTTGTCATGGCTGGCTCTTGTGCCCAATTTTTACTTGTGTGGGGCTTGCATGTAAAACCCATAAAATCTCAGTTACTTTCAAAAGCTGTTTTAAGAATGATGGAGAATAAGCCACTCAAATTCTGTAACCAGTGTATGTGGTCTTCTCAATTGCTGTAGGTGCAGATAGCAGGAAATGGACAGACGTATGTTCGAGTAGCAAACTGTCAGACAGTCAGGATGAAAGAGGAAAAGGAAGTTCTGGAGCATTTTGCTGGTGTGTTCACCATGATGAACCCTTTAACTTTTAAAGAAATCTTTCAAACTACTGTTCCTTACATGGTGGAGAGGATCTCTAAAAACTATGCTCTTCAGGTATGTTGGTGTTTACTTTTTAAATTGATAATGAACAGCATGTAGGAAAGGGCTTGTGCCTTGAGGTACATATGACTGATGTAGAATTAAAAATAATAATTTTGACCTTAGCACATGAGATTTAAAGCAGTGTATATAAAGAATAGTCTATGAAAATAATTTAAAAATGGATTTTCAAAAAACCTTACCTAAGTGATTCAATACAAACATGAACACATCAGTTTAGAAGATATGAATGGACTTCATTTTTGAAAAGTACTGAACTTTATGGACTTGTTTTGTTCATCTTGTTGTGCTAATGTTCTGCTGTTTTACAGAATGCAAATCCTATAACATCCATTTAAAATTCAACCTGAAACAACATACATTGTTGTTTTCCACTGAGGACAAACAGAATCACTTGGGTATCAGTGGAGATGGGGAAGGAAATTTATTTTAAGGTTTTTTTTAATGGATATTGCATTTATCCTTTTGTTCTTTTTATTACAACAGTAATAAGTTCTTTGTGGTTTCCTTTTATAGATTGTTGCCAATTCTTTCTTGGCAAACCCTACTACCTCTGCTCTCTTTGCAACCATTTTGGTGGAGTATCTTCTGGATCGTCTGCCAGAAATGGGCTCTAATGTGGAACTTTCCAATCTGTATCTCAAGCTGTTCAAGTTAGTCTTTGGCTCAGTTTCACTATTTGCAGCTGAAAATGAACAAATGCTGAAGGTAAAGGTCATTTGTTTTAAAAATAAGTCTGCTTTAAAAACAGCACTCTTAAGAGTTTTGCATAGTAACATTTGGGAGTCATGTAATGTTTGACACACTATTTGTGACACATCTCCATTTTTTTCCAAATTCCAAGTACATTATCTTGTTTATATGAGACAGTTTCTGTGAATATTTTCTTCATATTTGAAACTACGGAATGATGTACTAATTCTGATAAATGGCTGATACATGACTGTGGTCTGTGATTGCCATAAGCCCATGTAACTTCATGGTCAGGAGATGCACAAATTCTTGCATATTTTCTCCCTTTGTTTCTGTATTAACTCAAGAATTTTGCTTGGGTTGAAATCAGTTTTTTGTGTGTTGGTGAATCTTGTTCACTCATGTCATATTCAGTGACATTTACCTCTTGAGTTAGATTTTTCTATGCCCTTGAGAAGCCTGGGCTTGAGGAATGGTATTCTTTCTACTGACAACGTATTATGTATTCCAAGAATCTATTTATGTTGATGAGATCATCTCATTATTCAGTGAATTTAGAAATGCTGAGCTTGTAGCAAGAGTGCACTTCCCTCATAAAAGCAGCAGCTGCCTGTATCTAGAAAAGACATTAAGAATTTAATGGAACACTGATTGTTCTCTCATACTTTCTCTTTGTCTTTTTTCCTTGTACTTTGTACTAAACAAAATTTCTGATACAGGCGACTGTAGAAAAGAGTGGGGATTACCAATTTCCCAGAATCTTTGAAAACTAACAATAATATAAAGCAATATTCATATAATCTTGCTTTAAATCATGCAATTTGTCATCAGAATCAAGGTCATTTGGATTTTATAAGATGTGATGAAGTTTAAAGAGTGTAATTTACTACCTTCACAGTTTCATGCTTCTGTTACTTTTTTTTTGTTTCTGTAGGATGAATGGTAGGAGCCTTGGGCAGACAATTTAATTGAATGATGAAGGCTGTTTGCAGCATTTGCATAGCAATGTAGAAAGCTTTTTAGATGTTAATAATATCCAGACACGTTGCTGTTTGTCTCTAGTCCATGAGATTACTGGTATTCATCAACTATTTTTAATAAATCTTGTAAGGTGTTCATGTCCTCTGCTCTAGAAAGGCCACCAGTTCCATAGCCTCTTTTACTTGAGAGAGTTTGCTTTCAAAATTAAATTTCAGCATTAACAACTAATGGTGAAATTAGATCAGGGGTAAATTAATATTGTTGAGTGTCCTCTCTTCTCATTCTGACACCTCTCATTTCTGCTCCCCATTCCCAGGTACTTGAGAGGAAATATTTTCTTGTTGTGTCAGATTTGCAGAATCTCATGCTAAACTCTTGTACAGTCTGATGATGACAAAATTGGTACTTTATTAATCTTCAAGCTTTATTTTCTTTATAGCCACATTTGCACAAGATTGTGAACAGCTCTATGGAACTTGCACAGACTGCCAAAGAGCCCTATAACTATTTCCTGCTGCTCAGAGCACTGTTCAGATCTATTGGAGGAGGCAGTCATGATCTGTTATACCAAGAATTCTTGCCGCTGTTACCAAACTTACTGCAAGGTAGAACAACCCCTTCTTTCCCTGCCCCAGCTTCTGATTTTTTTATGTGAATAGTAGTAATAAAGTTATGCTATGTAGTTGAAAACCCCTCAAAACTAAAGCCCTACCCCTGACAAGTAGCTTCTGATTTTGAGTTTAGTGATTGATTTAAATACCTTGAATGTGCTTGTTTTCATTTACTATCAGCTGCTTCAGGCTCCATAGTTTTGGCTGCTTCACAATTTCTGCTGCTTGTTTTTCTTCTTTTCATTGTGGAGCTGTTGGGCTTTTCTTGTTTGTTTCTTTTACTTGTTTGGGGCTTTTTGCAATGGGTAACTTTGTTGGCAGAAAGCATTTGGGGGATGAGTGAGTAGGTGAAGCAATGCTGCCAGGCCACCGCTGGTTTTGTGGGGAGAACATGGCAGTGAAGCTCTGGCTGTTCTGCAGTTGAGGGCATGTGTGTGCACCTGCAAGGGCGTGATAAATAGAAATTCAAGTAGTGCCAGACTGCAAAAAGAAATGGAAATAACAATCAGTTTGATTAATTGAGCATTTATGCTTGCAAGAACTGTGTTCCGGAAATACTGAGAGTGAGCAAGGAAATGTGGAGAGCTACTTAAACCTAAGAACAAGCTAATCAGAACTGTTCCAGGACTGTAGTTTGGTTCGGATCTACAGCTTTAGGGATAGTTTTTTGTGTTGTTAGCAAATATATATGTTATCAATAAATCATTATGTAAAACTCATGCCAGTAGATTTATGGAATATGTGAAATCTTTATGGGGAGGAAAGTCACTTGGGGAGTGTGCTTAGTCTGTATGGGGCAATTAATGCACTTGAACTCGCTGAATGTTTCTTTTCAGGATTTGAAATATTTTTTTAAAAAAGTTCTGTGTGGGTTTATTTTTATTGTTACAAGGCTGAGGTTTGAGTCAAATTATCTTTTTTCTATCTGCTGTATTCAAATGCTGCCTTGTTGAGTCTAGTATTAAACTCTAAAATATGTATAGATGCTTTTTCTTTTATATGTGTGTACATAAAAAAGCATTCACTGCTTGACATCCTTAGATGTAAGTTAGAATAATGAATGGTATTAATATTTTGTAAATTCATTATTTACAAAGCCGTAAGCTCTACAGTGTCTAAAAACATCACATTCTCCTGAATTGAGGAAATAGCAATTTTGAACAGCAAACTGTGGACTTTTTCCTGTGAGTGTATAACCTATCCTTAACTTTCAGGACTTAATATGTTGCAAAGTGGCCTTCACAAGCAGCACATGAAAGACTTGTTTGTGGAGCTCTGCCTCACCGTGCCCGTCCGTCTGAGCTCGCTGCTGCCCTATCTGCCAATGCTCATGGACCCCTTGGTGTCAGCCCTTAATGGATCCCAGACCCTGGTCAGCCAGGGCTTAAGAACTCTGGAGTTGTGTGTGGATAACTTGCAGCCAGACTTTCTGTACGACCACATTCAGCCAGTTCGAGCCGAGCTCATGCAGGTAAATGTGTTGTTTCCTCTTAGGCCACAAGAGGTCACTGATTTGCTGAATACCATCAGAAATTTGTGTGAGCCTTTGGTTACAAAAACTTGAAAAATCTGCCTTGAAACCTGTACCAGTCTGATGTGAGTGTAGAAGGATAGTTGGTGTTGTGCTGTTAAGCTGAAAACTTAGAAGTGAATGAATAGTTTCTCCTGTGCACTTTGTTAAATGGTTACATTCTATTTACTTTTTTTGCTTCTATATTTCAAAACCAGCTCTGAGCTTAATTCAGTTCAGCCTTAATTGCCCTGCTTTTTTAATTAACAATGTCGTTCAATATTCATCATAAACCTGAAACTACACTCCAAGATAGAAAAGTTTTTCTAGCTGATGACAGTAATCTAATCTAAAACTGCATTTAGGACAACCTTGTTACAAAGCACTTGGGCTGTTGTGAACTGAGACTGCTGATATTCAACCTTGATAAGAGACTTATGCAGGGTCAGTTTCCCAAATGCAAGAATAAAGTGTTTTCCTTGACCTTTTTTTTTAAGTTACAACATGAAAAATGTTGGAGTAAGATTTTTTTTTTTTTACATGACAACTTGAACAATGTTGAAGTAAACCTGGCCTACCCATGTACCTTAATCCTCCAGGCTTTGTGGAGAACCCTGCGCAATCCTGCTGACAGCATCTCCCACGTGGCTTATCGTGTGCTTGGGAAATTTGGTGGAAGTAACAGGAAGATGTTGAAGGAATCACAGAAACTACAATATGTGGTCACAGAAATCCAAGGACCCAGTATTACAATTGAATTTTCAGACTGTAAAGCATCCATTCAGCTCCCAATGGAAAAGGTAAGGGCTTAAGTTACTTTCAGTGCTGAGAAACTGCCTTTAAAAATATATGTCTGGAAGTTCTTTCTTTATTTCTTCTATAAACTGTGTAAGATTTCACCCCCAAAATAACAGATATAGGCATGCTGTACTGCTCTTACAAAGTGATTGCAGTATGGGCTAAACTGGCCCAAATAAATGTTTTCACAGAATGGGTAAGGTTGGAACTTCTGGTATATTGCTTAGGTTAGGAGCAGGAGTCTTATCCAAAAGTCCCTATTTTCTTTTTGAAATGTATAAAAAAAATTTACTGTAGAAATTCTTCAGTGGTGATTATTCTCGTGACTCCAGTGATTTGGTTTTGTTTGTTGTCTCCAGAAGCACTTTGTGCTGTACTGGCTTTCATCTGGCAGTCACGGTGTATCACAAGTGCTTAGTTCTCACTAACTACAGCAATCTAATATCTGAGAGTGAAGCTGGTTTCTGAGATAATTTGGTCTGTAGAGTTTTAATACTTACCTTTCAATTAGACTTTCATAAGTAGATACCATCTGAATGTAGTAAGCAATTTTCTTCACAGGCAGCTGGCTCTCTGGCTCCATCCAGCCAACAGGCTTAAAAATAGCTTGGAAAAGTGATTCTTAAAATGCAGATTACTGATTTCTCCACTGTACTGAAGCTGATGAATTGACTACATATAAATACTGTAGTTGCTGACATTTACCTGTCCTGCCAGGTTTAATTCAAACTTAATTTTCCAAAGGATTTGAGCATCTAACATTGATGTGAAGCAATCTGCAGCTGCTCAGTGTTGACCAGGAAAGTGTTATCTGCTGAAGACTTTGTATCTATGAAAAGGAAATGTCAAAGTACAAAGAAAAAAATGTGGAATAAATTGAAAACAAGAAATGATTGTTTTCTTTTAGTGCCCTGGTAGACTTTTGTGGTCTGTCCAGAACTTATTTTTCTTTTCATTGAGATGCTGTGATAAAAACTTGGGATGATAAGTTAAGTAAGTGGAAATACCAAGGAAGGAAAATGCCCACTTTGTAGCAGGGGCTTTTTCTGCACAAACTTATTAAGCATGGATGGTTAGATTTAACTTGCAATTGATAATTTCTTTTTTCATGCATTCCAGAACAACTTTTACAATTTTTGCATTTTTTTTTTACTTAATGCCCATCACATTTATCTTCCTGTCTTTTGTGGGAAAAGGATAGAAATTAGGCAGTTGTGCTTTTATGTATCATCTCCATATATATAAGCACAAAATAAAAATTTCTCAAAGAGATGTACTCCCCTTTTTTAATCATCTTCATGTCTTAAAAGATTGATTTGAATTATTCTCAAATGTATTAAATCTTGCAAAGGAAGAGTACTATTTCCATTAAATAAGTGGTGTTCAGAAGTTGCTTACAGGGACGTTTCATCATGCATGGAAAGCTACCATTTATGTATGGGTATAAATGCATTGTATACATACAGTATAAAGGGATTTGACACAGCAATTATTGCTGAAGGGAAGACAAGGAAAATTTCTTTTTGGGAAAGGGGAGGGACACAGTGAAGGTTTATTTCACTCATAGCTTGAAATGCTTTCTGACCATGGAGGTAAATGTGTCTGCCATGAAACTTAGCAAGTACAAAAGCTCAGAAAATACCATGGTGTTTTCAAGCCATGCTCTCAGACCCTCTCTGCATTTCCTAACTCGGGCACATGAGTCTGTGCCTACTTTGAAAGCTACTTTTAATATATATTAATGATTCCATTCCCTTGATTAATGACCTTATGGTGAAAGCCAAGAGTAAGAAGTATGTGGATTCTCTTGTTCCATTGCAGGCCATTGAGACAGCCCTGGACTGTCTGAAGAGCGCCAACACGGAGCCCTATTACCGCAGGCAGGCCTGGGAGGTCATCAAGTGCTTCCTGGTGGCCATGATGAGCCTGGATGATAACAAACATGCACTGTACCAGCTCCTTGCACACCCCAAGTATGACAATTCTTTAAACGTAAATGTGTATGTAAGATTTATGGTGTCTTTGGAGCAATGTAGTTTAGAGACAGTGATTAGTCTTTGCAATTCATGGGGGTTTTGGCTGCTGGTGAAAAGGAATTTTGGTAGCATGTTTTTTAATGCCAGTGACATGTTAATGTTTCATAGTTTAATTTTCTTCCCCTAATTACAATCCCGTGTATAATCTGTTACATATGATCAATGTGATTAATTTTAGTTTCATTTATTTAAATAAATGGAATATTCTGGTGCTTAATTGTGTTTTAGAGAATAATTTAGATTGTGACATTTTGTATGTACATCAAAGCTTTTACTAAAGTGAAAGACAAAATTCAGCTTCATTTAGTGACTAAGCTATGGCATAGTCACACGCAGCCTCTGTTTATCTTGGTGTGGGAGCCTTTTATTAGAGCTTTTCTTAGATATTTTGCAGTTTTAGTCATTGATATTTCACGAGTGTATTGCTTTTAGACAACTTTAACATCTTGGCCCAAGAAGTGTGGGCTGACTTTGACTCTTGCAATGTAGTAAGCTGCAGCTAAAGAGCATAGTAGCTTTCACAGTTTGGGCTTGTTAGACTTGACATAAATATAGCTTTGCAATGAATAAGTTTTGTTGGGCAGTGATTTGATAAAAAATGTTTCAATCATTCAAGATTAAAATCAAATGTCATTTTAAAAAAGGGAAAAATGCCAAAATATTGAAAATGACATTCTGTAATTGAGTTGCAGTGTGATGCCTGTATACCTATTATTGTATATACGTGGCTTCTTCTGAACCACTGGCTTTAAATGTTCCTGATGAAATTGAGCTATCCATCATGCTGGAGACCAGCGGCTGACAAAATTAATTTGTGCTGAGCGGACTGGTCTGGCTCTATCAAAATGAGGGGAAAACAGGAGGTGGAGAAGGAGTTGGATGTGGAGAGCAGAGCAAACTTTGAATGAACTTTGAGCTGGGGGGTGCTGCAGTTCGGGGCTCTGTTGAACACAACCTTGTGTTCCAGCTTCACAGAGAAGTCCATCCCCAGCGTGATCATCTCGCACCGCTACAAGGCCCAGGACACGCCGGCGCGCAAGACCTTCGAGCAGGCCCTGACCGGGGCCTTCATGTCGGCCGTCATCAAGGACCTGCGGCCCAGCGCCCTGCCCTTCGTGGCCAGCCTCATCCGCCACTACACCATGGTGGCCGTGGCTCAGCAGTGTGGTGAGTGAGGGACACAGTGAGGGGACACAGCTCTGGGGGTCCAGGGGAGCACAGCTCAGTGCTGTTACACACAGTGCAGTGAGTGAGGGGCACAGCTCTGGGAGTCCAGGGGAGCTGGGCACAGCTCAGTGCTTGTACACACAGTGCAGTGAGTGAGGGGCACACAGCTCTGGGAGTCCAGGGGAGCTGGGCACAGCTCAGTGCTTGTACACACAGTGCAGTGAGTGAGGGGGACACAGCTCTGGGAGTCCAGGGGAGCTGGGCACAGCTCAGTGCTTGTACACACAGTGCAGTGAGTGAGGGGGACACAGCTCTGGGAGTCCAGGGGAGCTGGGCACAGCTCAGTGCTGTTACATACAGTGCAGTGAGTGAGGGGACACAGCACAGCTCGCTGCTTTTATACACAGTGCAGTGAGTGAGGGGACACAGCACAGCTCGCTGCTTTTACTCACAGTGCAGTGAATGAGGGGACACAGCTCTGGGTGTCCTGGAGAGCTGGGCACAGCTGAGTGCTTTTTCACACTAAAATCACAATATTGCACTTGCTTCTGCGTAACTACACTGGATTTTTGTTTGACGGTAGAATTATGTTTTAGTTCTTTAGAGCAGTGGGAATTATTAAACAAATTTTAGAAAGAGATCAGTCACCTAATAATGCTCTGTAAATGCTACAGCAATGAAATAACTGCAGCATGGAACAGCTTATACAGTTCCAGAGCATTTGTGTAACTTAATACTCACAGTACTATTTGCAGATGGTCTTTAATTAGGTTGTTTCCAGTTGTGGTTTTGAAGGACCTTTAAGGGAACTAAGTAAATGTTGGAGCATTGCAGTGTCTTATATCCAAGGAGAAAACTTTTTGTTTGGGCTGTATGACAAGTAATTTGGTAAAAAGCATATTATGAGCATATCACTCTTCATTATCACATTAATGTAACTGGGATTTTTATGGCTCCTCAGTTTTAATTAATCTTCTTGCAGTGCATAGTCTAGTGCATAGAAGAAGATATCCAAGTAGATGTAATCTTTTTTTCTTCTAAGAGTGATGGATGCCTTACAATCCATTTATATGCAAATAGGCACAGGGCTTACTGGTTTTGCCATCAGCTAGTCTGAGGAGTAGTAAAATCTAATTAAAAGACTATTCATATTGAAATATCCATTGTTTTATCTTTATTTCCCCTCCCCCCCATTCCCTGTTACAAATTCCAGGTCCTTTCTTGCTGCAGTGCTATCAGGTTGGGAGCCAGCCTAGCACAGCCATGTTTCACAGTGAAGAAAATGGGTCCAAAGGCATGGATCCCTTGGTGCTTATTGATGCCATAGCCATCTGCATGGCATATGAGGAGAAGGAGCTCTGCAAAATAGGAGAGGTGGCCCTAGCAGTGATATTTGATGTTGCAAGCATCATCTTGGGTTCAAAGGAAAGGGTAAGATTTTTAAAAGTGCATTGAAATGATTGAGTTTCAGCCAATGCCATTTTGCTTCTAAAATTTTGGAGGCTACCAGTAAGCCGAGAAAAGGAAACTGATCAATTTCTTTGTTTCCAGGCTTGTCAGCTTCCCTTGTTTTCATACATTGTGGAACGTTTGTGTGCTTGCTGCTATGAACAAGCTTGGTATGCTAAACTAGGAGGTGTTGTGTCCATTAAATTTCTTATGGAACGACTGCCCCTGATCTGGGTCCTCCAGAACCAGCAGACTTTCCTGAAGGCACTTCTCTTCGTTATGATGGACCTAACTGGAGAGGTATGTCATGAATGAATTTCATCAAATAGTGTGGGGAAAATTTCTGGCCTTAAATCACACAGATTGAACTCTTAGTAATCTTGATTTCACTGAACTTCAGAATGCATTTTACCTGCAAGAGTTAGTGAATTCTAGTCATTTTAACTCAAACCAAGATCTGAAGTTAGGAACGAGGTCAGATTTTTCCACGTAACTTTGCTGGAGTTTTTGAGCTTACACTTGCTGCTTTCAGAGTAGAAATGTACAGGCCACATGTAGATCACAAAAGAACACAGATTCACTGTCACTTACCAGAGAATCACTAAGCTTAGTTGGAAATCAAAATGACGGGATTCATCAAAATCAAATTCTAAGTTGATGAGTAATGTGTAGATTTGAGATCTTTGTCCTGTACTTAGCTGATAAAAATGATCTCTGATGCCTCAGGTTTCCAACGGAGCAGTTGCTATGGCAAAGACCACATTAGAACAGCTCTTGATTAGATGTGCAACTCCTTTAAAAGATGAAGAAAAAACAGAAGAAATCCTTGCAGCACAGGAAAAGTCTTTCCATCATGTCACACATGACCTTGTTCGAGAAGTGACCTCTCCAAACTCCACTGTGAGAAAGCAAGCCATGCATTCCTTGCAGGTGCTTGCACAGGTCACTGGCAAAAGTGTCACAGTCATCATGGAGCCACATAAAGAGGTAAGCAGAAATATTCACTGAACCAGAGCTTAAAGTTGTTTTCCAGTTTAGATTTGCAGAAATGCTTTCTTGGTATGTTTTTGCATGCTAATGAATTAAGTTCATAGTGCTTTGATGGCATGTGTTTGTCATTTGCTAACTTTTGTTGTTCAAACATACACAATGGCTAAAGCACTACAGAGATTCATACCAGCTTTGCCTGACTCTTAGCCAGTATTTATACTGTCTTCAGGTTGATTTACTTCCTTAAATTATGGGCTGCTCATCCTGCCACCAGTCAGACATAGGCTAGGCCATATAGGCGCTACATTTTGACAATCAGTTTTGTTATCCTCTAAATATGTGGCATCATTGCTATGCCTTTCCCTATCCAGAAAGAGACTATAAAATTGAAAGCTGGTTGAAATACTTTTGGCTGGATACTCCTTAAAACTGATATTGTTTAGTCTTTTGGAAGATAATTGAATGCACATAAGTCTAAAGGGCCATGACAATATTCCAGATTATGCTGAGAAATTCCCTAATTGGTATCTTTGCTGAGGTTGTTTAATGAGGAGTGTGAGAAGTTGGTGTAATGGAAAAAAGTTACACAAACTTTCTTGGTCTTCTGATGTTTTAGGAGCTTAAAATGTTTCTTGTTTCTTGACTGTTTGAAATGCTTCAGTCTATGAATTTCTTTGTTGTTCATGATGTTGTGTGAAGTTATTAAATATCATTGATCTGTTCACAGAGAATATGTATTAATTACAGCTACTACACTGATTTGTGAACTGACTGTGAATCAAAGTAATTCAGAGAATTACTTTTCCTCTAGCTTAATTTCTTTTCAAGACACATCTGGAGCCACAATAGAAAATGGATAGAAACCTAGAGCCATGACTAATGGTGTCTTCTCAGTGGCTGGGTCTGTGGGCTCATTTCAATAGCTGCTAATTCAGTAATCTAAATTCCATCATGTAGGTACTCCAGGACATGGTTCCCCCTAAAAAGCATTTGCTGCGGCACCAACCTGCAAACGCCCAGATTGGCCTGATGGAGGGAAATACATTTTGCACAACCCTGCAGCCCAGATTGTTTACAATGGATCTGAATGTTGTGGAACACAAGGTTTTCTACACAGAGGTACTTTGTTTTTATGTTCTCATCTTTGAATGTAGATGCTTCTTTATGATGACATGAGTACTTTCATTGTTAAAAATACATATTTTTCTTTGTGCATTTTAAACTTTGACTGAAACACAAGAATTTGCCTTTTGAAGCATCAAGTGAAGTCTGCTTTGCCTGCAGCAGTCAATGCAGAAGAGCCTCTGGTTTGAGTTAAGACAAAAACAAAATGCTGATGAAAAGCTGTCTGTAAAGGTGGGGGTGAGATAGTGGTGTTTGAAGTATGAGTAGCAATATTAAAATGATGGTTTATTTTTTTCCTAGTTACTGAATTTGTGTGAGGCTGAGGATGCTGCCCTAATGAAACTACCTTGCTACAAAAGTCTTCCATCACTTGTACCTCTTCGAATTGCAGCCTTAAGTAAGTAAAACCTCCTAAACAAGGTTTGATGCAGTTAAGTGTCCTTGTGAGCAATGGGCAGTCTCCTTCCTGAGATCAGCAGAAAACCTCAGCACTGGAAGACTGATGACTGCTCTCCTGAGGTTACAGTTTAATGGAGAGAATAATGGGAAAGTATTGCTGCCTTCTTAATGACTAGAATTCAGTTTTCTGAAAGGAACCCAAAATATTTTAAGATTAATTACGTTATAAAGCATTAGGAAAACTATGGGATGTTAATAGAATTCTCTTTCTTGTACTATTTTATGATGCCTGTTGATTTTGGCAATGCATACAGTACTTTAGCTGTCTGCAATGTGAGATGACATAAAAAGAAACTATAAAAGAAGCAGTGTAGAATTAAGGTTTATTTTCTCCTCTCCTTTGAAATTGAGTTAACAAAGAGAACAAATTTACTTTGATATTTGCAGATGCTCTAGCTGCCTGCAATTACTTGCCTCAGTCAAGAGAGAAAATCATTGCTGCACTTTTCAAGGCACTGAATTCAACAAATAACGAGCTGCAGGAGGCAGGAGAAGCATGCATGAGAAAGGTGACTGTATTAAAACAACATTCCTTTTGAGGTCATTGTTCTCTCTGCTTTACTTCCTTAGTACAAGACTTCTTGGGAAAGTTCTCTACAGGAAATATTGTTGCTCTTTTCAGTTTTTGTTAGTGATGCTGATAAAAGTTTGTGTCAGATGTGTTTGTTTGGGATTTGAACTTTGTAAGAAAGAATTATCCAGCTTGCAATTAAGAATTGTAAGCTCTTGGATAAGGATAATGGTAAATCTTTCAGTCTTTCTGTGCAATCTTTCCCTCTTTCTGTTGGTCTGGTCTTTGTAGTGAGCCTTCTTTTGTAAATAGCTTCAGTCCTTCTCAGCTGTCTTGCAAACATGCAGGCTTGACTTTATTGTAAAAATTATATGTTTTGTCTGTGTTCCTAAAAGAAGTGGTGGAGATCCCATAGTTGATTTTGGACAGCAGAGTTAGACCTGCATCACAGTGTGATGGTTACCTTAAGGAACAGGGTCTTGTCCTGTTTGAGGTCAGAATTAGTGCCTGACACTGCCCTGTCTGACCTGTGGATGCTACATTATCATCTATAAAGGCTGGAAAAACAGGGAAAGGGTATTTTTCATCATGATTTGTTGTTTAGTAGCTATGCCTAATTCTGATTCAGCAAGATTTTAATTCCATTCTTTTAAATGAAAAGAAAAAAGCTTATGAAATTACTTAGAGCCTCTTTGTAATGCTGTGTAGATGGGCTGACATGGAGCAGAGAATGTAACTGCAGTAATACTGGTGATTTGCATTTGTTTGTGCCATTGACTGGCCAGAGGTTGTGTGACTTTTCATGTCACTGTGGTCATGAGAGGGAATGAACTTATCATTTATGGCTTGTTAACAACGCAGTTGGGTTGAGAGGTAGCAAATAAGGGTTGTCCTGACCTATACGTCAGATTTGTCTGATTGTTTTTCTCCTGGGATAAACTCATGCCCACAGGATATTTGGTTATGACAGGAAATATTCTCTCTGGCTGCTTGCAGCCAGGCTCTTTTGACCTTTTCTGTTGCTCAGGATGAATGCAGATTGTAATACAGAAATTTGCTCTATTGCCTTCAGCCAGATTCACAGGCAGTTCTTAATATAGTGGCTAAGTAATTTGTTCATAGCTGTGTATTTAATTTATAGCTGTAGCAGTTTTTCAGTCTGTAATTATGATCTCCTACTTGATTATTTTATGGAATGTCCTGCTGTGTGTCAGAAATACCTCAGTGCTTCCCAAATCCATCTTGTCACTGTGTCAATTTCCAGCACTAGATGTTGCTTGAACTATTGTATTGAAGGAACAAAATAAAAGAAGAAAGATCCAGTCAGCTGAAAATATTTTAAGAAAAATGCTTGCATAAAAGTCACATCCCTCTCCACCTGTATCTTAATTGTGCACTCTCCTGCAGTTCTTGGAAGGAGCTACCATAGAAGTTGATCAAATCCATACCCACATGAGGCCATTGCTGATGATGCTGGGGGACTATCGGAGTCTGACCCTCAACGTTGTAAACCGTCTGACCTCAGTCACCAGGCTTTTCCCAAACTCTTTCAATGATAAATTCTGTGATCAGATGATGGTAAGACCATCCAAGTTTTTTTTTTAGCTCTTCCAGAATAAATTTTCTTCTAGCCACTATTCTTATTGGTGAAAAATCAAAGAAGTTCAGCAGTGACTCAGTGTACATGTTGGAAGTAAAAGATTTTTGTTTCACAATTAATAAAAAGCTCCAATTTCTTGAAATATTTTGAGTAAATTTCCAAAGGGCTTCTAAACAAAAAAGTTTGGAGATTTTATTTTTAAGTGAAGACATAACTAGTTTTGCTAAGGTTTGTTTGGACAAATTTATCTTTAAGCAAGGTGCCACTTGCACCTTTAACAATTTTACTTCTCAATGCACTTAATCTGTTTTGGTGCTTTCTTGATTTATAAAATTTTGGGAGGTATTGCTCTGTTTATTTGCGGTGTTTAAACTGAATATGTGAATTCTTTATCCCCTTTGCATGAATATTTAAATGCATACACATCAAGCAAGTCATCAGAATGTAAGACTATCAGATTAGATTTTTTTATATATATATATGCACTTATAATCCCTGCTTTCTTGAATATGGAGAGGACTTCCAGCAACAGCAAACTTTTCAACTTGAGGGAGTGAAAATAACTGATAATTCTTCCCTTTGTTTCCTTCAAAGAATTATTTCTGCTATATTGTCTCTTGTAACATATGCTAAAATGGAACAGTCTAATTAGAAGAATAATGGTAATTATCCTTTCTTTGTAGCAACACCTGCGTAAATGGATGGAAGTTGTAGTTATCACACACAAAGGTGGACAACGGAGTGATGGCAATGTAAGTTAATGAAAGCTTTTGTGTGAGAAGAGAAGAAATAAATAGTATTAATATTTTGGAATTAAAGAACTCATTCACTTGTGAATGCTGCCATAACTGATTACACACTGATGCTTTGTTACAAGCTAACAGACTTGTTGGATTGAATGTAGAATATTGAATATCTGTTAGAAGTCTCAGGAAGAGGAGCTTCTTATCTGCTGACAGTGGTAACTTTGGAGACTGTTCTGGGTTAGTGTGGGAGCAGCTCAAGCATTTGTATTTCTTTTCCCCCTCAGGATTTTCTGCTTAGAAATCTGTTCACTGGAATGGCTGATGAGCTCAGCAACATAATCCCCCATTTTTCATTAATGTGTTTGATGTTCATACTATAGCCTTTTGAAAATTATATGTAATGATAACATAATCCCAGTTAATTTAAAATTTAATTTACTTAAACCAAGTTCAATATTTACTAGTTGGGATCACATTAAAATCACTCTCCCAGTGAAACTAATGGCCTCAGTGTAGAAGCATGGGAAGCTGATCACTTCCTTTATAAATGGAAAACTGTGCAGTGTAATGTCAATACTGTGCTCTTAGTAATACTGATGGGAATTCCTGCTTCAGTGCAGTTTCCTGTGCATTACCAGAGGACTCACAATTCTATTAATATTTGACTAAATGCTTTTATTAAGTGTTGAGATTTATGATTGCACCTAAGAAAAAATGGGGGGAATTATATTAATGTCTTTGTTTCTCAAATTAGAATGAAATTACATTGGCTTTTTGTTTCCCTCAAAACATGGAAATGGCTTAATGGCTTTTCATTTCTCTTTCCTGTCTTTGCAAAGAGAGCTTTTAATCTGAATTTGGTCATTGCTTTACATTAGACCTAGATGTTCTCTAATGAAGTAGAATAAGATTGGTTTCTAATGTTTTAACTAAAACACTGCATTCTTCAGTTAACCTCATTTTATTAATGCCAGAGTAGTTCTAAGGCCTCCATATACTTTTGGGATTTAGTTTTCCTCAAATATGATGATTACAGATATCTTGCATATCTTTTTGTAGCAATAATCTTCTAAACCACAATGTGGCACCTCCAGAACAGTTTTTATTTTTCACTAAGTTATATTTAGTTGGGAATTCTCCTGATTTTCATGTTTTTTTGTTGATGTTTTCTGTGTAGTTATGTATTTAGATAGATAAGTTGAGTGGGGAGTGCACACTAGACAGTGGAGAAAGAATCTGGAGGGACAAGAGAAGTCTGGAAACATTTCGAGTAGAATTGTGTCAATGCAAAGCTGATTGAATATTACTTTTCTGCTTCCTAGTTGTTGCTCCAAAGTTTCCTTAGAAATAAAAACTCTAAGAAACTGCAGGAGCACACAGCTTGGTCTTTGTACAGCTGCTGTGGCAGGCTGTGTTCATGTATCTACATTGTGCTGTTGGAAAACAGGGGTGGTGAAACTGGTGGTCAGTTATTGCAGCTGCATTTCACTTCTCTCCTTTCTTCACGATTCTAGTGAGATTCCAGCATCTGAGACACTCATTAAAAGCAGTGTTGGGGAGTAGGCTGGATCATTCAGGCTGTGTGGTTGAGTAGAGGAGCTGCTGAATGCTCAGTGGAGAACAGAAGTGACCAGGAAAGCCTGATGTGCCCTCCCTGTGCTGGTGCTGTTCCAAGCATTCCATCCTTTTCCAGCAGCATGGGATGAAGGTGCCCTTTGATGATGGTGTCAGGCACTTCTCCAGCATTGTGCAGATAAAGGCTGGTCAGAAAAGCCTCTTAAAAATAGTTAAAAGGTCTTGGAGTGAGTTTTAACATGAAAATGGTAACTACAGGCAAACTGAAAAATTAGTTAGAAATGCTGCCTAGTGATGACTGCTGTAAAGATCCACACTGATGCCAGAACAACTAACCCTTGTTCACCTAAATAATTTATGGCAGTCCTGCTGTGATCCTGAGCTGTGATCTGGCTGTTTAGAGAAATGAAAAAATTAAAATGTAATATATTAAGTAGTGATTAAAATCTTAATTCATTGGTCCAGGGAATAAAATATTTGATTTAAATCTTGCTTCCTCTCTTCCCTGCCTCTCCAAGGAACGGCATGGGATTTCAGGTCATGTCTGGTAATTGAAAGAATAAGTTTTGAGTAGATGGTTGCCTCCAGCTGTGCCTCTTGTGAGAGGGTGGAAATTTCCATGGTGGAAATTCTGCATCACAGCCTAGGAGGAGTTTAGAGGACTTCATAGCTTGGTAGCTCAAGTACTGAAAGTGGTTTTGTAATAGATGGTGGCCAAATTTGTCTTCAAAGATGCTATAGTGTTGTTTCCTCTGACTTAATCATCTCTATTATCTTTTTTATTCAGTTTAAATATTTGAGAAGCTATATCTGATCAATGTAAAAGTAGAAAAAAGAATGAATTTCATCCTAGTTCTTTGGAGGGCAATTTGGAGCATGTGAGATGCTCATTGTCTCTGTTTCTTCTGTTTGAGATGAGGAAGTAACTGAGCTGAAGTTAGACTGCAGCCTGAAGAATGGCATGTGCTGATTTGTACATTTATTCGATATTTTTGTGGGCTTTTTCCTTTCATGCTGTGACTTCTGCTTTGGTTCAGCCTGCCACGGAAGGGGTAGAGGTGAGAACTCAGTGCAGGCGCCAGGAAATTTTTTTGTTGTCATGGTTTCTTTTGTTGTTGTTTTGTTTGCTTTTATTTTTTCTTTTAACTTGTGGTTTGTTAGTTTTATCGTTGTGTTTTGGGCACAGTGCATTGTGCCTTTGAGTGCAGTGCTGTGAATTGTCTTCTGTTCATCTGTGCAGAGCTGTTTTGATCACATTGCAGTTAAGGATGTTGAACATGTTTGTACCAGGAAGAGCAGGATTTTTAGTTTCTGTGAAGGCATAAGTGGTTTCAAAAGGTTTTTATGTATTCTCAGCCCTGCACTTCAGTCCATGAGAGGGGTCTTGTGGGGTCTGTCTGGGCAGATTAGGTTAAAGGAGTGGAGCCTAATGCTTTGTGTTTAAATTCAGTTGAGAAAATGTAACGCACTTGATAAAATCATCTTGAATACTGGAACTTGGTTTTTGAGAGATGGTGAGGGTGGTTTCGTTGTTTTGTTTTTTCCTTTCCCTTTTCTTACTGCAGGAGATCTACACTCTAGCTAGCTGAAATACAGTCTCTATTTAAATCACACAATGAAAAAAATGTAAAATGATTTTGGACTTCTGAAGAATTTAATATCTAGTGAGAGAACAGAGCTGACTTTACAGTAACTAGCTGTTTGTGAGATTGGCTGAACAGTGCTGTGAGAAAGCTGAATCTTTCTTCATGTCTGATCTGGGGGTGTGGGGTGTATAGCAGAAATTGTTTAGGGGGGAGGTCTGGCTGTTTGATGCTTGACCCACTTGGTGTATAGCAGTAAGCACTCTGTAACTCCCCCATCAGCAGTATCATTACAGTGTTTAGCTCTTACCTGTAAAACATCACTCTACTGGCAAGGAAAATAAAATTTAAACCATGATATTACCAGAGAGAGTAGGGCAGACTTCCACAGGTGCAATTTTTTCATGCATTATGGTAAGTAGATGCTGTGTATATGCTAACCTTTTGCATTTGGCTGCTGGCTATGCTAATATAGAGGGAAAAAAAGCAGTAAGATGTGTGATACTGTTTTTATACATTATAGTCAGTTGTATTTATTTAACTGTCTTTCTTTTTACCTGTAGGAAATGAAGATTTGTTCAGCAATTATAAATTTATTCCATCTGATCCCAGCTGCCCCACAGACTCTGGTTAAACCTCTTCTGGAAGTTGTTATGAAAACAGAACGAGCAATGTTAATTGAGGTAAAAGTGGAAGTTAACACTGCTGAAATTTTTTGCTTTATAGTCTTAAACATTAGTGTATGATAATTATAATATTTTAAATATGGTGTGAGAACATTTGATGCTAAAACATGCTCTTCAAGCCTTTAGGAGGTATTAACATTTGCCTTACACCCTTAGAAGTGAAGTTTTGAAAGTATCAATAAATTCTCATCATGCAAGTTCTGAACATTTTGTATCTGTATAAATGCCAAGTCAAATGTATTTTTCTGAGTGGTAGTAAATTAGTGGGAAATACTCTATACTCTGCATTTTTAATTTAAGGTTTATGAATTTTTCAGGCTGGCAGTCCATTCAGGGAACCACTGATAAAGTTTTTGACACGTCATCCATCCCAGACTGTGGAGCTGTTCATGATGGAAGCCACTTTAAATGATCCACAGTGGAGCAGAATGTTTATGGTAAGCTGTGTGGGGAGAGGAGCTGCAAAAAACCCTCAACTTGACAAATCTGATGAACATCTTTTGCATATTTTTTGCTTGTATGACCTTGTAGTCCTTAATCATGGTCTCACTCTTGACTGCAAGGTTCCTGTTTCTGGTTTTGTATTTGTTTGTACTGAAGTGTTGGTTTTATACCTTTCCAGATCATGTAAGGCTATTACTGAAGTGTAGATGTTATTTTTATATCCATGAAATACAACCTCTGCAACTTTAGTGCGGCTTATAAAGCTACAGGATGATATAGTCGCCTGATATTTTGGCTTTTAAAGGTTATTAAAATTATTTCTTCCCCTTTTGCAGAGTTTCTTGAAACATAAAGATGCCAAACCTCTGCGGGATGTCCTGGCAGCTAATCCCAATCGATTTATCACCCTGCTGCTGCCTGTAGGTGCCCAGGCAGCCGTGAGACCTGGCTCCCCCAGCACCACCACCATGCGCCTCGACCTGCAGTTCCAGGCTATCAAGGTGCTCATTTATCTTGTTTGTCTCTGCATTGGATGGCTGAAACCTCTTCAGCTACAAACCTCTTACATCCTGCCTTTCAGTCAG
Source organism: Melozone crissalis (assembly GCF_028551555.1). Classification (NCBI taxonomy): domain Eukaryota; kingdom Metazoa; phylum Chordata; class Aves; order Passeriformes; family Passerellidae; genus Melozone; species Melozone crissalis. The sequence continues at coordinate 10,036,320 of NW_026535790.1, forward strand.
TGAGTGTGTGTGTGTGTGTGTTACAGCTCATAGAAAAACACTTGTAAAAATGTGGAGTGTTTGTAGCCAGAGCTGCTTTGAGAGGGGAAAAGAGATTCAAATTATCTCTGCTTTTTTTTGTCAAGTAGGATACAAAAGGACAGCATGACAACAAAACATAAATTTATTTTTTAAAATCTAAACTATGTTGTATTTCACTCTTTTGTTTTGCTGTTGAATATTTTAGCACCCTTAATTGACCTTAAGCAAGTGCTCATATATCATTGTTTCTCCTGACAGATTTCTTGTGTGTTGACTGTGCATTTGTCTTGTTTTGCTTTGGACAGATCATAAGTATTATTGTTAAGAATGATGAATGTTGGTTAGCAAATCAACACTCCTTGGTGAATCAGCTGAAACGTGTCTGGGTGAGTGAAGCTTTTCAGGAGAGACATAGGAAGGAGAATATGGCTGCAACAAACTGGAAAGAGCCCAAGCTGTTGGCCTATTGCTTACTGAATTACTGCAAGTACGTAAAATCTTTAGTTCCTAGACCCTGCATGGATTTTTTTAATTATAATTTTGAAAATATTGTAAAGATGTATAGGCCTACTAAAAATGGTTTGCAGTTGTTGAAGAGAAAGTGTAATATATCTCATAACACTGCCATTAGCTTTAAAACCATGCCTGTGGTACTGGCTGCTCTTGCTTCTCTGCTCCTTTAAAAGATGAATTTCATCATCATAGTAGTTTGTGTATTTTTGTCACAGAAGCTTTGTATTTTATGTGTTTCCACAGAAGGAACTATGGTGACATAGAGTTACTCTTCCAGTTGCTTCGAGCTTTTACTGGCCGATTTCTCTGCAATATGACTTTCTTAAAGGAATACATGGAAGAAGAGATCCCCAAAAACTACAGCATCCCCCAAAAACGAGCTTTGTTCTTCCGCTTTGTAGACTTAAATGACCCAAACTTTGGAGATGAGCTTAAAGCCAAGGTAACTAAAGCAATTAAATCAAAGAAGCCTGGTATTTAGGTTTAATTTTCTTCTTGGGAGCTAGGGCAACAAAACTCCCTTACTTAAATGTCAACGAGTTTGATAATTGGCAGAGTCATTTAGGTGAAAATATCATACCTGAAGGAGAGCGAAGATAAACAGAGACAGCAATTCATCTTGTGCTCAATGCTGGCTGCTTTAGTTTAAACTTTCTAAGAATCTATGCCCTTGGAAGGAAGAAAGAGGGGGAAAAAATTGGTGTGTGTCTTTTTTCTTGGAGTTTTATGTATAGTTTCCTTTTGTAACTCAGTGAGTGTGTCCAACAGGCAGGTTTACATGTGAGACAACTTGAATGTTGGCTGCCATTAGAAGAATATAATAGTACAGTAAAACTTGCTTTGTTTATGTTTTGTAGGTGCTGCAACATATCCTGAATCCTGCTTTCTTGTACAGTTTTGAAAAAGGAGAAGGTGAACAGCTGTTAGGCCCCCCAAACCCAGAAGGAGATAATCCAGAAAGCATCACTAGTGTTTTTATAACAAAGGTAACAATCTTTGTTTACACTGAAGTGTTTGGACATTAAAACAAAAGTCAAATGAGAGGAACAACTTTGTCATCCTGCTTTGAATTAGTTGTTCTGTCCTGAATATTATGGTCTGTTATGTTGAATTGCTTATGATGTTGAATGTGAGATCCATTGGTCATCAATAGGATGGGACTACAATTTTCAATGTATGCTGTTTTCAGATTTGGAATGTGCCTTTATAAATGAGGCTTACTTGGCTATAATCCCAGTGTTTTTATAAGGAATGCTCTCCATGACCCAGCATCAGTATCTTTCTAATTCACTGCTATTTCATGGAACCAGTCAGAGGTTATAAGACAAATGTTGTTGAAGGTGAGGGTGAGGGTTTTTAAGTTTTTTTTTAATAGGTTAGCAGTTTGGAAGTTCCCAGATGTGCTCATTATTTAAAGATTCGCGCTTCAGGAGGTTGTTTTGTGGGTACTGAACTGAATAAAGAAAGGAATTATAATTAGTTCTTAGTCTTCTTAAAAACCACTCAAAAGGCAAAAATTTGGTACTTTGCCTTTATTATTATAAAAGTAGCTTTTTATCAGCTTTATTCTCTCTTCTTTGATCCTGCCTGGAACTAGGTACTTGACCCAGAAAAGCAGGCTGATATGCTGGATTCTCTGAGGATCTACCTGCTGCAGTTTGCCACGCTGCTGGTGGAGCATGCCCCCCATCACATCCACGACAACAACAAGAACAGGAACAGCAAACTGCGGCGCCTGATGACCTTTGCCTGGCCCTGCCTCCTGTCCAAGGCCTGCGTGGACCCAGCCTGCAAGTACAGTGGCCACTTGCTCTTGGCACACATCATTGCCAAGTTTGCCATTCACAAGAAGATTGTTCTGCAGGTATTGACCACGGGCTTGTATTAAGTTCATGGAGTGCTTTCTTTTACTGTAAGATTCTGAGTAGAAGCTGCACGGTGGTTTTGAGTGCTGAGTGTAATTCAAACATCACAAACAAATGCAGAAGAAGCAGGCCAAATGTTTAAGACAGATTTGCTTGGGAATAGGAGAGTGTAGAAAGAAGCAGGAAGGGTAAGTAAGACAAGTAGACGTTTTGATTGAATTAGCAAAATTGGGAATGTTTGTTCATTTAAGAGACAGACACTTCAGCTGAGACTCAATGTTGGGACCAAGGCAAAACTTCAGATTTGGATGGTGAAGAGGGAGGAAGAAAAGGGAATGTAAAGGAAACAGAAGTATATGCTCTATGCTTCTGCTGCTGATGTATCATGTTATTTCTAACAAATTATGGGCCTTTAGAGAAAAATTGTGATTTTTAGAAAACATGTATTGTCATTTCCCTTTCTTTATAAATGCTTTGTTTTTGTAAATGCATGCAGTATTGATGTTGATGAGAAGCTCTGCTGTTCAGGTTTTTCACAGCCTTCTCAAAGCTCATGCAATGGAAGCCCGGGCCATTGTCAGGCAGGCCATGGCTATCCTGACTCCAGCTGTGCCTGCTCGAATGGAGGATGGACACCAGATGCTCACTCACTGGACACGAAAAATTATTGTGGAGGAGGGCCATACAGTGCCCCAGCTAGTACATATTTTGCACTTGATAGTGCAACATTTCAAGGTACTTGTACTGTTAGTCTGGTACTCACTGTATCTCCTGTATGAAGGAAGTAAACAGTTTGATTAGAAAAACAGCATAATCTGATTTATATGGTTTAGCTTCAAAATGCATAATTTCTCTGTAAAGATACCTATCTATGACTGAATACAACTGTTGAATAGCAAGTAATTTATTAAGTTCTGTCATGATTAAGTTAGAACTCCAAATTTCAGGTTAGAGTCTGCAAGATGAATACATTGCACATGCATTAGCAGTGTTCTTTAACAGCTCTATGAGGATTCTCTAAGAGTTCTTTTAAAAAATTGCAGAACTACATTCATTGCCATCTTCCTGTAATCCTTTTTTGTTTGACTTTATATATTCTGTGGGATTAACAGGATCACTTTTATCTGCAGCCAGTGTATGTTGGGAAATATTTAACAAATGGGGGAATGGTGCAGAATGTCAACATAGGAACATTTTTTGAAAACACATGTTAAAATGCAGTCCAAAGGGACAGCTAATACACATTTTTCAGAAACCGATGCCTCAAAATTTTTTGAAAGAATATCTGAGTGTGCTCAAATGTGAGTTGAAGCTCTTTAAAAGGCTTGGATAAAAAATCAGTCTGATTGGTCCTTGAGAAAAACAATGAGTCTTAAAAAGAACATGTTCATTTGAATGCATGAAATCAGTAGTCACTACTGAAAGTTGTAGCCAAAATACTATTTTCAATGCACCAGTTAATTTTCCATATTGCAAAATTTGAAGTAGTAGAGGTTTAGCCAACTTTGGAACTGATGACTGTTTTACAATTTTGCTTTATTTCAACTTTGTAGGTTTTGTGTAGAACGATTCTGGTTAATGACTAACACTTTTGTGAAACCATTTTTTCAGGTTTATTATCCTGTGAGACATCACTTGGTTCAGCATATGGTTAGTGCCATGCAGAGACTGGGCTTCACTCCCAGTGTTACAATAGAGCAAAGAAAATTAGCTGTGGATCTTGCTGAAGTTGTTATTAAATGGGAATTGCAAAGAATCAAAGACCAGCAGGTAGGAAATCAAAATAAACGGGTAAAGATTGAACTGTTCCCCAGTTTAATGTACTTTTTTTTTAATATGCACATTGCTGATATTTCAGCCAGATTCAGATATGGACTCAAGTACAAGTGGAGAAGGAGCAAGTTCTGCCTCATCTGCTGTTAAAAGAGGATTGTCTGTGGATTCTGGCCAAGAAGTAAAACGATTCAGGACAGCTACAGGAGCAATAAGTGCTGTAAGAGAAAATCAGGATTTGTTCAGAGACTCTAAGTAGTGTAATTGTTTTTTCCACATGACTCCAAACTCCCTAATTTGAATTGGTTTTAGCTTTTGCAAGTGTTTTAAATCTGTTCTTGTTGTTTTCCTCCTTCAGTCTGGCTGATGGCTTTTGTGTTTTGTGTGCATGCAGGTGTTTGGACGGAGCCAGTCCCTGCCAGGAGCTGATGCCCTCCTTGCCAAGCCCATTGACAAGCAGCACACAGACACTGTTGTGAATTTCCTGATCAGAATTGCTTGCCAGGTACTGTGGTTATTCTGATATGCAGATACCAGTGTGGAGTAGCAGCTAAACCTATAAACCCCTCTTTTCACACAGGTCCTTTTAGGCTTGGATTATTCTAATGTTTCTGTGCTTTTTCATAATTAATTTACATTTTTGGGTGATGCTGCAATGTATGCTTGTTCTATTGCCTAGGTTAAATGTCAAGAATACTTTTTCCCAAAATATTTAGAGTTTTATAGGGAATGACTGTATCTAGGGGTAATGATTGTAGTTTTATTTTCAAAATCCTATAGATGGAATTACTTTCCTGCAGCATGTAAAGCTAAAGTTTTTCACCAAATTTGGAGGGAGTTAACTGTTCTAGAATGGAAAAAATTATCTGGGTGTACCTCCAGGCTGACAAATTTTATGACTTCTGCTCCTGCAGCAGACTCAGCTGGTAAGTTGAATGGGATTTTATATCCCACAGTCCATTGCACAAAATAGATGTGCTCTTAAGTATAAAAATGAATTGAGTGAAGAACTGCACATGTTTATGGATACCTTGCAAACAGTAAAGATTAACCATCTTGAGTATGTTCAGAATTGTAGTAATAAAGGATAGCATGAAACTTTTGTTTAAATACACCTTTGATGGGTGATTTGGGTTAATTAGCTAGCAATTTAGACACCAGTTCTGGTGTTTACTATTAGTTGTCAGCTTTTTGTGCATTAAATGCTGTGTGACTGTACTGATAAAACTACTTAAGCTCATCCATTTCAGAAATAAGAAATTACATGCTTGCATGGAATGAATAATAAATTAATGACTTGGTTCCAAAAGGGTGTCATTTTGTTAACTCTGATTAATTGCTAGGTAAATGACAACTCCAACACTGCTGGATCCCCTGGGGAGTTGCTGTCTCGACGCTGTGTCAACCTTCTGAAAACAGCTTTGAGGCCAGACATGTGGCCCAAGTCAGAGCTGAAGTTGCAGTGGTTTGATAAGCTGCTCATGACTGTGGTAGGTAACATTCTGGTCCTGTAGGCCTTTAGGCTTCCCTGGGATGTGGGATGATTGAGTACCACTCATATCTGGATATAAATTTTTACAGTACTAATATTTTCTTTGTAGTGAAATAAATAAGTTAAGTTTGTGAATTGCAGAAGTGGTTATAATTTGTAGAGCTGCAGTACTGACTGGTTGGTGTGGTTTATTTATTTTTGGGAGTTTTTCTTAGTAGGTTTTAACAGATTTAATCTGAGTTTAGTAATTTCTGTAATTCCTGTTTACTCTTACTCACTGCCTTTTTGTGTGCTTTCTCTTTAGGAACAGCCCAATCAGGCCAACTTTGCCAACATTTGCACTGGCTTAGAGGTCTTAAGCTTCCTGCTGACTGTGCTACAGCCCCCTGCTATCCTGAGCAGCTTCAAGCCCCTCCAAAGAGGGGTAGCAGCCTGTATGACCTGTGGCAACACCAAGGTTTTGAGGGCTGTCCACAGTTTGCTGTCTCGCTTGATGGGAATTTTCCCCACAGAACCAAGTGAGTGGTGTTTTCTCCCTCCTTTTATCCTTTATTGCTGCATTACTTAAGTGGTTGAGGGGTGAGATGAAGGCACTCTTTGGAATGTGCTAATATACTGTTTTATGATTCCTGCATTTAATGGTCCATTTTAGCTTATACTTTCAACCTCTGATTAAAAAAGGAAAAGCTGAAAGAAGTAATCATGTGGAATACGTCATTATCCATTGACATAAAAACTTAATAACCTGTGGCTGTCATAACTTTAGTTCAAGAAATGCATGCTATAAATTTAATGTATTTTTGCAATTAGAATTTTTCAGCTTCAGAAGTGCAATTTTTTAGTTATTAAGTTTTGCTATTTTGCTGAAACAAAGAAGAGAGATAAAGTTAAAAAAGGCAATAAGTAATACACTCTGTCTTAATAGAAGCTAATTTAGAAAATATTTTCTTGGAAAAAAGTAAATCAGTAATGATTTAAAGACTGCTCATCAAATTGAGTTACTCAGAAGAAGTAAATTATCAAAGACATACTGGTATAATAAAAAGCTTTATGTAAATGAAGGATCTGCCTATGTCACCTTAGATTGTTGACAGTGTAAGAGTGCAGTGATGTTTTAGTGACTGTACATTGACAGTGTAGCTGTTCTTTGCCTGTTCTGTGGGTAGTGTTACCAAAACTAAACACATCTCTGAACTCTGCAGGTACCTCAAGTGTGGCTTCCAAGTACGAAGAGCTGGAGTGCCTTTATGCTGCAGTTGGGAAGGTTATTTATGAAGGACTGACTAATTATGAAAAAGCCACCAATGCCAACCCTTCCCAGCTCTTTGGTAGGTGTCCCACACCCCTGGCAGCTCTGTGGGAATGCCCCTGAATGAGTCCTGTTTTTGTCACAAGTTTCCTTTTCCATAAATCTGATCTGATGCAGTGGAAGCTGTGGGAAGCATTTCAAGCTTGAGAGATTGGCTTGGGATATCATGTCTGTGAAGGAAGGGAATGGAGGGGGGTTCATTGTGTTCTGTCTGCTCCCTGAAGTGACTTGGGAACAATTTTTGGAGGTGGGGAGCTGTAGATCTGCTAGGTGGAAGCTTTTTGTATTCAAAGTACATAGGTGCAGTATTGATATTAGCCAAAAAATATAGTAAAAGTTACTGGCACCTCCTTACATGGAAAAAAACCAAATCCTGCAGGTCCTCTGAGATAGGACAGAACAGTTTAGGGAATCTCTGTAGAGTCTTATATGTTCCTGCCTTTATTTTTAATTTTTTAAGCCTCATTTATTAGCTGATTTAGGTACTGTATTAAGATTTATGTATTTATAGATCTTAAACTCTCAGTAATCAAAAAATTACAAAAATACTATTTTTTTGAGTGACAAAATCTGAATTTGTAGCATAGGCCATTCTGAAGAGCTGAAATGTTTTTCTTTTCTTGGTTTTTTTTTTGTACTTACTGAACTGCTAGACAACTCAGCTACATAATAGAATGACAGAGATATATAGGAATAATAGAGTTTGGCCCAGAACTGGTTGTGTTGGTAATACAGACCTGAAATTGTACAATGTTGGAAAACCTGCTGATTTAAATGGCAAATGTCCTTCACTGTTGTATTCTGTGAGCTGTGTAGATGGCTGTAATTTTACCTTGGGAATTGCCTATTTGTCAGATGTCAGGAGGTACTTTACATCAAACTAACCATGAAAGATGTTTCTTACATTTTGTCCAGAGCTCCCTTAAAAGCAGCACCACAATCAAGCTGTCAGGAGGTGCATTTTGTAGTAATTCTGTGCCTCAGAGGCTGAGCTTTGTGGGCCAAATTTTGTGCCCATCTGATCAGAAAAAGAAATCAAAACTTTGGCAGGAGCCATTCAATGACCAGAGCATGCTTCTATAGATATGCTGTGTAGGTACATTGAGTTAGAAAGTTGCAGTAGTTTTTTTTTAGTAGGTATAATTTTACAGGATGTGTGTGCTTTTTTTTTTTTAAGGGTGAAGTAGTCAACCTGAGTTAACTTCTTCAATCCACAGAAATTGACTTATTAAACTTTTTTATAAAGTCTCTAGGTTAGAAAACCCAAGTTATGATTTCTTAATTACTAAACCTGGGCTTGCTAATTTAAAAGTTTTTCTACTTTTTGCTACTAAAATAAATGTGCAATATCGGGAGTAGTTGCTTTTTTTAAGGTCTTGGAAATATTTGTTCTCAATCTCTTTCTTCCTGTCCTCCCTTTTCCCCCTTGCTGTTCATCACACACTTATATACAAAACTTTGAAATACTTTTTTAGTGCAAAATTAAAGTTGAGACTGAAATTGAGACTGAATTTTTTCTCCAAATCTCTCCAGATTTCTAATGTTTGTAACCTGGGTAGTCCCATCCTTCTTTCATGGCATCTGTACCTTACTCAGGTCATGCCCAAGAGAAGTTTCAATTCCTGAAGCCTTGTTTTTATCTCTAGGGACTCTGATGATTCTGAAATCTGCATGCAGCAACAACCCCAGCTACATTGACAGGCTGATCTCAGTTTTCATGAGGTCCCTGCAGAAGATGGTCAGGGAACACCTGAACCCACAGGCAACAGCAGGAGCAGCAGAAGCAAACACAGGTATTACCTTGTACAGTCTGTTAGTGATTAGAAGTGTTAGAAAGTGTTAGAATATCTTCATCCCAAAGGGATTCAAATGACTCTGCAGGGTTTGTGTGCATTATAACTTGTTGAAAAATACTTCAGCCTTAGTGAGTAGTGCTACCCCAAAGTATTGAGAGCTAGAAATGCACTTATGAGTTCCAGTTACCAGCTTAATATATGAATTTCATTATTAGCCCAGCCTTTTCAGTGAAGGGTTAGTGAAACATTTGCTGAGCTGCTGCATAAATAGAAGTACTGAAATTCTTCAAAGCTTTAGAGGGTTGAGGGGAGAGGGGCTGAATTTTTTTTTATTGCTTTGTGCTTTCACTGTTTTTTTTACTCCTTCCTATTTTATAATATTAGAACAAATGTGTTTGAATTAACTTGTTGAAGTGGATGCTTTGGCATCTCTTTCAGTCAGTATAATGCTGTCTGTTGTCAAATGATTTAGAAAAAATTAGATGTTCTTGTAGAAGAAAACTCAGTGCTGGTAAAGGGCCTTGTAATTTACTAATGAATAAGCTACTGAAGTAAACTTTGAAATAATTGTTGCTGTTAGATTTCCAGCCCATACTTAATTTAATTTTTGAGAACATTGTAAATTTTATTAACGCTGAGAAACAATTGGAAAATTATTAAACTTCATTGATAAACAAGTCAGGAAATTAACTGAACAGAATTAGAGAATTAGCTGCATCACAGACAATTTCTTTCACAAAGTTAATTGTAGTTTTTCAGTATTAGGGGTCTGTAATGCCTTCTACTAAAGATCTGCAGAAAGGAAAAAACAGGCTTGCCTTTAGGATTTTGAATGGATTTGATTTTGAAAGAAGTCACAGAATCATAGAATAATTTGGGTTAGAAGGAACCTTAAAGATCATCTAATTCCAACCCCTTGCCATGGGCAGGGGCACCTTCCACTGGACAGTTGCTAAAGGCCCATCCAAGCTGCCCTTGGGTTGTGCCTTAGTTGTGTAGGAATGTAAAGTAGTAATTCTGAACACATCTCTGGAGATGTATTTCCAGGCAACAGATGATGCTGATTTTTTTAAAATTACAGCATCTTATCTGGAAATTTTTTTCCTAGGTGGTTCATAGGTGAATACACAACTCTAACCCTTTTTTTGCATCCATAGCAGGTACAAGTGAACTGGTAATGCTGAGTCTGGATCTTGTGAAAACTCGCCTGGCTGTGATGAGCATGGAAATGAGGAAAAATTTTATACAAGCTATTCTAACATCTCTCATTGAAAAATCCACTGATGCCAAAATTCTTCGTGCAGTGGTAAAAATAGTGGAGGAGTGGGTGAAGAACAATTCCCCAATGGCAGCTAATCAGGTAAATTGAGTAGAAGAAGTCATTATTGCTCTCAAATACTAAATAATTATGGTTAGCCAATATAATTCATCAGTTTTGACAATGAGGTTTGTAATGATCTGTTATATATGTTTAGATGTCCTTGATGGTATTTAGACTATTTTAATTCCCTGTGAAAATAGCTGCAGCTATAGATACTTGACATTTTATAGGCTTATATTTGATGTTTGATCTCAAATGCTGCTTTGTGGAGAACTTCCTTTAAAGTTTTAAAATACACTTCACATTAACCTGGATAGAAAGACTCTTCAGGGGGAAGATGACTAATGCTGGTATAAATTGTGCTACTCTTTAACATTTTGTGGCCTCCTCGATCTGCCATATTTTTGTTAAGACTTGAGCTCTTTACAGCCTAGTGCTGTACAAAAGGACCTACACTTTTTATAATATATATCAGAATTTTTTAATCCCTGAACAACTTAAACTTATTTTTAGTCACAATTTTAAAATTCTCCAGCATATATTAAAAGGATGAGTGCTTGAGCTATTTTTATTTTTAAGAACTATGACCTACCAAGCTCTTTTTCAGTACTTTAGAAGCAGAGTCTTGTAGAGAATGGCTGAGTTGTAATTTGAATGTGCTAGTTCTCTGCATGTTTTAAGATGAATTGACAAAATTAATCATGTGTTCTTTTACCACAGACACCTACTCTCCGGGAGAAGTCCATTTTACTGGTGAAAATGATGACTTACATTGAAAAGCGTTTTCCAGAAGACCTTGAATTAAATGCTCAGTTCTTAGACCTTGTTAACTATGTCTATAGGTAATTATAGCAATTAATCATTTATTGCAGCTTATTGGTTCATAATTTGTACCATATATGAACTTTATAACATGTCATCAATCCTTTTAGTCTGAATTAAGGGATTTTTTTTTTCCTAAAATGCAAAATCAATTCACTCTACTGAGACCACAGTGCATATTTATGGAATGCATTTTGAAAGCAGGAATTCCTTAGTAAGGATTTTTATTTTTGGCACTGATGAAATACCTCCACCCCAACTTCTTCTTTTCCCAAGATACCAAAGCATCCTTGTAGCTGACTGTGGTTATAGCTAAGATCTGTCTTTTCACATTCATAGGATGCTAAAGATTATTTTCCCTTGAAACTTAATTGTAAATTACACTTTCAGGAGAGTAACTTTTTCTAGGTAGACTTGAAGATTTGAATCACAATGAAATAATTAAATAGTCACCTTATCGACAAATGCCAGGTATTTAATGATGTGCTGCTGCTTCACATTATTTTGCAGTCACTTTGCTGCTGTACTCTGCTGGTTCACTGTGCAAAACTTTGGTGTGCACATGGTGCTCAAAGTTTTATCAATCAATACCATTTGTCATTTCAAACAGCATACAGATGTAGCTCAGTATTTCACACTTATGATAAGGTTTTATCCTGAAAGAGTATTTCTGATATTTCTGGGCAGTTTTACAACAAGCAGCAAAGTTTTCTTTGCTGTTTCTCTCAAAAACTGCACCTGGATATTTGCCACATGTGTGGTTCTACAGAATGTAATTTCTTGGAGCTTTTAGTCCATTATACAAAACCTAGGAGTCTTCTCTTTCTAATGGCTCTGTTGTTTAATCTCTATTCATTTTAGGGATGAGAACCTTTCTGGGAGTGAACTTACAGCTAAACTGGAGCCAGCTTTTCTCTCTGGTTTGCGCTGTGCCCAGCCACTCATCCGAGCCAAGTTCTTTGAGGTCTTTGACAATTCCATGAAACGCCGCGTGTACGAGCGCTTGCTGTATGTGACCTGCTCCCAGAACTGGGAAGCAATGGGAAATCACTTCTGGATAAAGCAGTGCATCGAGGTAGGGAAACTGCTTGTATCAGTTACATGCAATTAGATAAGTGTTTTATTCCTTATTTTTTCTTGTTGGGTGTAAAGGCACTGTGTGGTGTGTGTTCTGTAGAGTGTATTGTCTGTATCAAAGCTGAAAATACCAAGTCTGCTGCCTCAGCTCCTGTGGTGCTTAAAAAAGCTATACAGTGAAATGCTGATGCTTGGGAAGTGGCTTTATATAAATGTTTAAATCTGTTTTCCCTGCCAAATAATGACCAGGTTAATACTTCTTAAGGAAAACAGTCTCTTGCAATTGATAATGACTGTGGAAAAAAACCCAAGAATTTTTATAGGAGAAGGTTCCAAGAAAACTGTTAAAGCTGGAATGTTTCCTAACAGTATGACAGCTGTTAGGTGGGATTGCATTGAAATGAAATTGCATCTTTGCCTAGGTTATTTAAAATAAAATGGGACAAAACCTTTTATTTTAACAATTTACATATTAAAGCATGAATTTAAGGTATCTGTGAACATCCATTTTAAGGTGAAAAAGTCTGTATTTATTAGCAGATTGAGGGCACTTAATACATGTGTTAAAAAGTACAAAATTAATAGAATCTCCCAGCCTTTAGGCCTAGGAGATTCTATTAATAAAGGCGATAAATAGGCCTTAAACTTACTATTGCAACTTTATCTTGTTTTAAAATATTAACCCATAGTGATATTTTCTTTGAAGTTCTGCAGTAAAATATATGTTCAAAAACTCTTGTTGTTTCTCCACGTGGCAGCTGCTGTTGGCAGTGTGTGAGAGGAACACCACGATTGGCACCAGCTGCCAAGGGGCCATGCTGCCCTCCATCACCAATGTCATCAACCTTGCTGACAGCCACGACAGGGCAGCCTTTGCCATGGTCACTCACGTCAAGCAGGAGCCTCGGGAGAGGGAGAACAGCGAATCCAAAGAGGAGGTAACTGGTGGAAAATGCTATGGAGAAAGCAATCTCTCTGTTGGAATTCAGCTCTTCCTAGGTTCTCACCAGACACCTTTGGAGAATGAGTGATGATTGTTCATGTCTCCCACGGTTTAAGCGTGCTTGGGTCTCTCAGAACTCCCATTCATTCATTTAGTCTTCAGCACTCTAGGCAATTACAGATTTGAACCTGGAGAAGGGGCAGAAACAGTGAGGTCTGAAATAAATTGATCAGGAGGATGTTTTCTATTGTGGAAAACAAGGAAAAGTACACAGAAGATGCCTATTTTTACGTACTGTGTTGTTTATTTCTGTGTAGGATGTTGAAATAGACATTGAATTGGCTCCAGGAGATCAGACCAGCACTCCCAAAACGAAGGAACTTTCAGAGAAGGACATTGGCAACCAGCTGCACATGCTGACCAACCGGCACGACAAATTCCTTGACTCCCTGCGGGAGGTGAAGGTGGGTGCAGGTTGTTGGTGACAAACCACTTTAATCCTGAAACTTCAAACTGATCTGAAATGTTTTTTTTTTCCTTTTTATATCTCACTTTTTTCCTTTTATATCTCATTTTTTAGCTGAGTTTTCTTATTTAGATATCTCTTATAATCTGTAGTGTCTTATGGTAAAAAATGCTTAAGCCTTCACTTCATTGTTAGTTGTTACTGTATCCCTTTCCTACAAAATAAAATATCATCCTCCTTCACTCTAAGTATATTTTAACAATTCATTTCAGAAACTACTGATGGCAAACACAGGGTATAGGATGAAAAATGTGTATCAGCATCTTATGATTAAATAATTTCTAAGAAAATAATTTAGCTGAAAGCTATGTTTAAATAACTCCACACTAGCAGAAGCTCTATCCAATTAACCTGATGATTCCTAAGATGATCAACATCTTCCATTTTTCCTTCTTTTTTTTGATGGTTGCAGTAATGAATCAGAGTCTTGATCAACATGAAAATAGGATTAAATTTTTGTTGAAAAGACATTAGTATTAGTACTGAATCAACTGTATAACTGAACTGTTTTGCCACAGGATTAATTGTATTTTCCTATTTCTGTACATCTGTCTGTTTCCAGACGGGAGCGTTGCTGAGTGCCTTTGTTCAGTTATGTCATATTTCTACACCTTTGGCAGAGAAGACTTGGATACAGCTATTTTCACGACTTTGGAAAATCTTGTCTGACAGACAGCAACATGTGAGAACCTCTCTCTCTCTCCCATTTGCAGATTCCTCTTTGTAAATGACTGCTGTTCCAGGAAAATGTGTTTGTGTGGTGACTTTGTTCACTAGCTTTGAGATGTTTGCCATTCTCAGCCTGTTGAATGCTGTGTACCTGTATCAATACATCTTTTGAAAGAAATAGGGCCTTTCATTTTACAAAGAGAAATGTACTTATTGAAGCATTGTTCCCTGTACTAGAGAGATGTTAAATCTGATTACTCTAATTGAAGAATCTGAATAGACAGATAATATGGTGTTTTTTCTTCTAGGCTCTAGCAGGTGAAATAAGCCCTTTCTTGTGCAGTGGAAGCCATCAGGTGCAGAGGGATTGCCAGCCAAGTGCCCTGAACTGCTTTGTGGAAGCAATGTCACAGTGTGTTCCTCCCATTCCCATCAGACCTTGTGTGCTGAAATACTTGGGGAAAACTCACAACCTCTGGTTCCGTTCCACACTCATGCTGGAACATCAAGCATTTGAAAAAGGACTCAGTCTGCAGATTAAGCCTAAACAGACAACAGAATTTTATGAGCAGGAAAGCATAACCCCTCCTCAACAGGTAGTGTTATATTTATTGAAATGCCTTGTGAAATATGAAAAGAAAAACCTAACACTGACAAATCCTCCACTAAACCATGTCCCCAGTGTCACATTTTACATGTATTTTAAATACCACCAAGGACAGTGACTCTAGCACTACCCTGGGCAGCCTGTTCCAGTGCTTTACAACCTTTTCAGTAAAGACATTTTTCATAATATCAAGTCTAAACCTCCCCTGGTACAACTTGAAGCTGTTTCCTCTTGTCCTATTGTATTATTGACTTGTTTAAAAATTTTGGTTTTTTATGATTTGATCTGTTGTGTTAGGGAAGATAGGCAAGAGTCAGTGTACAAGCCTTAGGATGTTTTTGTCATGCAGTGTTGTTCTCAGTACATGGTTCTTACTAATTTCTTGCCTTTTAGAGTTTAAAAAAAAATTTAATAGGTTTTATAGGCCTTTCTCTGTTTCCACGTTTCTCTCAGCTTGTCTCAGTGTAGAACATGGGATTTGCTACCTACTATGCTTTATAAAGACAGCTTAACTGTGGAGAAATACATGTTCCTAACCTTGCAGGAAATCCTGGATTCCCTTGCTGAGCTCTACTCTTTGTTACAAGAGGAAGATATGTGGGCTGGGCTGTGGCAGAAACGCTGCAAATTCCCAGAGACAGCAACTGCCATTGCCTATGAACAGCATGGCTTTTTTGAACAGGTACAGTCTTGATTTTAGTAATTATCTGAGTACTTCTACTGTCAGGATAAATATTCTGGTCAGCAGAAAAGACTTCTGAATATTAATTATTAACTTCAGTCTTCTAAAATGGAAATGCCATGGCTTCTCTGCTGTCTACAGTAGTAGTTTGAGGCCTTTTAATACTGAAGTAAGGTGAAATTTTTGTGCACACCCATCAGATTTTCATGACATTTGTCAAGCTGTCAAATAATAGCTATATTCAGGAATGAATTTAACACGACTTTTTTTTTTTCAAGTCTGTGAAGGTTTTCTTATCACTTGTTCTTAAAAATAAAAGAGTATTGAGTTATTGTGTACATAGCAGATGGAAACCTGGAATGGTTGAATTTTCTTTAGGCACAAGAAACTTATGAAAAAGCAATGGAGAAGGCTAAAAAAGAGCACGAAAGGAGCAATGCTTCCCCTTCCATCTTTCCTGAGTACCAGCTCTGGGAAGATCACTGGATTCGGTAAGACTTGGAGGCTGATGTGGAACAATTCTTTTATCTTGCAATAGAAGCAAAATACCCTGCTCTTGGTTTAAAGCATTAGTTATGAGAATAAACTTACCTCAGGACTTAGCTCAGATACAGAGAAAACCTGAGGGAATAAAAAAAGCTATTTTGTATTCCCTTAACAGAGCCTCAGAAGTGATATGCCTGAATTGCTGTAAAAATGTAATTTGCTATTGGTGGAAACAGACTGGAGTTAAAATTTGTTTTTCCTATTTAAAATGGTTGTTCTGGGAGACACAAAATGCAGCTCTTCCCTGCTCACAGATTTCTGTATTATAACTGATAATAAATAAATAAAAAAAAGTCTTCCCATCTGGATAAAACTTCTGCAGTGCTTGCAAAGCTGTTTGTAGACAAACAAATATGCAGATAATATTCTGATACACAAACATTTATTGTCACTTTTATTGAAGTTTTTTGGGGGATTTTTGGTAACAAAATTGACACTACATTTGTTTTTCTTAGTTGCTCAAAAGAGTTGAACCAGTGGGAGCCTTTGACAGAATATGGCCAGTCCAAAGGTCACATAAATCCTTACCTGGTGCTGAAGTGTGCGTGGAGGGTCTCAAACTGGATTGCTATGAAGGAGGCTCTGGTGCAGGTGAGTCAGGGCTTTTTGTGCTCATGTTTAGTTTCTCCTCATCCTGCCTTGGGTGTCTTCATTCTGACTGTTTTAGGAACCATCCCATGAGAATAAGCTGGTGGTTATTGCTCTTGAGGCTGCTATTAAATGCCAGGCTGCATGGACATCTTGAGCTTCTTGGGGCCAATGGCAGACTTCTGTTGGAGCTGCCAGTAGATTGGAATTTTTTTAAGTGTTCTATAAGGTGTCACTAATCTAAACAAGATGGAAAACATGGGGCGGTTTTGTGTTTTGATTTGGTTTTTCTTAGATTTGTTTTTTCTGTTTTGCTTTAATTTTAAGGAAATATATTCTCTGTTCATGGTAGGTAGAGTTGCTCATCTGATGAGGTAATATAGAAACATTAACCAGATGTAAAGCTGAAATCTAAAAGGTGAGAATGCTGTATTAAATCACAGGTGGAAAGGAGATTGCAGACCTTTAATGCACTATTGTATACAGTGGGGCAATACTTGAATTACTGTGCTAAAGATGCCAGAATTTGCAATGAAAGGGTGAAGTGCATATTTAAAATACAATGTGAAGCCAAATGTCTAAGCAGCAAACTGCACATGCAACAAAAACTGTCTTATGGGTACTATTTACATTTTAATTAATTTCTTTTGTTCTTATAACACTTAGTATTCTATGTCCTATTTAAGCATGCAACTTCAGAGGCTAAGTATAGAAATATATGAGAAAGCTTTAAAGCCTAAAATAAGAACTATATTGTACAGTATATTATAAGCCTTGGGCTTGAAGAGAGTGAAATAGATCATATCTGACAGCTTCTGGTTTTGGACAATTGCAAGTTGAGTGGAAGTGACAACCCTGAGTAAGTGCTGATATGCTGTAGCTGCAGTTGTATTAAATGAAGTATTTTCAGTAATGAGACATTTATTTTATGACTGAGGAGAAGATGCTGCTGAAGCCATAAATGGAGCCTTTGTGACTCTACTCAGGTTCTTGTAAAAGTGTCAGCATACGTTTGCATAAATATTGGGATCTGAAAGAATAATTGATTCTATGCTGCTGTACCTCACTACTCCAATTTTATTGATATTCTTTAATGTGGCTGGTTTTTGTCAAGTTCCATGATTGATTCACAAGAGAGGCCAGGGATGATGGCAAATATCTATCAGTTTTTGTAAATCTTTGTGAAAGATTTTTAATAATCTCCTCATTAAAGTTGAGCTATTAAAACAGCAAGTAGCCTTTGATAGGACCCAAGACTCATTTCCATTTGCTCACACTGCCATTGTGTTTAATGATCCAGTAGATAACATAATAAAGAAGGAGATTATTTTCACTGTGTAAGTGTAAGGATGCTACCTGGCACTTTCTCTTTGCTGGTTCAGGCATAAAAGTCAGTTGAGGATAACAGGAATAACAATTGCAATGGTCACCATACAGTTTATCAGCAGGAGGATAATGCAGGGAGATTTCTGTGTTGCACATCAAACCATAAAGAGCTTGATGTAAAGTGGAAGAAAAAGAGGTGAGAAAGTTTAAAGATTAGATTAAAGGCCTGCAGCATCAGCTAGTGAGCACTGGCTCAGTGCAAGTTTGCTGTAAAGTGCTCACAGAATTCATGTGCTGCGCAGTTCAAGTGCTTTGCTGGGTTTAGTCGCCTTACTTCTACTGTTCCAGAGTTCTGAGGAAATGATTTGAAAATATTTTATAAATTATTTTACGACTGTGACCTGACTTTGCACCTGTGCTCAAGAATTACTTTAACATAAATGAGAAGTTGGTTGTGATTCTATATCACAAATATAAGCTGTTTATTTTCATAAACTTAGCAATGCCCTAGAGCAGACAGGGAGTACAATGCTGCATGATGTGGGACAGTTAGGCACAGGATCCTTTTAGGTGAGAAATTGCCATTACATGTTCTGGAGCCCCTGAAGCATTTCAGACTTAGTGTGTGTTATCTGCTGAGAAGCATCTTCTGACTTTGTGCAGGGTGAATTGTTTGCTGTGACCATCCTGCTCCTGTGGCAGGGCCGCTTTGGGCTGGCTCAGCTCTTTGAGATGCATTACAGTTGTCAGAATAATAATAACCCAGCAGCAGCTTGGGCATGGGCACTGCTACTCTTGTGCTGAACTGGCAATTGATGTGCTAGCCTGCCCTTGCCAGTAACTTTAGGAGAGCTGAAACTCCTCTAGTGACATAAATATTAACACTTCAGTCTGATACTTTTAAAAAATGAGATTATTTTTAAAACATCAAAGTTGTTTATTTAAGAAAGCTTAAAAATATTAACTGTTTGAGTAGGAACGATCTTTACTGGATGTTTTTCCTATTCCACGACCAGGTGGAGCTGAGTTGTCCAAAGGAGATGGCCTGGAAGGTGAACATGTACAGGGGGTACCTGGCCATCTGCCACCCCGAGGAGCAGCAGCTGAACTTCATCGAGCGCCTGGTGGAGATGGCGAGCAGCCTGGCCATCCGCGAGTGGCGGCGCCTGCCCCACGTCGTGTCCCACGTCCACACCCCCCTGCTCCAGGTAACAGCAGAGCTCTCAGCTCCAGGTGTCCTCCAGGAGCAGGTCTCAGAACTGTTAGAAGCTTCAATTTTAGTGTATATAATATATAGATATATATATAGTACTGATAGTTTTTGCGTCACGGTATTTTTGTTCGAAGTTGCAGAATGTCTGTTTCTGTTTCTTCAAAGTACTTGTTGCTTATCAGGAAGAGCTTTTAAGTGATTAAACCCACCTTTTTTCAGATATCCAGAAATAATTTTGGGGAGCACCTGGCACAATTCTGATTATATGGAAAATGTAGTTTAACTATTAAATGATATGAAATAACATGTTTTGCATGGTGAGAAACGAATGGTTGTGTCCTTTGAAACTTTCACACACATTTTGCCATAACAAAAATGGATTTCTGTTTCCTTTTGAAATGTATAAAATATCAACACCCCGTTGTTTTCTCCATGATTTAATAATGTAAAAAATTAATTTTGCAACTGTAAGAGAAGAATTTTTGAGAGTAGATGTTTTATTGACAAGTATAATCAGACAGAAGTAGATGCCTAAATCCATCTTTAAAAATTTTGATTTGACCTAGAGTTACTTTCAGAAGATTCTTGAAAATGAACCTTGTTTCCTCTGATCTGTGTGGAACCAGTGTGGAAGCGGGGCTGAGGCAGGATCGTGCTGGGCTTGGCAGTGTGGGATTTAGGCAAAACATTCCCTTTGTTTGACATTAGGCTTTGTCCCTGTTTAGATACTCTATAAATATATACCTGCAAAGCTCTTGTTCCTCTGGAGGGAACCTTTCATCTCCAGAGGAGAAATTGTGGAATAGCTCAGTTTTCATAATGGATAATTTCTTGATGGGCCATTGCTCAGAGATCTGACACTGAGCCCTGCCTGTGGAAGTGCACAGGACTTTGCTTTGAGTTCTCTTTGATACAGAGGCCTCTGTGATTCTGTTTAAGATCAGTGGTTTCATTCTGTGTGTGTGATTCATAACCAATCTACACCATATATCCATATATGAACGGGTCTCTATAAAATGATTGCTCCTGTGGGTAGAGCTCACACAGCAGCTCATACCTTTGAATTTTTATGATACAAATTGATGCATCAGATAAAGTGAATGAATATGGAAGTTTTCTCCATATTCAGAAGAAGTTTTCAAGTAAATAAGTACAATTTGTGAGCTCACACAATACCATTAGATGACTTCTCAATGAATGTAATTCCTTCCTGCTAGGATTTCACCCATATCTCAAATTGGCCCCCCCTCCCCTCCTCAAGAATGGCAGCATCTGCAGCAGGAAAAGATTAATATTGCTAAATAAAGTATTTAAGTGCTTTCAGATATCAATTAAAACAAGCTTTTAAAACAATCTAATATGTATATATCCCTTGTGAAGAAATGATAAATTAGTCAGTGACTGACAGAGGTACAAATGCAGCCTTGAATTTGCACTGCAGTAATTACTTTTTTTTAAATATCAGATAGTATGTGATTAAATACCCATGAGAAAATTAAATTTATGTGATGAATGGGTGTAGGATGAAGGTTAAGCTATTGTGAGAGCTGATACTGAGATGACTGTAGGAAAATATTACTTTAATTTATTTTGTTTCAAGAGATTTCACTCTATAAATTTGGACTGCCTTTTTTTTTTTCTCACATAGTTATCTCATTTGGTTGATTAACAGTGAATACAACTGTTATCTGCCAAGTAGTAGCTTAGAGAATACTACACTGGCTTTATTGTACTACAGGTAATTAAATTCCATTAAAGTTTGTGGGCCTTTTCTTCAGGTGGTTGAAGTTTTAACAAACTGTCTGCTGCCTTTAGTGGGTTCGAGACTGCTGCCATCTTCTGTTTGGTCCTTATTTATATTGTTGATGTTTTCTAGGCAGCACAGCAAATAATTGAACTTCAGGAAGCAGCCCAAATAAACGCAGGACTGCAACCAACTAATCTGGGAAGGAACAACAGCTTACATGATATGAAGACTGTTGTCAAGACTTGGAGGAACAGGTTACCTATTGTGTCAGATGATTTATCCCACTGGAGCAGCATTTTCATGTGGAGACAGCATCATTACCAGGGTAAGTCTGCTTGGTCCAGCATGCATTCATCATAGAATTTTCCAGACAACACATATTGTATTTGCAGGGATCCCTCTGGCAGGGAGGAATGAGGAATCTGAATCAATGTTCTCAGAAGGCTAATTTATTCTTTTATGATACTATATTATAATAAAGAATACTATACTATATGAAAGAATACAGAAAGGATCCCTAAGAATGCTAAAAAGATAATGAAGAAAACTCCAGACTCTTTCCAGAGTCCTAACACAGCTTGGCACTGATTGGCCAATGAGTCAAAATAACTCACACCAGAAACCAATAAAAAAATCTCCAAACACATTTTACACATGGGCACAACACAGGAGAAGCAAATGAGATAAGAATTGTTTTCCTTTTTCTGAGGCTTCTCAGCTTCCTTGGAGAAAAATCCAGGGAAGGGGTTTTTCAGAGAATGTGAATGCCACAAACACATAAGTTCTTGGTGGCTTGACTTTGGTGAATTGTAGATTTTATTCAATTTTCATTGAAATGTTTGATTATCCTGTCATCCCCGTCTTAAGTCATGTGTGTTGCTGTGTAAGGTGCTGCCCTCTGTGTAACACCATTTCCAATGGCACACATCTCACCTTGCCTTCCCAGCCATTGTGACTGCCTATGAGAACAGCTCCCAGCACGACCCCAGCTCCAACAACGCCATGCTGGGCGTGCACGCCTCGGCCTCGGCCATCATCCAGTACGGCAAGATCGCGCGCAAGCAGGGGCTGGTCAACGTGGCCCTGGACATCCTGAGCCGCATCCACACCATCCCCACCGTGCCCATCGTTGACTGCTTCCAGAAGATCCGCCAGCAGGTCAAGTGCTACCTGCAGCTGGCTGGAGTCATGGGCAAAAATGAGTGCATGCAGGTAGGGCAGCTTTGCTCCTGAAGCTGTTGTTGGGTCCTGTAACCCCACGAGCCGTCAGATGCATTGATCTAAACAAGCTGCCTGTATCCAGAGCAGGGGCTGAGTTGCCTTGGCCATGTTATACCCTGCAGGGAGTGTTGCTTTGAGTCATGCTGTCAGTCCAAAGCAGTTAATGTCTACTGTGAATATATTAAAAATTAGCTGACCCAGAAGTAAAGTGGGACTAGGTTTATTTACATCTTACAAGAGGGATAAATGGAAGGATTTTCAAAATGGCATTATTTGTAATGGGAAAAAACAACACTGAGTGTCTGACTCATGAGTGATGGATGCTGTCAAACTGAAGTAAAATTGTATGTGTTGAAAACAAAAAAATGTGATTTTAGGCAAAACCCACTGGCACGTGGGTGACCAGCAAACGAACCTTGTAATATAACATAAGTATAATTGTAACATAAACAAGGTGGGAAGATAACCTGCTAAATGTTGCCTGTAGTATTTGGTTTCCATAGGCCAGTGGAAACTTAAAATTGTCAGTCTGTATTTTTTAAAATTAAAACAAAATACTTGAAAGTCATGCTTTTTAAATTTCAAGAGAATATTTTGGCTGTTGTTTTATAGCACTTTCATTTAACAAAGCCTTCCCTCTCAAAAGACTTTTCTCACTAAGGCTTATTTAACAGGGTCTTGAAGTTATTGAATCAACCAATCTGAAGTACTTCACCAAGGAGATGACTGCAGAGTTTTATGCTTTAAAAGGAATGTTCTTGGCACAGATTAACAAGTGAGTATGCTAGCTGCAAGAAGCACTAGCACACATCTGAAAAAAAATGTGGTTGAAGTATTCAACACAGTATTTGAGCAGAAAGGCCATTCCCTGTCTTTATACCAGCCTAAAATTTCTCACTGCTGTGTAAGAAAGTAAAAGTATCTGTGAGAGTTCCTTTGCAGTTTAGAGATGTAATGATTGGCCCTATATTGAGGCCTTGTAGGACAGAAGAAGAAATGGTTTTGCTTTCCACTGACAGGCATTTTACTGTTCTGAGGAAGATCTCTCTTTAATTCAATAAATAAATAGCTCATCAATCAAATTTTGTTTGGTAATGCCAAAAAGACCCCTTCAGATTTCAAGAGCACTTAGTGGGGATGGGATTTAATGACAATTTTGTTATGTGTTACATGTGGGTGGAATAATTCCTTTACCACTGCATTGTGGCCACTTAGAGAATGAAATCCATCGGGTCTCAAGCTGTACACTGCAACCTCACATACCAATTCAAGTCAGGAAATGATGAATATCTTCTTCTGTGGATACAAGAGAGCATTTTAAATAGGCAGACTGCAATTACTTGGATGGAAAGTACAGTGGGCTTTTATAGGGTCACTGGCTTAATTGTAGTTGAGATGTAAAGATAAGAAAGTGTGCTTCCCCTATATTGTTAAATTTTTAAAAATTCCTGCAGAGAATTGTCTCTGTTTGTTCCTTCAGGATTAAATGGATAAAGGTTTCTGGTTAAAAACGTGGTTCTGATGTACTTTGAGTTTCTTAATCTTGCCGAAAACCACACAAGCATTTTTTAGCACTATAGTTGAGGTCAGGAATTTAGGAAGGTTTCAGTTAGGACCAGTGGCAGTGTTGAACCTGAAAATGGGACTGCTGATTGATTACCTGTGTGTCAAAGAAACTGAAGTTAAAGGTCACCTCTGCTCCTGCATCCTCCTGTGCTGCCCATTGGCTGGGCAAGGTGATAGAAACCATTAAAAAAAAATCACCTCAGGTGTCAAGGGTGATGGATTGTAGAGTGGGAGAAAGGAAAATGGTCAGGGAAGTTCCTTTTTTATAAAGGAGCAGTAGTGATGCAGAGTCATCCATCAGGCTGCTGCTGGGCTGGCTCACTTCAAACCTTCATCCAGGGTGCAGGGAGCTTCTGAAGGCAAGGACATTAATGTAGCACAAAAACTAACACATGACAGACAAAGCTGTTTTCCATTTTAGAGTTATGCCTCAGTAGCTGGTCATTTTAATTTAGTATTATGATTTCCCAAGCTAATATTGTTATCTTAAAAATATATTACAGGGAATTTAAAAAATGAGTCAAACAAACATCATGTTACTTTGATATTGGTTATTTCAGTGCTTATTCTGAAAGGGAGAAGTGAAGCTCTTTCTGTTCATAAAGAGTCTTGAAAATCTTAAGGTTTCTTTATTTTGGTGATGCTTATGTGAGTTTTCTCATCCTTTATTTTTATGCCTAAGAAATAACATAGATTCAAAGGCTGTATATATACTGGGATGAATCATGCTAAATTTTGGACTTGTGACACTTGAGGAAACATGGAGAAAACCTCAGAAGTAACAAACAAATAATCTTTTGGTTACCCAGAACTGTGTGATTAACCTTCAAATTCCTTCACTTTTCCTGCTGAAAAAAAGAAACTTTTACAGCTGGTGGGATGAGGAACTGACTGCTTCCAGAAAATGTTGGTTGTAAAGTTTTTCATGACTTGTCTGAAAAACAAGTTAAATAAGATGCCTTCCTCTAAAAGAGAATTTAAATAACATCTTCCCGATGTTGCTTTACTCCTTTTTTGCCCAGTGGAGCAGCATGTTTAAATGACTTTGCTTCACTCCCCTTGTATTATTATTTGCTCTTCTTTCTCCCAAAGTAGTGCACTGGGAGTTTTTTTTTTCTTTTTTTTAGGGAGTATGTGAGATTTTTAACACTTCAGAAACTGTTTTCATCTTGAAGCATTTACTTTTGTTGATGCTGAACTGCAAGGAAAGGAATGACAAAGTTGTAAGGGACCTTATTAAAAGATATCACTCAGTATTAAGAAACTAATTGCTTGCCCTACCAGAAATCTGACTTACACCAGCAAGCAGCTACTAAATCATATAAAACTCATATTCCTGCTTGTCACCACACAGGTCTGAGGAAGCAAACAAAGCTTTTTCTGCAGCTGTGCAAATGCATGACGTGCTGGTGAAGGCGTGGGCCATGTGGGGGGATTACCTGGAGAACATCTTTGTGAAGGAGAGGCAGCTCCACCTGGGGGTGTCTGCCATCACCTGCTACCTGCACGCCTGCCGCCACCAGAACGAGAGCAAGTCCAGGAAATACCTAGCAAAGGTGAGGTCTGGGGGGGTTAGAAAAGAATCAGAGCTCCAATCCTTTGGGAAGGGCTGGGATGATGTTCATTGCTTTAGTGAAAGAGTTACTAAGGGAAAGCTTTCATTTAGATAGAGGGGCTGTGTGTGGTTGTTCAAAACTAATTTTGAGGTTTTTTATGTCAGTGGGATATCTGGATTTTCCTTTAGATGTGGAACCTTTTTGTAGGAGGAAAAGGGCAAATCACATCCAGCATTTCTACTACATAGTGTGGTGCAATACTTGCAAAAAGGCATCCTTTGGTGCTTTAAAAAGCAACATAGTTTGAGGTCTGTTTATCATTACTATGGATAAATAATATTGATGTTTACCTAAGTATTATATTTTATTCCAGATAAGCATTTTCTGTACAGTTTTACTCTGAAATTCAGCAAAATTTTGGCCAAAAAAAGCTACTTGTGTTGTACGTTTCTTAGTTTGGGGATATTTAATCTCTCTCATGAAGAAAATTGAAAAATTGTACCAGACCAGGGAAGACAATCTGTTCTGACCATGCAGCAAGCCCAGAAAATATTGTCTGAGATTAAAAAGGTGGCCTCAACAGCACTCTGAAGTTTATTATTCTCCCTGTCTGGTTGCATAATAGTTAATGATTTTTAGTCAATGTTTAATATATTTAATTTAAATTAAACTAGGGGTGGACAGTTAAAATAATTAAGAACACCCAAAGAAATAATCAACTTCCTGTATCAAGGTTCATTTATCTGAGTTGCATATTTTAGGTTCTATAAAATTGCTTAAATTTTTATCCACACCCCCAGCCAAAACCCCAAAGAATTTATGGAATTCAATCATGTTCATTTGCTCTTTTCTGCCTTATTTCATAGTAAGGAGTATACTTAGATTTATTTTTTACATCCTTTAAAAATTATTTCTGAGGGAAAAATAGCATTGGCCAGGCACAATGAATGTAAGCTCTTGTCTCTGAGGCAGCTTTAACACTTTCAAGGACTCCACAGTCATATTAATAAAATATCTCTGCTTTTGTGCATCGTAATGATTGATGTGGCTTAAATTTAAGCACTGAGAGATCCTCTTGAAATTCTCTCCTAGGTTCTTTGGCTGCTGAGTTTTGATGATGATAAGAACACCTTGGCAGATGCAGTGGACAAGTATTGTATTGGTGTCCCACCCATCCAGTGGCTGGCCTGGATCCCACAGCTGCTGACCTGCCTGGTTGGCTCAGAGGGCAAACTGCTCCTCAACCTCATCAGTCAGGTACTGGAGATAATCCCTAATTCCTTTTTGTCTGTAAGCTTCATTTGTGAGGTGACACATGAATATTTTGTAAAGCAAATTACAAAAATGCAAAGCTTTAAAAATGGTATTGTTTGCAACTGTTGATGTGTTAAAAAATGGTAATTTCTGCCTTTAAGCAGGATATTTTAAATTTCAGTGAGTTTTACTTACTGAGATTAAATCCAGTGAAATTGTAGCATTATAGCTCTCCCTCTGGAATTCTATTTAATGTATTTTTGTGAATGATACAGAACACATAAAATACATAGTTAAAAATGCTTGTAATGTAGAAGTAAAGGATGGTTAGCTTTAGTAGCTAAAGGGCAAACTGTCTGGAAGCGTTTTGGTGTTTGTTCATTCAGGTTGATAGAAAACAGTGAAGTCCCATTAATGCACAGGTGGCCATGGGAAGCTCCCACAATACCTGAATTCCAGGCCTGCACTGCTCCACTGTTTCCTGGAAACTGGCACAGGACAACTCTTGTGCTGAATTCCTCACAGAACTCCTTTCTTTCCTCCCTTCTTGGTTTTTGAGATCTGGAATTTCTGACCTTGCAGGTCCCTTCTAGTTCAGGGTATTCTATCCTGTGAGATTGAGCTCCTTTTATCTTGTCCCCCGTCTTTGCTCTTTCAGACCTCTGAGAATGTGAGTTTTTGTAGCTAGAGAATGTCCATTTGTGTTGGCATGGGTGTACACAGCTCTAGATGAAGTGCTCATGTTCCCTTCCCTCTCTCTTCATAAAATTAAATGTAACTTTGAAGAGACCATGCTACCAGGCGGCTTAAGATGCCAGGGTAGGTAAGGCAAACTTTGATGGGTATGGCTTGGTATTGTCTGGCAACACCAGTGTGCTATACTGTCTTCTGGCAGAAAATACTCATTTCATCACTTTGTAGACACTTTATTTGTTGAGATCTGTATAAAATTTGCAGGAGTGTTTGCTCAGAAGTCTTACACTAGTTGGAGCTTAGACTTGTAACTATCACAGATACTCCTGTTTGTCTTCCCTTTAAACTTTAGGTACGTAGAAAAAGTATGAAATCAAAAAATACCATATTTTCTGTGTTACTGTTTTAAAACTCCAAAATTCTCTTCAAATAGCTTTTGACTTACAGCATGAAGCATGTGTGTGTCAGGTTAGTGATCTGTCATAAATATCAGATTACTGAATGCTTCAATCTCATTGCTACATTTCCACCACTTACCATATCCATTTGGATGGAGAAAGGATCTATGATTTAGTAAAATTGTGGCTCAGGAAACCTCAAATGCTGTCTTATATGCTCTACTGCAGGTAGTAGACATGTGGTTTCTTTCCTTTAATAGATACTGAGATTTACAGATTTAAATGGGATGCTGAATGTCAACATCTCTTTAGGGTTGTTTTTTTTAATGGAAGCCATAAAATCCTGGTTTTATTTTTGGGTGCAGTTGGTATCCCCTTACATTAAGTGCCACAATTAGGTGTAGTAAAGTTACTCTCTAATAGGCTTTCTTATCAAGTATGGTGGGGCTTGCTGGGAATTGTGGCCTAATTTAAAGACTAACTGCTGTCATTATGTCTGTTTTTCTTCCATTATGCACATGAGTAAGGTCTTTGAGCTGGCCCAGCTGGAGCTCTGACATTATGCTGCTTTCAGGTTTATTAGGCAATATGATCTGGAAACCCTAATTAGGTAATGTCTTAACAGTGTGTGCAGGGAGCTACCAATTCATCCTCTTCAGGTTCCTGTTACTGAAAGAATCTTTAATTTCCATAAGCTGTTATTTAACACAAAGAGCTGATTATTCCTGAATCGGACTCATTTACAAGAGAACCTGTCTGTGTTGATGTGATCTGTAGTTAGTATTCCTTAACTGAGAAACGTGTATCTCCAAATAGGTGGGAAGAGTCTACCCCCAGGCTGTTTATTTCCCTATCAGGACCCTCTATTTGACCTTGAAGATAGAACAGCGAGAGCGCTACAAGAGCGGTGAGTTTGGTCCTCAAGGAATTGTTGGGCTCTTTGGAACTTAAATGTTAGGTCAAGTTTCACTGGGTATTACAGAGAAAACAGATTCTCCAGAAAATATACCAACTTAGCAAAGCTAAGGGAGAAAACTCTTGATAAGCTCTGCTTGCATTGATTTGTTTCTGTGGAGTTAAGCCTGCAGATGGCTTGAGCTGTCTTGAATTTTCTTGTATGAAATACTCACCAAGAGGAGTTCCATCTCTTTCATTCTCATGTCACCTTAATTATTGAGAATCACATGTTCTTTACTGAATGTTCTTGATAAATTTGTGGAAAAGTAGAACATTCTTGGTTTACAAATACAGAATGTCACAGTTTTCTAAGATTCTCTTGACTAATTTTCACTGGAAGCATGAACCATGTAACATTTAGGAGCCACACTTAAAAAATTGTATCTCCATAATAACTTCTTATGGTGAATTTTAGATTAAAATGAGCATCTCAATGCTCATAAAAGCAATGTTGGCCTTGAGAAATGTTTGGGAGATGGGGAAAGCATTCAGCAACTTGCACAACAACTGTTTTCCCAAGAACAAATCACGTCTGGAACAGTTATGTCAAATGATTCCGCAGAATTTAGTTGTTCTTTTGTCCCACATAATTTCCTTGGAATCCTGGGAGAGCTACTTGAAGAACTTTCATTTCAGTTTCTGTGTTCTTTATTACAAAGGACATTGTTTATTTAATTGCCCTTTCCATTTGGGGATTAGTTCACTAAACTTCTGTATAAAATTTGAAAGGGCACTAATTAAATAATGTTTTATTTTTGTTTGGGTACTCTTTTGCAGAATGAGATGCCCACATACCCTCATAATTTATTATTTTCCAGCAATATTAAAATATTTCCCTGCAGGTCCTGCCAAAAACCACTGCTGGGTGGGTGGGTTGTGTGAGTTCTTGGGGATCATCTGATAAAGCAAAACTGCTTAATCCCTGTCTGATGGAGTTGTCATGCTAGAGATGGTTTGTGCTACAAGATACAGACTATGACAGTTTCTTTTGTTGGCATCAACACATTTATTCTTTAGTTATGTGTGAAAGGTCTCCCCAAAAGGGAAGGGAAAAAACTGCTTCAAATAATTTGAATATGAAACAATGTCTGTTACTTCAAGAGTATAGGTTGGTGATGTAAAAGCCGCACCTCCTATGTGTTTTTGAAGAGTGTTTATTTTGCTTTAATGTTGGGAAGTCTGTACCACTGAATAGCATTTGCTGCAGAGTTTTCTCAAAAAAAACCCCAATTCTCTTTCTTAAAATTTTTTTCTGAAACTCAGTAAGAAATACATAATTAATATTTAATGTAAATCTCAAACCAAATCTTGGAACAATTTATTTTATTTCAACGAGACACATATCAAGTTCATGAAAGGTCATTCTTATTTCCTTTTTAATGTTCACTTTCCAGATTCAGGGCAACAGCAGCCAAGTTCAGTTGGAAATCAGTCCCACTCTGCCTCAGACCCTGGGCCCATCAGAGCCACTGCCCCAATGTGGAGATGCAGCAGGATCATGCACATGCAGAGGGAATTGCATCCAACCCTTCTGTCCTCCCTGGAAGGCATTGTGGATCAGATGGTCTGGTTCAGAGAGAACTGGCATGAGGAGGTATTTGGCTTCAATGCACCTTGAATGAACGTATGGATCATCTAAGGGAAAGTTAACTGCAAAATATTTACCCAGAATTAATTTTAAACATCAAAGCATAACTGTTTGTTTTGATTAGTGAACTGATGTTTGTAGAACTGACTGTTCTGATTGGAGTTTCAGGATCTTGGTTATTTCTGGAAGCAGTACAGGGGTTTTGCAGAACTGTTAATGTGATGAATGCCTCTAGGATTTAAGCTGTTGCTCGTACTGACTGAAAATGTATATTCTCACATTAAGTTTCAGAGATACCAGTTTCCTTCTTGATCTGGTGGTCTGTGACAGGTGATGATTATTACCTGAAATTTGCATTGCAACAGAGAGCAGATGGACCTGCCACTCTGCTGTTCCTTGCCTCTCAAAGTGTTGCACTACTCTGTTCTGCCTGCCTAGCACAGTGTTTATTTGACGGTTTCCTCATATCACCTTTTTTTTTCATATATCTCAAAATATGAAATCTAAAAGTTACCTGCTGTTGAAAGAGCAAGTTGTCCTTTGTGAGGCAGCATTTTCCCTGCTCAGTTTGTTTGTTTGCAATGCTAATGAAATTCAGTGCTGTCATTCTGATTGACCCTCTCATGCAGTTTAAGAGTAGAGTTTTAAGCAGATGTTTCTGAGAGTATAATTCTACTATATAAAATACAGTGGGAATTAATATTTGGTGTCAAATCAGAAGGCCTAATCTTCCTGACTATTTTGTTTTTTCTGTTTTTCATTCTTAGGTGCTCAGACAACTGCAGCAGGGCTTGGCAAAGTGCTACTCCGTTGCCTTTGAAAAAAGTGGAGCCGTTTCAGATGCCAAAATTACTCCTCATACACTGAATTTTGTCAAGAAGTTAGTCAGCACCTTTGGAGTAGGTCTTGAGAATGTCTCCAATGTGTCCACCATGTTTTCTAGTGCAGCCTCAGAGTCACTAGCTAGGAGAGCACAGGCAACAGCTCAAGACCCCGTGTTCCAGAAGTTAAAAGGCCAATTTACAACAGGTAAATGTTTGAAATTTTTTTAAATGTTGCTTTTAATCTCAAGAAAATTTCCTCCCACAGTTCAGCTGTGAGTGCATTCTGCTTTTTTATTCCAGTGTCTTTCCAGAGATAAAATTTAGAAAACGGCACTTTTCTGTCATTCAGCAAACCTGAAATAGTTTTGTTCCTGTCTTTTATGCTGCAATAAATGTAATTCAAATGGAAAACATACATCAACCTAGAGCATAAATATATTGTTATATTTTTATTACTGAAAACTGTGGTTTGATTACATATTTGTTTAAAGATGAATTAGATTACTTCAGTGTAATGTTTTTGCAATTTGAACAGAACTGCTGGCTGTATATGAGAGACAATAATGATCTCTGTCTCTCTGTGATGCCAGCATTTAATGAAATTTTCACCCCAGAACTCCAAACTGATGATTTTATGTGAAGTCTTTCAAAACAGCCTATTTCTGATGAGTAAGATTACTTTAGTGTTTTGGATAACTAGATTATAAAAATTCTATTACCCAAATTTACGTAATTGGTAAATTGAATCAATAACTTTAATCAGACCTAACAAAAAAAGATGCTTAAGGGAAGTAGCTTTTTTGCTTCACTCATTTTCTCTTAACCAGTGGTTACATATTTGAGTATCTGATCTTGATTTGAAATTCTAAGAAAAGCTTGTTGACAAGCTTGATTTGTTTGGTGAAATGTGTTAAGGCCACTCAGCTCGTGCATGACAAAGTGACACTGATTGGCATCAGTGTTTTGGGTTGCCAGAATTTTGAGTTTTGAATAAATTCCTTGGCTTTTCTTTAAACATAGATGAGAGTGTTTGACAAGTAGACTTGGGGTGTTTCTTCAAGCATTTTGCTGATAATATTGTGAAAGGAAGGGAATCCTGTGAAAGTGAGTGAGTTGTAGAAGTGACCCACATTTCTCGTGCACGCCATGCTTTTTCCACGATGTCCTTTCTGAGGCACAGCAGTTGCATGACAGCAGATAATGAAAGTCCTGAACCATATGATTAAATTTTCACTGGATGAAGTGTACTAGGGAGGGAAATGGAAGTAGAAACACTTTGTGTGTCTTTAATGGGAGCATACAGGGGAAAAAAGTCATTGGATAATGATTAATGGGGTGAAATTTCACCAGTCCAAGTGCTGGATTCTGTAACTGGAACAGAGGAATAATGGCAGGTACAGGTGTAAATGGGGAGAGGAGAGCAGCCCTGAATCAGGGATCTGGGATGGTTGTTGTAGACCCCTTCCAGCTGAAATGCTCCACATTAAATACAAGTTTGGACTTGATTTTGATTTTTAATAATGGTTTATAGTCCTTCCATTGCAACAATGATATAGCCACTTATTTGTTGCTGTAAGTGTTGTTGATATGCTTGGTTGGATTTGAGTTATTTTTGGTCTGTCACAGTAGCTCCTACTTCCTTTCCTGTGAGCATCAGAGAGCTCTGGGGTTTCCAAAGTGTAAAGGAAAAGTAAATAGAATGCCAGACTACAGTCTGCAGTATCTGAAGTAATATTTCAAAACATTACTAGAGAAACATTTAAGAAAGTTTAATTATGATTCAGTTACAACTTTTAGTTAAAAAGTGGAGAGGATTTTCAGTATTTTTGGTGCTGTTTTTATTTTTTTGCATATCTTTGTGATATATAAATGGCTGTTAAGGTTTTCAGATGTTCTCTCTTAATTAAAGAATTATATGGAACAACATATAAACCAAAGTATGACATAGGCCTGGTCATAAAAATCATGTAAAGTCATCAAATGCAAAGTGTTTCTTAGTAAATTTCAGTTAAGTAACAGTAATTACTTTCTTTTTTTTGAAGATTTTGTGTTTTATTTTTCAAGTACAATGAAATATGAATGTCTGCAGGATACACATAATTATTTTGCTCAGTGCTGGATTAGATTTTATTTTAATCTATTACTTTCAGTGTTTAAATTTACAAATTAAATGTGGGAAAACAAAAGAAATTAAATCAATCAGCATACTTAATAATTTCTGTAATCTAATTTGTTATGCAGAAAATGAAAATAAGTTTTTTATTGATTTTACAATGACAGTAAAATATATGCAAATAACTGAATACGTTTGTAATTACTGTACTGAAGATTGCAAGAGTTTTTTAACATTACAAGAAACTAATTGTAGAATGTGCCTGATGTGTCCTTGTGTCACACCACAATGTCCATGTTTGTTTTTCCTGTTCTCAGTATCAGTTGCATTTGGATGATGGACAGATAATTACAGTGGTTGCCTTTCATTTCAAAAGTGTCCAAGCTAAGGAGCTGTCTTGGAGTAAACTCTTTGTCAATTATTCCCAGATTAATGTTGACAGCTATGGTTTATAGACACTTTCAGCAGGGTTTGGTTGCATAATCATTTCCATCAACATCAGAGTTGTATTTTGATTCCTGTTTGGAGCCACTGGAGACTCTCACACCATTTCTTATATTCTGAATTCTTTGTCTGTAGCAGTCTGGACTGTTGGAGCTGTGATAGGTCATCTTTATCTATCCTAATGTTATATTATAAAAACAAATTTTACTTTGAATTTTTTTTCTAGAACTTCAAATGCATAGTTCTTTGACCATCTGTTCTTTGTTCTTTCCTTTTCTGCTAAACCTTTTGACATCAAAGAAAAGAAAATGCTGAAAAATGCTCCCTTTGAGAGCTCTCTCAGCAGTGAGAGCAGCAGAAAAGCTGCCTCAATTGTCCTTTTGTGGGCAGATGATAGTTTAGAGTTTGGATCAGCTTCTTT
Organism: Melozone crissalis; assembly: GCF_028551555.1. NCBI lineage: Eukaryota > Metazoa > Chordata > Aves > Passeriformes > Passerellidae > Melozone > Melozone crissalis. The sequence continues at coordinate 10,070,191 of NW_026535790.1, forward strand.
CTGCAACCATCTCTCCTCTTCAAGCTGAATATGAATGGAGAGCTCCAAAATACCCCCTTGAAGGGCATGGTAATTTCCTTGAGACTTTGTCCCCCAGCACAAAGAATCCTTCACTGTGCTGGTGGCTCTGTAGTCAGGAGGAAGCTCTTGAACCCCAAGTGTGGCTCTGCACTGTTAGGAGGGGGCAGGGGGAAGAGCTCTGTGTATTTGCAGCCTTTTTAAGGATTTTTTTTCCCTTTTGCTCAAGAGTGAACATAGTGTGCTTTGGTAGCTCTTTCTTTGCTTCCATTGTAATTTTTAGTTAACAGGGTGATATCCAGGAAATCCAGATAAAGAGATGGATGATATTTGACCTTGGTGTCCAGTACATGCAGTCTTGGTTTTCTGGAGCTGAGTGATAAACCAGAAGTTCTGCTCCACATTTCTGCTTTCCTCTCACTGAGATTTTTCATCTTTATTGCTTTTTTCCGAAAGTTCTTGTGAGATTGGAAAGAAGTTTTGGGAAGCAGAATATATAAATGTTTGAATATTATCTTCAAAAGCAAGACAGCACTTCAATTTTGGAGAATGCTTGGATCTTCTTCAGTGTCATGGGCATGAAGAATTGTCCTGCTCTGTGCAGCTAAGCTCACAACTCAGTCCTCAGGGACACTTTACATGATTAGTGCCTTGGCTTTTTAGCTGGAGACCCTTGAGATGTAAACCTTTAATGGAATCAAGCTTTTCCTATGGTCAGAATAATCTTAAAAATCTTCAAATGAACTGTTTCTTGCTCTAAGAGCATTAATAGCCTGTTGCCTTTGATCAGAACTATTTTATTCCAGTGTAGCAGAAGGGCTTTTAAATATAGTTCTGGAGTCTTAGTTTGGGGGTAATGCCATGTTAATGTTGTGTAGGTCAAGGCAGCTGGGGGGACAGAGGGTTTGATACTCTAATTTTGCTACTTTGAGTATGTTTTTTGGTGTTTCTTCCTGAGGAGTGATGGTACAGCCTTCAATCAAAGTGTGTTAAGAGGCATCAGGATTTTTTAGGTCTGTCACTGGGGAGAAGATTGTGCCCCATTTCTCCTTCCATTGAGAGTGGCAAGAAACTTCAGCAGCCTTGAGAAGAGAGAGCAAACTGCTTCCACTGCAGTCTGTGCCATGGCCTTCTGTGAAAATCCCCGTTAAGGATGAGGGGGAAAACTTCCCATCCTTTATAGAAATATGTGGTGCAGGTAGTGAGGTACTTCAGAGCAGTGTGTGTTAGCTTGAGAAAGATGTTTTCCAGTACTAAGTTCTGAAGAAATGGATTTTTTTTAAAACAAAACCACTGTTTATATAGATTAAGATGTCTGCAAAGCAGAGAGACTTTTACACAAATTATGTTTGGTCTTGTATTTCCCTATCTTCCAGCTGAAGTGATTTTTCCTCTCAGATGGGCTCTCTGTGACACGAGCAGAAAGACTAATTGAACTCTCTGTGTTTCCCATTTGCCACTGGGAAACAAAAGAACAACAAAAATCCTAAAACAGGCATTCAGCAAACTAGAGCTGCTCTTGTGGTGAACTGAGTGACTTTTTTTGTAAGGAAAATATACTGATGTGTGTTTTTACCTCTTGGCTGATTCACATTAGCACAAAAACTAGTTGCAGTTTGAGGGTACTTTCCTGCACTTCAGAGATTCGGGAGATAAATGATGCAATAATTTTGTCACTTTGATGAAATGATTTACTCCCACTGCTCACTAGAGGGTAGGCTTGGGATTTTAATAAGAGTGTTTTACAGTGATATTGCAGTAGATGCACTGCCCACAGCAGGCAGAAAAAGAAAAGGGAATATTACATCCATAAATATGAAACTGTATTTTTCATTATAAACTTTTTTCTTACAGAAGTGGAAAGGATTTTGTATGAGCTGTTTTTTTGTTCTCTTTTAGGCTAGTAAACTTAGGCCTTTTACTGAAAGATTTTAGCATATTAGTTTATTGTGGATACACAGTGAAATATGTTGGGTTATATGTTCTCTGATATTTATTTAAGTAACAGAATAGCAAAATGAAAGCAATCCTAAGGTGCATTGTTTTCTATGGCATTAGAATCCTGGATTAAAAAAAAAAACTTAGGAGAGTGTGTGTAGAATGACAGGAACTCTGCTGGCTAAATGAATATTTTAAGTTGTTTTTAGAAGTAAGTCTTTTGGACAATCAGAATTTTGAGTGGTTTAATTGTGGTTGAAAAAACTTTTATAATGCAGCAATTGCTGTGTGCACATACTTAATTCACTCTTGGCACACTTGCAGGGAGATGCTTGTAGCATATTTATGTGGTTAAGTTTTCTGAGCAGTGCTCATGTTTTATTTGGTTTTTGGTATTTTTGTTAACTTAGAAAAATATTGAGTTTATATAACATTGAAATTGAGGTTCTGCAAGAAAATTTAAACTAAATTTTAAGACTTAATTTTCTGTTGTGTTGAATAATATTGAAGATTTTGTTCTGCTCTAGCTGCAAATCTCAGAAATACTGAATTGTCATTCTCTGTTTTTTTCAGTTGCTTTTTCACTTGAGACATGTTGAGCTTAAAATGGCATCTTCTAGGGAGTGGAGAGGAGTTAAAAATTCAAGTCTGTTGGTTAACTTGCATACTTTGGGATGCCATAACTAATGAGGTTTACAGAGAGTCGTTTGTCTTCTTATCCAAGTGTGTTTAATTTTTCATTGTTGTGGCACTGAAGTGCTGAACCATCATTTCATGTATGTGGTTTATTCATTTTCCCTCTTTGGGGAAATTCAAAGACATTTATTTATTTATTATTTGCTTTGTCTGAAACTGTTGTGAGAGCAGTGTTGGGAAGATAGTGTTGGTGTGGCCCAGAAAATGCTCAGTATTGCAGTGATTTCTGTTACAGAATTACTTGCATAATGTACTGAAGTCCATATTGACCTTGAGAAAGTTCTTTCTTTGTCTTCATATGGATTAAAGGAGATATTCTCACTCTGTGGTACTGTTGACATTGCAGTGGAAAGAGCAGGCTGTTTGCATAATATTGTCATTTTTCTTGGGCTGCTGTGGCTGTTCTTCCTATAGTGTCTTCAGTTGTTGTCTAAGACAGGAAAGAATAAGAATTTTCTTGCAGCTGAGAAGAGAATAGTAATAATAACAATTTTCTTATTTGTCCTGCAGCTCCTCACGGATTCTATGTTGTATCCTCAACTAGGGCTCTTTCATTCATTTTAGGAGTAAAAAATCTCCACTGATTTTAAATAAATAAATAAATAAATGACTTGCAATGAAACAGGTAGAAAATTATAGTGCTGTAAAGTAAGCCTACTTTTCCTCTTTCACTGAGTGGTCTGATGTAATAATTTGGGGTTTTACTGCTTTCATTCTGTGCAGTATGTCTGGTTGCAGTATATAGGGAATTCAATACAGTAATAGTATTTAAATTTTTCACTGTATGCTTCACAATGTTTGTGTGACTCTAAAACAGGAAAATCTTGGGAAGTTTGTTATATACTAAATAACAGAATATTTTGCAGTTGTATACAAAAAAGAGGTAGTAGATTCTGACAGATTTAAGTTATTGTTCTATGTAATGCTAGGACTTTGCAAAAAGGTTTTCTATAGAAAATAGAAATATTCAACAGAGCCTGCCTTTTAAAGGCAGTTCAGCTTTGTGGGGGTGTGTGTGTTTGGTTTGCTCTACTGAATTGGGTGATTTGTTTTTGTTTGCCTTTTTTTTTCAGATTTTGACTTCAGTGTTCCAGGATCAATGAAACTCCACAACCTTATCTCCAAACTAAAGAAATGGATCAAAATTCTGGAGGCCAAAACTAAACAGCTTCCAAAGTTCTTCCTCATAGAGGAGAAGTGCCGCTTTCTAAGCAACTTCTCAGCTCAAACTGCGGAGGTAGAGATACCTGGAGAATTCCTCATGCCAAAGCCAACACATTACTACATCAAGATAGCAAGGTAACCTAAAAATCCATTTTGGTAGCTGTAATTCTGGAAACAGAGAAGGAAATTAAAGCCCTCTCCATCCATCCATCCATCCATCCATCCATCCATCCATCCATCCACTCTGCAAAAGTAGATAGATATTTTATACTAGATAAATATTTTATATATGTGTATTATATATATAGTTAAACTTTGGTGTAAGTTTCTAATTTATCCTCCTTCAATAATTTTACATTTGATCACTAAACACCCGCACTGTTCAGAACATATTTAGTTTTCTTGTACCTTGCTATGAGTTGAGATCTGTGCTTTTACTGTCACCACTAGAGATGCTGTTGTTCAAAAGAGTTACAAAGCTCTCTCCAAATGCTCCTGGCAGGTTCATGCCCCGGGTGGAGATCGTGCAGAAGCACAACACAGCAGCTCGCAGGCTGTACATCCGCGGGCACAACGGGAAGATCTACCCGTACCTGGTGATGAACGACGCCTGCCTGACCGAGTCGCGCCGCGAGGAGCGCGTCCTGCAGCTGCTCCGCCTCCTCAACCCCTGCCTGGAGAAGAGGAAGGAGACCACCAAGAGGCATTTGTTCTTCACAGGTACTGCAAGGAGAGAGGTCTGTGTTGTTTTTAAATGTAAGTTGTGCTCAGAGGTTATAACGGCTGGAGGTTTTTGAATATTCACAAGGTAAATTCTATCTGGCTGGGTGATTAGTCTTGTCTGGAGCTGTAGCACCCCTCTGGAGGAGTGCAGCTGATTGCAGGGGTCTGGGGTGTTTTTAGAAATGCTTATGTGCATTGCTTATGATATCAAGTGCACTTGACTTGCTTATGATATCTTGCACTTGCAAGAGATGCCCACTGGGCCTGTTGGTGTGGAAATGGGCGCACATACTTCAACAACATTGAAGTATGGGAAATATAATGGGAAATACAACATTTAGAGACGACTGAAGAGGTCAGAATAAAACCTTTGCTCCGTGATTTGTGATATAGGAATATTGAATTTCTTTTACATCTTCCACATAACACAGAAGAAATACTTTTTCTTTTTGCTGCTGAATTTCATCTAAACAAAGTATTACCCTCTTTCCTGAAGGTAAAGAGAAATAGGAAGAATGATGAGTGCTCAATTGTTTTTCAGAAGTACCATTGATGTTTCTGTTAAGATAAAAAAAGAAACCCTGCTGTAATTCTGTTTTACCTGAGCTTATAAACTAGTTATGAGCACAGCATTAAAGTTTTCTGTTGATAGGCTCCAGTTGATTATGAGGGCTGTGTTTTGAGGGCTGGTGTGTCAGCATTTGGGCTCTGATGAACTCAGGTTTGCTTTGCTCTGTGTGCCCGCCCCTGCGCAGTGCCGCGGGTGGTGGCGGTGTCCCCGCAGATGCGGCTGGTGGAGGACAACCCCTCCTCGCTGTCCCTGGTGGAGATCTACAAGCAGCGCTGCGCCAAGAAGGGCATCGAGCACGACAACCCCATCTCGCGCTACTACGACCGGCTGGCCACGGTGCAGGCTCGGGGCACGCAGGCCAGTCACCAGGTACTGCAGCACGGGGTGAACACAGGGCTGTGCCCTGAGCCCTGAACCCTGAACCCTGCCCTGGGCAATTCCATCCAGGGCTGTGCCCTGAGCCCTGCCCTGCCCTGCCCTGGGCAATTCCATTCAGGGCTGTGCCCTGAGCCCTGAACCCTGCCCTGGGCAATTCCATCCAGGGCTGTGCCCTGAGCCCTGAACCCTGCCCTGGGCAATTCCATCCAGGGCTGTCCCCTGCACCCTGCTCTGCCTCAGCAATTTCACCCAGGGCTTTACCCTGCACCCTGCCCTGCTCTGCCCTGGGCAGTTCCATCCCTGGGCCATTTCATCCAGGGCTTTCCGCAGCACCCTGCCATTCCCTGGGCAACTTCATCCAGGGCTTTCCCTAGCACCTTGCCCTGCCAATTTCATCCAGGGCTTCCCCCAGCACCCTACCCTGCCCAGTTTCATCCAAGGCTGTCCCCAGCACCTTGCCCTGTCCAATTTCATCCAGCACTCTGCTGTGCCTTGGCAAATTCCCCCCAGCACTTCTTCAGAATTTAGGAAGTTCATTATGTACTAAACTACAGAATATTTTGGAGTTTAGAAAAGAGGTAGCAGATTCCGACAGGTTTAAGTTTATTGTTATATAGAACGCTAGGACTTTGCTAAAAGGTTTTCAGCAGAAAATAGAAATATTCAGCAAGAGCCTGTCTTTTAAAGGCAGTTCAGCTTAGCAGGGATGTGCGTGTTTGGTAAATGTCATTAGATGTCAGATAGATATACAATGCATGGTGGTGGTTGGATTTTTTGCATGTATTTTGATTTTGCATAATGAGAACTCTATATGTCTTCAGTGTTTTAGGTGATCTTTGAATGATTTTATTTAAAAAAGCTGTATTTGTATTGCTGGAAGTTGTTTTGGGTAAATGCAACTGAAAACAGGCAGGGTGCTGATTGATTTTTTTTTTTCCCCCTCTCGTGTATAGTGCTTTAAAAATAATTAATTGACAGCATGGGAAGCAGCATTTCTAATTTACATAAGCAGCTACAGCATGGTATGTGAGGCAGGCTTCCCATGTTCTTCTAATATTTCTCTTAAAATTGCGAGTGGATCCATTCATCTAAGCCAAACAGAAGCAGTAAGGCAATCTCACCTAATAAATGAAGTACTCAGGAAGAACAAAGCTCTCTCTCTCTGTAAACTCCACCAAACAATCAGCTGTGATGTATAAGGTGGTTTTATGTTGTTTTTTTTTTTAGTTAGGGTTAGTGCAAATTCATAGTTAAAATGCCAGTCCCATTCCAAATACAGCTATTAGAAAATACACAATAAATATGTATTACAGATGTAGTTTAAACAATTGTTTCAGACTTTCTTTGGTACAAAATAAAAATGGGAGTGCTATGTAACACTTGTTTCTATTTTCAGAATTCTTACATTTGAAACTTTAACAGCCCTTTAATTGAAGTCAACATGACTGTCATGCTTTCTGGTGTAACAGAACAGATCCTTCTTTTTCTAACTAATTAGGCCTAGTATATGCTATAGTAATTAAATATTTTGGTAGATTTTTTTTTTTGCTTTTCCTAAAACGAGATACAGCAATTAAGAGCAGATTAGTAGTTGCTGTAGAGCATTAAAAATGCCTTTTCCAAGTAACCCTTTTGATGTGCAGGTTCTCAGAGACATCCTGAAGGAGGTGCAGAGTAACATGGTGCCTCGCAGCATGCTCAAGGAGTGGGCCCTGCACACCTTCCCCAACGCCACAGATTACTGGACCTTCAGGAAGATGTTCACCATCCAGCTGGCCCTCATTGGCTTTGCAGAATTCATCTTCCACTTGAACAGGCTCAACCCTGAGATGCTGCAGATTGCCCAGGTGTGCTTCAGTTTGCTCATTCTCTCGGCTTGGATCAGATGGGTATTTGCACTGTGCTTTTGAAATAAGTAGAAGTTCAACATAGATAATTAACAGTGCATTTCAGTAGGTTTTTTATTTCTGTGTGATTGCACATCCTGTAGGGAGCAATTTAACCTGCAGTCCCCATGGACATCAACTCTGCCCTCTGTGGTGAGAGTTTAGAACTTTGTGGAATTATTCTTAGATATTTGAACTCTTCATGTAAATGACTGATAAGTCTCTCTTTTTAGTCTTCTTTCAAATATATGCTTTCAAAATACCTTTGTATTAAACCAATTGGGTGTAAGAAAAATAAAATACAGAGCTTCATTTTCTTAAAGGGCTATACCCCTTTTCAAATACCATTCTCTTTTGAGCATATCCATCAAGCTACAACTCCTATTAATCATTGTTTTTCTGTTTTAACCCAATATTTAAAATTAAGCTTCCCACCTAAAAAAGAGCAAAGGTGGTATTTATTAAAGTCTCAATGCCATTTTAATGCATGGAGAGTTAAGTCTGCATAGCAATTAAGATTTTTTGATCCCTCTATTAAGTGTTCAGCTTAATTTTCAGTTGTTTACCCACAGTGAACCTTGGACACTGAATATTGTCCCAGAGGTCTGTTGGCAGTGACTCCATACAGATCAGGATCCAGAGGAATCTACTCCTTAAGTTTGGTATTACATGTATTTAGTGAGGGGTTTGGACACAACATTTTGAGAGAAATGCTTCCCTTTGTGCATGCCATTATTTATAACTTCATTGCTCAAAAGTTATTTGGCTAAACAAATAAAACGCTTTTGAAGCACTGTTGAAACTCAGCATTAACAGACACAAAAACCCAACTACTTTTGTTTCCATGAAGGAAAATCAGTTTCTTTAACTGCTTTTGTGCATGTTTGTGTTCATCTCAGGACACTGGCAAGCTCAACGTGGCGTACTTTCGCTTTGACATCAATGATGCCACGGGAGACCTGGACGCCAACCGCCCGGTGCCCTTCCGCCTGACCCCCAACATCTCCGAGTTCCTCACCACCATCGGGGTGTCAGGGCCCCTCACTGCATCCATGATTGCAGTAGCTCGCTGCTTTGCACAGCCAAACTTCAAGGTTTGTATGCTTTTTTTGCAGGCTTGTATTTGACAATTCATAAAAAAACAGCACTTTTTTGGTGAAGGTAGAAACTGAACGATGGTGCGGATTTGTTTTAAAATTTTACCCTGAGGTCATCACAAAGGTCAGCTGAAATGTTGGAAATGTTTGGAAATGTTTTATATTATGCGTAAGTGTTTAATTTGACTCAGACTCAGCATAAAAGTTGGCTTTAGAAGCTTGAGACTGTTGGAGTTGGCAGATTGATACCAGTAACTCAATTCAGTGATGAGAAAAAATAGGAAAGTATTTGCTGCAGGAATTTCTTTTCCATCCAAGGATAGAACTGGCCTATATAACATATATGTGTATCTATATTAAATACATATGTATGGTTGTTGTAGTCAGTGTTCTTTCCCTGTGTAGCAGAAAATAATATTCCCTGAGAGTGTAATGACTGCAAAAAATCCCTCCAGCTTTCCAAAGTGTTCCAAATCTCTGCCCAAAACTTCTGTCTGTGTGTGTGTTGTAGAAGCCATGAATTTAGTGGAGTCATTTAAAAATAGGATGTACACAATTGTATCTGTGTATCAATATCTCAGTATATGTTATTAATTTCTGTAGGAGTCATTGTGTTGTGTTTTTGTAATGGAAACTTTTTATGAACAGGAATAGCTGGAGAGGAAATAATAAAATGTTTGGAAGCCACACTCGTCTTGAAAAGTCTGAAGTTGCAATGTGGCTCCAAAAGTGTCAAAATACTGTCAACTAAAATCTAGTTACAATTCTGTAATCTGATAGAACCTGAACATTCTATGGATTAAGTGCAATAATCTGATTTTTCTTCTTCATATAGGTTGATGGCATCCTAAAAACTGTGCTAAGGGATGAGATCATCGCGTGGCACAAGAAAACCCAAGAGGACACCTCGTCCCCACTGTCAGCAGCTGGGCAGCCCGAGAACATGGACAGCCAGCAGCTGGTGTCCCTGGTGCAGAAAGCTGTCACTGCCATCATGACCCGCCTGCACAACCTGGCCCAGTTTGAGGGAGGGGAAAGCAAAGTCAACACCCTGGTGGCAGCTGCCAACAGCCTGGACAACCTCTGCAGGATGGACCCTGCCTGGCACCCCTGGCTGTGACTCCAAGCTTTCAATTGTTTGAGGGGGGTTTTGTTGTTTTTGTTGGTTTTTGTTGGGTTTTTTTTGGATTTTTTTGTTGTTTTTATTTCCTCCTGTTGTTTGTGGTGTGAGCCATATTTTGTGTTAAGAAAATGTGAAAAAAGCTTTCCAGACGACGGCTTACCTGTCACACTGCGTTTTGTCAGTTTTCATTCTAGCTGTGTTTACAGTAGTATGGTGTTTTTACTGGTTTTAATTTCAGGAGGAGACATTTCCTCCTGTTTATGCAGTTGATATGCAACAGCAGCTTTTGCAAATAGATTAAAATGAAGAGAGAAAAATAATATACAGAAAAATCTAATTTTATGATGAAGACTGAAACTAGCATTGTTAGATTTAGGGTCTGCCATTCCTAATAACTTGCAGTATATGAATTTTTTATACTATAGTAATTACTAAAAAAAAAAAGAAAAATACAGTAATCCCTGTTGCCGAGTTTTCCTCTGTGAAATTTTACTTAATCACTCTCTTCATAATGCCAAATTGAAGGCATAGATAAATGCTCTAACTTTTAAGTTTGCTTCAAATTTACATGAGCAATTGCTTTGTACAGACAATTTTGTACCAAATGTTATAGAGGTGAGATTTTGTTAGGCACTGAGAAAATGATGATCAAATTGTGCTGACTTTTCCTGGAGCACAAGCTATGTACAGTAAAAGTGTAAACCATTTAGACTATTTGGTTTAGTTGTGGACAGTGTTTGGGGGGGAAGTTTATAAAAGGATGGAAAAAGTCATCCTTTGATATCTGTATTTGTCTGTAATAGAGAAAAAATTGAAATCTTATCAAGTTCTCTTTACTGTTTAGAATTACAGTAGCTTCTTTAGAATGAACCTGTTCCTTTGTAATTTAAGAAGAGCAGTTTAATGTTTTACTTGTCTTTCTGTTGTGTTAGCATTTTTATAAAACTTCAGTGTTGAGAATGTTAAATTTGTACAGAGTGATTTTTTTCCAAATAAATATTTTATAAAACTCTCAGTGGTATTAATTTCATTTATAATATTTTTAATATTATCCTATGACTATGATTTTGCTTCATTATATGTTGGATGAAGCAAGCATGGCCCTTCATTCCCATGCTTGGTGCTCCTTTTGTATCAAAGAGAATTTTACTCTATGGCACTATGTACAAGGGGAAGCTCAAATAAATGAGTGCCAAGGACTGTATAAGGATTTGGTAAACAAACATTCCTTTTTTTTTTTTTTTTGCAAAGACTTACTTCCTTATCAAAATCATGTTGGCAAGAATAATCTTCTTATAAAACACAGCACTTCCTGCATGTGTCACGACACGCTCTGTCTGCAGTCATTCACAACTGAGCTCAGTGCTTTCATGACTTGAAGGGAATTGTTGCCTTCCCTTTATTGAAGATTTTAATGTTTGCAGCTGTGAAGTACAGCACACACTGCACAGAGGAGATGCAGGATCATTTCTTATTTGCACATCTTGGATATGTCTGAGAGATGACAGCGTTCCCTGACAGGAAGTCATCAGATAATTCAGCCACTTTTCTGTCCATGATAGAAATCTTAATGGGAAAATGTGAATGTGACTTAAGAGACAAACTTTGTTGTCTTTAGATTTGTGACATCTCTCTTGTTCTTGGCATCACCTCAGATATACTCCTGAAAGAAGACTTGGGGTGTGAGAGAGTTATTTATTGCATTTAGCAGAGAGTTACTTTAATGAGCTCCCTCATGGTGTTAATGTGCAAATGTTAATACCGGCTTCTCTTTCATGATCATCTGCTATGGATGCACCTCAATTTGTGAGAAGGCTTACACAGTCTTAACCCAGAGTTTTACCACGAGCTTCAGGAGATAAATCTGAAAGCTTTTAGTTATACATGAGCATTCTTCAGGGCCTGGGGGATATCTGACATCTCTTGTATCAGCAGCAGCTGTCCATTAGCAGGAGAGTGGTTTGACAAAGTACAGGGTAGGAAGTTCCTGATTATCTTCTCCAACATGTGACATCTATCTTAGCTGCATTTAATTTTTTATGACTGTAGATAAGGGTTGCCTCTGTCTTGTTGGAGATCCATGCTCAGAATGCATCTTGCTGAGCAGATACTTGAAAGTGAACTACATTAAATGTCAATTCACTCTAAGTATTCCCTTCAAGGTTTCTTCCCTCAGATTAGATACTACACAAAAAAAGCCCATGTCATTACTCAGTAAAATCAAACACTCAAGAGAGGTCAAATTTAAAATTCTCTCTGAAATTTGTGTGTATGAGCATTATGCCATTCTGAAAATTCGTCCTGTTGTGTTTGTTTTTTAACCTCTAGTTATGGACAGATTTCACCAGATCTTCATGAGGGTAACTAGTCACAAGCCCTTGACACCAAAGTTGTGCCAGCAATAATTCTCCATAAAATACATATTGGTAGGCTTTGGCACATTTACCTGTGTTGGTGTGAATTGGGCTCTCTGGGAGGTCACTCAAGGCACAGAAATACAAACAACTAAGAAGAAAGTTTGGCATAAAAACCTGGATACAAATGTAAACTGTGGAGATTATACGGAGAATAAATAGTTGTCAGGTTTCTCAAATTACAGTTTTCTCTCCTGACTCTTGTAATCGTGTTTGACTCTGTCTATTAGATGATGCTGCTGCAATTTAACTTTTTATTATCACACTCTGCTCTTAAGTAGATGATCAGAACTTGTTTGCTTAAGTGAATTGTAGTCTGAAACAAAAACCTTTAACAGGAGTTGAGTGTTTGAATCCACCCTCTGGAAATGGTGTGTGCCACTTTCCTCTGCTGTAATTGGGCTGTCCAAGAATTGTCAGGTACAGAGTGAGCAAGGGATTAGTTATTACTGGAAGATGATGACTCAAAGCCTTTCAGAGCAGACAATGAAAGCTCTGTTTCATAATGGCAGTGGAATAAAGTTGCTTTTAAGGCTCTGATCTGTTTCAAATATGATGTATGAAATGTTCCTTTGTGGTGTAGAAGCCTATTCAGAGAGAAGATTTCACATTCACAGGAGCTTTTAATCAGCTCAGTGTGGGTGCATTTCACATTTAAGAGGTTCAAGAGAGCACATGTGAAACAACTGGTGACTTGTATTTGGTTTATCATCATCATCATCATCCCTTGACTGTGTCTGGTCTCACTGTCCCTGTGTGCATGAGCTGTGAGCCAAAGGGCAGTGTCACCTCACCGGGGACCTCCTAAACCAGGGCTCAAGGTGCTGAAATGCAGAAAAAAGAAAAAGAGGAGGTCTGTGAAATTGTTCACTCAGACTTTCATCTCTTCACTGTGGCTTTTTCATCTTTAAATGAGCATTGCCTTTCCCTGAGAGCTCCAAGCATGGGTTCTGCTCCCTCTCTGCCTTCAAACTTCTCCCTCCCCTGTTATAACCCAATACTCTGAGAAATCTTTTTATTTCTGCCAATTCCCTCCAGAAAACATCACATTGCTCCAGGATTGGAGCGTCCTGGTTCCACCTGGGACCCCTCAGCTGCTCGGGAGCTCCTGGCACTGCATCCTCTGTTCCTGGGGGACCCCTGGGTGATCCCTGCCAGCCCTGGGGAGGCAAATCCTGGGGGGAAGAAGGGAAAGGGAAGGGATGGATGGCTGATGGGCACCATCCTGTGCTGCCCATGCCCTTCTCCAAGGGGAGGGATTGAGTGGAATCCACTGCAAAACCTGGGAATTTTAGACAGGGAAGCAGAAATGGCAGAGGCAAAGCTGAGCCCGGTGAAACAGGAAGAAAGGGGCCCTAAGATTTGTTTCTTGGCTTGTTTCCCCTTAAGAATGGAGTTTCATGTTAATTGCCAACAAATGGAGGGGGATCCCCCAGCCCAGACTGATTGGCTGAGGACAATGAGCAGCCTGGTAAATGTTTTCTGCTGGGGGAACTTGCTCTGATGGCCTCAGGACATTGTCTGGGAAACTTGGTAAGAGATGTTTTGGTGTTACAAAATGCATTTTTATATGTTTGTTTGGGGTGTTTTTTGTCCTTTTGTGATGCTTTTCACTCTGACTCCACTGGAGGACTACATGTGGTTAATCCAGTCTTTGAAAATCCATTTTGAGTGAGCTTTAAAACCTGTGCTGACCTTGTTTAGCCCTGGAGGATCGTGTTAGGCTGCTTGTGAGAGATGAGGTGGCAGAGCTGGTGTGTCTGTGCTTCCAAGGGAGAGGCACTAACCAGGGTGGGCGACTCTCCCTGCCCCTGCTTTGGCAGCGAGGTCTGGGCAGAAGCAATGAGTTCGTTTCTCATTCTGCTCAGCAGCACAAACCTTGTTAGAGCTTTGTATGAACACTTATCTTGCCATTTAATCCACAATGGTTGGATTTCTTGGAAGAAAACACTTAACTGTCACAGAAACCAGCTGTCATAGCAAAGCACTGGTGAAAGCCCATTTCCAATCCACCTGGTTCTTGTGCTGAACGTGCTGTAGATGTTAGCTATATTTGGAGGTGCTATTAGCTTTGACTTGTTAAATTCATGTGCTCCACACCCTCATACTGGGCTTCACTTGCTGCCTGCAGCTTGATTTTATTTTATTTTATTTTATTTTATTTTATTTTAATTTGAAAGGACATTTATTCAGGCTCTAAAATACTGTCAGGATAGTACCTTAATCAATCAGGCATTGCTTACCCTCAGTGCAGCCCCTGAGAGCTGTTACAGTTCCAGCTATATTAGAGAAGGTTGCTCAGTCTGATAGCTGGGAAAGGACAGACCTTTGCTGGCTCTTTGTTTCTCTTGATACTAACACATTAATTACTGTCTCTCTCCACTTCTTGCTGCTGTTTGTAAGAAGGTGGCATTAAAGAACTTATTCTGCTTATTCAGCAAGAGTTCCCATCAGTAGCAATTCATAAACCACTTTGGAGTGGGTCAGGATTGCTTTACCATCCCTTGAAGCAATACTGAGTGGCACAGAACTTTTAATTGAGGTCTGGTGGTGTCACTGAAATGTTGTTTCTTTGTGTAATCGCTGCCCCTATTCCTTTCTGTAATATATAAAAATAGCCATTATTGAGTAGAGAAAGTTGCCATATTAATATTCTGTAAATTACCAGCATCCATTATTAAAAAGTCTGTTTTTTAACCTCTCATTAAGTACACTATATTGCCATTTATTAACTTGAGCATGTGAAAGAACTACTCCCCATCTTTGTGAGGTTCTGTGGAGGATTGGGACTTCAGGGTTCCTTATCCAACTCTGTGTGTGGTGCAAACCCTCTGGTATGAAGTGAATCCATGGGGGAAAATTGATATTTTTGATATTTGGGATGTATGTGTGTGTTGTAAAACATAGTGGCTTTGTGAGTGAAAAGAAGTGTCTCCAAGTTAAAACAATTTTCTTGCCTTTCTTGTTTAGGTACTGCAGTCTGGGTGGTCCAAACTCAATTTTGTTGGGATTAAATGAATTTAGAGAAAGTTTTCTAGGACAGTGTCCAAAATTCTGTGATCTCCCAAGGCCCCTTTGCCCTCTTCCCCCTTCCCCTCGATGTGCCTGGCAGAGACAGAATGCATGGGCATGCACAGAGCCCCAGGAGATGCACAATGACAGTGAAACTGGGGCAGGTCGGACGAGTTTGCCCTGCAGGCTGGATCTGGTTTCCAGATGTGCAGCTGGATGCACCCTGTGTGAGATGTGCTGCCCTTGCTTCAGCCTCTGGAAATTTCTGGAGAGAAAAGAGTGATTTCTAACTGTGGCCTGTGAACTCTGGGTGAAAGTGTTGGGATGCTTTTGTGTTCTGGAAATGGATCAAAAATGGAAGATTTGTGAAGCAGAGACACTGAGGAACTGGAATAGTGGGGACCCTTCCTTTGACCACTTACTCACCTTTTGAGCTGGTGATCTGGGGAAAAGAAAAACTCAAACTTCCTGAGCTTTTCACAGGCTTGCTAAAAAATAAACTGTAGTTTGGGGTGAAATGATGACTTGCTTGTCTCTGCTTTGGCTGTTTCACTGAGCTGGTGTGTTGTGAATGAGGTAACTATTGAAAGTGCCAAAATGCTTGTTTTATTCCTCCTGTGACAGATGTGATGCTGTAGAGCTGTGGGATGGTTCAGAAATGAATTCTGTGTGCAGCTCCCAAACAGGCTGTCAGTCATGCAGGGGAAGATACCTAGCTCGGTTTAGCTTTCATTCATGTGTATTTTTTCAGGCATTATGTGTATTATGGGATTCATCTGTTATTTTCTGTGACCTGAATGAAAGTATTTTGCTGTAGTAATAGTTACATCCAAGGGTGCTCAGCTTCCTTTGCAGCACTCTCTGTAAATCCACCTACAGGGAGAACTCGGCTTTGGTAATTGTGGTTTTACTCCACATAAGGTTTTTTGTGAAATAAGTTCACAGACTGACACAAAACTTATTCTTTAGGAGGGCTGATTTAATGTCAATGTAACTCAATTTAGTGTCTAAACCCAAATTCTTAATAAGAGGTTTTATTTTAGAAAACAGTTTGTAACTTTTTGTGCTGTTCCTGAATAAGACTAGATTCTTGGTTAGGCTTTGCTTGTGTAGCTCTTAGTATTTATTGCAGCATGACAAGAAATGCTTGAGAAGGGGATTTTCACCAGTTTTTTGTGCTGTCTTTGTAAAATATCAGAGCCATAGATTTCAGGGGTGTTGTTAAGAGCAACATACACAGAATTAATGGCATAATCCCTCATTCCAGATTCCAACAAGACAAAACACTGATGCATTTCCTTTGCAATGAAAAACGCTGCCTTTAGCTTCTCACTGTTCTCTTACTTTCAAATGTTGTTCAAAGAATAGCCTTGAGTTTTCTAAAGAGCAGAGTAGCTTTGTCAGATCACAATCTTAAAAACCTCACCGTTATTTCCACAGACCTAAATGTAGATGCAGAAATGGAATTATCCACTGGCTGCAGCTCATTCTTGGAGGAATGCAGCTGAATGCACGGTTGGAAACTGAGTTTACAGTTCCTCCCTGTGAGGATGCGAGGGAAACTCTGATACCTGCCAGCCATGGCACAGGCTGGCAAATGCCAGGATCTGGTTTGTGCTTCTTTGTCACCTTGGCTGAGTTACTTCACTCCATCCTCCTCCTGATTTCCCTGCTACTTTTACATTGTGCTTAAAGGAAAAGCTTGCACAGAGCTTGGCACAATGCAGGGCCATGTGTTTAAGTGTCCCTGCTGTGTAAATAATGTGCTGCTCTTCAGCTGTGATTAGTTTCATCACTCAGGAGCTGGATACACACTGAAAATAAGTGTTACCCCTTTTACCTTTAGCAGAATTGTTCCCATTTAATTTATCTGTGTTTGGCGCTTTTGAGGTATTCTACTTTTCCTAGAGTGGAAGAAAACACAAACACACAGGTTAATTGCCTTAGCTGCAACATTTTTCCTCTCTGTATTTGCAGATGTGGTTAACAATTATATTCCTGATTTGCCTGAATCAATGGTAAGAGCTGCACACCTGGAGTTGTGTGATTCACCTCTCTGTGTGCTTTTACTGTTATTCAGAAGGAGCAGGGATAAATGCTCTCAGTTGAAGCAGGAGATTACAGAACATGAATCAGTGATAAAAATGTGCAAATGGACCTGACATCAGTGGTGTAGCTGAAATATTTTTTCATGATTGCTCTTAGGGATTTGCAGTATCTGTCTCCACCATCTTTAATAGGTAGCTGCGCATGAATCAAATAATACAATTTCAGTCAAGAAGCAACCTGCCAGTGGGAGGAAGTGTATGAACATAAATGACATAATTATTATTCCTCTTGCTTCCATGCATTTAATCACAAAACAGCAGAAGCCTGGACACACAAAATAAACCTTAAAGGCATCATAATCTTAAACAACAGTAGCACCACACCAACATGTGCCTTGTAAAATAGAAAAAGATTAGTAAAAGAGTGGCACTTCTTAATTTATTTTCCTCTTTTGTGATCATTAGGCAATAACACTAAATTAATTTACTGTATTTGCTTACCAAGTCAACAGTTCTTGAACCAAAGCTGCAGAGAACTGGAAACTTAGTGGGATATGTGGGTGGTACCTCCTCCTGTTAGAGGAGAAGAAAAAGAGGGGATTTTATCTATATTTTCTTAGGGCAACTCTCCCTGTGTGATAGATATAACTCCATGCAGTGATGTCTGCCTGAATTTGCAGAGAGCCTGCAACAATAGACCTGAGGGGAAAAGTGCTTCATCTTTTGGAACTGGCTGCTGCCACCAAGGTCAGCCATGGATTTTTTAGTTGTGAACTGTGTTCCTGCTTATGGAAGAGGAGCAAAGAGCCATTCAGTGGATTCTCATCATCAAGCAACACAATTTCTTTTGTAGTCAGTCGATAATCAAAATTAAATTATTTCTTCTTACCCATGGATAGGTATGAAGAAAGACTGGAGATATAGATAGAAGAGATATAGACCTGAGATACAGATAATCCAATTTTTTCCCTTTTTTGGGTACATTTCAAATATTTAGCTTGCCTTGAAGGTACAGGAAGCAGAACAAACATTTAGTGCTTGAGTGTGGCCATAGGTGTTCCTTTTGCAGTAAATTACAAGCAGTGTACCTTGGACTAGAGACACTGGCCTGGGGAAGAGGATATTTTAGATTTAGATGTTTTGAGTATTTAGCTATGGCAAAGTGTGTTTGCATTGGCTTTTTGCTCCCTCAGCAGTGATTTTGGCTGTTTGCTCATTTTTCCTGTGCAGACCCATCCTGGTGTCTGTGAACCAGAGCCTCCAGTTTGTCCCAGGGCAATGTCCCATTGTCACTGCATGGCCTGCCACCCCAACCCAGCCTGCTGAGGGGCAGAACTCACCAGGGGTGGTGGAAAGAGGGAATTTGTGCCCAGAGCATCGGGTGGATGTGGCCCCGTGGGTGCCCTGCACAGCCGGGGCTGCACCAGGGGCAGGGGATGCCAGCAGAGCATCAGCAGCACCCCAGAAAATCACCCTGCAATCTTATTCTGGTTATTTAATTCTGTGTACATCACAAACAAACAAGCCATAATGGGAAAACCATTTCATCAATATCCTGTGTCAATGATATGGAGATTAAGGGCAGCTGGATCCCAGCACAAGCACAAAATGTTGGGCAGAGCATTCCTATGCAATTTAATCCTTTAATCCATGCAGTAAATAAATGGTTTTGATCTGAAACACAATCACTTTGATTACAGCAGCAGAGGGGCATATTTTTTATTCTGCATATTTTTTATTCTGCTGTGTTATATGTACTAAATAGGAAAGAGCCTGATGGGGGAGGTTTGACAGGGTAGGCCCTATAAATGCACTTTCTTCCTGATGTTTAGACAAATTAATCTGTGGGCAAGGACACTGTTATTAGCAGAACAGACCCAGGCTCAGTTTCTTGTCACCTGTCTCTCAAGCATGATAAGTATTCTCCCAAAATTCAGAAATTTTGCTTTCAGAAAGCAATATAATTGTTGTTCTTTTTAAAACTATTTTCAAATGAAAATAATTTTGATTTTAAAAATATTCAATGCATTTTATATTGGAAAATTTTACCTTCAATGCTGAAAAGAGTAAAAATAATTTTTTTTTTTCAGTTCAACCAGACACAGTCAATTCCAACTTTTTTTATGGCATGCTGTTGGGATGTTCTCAATTTTACAAGCATTCCATTTTCATGTCAAATTAATAGCAAACCTTATGCTTATTTTTTAAATGTTAAAAAAATACAACAGTTGGGCTTTCTCAGTGTGCTGGTATTGACTTATATTTCCAGCTGACCTACAGCTGGTATTTAAAGGTACCTTATGCTTTGGGGCCACCCAATTAAAATAATTGGGTACAGCACAGACCCTTCACTGTGATTAAAGGCGGTGAGTTATTTTGAGGATATGAATTTACCTGAGGTAAAAAAAAAAAAAAAACCGAAAGATTTTTGGACAGAGATGCATTAAACAAAGAATTTGAAAAGTTCATTCAGAAAATGATGAATCTTTGCACATCCTGAGTGCAGCACTAAACAAATACAGCAGCATTCAGTGTTCCCAGACTATGCGGAGGTATTTGTGGGGTGTGTATAAAAAAGAAAGAATTGAGGGGAGTTGAGATGTTTCACCCCAAGCTGCTCAGCCCTGGAGGAATGAACAGCTCCCAGGTGTTGATTGCAATGGGAGCCCTGTCCAGGTTCTGTGCCAGAGCTGCCTCCTGGCAGGGAGGGAGCTGGGGCACCCCAGGGACAGAACTGATGGGCTGGCAGTGAAGGAGAGCTTGAGTAGGATGGATTATAATAATCTAGTGACATTAATTGAGATCTAAGTGGGGCAGGCCTTTGAACATCTCCTGAGTAAATATTGGCAGGGTTTAGGGAGAGCTGAGTTTGGTTTGTCCTTCACAGACACTTCTTGGCATCTCTGTGCTGTGTGTGCAGTGTGGCTCTTGAGAACTCCTGGGTTTTAGCCATCTCTTATTGATGACAGTGGTGCACTTCAGAAATCTCTAGTTTATTCTTGATTTGCTCTAGTCCATTTCATTAGAACAGCCACTGGGCCCCTTAAAACAGATTTTACTGTCCAGTGTCTATGCCTGATTTCTCTTTGTCAGTTTTGCGTCCCAAACCTGTTGCCCTTTTCCAAAATTCAGAAAATATCATCCCAAATCACATGTGGATCCAAGCTTGGTGACTCTTGGGAGTTGATTTATTTAAATTATAATTTGTTTGTGATATCCTTTTACTTGAAATGTTATGGAGCATATTATTCCCATTTATTTTTCTTTAAAGAGAAAAATGTTGTCCCATTTATTTTTAAGACAGTAATTAATTAATTATATTTTTATTTTTTTCAATCCCTTGTGATGTCTCACATAGATATTTTTAAGTGTAGAGCTTAAACTTTTTGTGAAAGAACTGTCATTCTCTTTATCTACCTGCTGCCCACTACAATGGGGTTTTTATTCATCTGAGCTGTCCCAAAGTAAATAGCGAAGTGATGAGACGCTTTCCTCAGAAATCCAGAGGGGCCTTTTAGTACAATTTTTTAAAAATGTAATATTTTAAGTCTGATTTTCCATCCTAGGAGCTATAAATCATACCTGTTTACAGGTATGTTTGGAATTCCGTGGACTAATGATATGAAATGCTATCACAGGAGAACAATGGTATTGCACAATAGTTGACTCCCCCAGGAAATTGCAGAGCTATCTCAGAGCTCAGGAGGTTTAAAACTGTCAGTGCTTGGTAAAGATGAGTAATAGCAATCCTAGGTGTTCTCAGCCTTGAGTTTTAAAATTGTTTTCAACTCTCAATGCAAATGTCCCTTTCAAGGTGAAAAATGTCACACCAGAAAGGCTGAAAAGTTTCCAGGCAATTACTCTGGTGAATAAGTGTGTATGGATTCTTGATAACTTCAAAATAAGCTATTTAAAATAAATAATAATAGTGAAAAAGACAGGAGGCCCTTGTAATTTATATATGGGTTGAGTGGAGAAAATAAAGCATTGAGTAAATCTGTGAGGCTCTTTAGTGATTGCTGAAGTTTAGAAATGATTTTTTGCAGTTCTGCACTAAGGTTGCCCCTGCAGACCAGCTCCACCAAGGCTGTCAGGTATTATGTGATGACATGATCTAATCTCAGTCAGGGACGGTCAAAGCCCCAGATTTCATTTTAAACTGAATATAATACAAACCAGTATTGATAGGCAGTACCCCATCCACTGTTTACCTCTTGTTAATTTGACAGAATAAATAAGCAGCAAACGTGGTTTCACTTTTTTCTCAGCTATAGCTCTCTGCTGCAGAGAACATGAAGTCTTTCACAATAATCCTTTTCATGTTCATATTATGACAATAATGTGGGTACCTGTTAAACAGGTGCAAAAAGCCTCCTTTTGTCTTTTCTTGGCAATTTTAGGAAGTTTAAAGACAGAGACACAGAAGGAGTGTTATCACTGCTGTAATTGCAGCTGAGCAAATGGAAGTTAATATTTCAGAGGACAGGCAGGAATTTGTTTAATGTACATGGTGATTGTCAGAATTTTCTATTGGCACATGATGGTTGGTTGATGGGCACCCAAATGGCAACATATTCATGTTTGACACAACTGAGATTTAATAACTGTGTTGTCCCTCTGTAGAAAACAAGAATCCCTGTATGTCAGGAAACAAACATGCTTCCTGTAAACTATTGTCTGTAGGCACTTTGAAAAACGACTTTTTAATCCCTCTTCAGCAAATTTCCTTATGCGAAAGAGAATTTTTAATTATTATCACTTAATGTGAATTTTAAACAATCCATTTCTAAAGAAATATCTACACCTGACTGCAATTCTTTCTCCCGTCATTATCCTTTAGGGCAATAGTACATAGTGTGCCTGGTGAAACCTGGAGGCCCTCTTAGTAAACCTCACCATGTCTACAAGGAAAGGAGGTATATTCAGATGCTTTAAAAATGGCAGAAATAAATCTGGTGTCATTTGGTATCAGGCACAGATTTGTAGTCTGAATGGAAAGAGCAAATATTTCTTTTAACATTGTGACTCTGAAGCATAATAGGCAGAAGGGCTGAAAATACAAATTTAAAGCAACTTTTCTTTAGGCAAAAAGGAGCAAAGAAGGATTAAAGCAGGCAAAGGAAGTACATAAATGGATAACTGGAGGAAAGAATTATGTGAATCATGTACTACAGACAACTTTCAAAGGTATGAGGCTCTACAACCATTTTTATCTAGTGCTTTATGGCTGCAGTCTGGAAAAGTGCTCACACACAAATGACATGGAAGCAGTTCCACTGCTCTCAGTGAGTCAGGAACAAATGGGGCATCCATATGTGAACGTGTTTTCCAGTTTAGAGCTATCAGACTCTCCTTTGTGCCTGTGCAAAGCACCCAGTGAAGTCACTGGGAATTTGGGCCAGTTGGAGATTTCATCTGGAGCTCATCTGGAGCAGTCTCACAGCAGAGCTTGTGTTTCCCTTCAGGATGTAACTCACACAAGAAGAAAAATCAGGCATCGTTTCAGCCTTTCATGTGGGCTTTTCAGGGCAAAACACATTCTGATTGCTGCTCAGGAGGGAGAGCTGGGGCACACCATGGCTCACCCTGGAGGGATTGATTTGTCCTGGAGGGATTGATTTGCCCTGGGGGGATTTATTTACCCTGGAGGGATTTGCCCTCCCAGCTCTCTGGATTGCAGAGCCAGAGCTGGCAGAGGATGCCCAGGCAAGCCTAGCCTCATGCCAAAGACAGTTCTGGCTGCTAAATCTCTTCATCAAAGTTGAATTTTGGGCTTGTTGACCACGTGATGAGTGCCATGAATGGGCTGAGGCCGGTTTAGAAACTTCTTGTCCTGTATCCTCCCTGCCTGGGGTGAGCATTCCTGTGTTTAACTAAACTGACCACCCTTCACTCTTGTCCAAATCTGGCTTGGGAAGGACAAGTCCTGGGTGAGGTAAAACAATAATAATAATAGTGAAAGTGGTGTGGAGTTTGAAGCAATGGGCTTGCTAAATTATCTGTAGTACAGCTGAAAAGAGTAAAGATATCAATGTCTGGGTATCACTGCTCTAGTCCTGAAAATATTTACTGTGATTTCAGTTACAACTCTTAACTTTAAGGATCAATGAATGGTGTATATAAAACTGCAAGCTGTTTCCATTATAACTTATCAACAGAATAATATTTGTCTTTTTCTCATAAGAAAGGCTCACACTTTTCTTATTCTCCTTTTTGCTTGTGAGAAAAAAAAAAGTTTAAAAGTATTTTTCCCAAAGGAATAATTTTTCATGATATATTCATATACATTTAAAAGCAGCACCTATCACGAAAACATAATTTCTCACCTACCAATTCCATGGAGTCACTGAGTTGAAAGCTCACTGTACACTCCTACCAGGAGTAGATCAACACCATGCATCTCTGAAGCAGTGCATTGATATGGGTCTATTTAGATTTTTATCAGTTTCAGCTATGTGTAACCATTTTATTATAATTGACCCGGGTTTGTTTCTACATGTCTCCCTCATTAAAATGTATAGCACCTGGGCTAATGGATTTTGTTTCTATCAAGATATAATGAGGACTGGCATATCTGCATATTCTCTGAGTGCACCAAGAGCAGAGACAAATACTCCATTTTATTACCATCTGACAGAGACATAATGATTGCGGAGAAACTCATTACCATCATATTATGCAATGATTTAACTCACAAACCTCACTGTGCTGCAGCCTGGCAGTGGTGGAGCTGCTGGAAATGCCTGTTTTTGTGTTGGAGCAGTGTGAGCTGAGCCTGTTCCCTTCACCCTCTGTGCTGCACACAGTCTATCTGCTTTGCAGATTTCTGACTGACTTTGAGTGTATTTCATTACTGAGTAATTAAGGAATATCACTGAAAGATGGTTAGAAAAGCACACGTGGTGAAGGTACAGTTAGTGAAGGGAGTTGGTGCAAGAAGGAGAAATAAATATTTTTCCTTCTCCCTCATTGTCCCCCATTTGCACACCCCACAACCCTGTGGTTTACAGGTGAGGCCGCTGCTGGGAGAGTTCCAGCAGCTCTTGGTCAACTTTTCTGCAGCTTTGCTGCCACAGACAGGTGCTTAGAGATAAAAGCTTTCCAGCTGCAATTTGTGTCTTCCTTCTCTGTACAGCTTCCCTCTTCCAACTGGTGCTGCTGAGCTGATTCCTTCAGAGCTCAGTTCAGTGCAGAGCGCCGTGACAGAGAATGTCACTGAGCACAGTTTGTCATCTGAGCACAAAACCCCTCAGTAATGCAAAATCACACGGCTCAGCTGGCGAATGCTGGCTGCAGTCACTCTGCTCCCGTGCTAGACAGGGGGAACTGATAACTTGTCTCTGTCACCTGAGATAGGAGGTCCTTAAGTGTTCTAAATATCTATGTAATGGTCAAGAAGGTTCTAGTCAAGTTCTAACCCCTTCCAGCCTGTTTGACAAATTCACCTCAAGCTTCAACATTTCACTGCATGTGAAGGGGTGGGAGCAATGTTCCCATTTCTCCTTCCAATTTGTAGCATTAACAATATTGAAATATATTAAAGGGTTCTTCCCTTCATATATATATATCTATAGGGAAATGCACAGTTTCAACAAGGGAATGGTAAGAGGGTTTTGGTATTTTGCAAACTTTTCCAAGTTTAGAAATTGTGTTAACATTTCAAATTTCAAACATTGAGCAGCACTAACCAAGTGTCAAGCTGGATACGTGTTTGGGATGGTAGTGTCATTTTATATCACTGGACAGCTTCTTCAGCAACTTGGATCCCTTGTAAAATTATTTGTTCTTTTATGTAACTGTTCTTCAGTTACTAAAGAAACATACAGTGTGTTTGCATCACACAGATGTGATTTATTTGGTAGGTGAGAGGAGGAGTGATTTAGAAATCTAGAAATCCAACTTTAGCCATTTGATTTCAATACTGTAAAGTCAATGGATAGAGATTAGTCCCTGTATGCAGAAAGAAAAATGCCAGGGATGATTAATAAACCTGTTCCCATCTGATCAGCAATGAGAACCTTGCAATACAAAAGTTTATAAAGATTAAATTCAATCCTGAGCTTGTTTACCTGTGTTTTAGTATTTAAAAAAGAGGAGAGTGGGTAAGCTACTTCTGTTTATGGACATTGGTGAGCAAGTTAACAGGTTCAAATGCCTGCTGAAAAAGGTAATGTGGAATTGATAAAATAGGTCATGCATACCTGAAAATAAATGCAAAGCTTTCTCCATACTCAGTGTTTGATCATGTAAGTAATTTAGCTGTGTTATATCAGAGAATTGTGAGCACAGGATTTCACCTGGGAGAGCTGCTGTGGGTTTATAGAGCAGGTTCCCAGTTGGAAAATGAACCATATGGTGCATGTGTCAAACCCAGGGAAGGAGGGAAACCTTAGAGACCTGACAGATTCACCCTTAATTAAGATCAGATGGTGCCTGCCATTGATCAGGACACCCAGGCAGTCTATCTATAGATCTGGGGTGTGAAACTGTTGTATGAGCAAATTCCTCCAATCACCTGAAATCAGTGGAGTTTCATTGATGTGGATGAATGTTCAACATCACCCTTTGTGCTGGGGGAATGAATTCTTGTGAGTGGAAATGGGAACACCTCTGGACCAGCCATGTGTCTGCCCAAGCTTGCAGGACAAAACACAGAGCAGCATGGAGCTAGGAAGAGCTGTGTGTGATGGAACTTGTTTCTAGAGTGCAAGAAGCAATTAATTTCTCTTAATTTTCCCTCAATTTCTCCCTTTCTCCTATTTTCCCCCTTAATTTCTCCACCTCCTTGCTGTTTCCATCTAGCTCCTTGCCCTTCACTGTGCATTCAGACTCCAGAGTGCACAAAGGCTTTTCAGGCTGTTGTAAAAGGCTCATTTGCTCTTGAAAACTAAAGATTATTTTACAGAAATGGTGATGTGTATAAACCAAAGAGATCTAAAAGTCCTTAGTGGTCTATAGATGCCACCAGTCCTCAACTGCTAAGCTTTGTTTTATTTTCTGCCCGCATTAAATTCAGCCCCAGCTGGCTCCTCTTCAAAGCAGCCCAAAATCATTCAGCAAAGCTGTGTCAGTCCACAAAGACTGGGACTCTCCTCACCCAGTGGGCACCATCAGGCTGGGATTTCCTTATCACTGACACAAGCTAAGAAATATTTATTTTGTAAGGCAACTTATGAGGGAAAGTTTAAACCACACTCCTCTGGAAGAGTCTGTATATAATAGTTACTGGCCAGCTTTGGCACTGAGGCTGTGGAAAGAATTCCTTTTTTCCCAGCATTTTTTCTTCCCTGTGGCTTTATCTGCACTTTGGAGAAGGCAATGACTTTATCCAGGTCTGATGTCCAGGAGTTTGGAGTGTGTAGGAAAGTGCCACAACAATTTTTTGCCACACTGAGAAGCAAAGCACAGTTGTACACAGAATTATCTCCAGCAAATCAGAGGATTGCTGTCCCAACACACAAATTTGGAGCTCAGATCCTTCCCCACCTTGCATTATTCCTGCACACAGAATCCCATGCTGATTGTACTGACTGGAAGGAAATAAGGTCACTGCACAGTGAGGCATTGAGCTTATTACTGATGCTTTAAAGGATTGTTTTCCTTAGGTAAGTACAAGGATGTTGATAGCTAAACCACACCGTGTATTTGTGTTGGGTAAACATTTTGCTGTAATTCAATTTATGAGAGGGATCTTTCTCTTAAAAGCGTTGGACATGTCTGCATACTAATAGGAGATTATGTTCTTTAGCTCTACACACTGGAGAGCCTGAAAACAGGTAATTTAAGTCCAAGAGAAGTATTTTTACAGTGTAATTATGAAATAAAAACGACAGCACCCAAAATAACAACCAGGGTGCTGATTTTGGAAACCTCCTTTCTTTGGAATCAAGAGCTGTGTCCATTCTTGGGTTGGAAGACTAGTAAGTTTAAATATAAAACATAAATAAACCATAAGATAGAGAAAACCAGTGAAAATACCTGCAGTTGTGCAAACTTCAGAAGGATGAGAATTGTTGTTTCCCCAGGACAGGTTTGTGTCTACAATGTACCAACAGCATTCTGTTGATTTTGTTGGAGTTTTTGTGTGGGAGTTTTTCTTTTTTTTTGGTGTTTTGTTTTGGGATTTTTTTGTTCCTCACTTGTGAACAAAGCAGGAGGTTACTCTGCAGTGAACAATATTTTGTGTGGCAGCCAATTTGTGGCAAGAATAAATTCTGAGGGATATCCTTTTACATCTATAAGCATTCACTCCTCATTCCAGAGTTTGGTGACTCTTTCCACTGTTATACACAGCTCAACTGTTTAACATGAACTCTTACCTCAGAGGCTGTATTTGACACCAAACTTTTGGTCCAGATCAGCAGTAGGAAAACTTTCTTCACTGAAAGGGATAGGATAATAGGATGTCCAGGGTGGAATCCCCATCCCTGGAAGTTCAAAGGCATGTGGATATGGGATGTGATGGTGCTGGGTTAAGGTTGGACTCAAAGATCTTGGAGGTGTTTCCATCCCAGGTGATTCCAGGGTTCTGCAGGTGCCCATGGCTGTGTCCCACCTGTGCCAGGCTCCCTGTGGCTCCCAGGCAGAGCCAGGCTGTCAGAGCTGTGTCCTGCAGTGTCCCCACAGGACAGAGCCACAGGTGGACCCTGTGCTGCTGATTTCCCTTCCCCAGTGGCACCCTGGAGCAGAACAGGCTGTTCTGTTCTTTATTTGCTGGGTTTTCATTGTCTGTAATTTGGGAGAGTTCCAGTCTGCTCTGGAGGTCTGCTCTGTAAGTCTGTCACAAAGTGTATTCCTGAATCTGATAAAGCAAAGGCCTGCTGTGAAATATGAGCCTGATTCACAGCCCTCTTGTGCTCTTGGAGGTATTTCCATTGATTGCAGCAGGCCTGGATCTATTCTTACTTCTGTGAAAATTCTGAAATAAATGAAGCTGCTTTAGGTCATTGGGAATGAAGGAGAGCAGCTGTAGGCAGAATGTTATTGCTGTGCTGCCAATAACCTCCAACTGCATTAAAGCTGGTACAAGGTGTCCATGGGAAATAGTTCTTTTTGTGTGGCACAGATGATTTAGGAGCTCCATGTGATTTTTTTTTTTGGCTTTTCACTCCTGGTTTGTCCTGGTTTCTCTGAAACTCCTGGGTTTTTTTGTTATTTTTTCCCCATTGGGGTTCTGGTCACCCAGGGAGGCAGCAGCTCATCAGAGATCCTGCTGGATTCCAAAGTTTGGATTCTCACCTGGAGCCGTGGGCTGACTCTGGCTGGACACCAGCTGCCCAATAAATCTGGTCTGTCACTCCTCAGGTGAACAGGGGAGAGAAAATATTAAAAATAAGACTTGTGGAGCTAGATAAGGACAGGGAAGGATCACTCAGCAATTGCTATCATGGGCAAAACAGACTTGACTTGGGGAAATAAGTTTAATTATGAAGATGTCCATTTGTCATTGCTGCTGTCTAGGATTTGAGTTGGAGAAAATCTCTGTCTTTCCTAGAATTCTTACTGTGTTGATCATCAGTAATTTAATCTCTTAGTCTAAGAAATAATGGCAAAAAAAAAGAGCTGTAAGCTGTACCTAGTCTTCACCCCCAAAAAGGCTGATTTTTCTAACTTATCTTAAATTAATTTTTAAATTTTTTAAATTAATTTTTTAAATTAACCTTTTTTAAAAATAATTTTTTAAAATGCAGCACTGCATTTTATTATGCTGGTTCCTTCAGAAAAATACCTGTAGTTGTTAATCTGCATTTTTAAATGTGGGCTGTATTCAGGTCATGTTTTTGCCTCCCTTTTCTTGGGCTTACTGTTAGGTCTTTGATAATATACAAAATAGTCAAGCAAATAACAAACAATATGCATTGTTATCACTGGTTTAACTCTGTTGAAAACAAAGCATAAGTTTTTCCAGATACTCGGTTATCTTTATTTTCTTAATCTTTGCAAATAATTTGAATATTATTACAATACGTTGGGTAAATGAGTATATTTGCATATGCATCAAAGAATTTTTTCATGCTTTACAGTAAAATATTTAACTGAAATGAAAACCACCAATCAACTACTTTTTCTTTGGAATGAATTAAATGAAGATGAGTTAACTAAACAGTTCACTCTGCCAATTTTGCTGGTAATATTTGTAACTATATATTCTGAGTTTTCTAAAGTAACAAACAGGAGAATAAATTGGAGTGTTTTGCTTCAATTTCAGACAGGTCAGAAGTAGCATTAAGGAAACCCAGTTCTATTATTTACAGGATCATCACACCACTGATACTCCTAAAACTTAAGCACTGTGCTCAAGGAATTTTCCTCCTCCATCTATATTTTTTTCCACCACTGCCTTGTGATTCTCTGAGCTACATAAGTCCCAGAAAGCTCTGTCCTGTGGTTTGATTTCTTTAAAAATCAGTCTTCACATCCAAGGTGCATGGGTTGAGATAGAGTTATTTTCTAAATTGTTTCAATCTGACATTTTCATGTTCTGAAATCTGAACTATGACTTCTAGAAATATGGTAATTTGAAATTTGAAGGGAGTGCATAGTAACAGTACAACACTTAATACCGGTTTTGCTAAACAAGAGAAAATGCTGAGAAATCAGCAAAACCCAAGTTTCCCTTCTTGCCCTGTCTCCTTGGTCTGGTTCTGTGTAGGTTGTTTTAAGCAGAGTGCATTCTCTTCTCTATTGTCATTGGAAAATTCAGTATTTTGGTTCCTGCCTGGTCTGCCCTGTTTGAGAAATGAACCTTAACACATCAATTAAGCCAAGAAACTCTTTCTGCAGCACCCACCCAAGGAGACTCCTCATGGCCATTCGGACACAGCCCAGGCTCTTGCAGTGGCGCCCTGTGTGATAGTCAGACTGGTTCTGTGTATGGCAGCCCTGTGGTGTGGATGGAACACGTTTGCAAGGATCCAGCTGTGGCATCAAAGCCTTGTTATCTCTGCCCAGGCATGGCTGGAAGCAGATCTTTCATTTGCACAGAGCAGATCTTTCATTTGCACAGACCCCTGGCTGTGGAGGGGTCTCACTGGGGCACGTGGGCTCCCAAACCTGAGCACAGGGGCTGCACACCACAATAATTGCTGCTTTTGGGACACAGGAGAGACTTCCCTGCCCACCCAGCTGCAGGTATTGCACCCAGACCTACACATCCACATAGAGACAAAGCTCATCTGCCTCCTCCAGCTCAGTTTTCTGCTGAGACAAATTAATTATCCTTATGACATGGTCCCTTCCTTGTCATTTTCCAGCCCTGAATTCCCCACAGGTTTGGCACCATTCAGGAACCTGTTTGAGAGCTGCTGTCAGGGAATATCAGTGTTGCACTGATTCTCAGGTGTGATGGTGTTCACAGGGGTCATAGGATGAAGGAAGAGACGAGAATGTTGACTCCATGTTTCAGAAGGCTAATTTATTATTTATATATTATATTAAAACTATACTAAAAGAATAGAAGAAAGGATTTCATCAGAAGGCTAGCTAAGAATAGAAAAAGAATGATAACAAAATCCTGTGACTGACCAGAGTCTGAGACAGCTGGACTGTGACTGGCCATTAATTAGAAACAAGCACATGAGACCAATCCCAGATGCACCTGTTGCATTCCACAGCAGCAGATAATCAATGTTCACATTTTGTTCCTGAGGCCTCTCAGCTTCTCAGGAGAAACAATCCTAAGGAAAGGATTTTCATGAAAATATCATGGCTACACTCAGGGGGAGCAGTCAGGGGCAGGCATTTCTGTAACCAAGCCATTAATTGTCTCAATCACAAGAGTGCAGTTTCACACACGCTTTGAGCCAGTACAAGCAGATGTTACTGCCAAGATCACCAGTTCAACCCACCCTATGCCCCTGGCTACTTTTTCCCATCCCAGAATTGCCCTCTTTGGTGAACTTTATTGTTTTCATTCAGGTAAGTTCCCTGATCCCTTTCCCCACATGGCCACGCTGACACTTTTCAGCAGGGGTGGAGGAGTGGAGCTGAGAACAAACAACTGGAATCATAGGGGAGGGCAGGACTGCCTCTTGTGGTGCCTGTCCTCGCTTAAGTTGGCTTAAAGAGTATGTGGAACCACTGCCTCACATAAAATAGTTCTGTTTTACATCCTGCTCCTTTAGTTCTTCATGGGGTTCCCGCTTCAAAGCGCCTGTGCTGCCACGTGTGGTTAGAAGAGTTGAGTGAGACATTTGTTATGTGTTGAAGAGTTTGAAAAAGGATTGGATCTTCTCTTACAAGTTGAGAAATCTAGAGTTTATTGCAGGGATAGAGTGGGGAAACAGCTCTGAAGGCGTTTTAGAAATGCATCATCTGGAAGCATGGTTTCCCTGGGTTTCCCTGGACTCTTAGCTTGCTCCTCCAATGAGGTTTATTGGTTTATTACACTCTGCCTCTGCAGCAGCACTGAAAATTTAGGTAGATTTTGAGTTGTTTTATGTTATCCACGGCTGTTCTGTCTCTGCCCTTGGATTTGGGAGAAAGAAGGAAGATGGTGCCAGGGCACCTCAGCTCCCTGTCTGAGCCGAACATGCTTTTGCTGCCCTGTGGATGCTGAAACTGCACCCAGGGCTGGATCCCGGTGTGGGGACACTGGGACAGCCTGGGGACACTGCCCCACGAGCTGGGACTGCAAGGGGCACCTTGGTTTGTGTCCTTTGCTCCCTGCATGGCTCAGGCTGGGAGGGAACTCTCTCATTCTCATGCAGGGCCACCTTTTCTCAGCCTCACCAGTAACGTCGCTGCAACTCACTTTTAATTGGCCAATTTTTTAAAAGCTGCCACAGTCTTTAGGCTCCTAATGACTCCTAAAACATGAAATGAATTCCTAGTCACTGAGGCCGAAACAAAAATAAAAAAGAGCTCAGTGCCTTTTCCACTGTGTTTTTCTTGCCTTTTCATGGGTGAATTGTTATAAAGGAAGCTATGTATCCCTGGAGACATTCATTATTGTAATGATAACTGGAAAGGGCTTCCTGCTGAGGAAATAATAAGTGTGTCCTGGTTTGAATGAACTCCAAGAGAGAAAGCTCTGTCCTTCTGCCTGTCCCAGCATGGTGTCCCTCCACAGGGGCCTGGTGATTCCCATGTGGAGCACAAGGGAGAAGCTGCTTCCCCCAGCACCCATCTCTGGCTGTGTCTGGGACTCCAAATGGGAGATAACAGAGCTGGGAGAGACATTTACCTCCCTCTGGGTGCCATCTGCTGTGCCCTCCCATGGAGGAGCCCTGCCAGGGGCAGGTGGGTACAGCCGCACAGCAAAGGGGAAGCTGCAAGGAGATGTGTTCAGTTTGCTTTTCTTTTTCTCCAATCAGCCATACACTCTGCATGGTTCTTTGGGGTGGGAGGGAAAGGGTCTCCAGGGAGAACTCTGTGAGTCTGAGAAGCAGAAATTCTAGAACAGCAGCCACCCCAATGCTTTTCTGCATTCAGGAGCATTTTAGAGGGAAACTTGGAGGGTTCCATGTTGCAGACGTCTTTTATGAGAAATCTTTTCTTTAGGATTTTTCCATCCTGAGAAGCTGAGAGGCCTCAGGAACAAAATGTGAACAATGGTTATCTGCTGCTGTGGAATGCTACAGGTGGATCTGTGATTGGCCCATGTTGGTTGTTTCTAATTTATGCCCAATCACAGTCAGCTGTTGCATTCTACAGCAGCAGATAATCATTGTTTACATTTTGTTCCTGAGGCCTCTCAGCTTCTCAGGATGGAAAAATCCTAAAAAAAAAAGGATTTTTCATAAAATGTGTCTCTTTTATGGTTCCTCTCTCTTTTTCTGAGCTCCCCAGCCTGGCCCTCCTTGCTCTGAGCCAGCTGTAAAAGGGGAGTGCTGGTAGACAAGGCAGGAAGGATAACCATGGGCAAACAGTTTGGATGGAATCATCTTCCTCTCTGTGCACATCTGCTTCTGGGGACCTTTTGGACAGTTTGGGTCATTTCCTGAGCAGAATTCACCCAGGGTTGTATTGGGGTATTTAGATTTTGTTTGAAGTGAGCTGGGGAAATGCATCCGTTCCAGCAGGGAGAGCAGAGAACCATGCAGAGTCAATGGCTGATTGGAAAAAAAAATTAAAATAATTAAAGGAAATCACTGACCTTGGATTAAATGTTGCTGTCAGCTGCTCAGAGCATGGAGCTTTGCATAGCTGTGGGGTGATTATGCAGATCAAATGCACAACCAACCAGAAAACAGGAATTCTGTTTTGTAAAAAGCTGGAATTGTGCAACAGTGCCACAACAGCATCTCTGCACCCAGGGTGGCTGGGGCAGGGCTCCTTCAGTCTGTATCAATAAGCTACACACACAGAGGCCAATCAAAATTCTGCTTCCTTCAACATCCTTTTATTCTAGATAAAAAATTTCATGGTTAATCATTATCATCTTGTTCCCTTGCTAGGTAATTAGTATTGCATTGTTGCTTTGTGCCTTCCCCTATGTTCCCTTCATGTTAGAGAAGTTTAATTGACATTAAAAGAAGAGGAAATTAAAGGGATTTTAATCAGTTGGTCTGTTCTATCTGTTTTAAAAAGAAAAGCTGGGGTAATAGAAAAATAGGCTGGTGTCTATGCTCTCTTATCATCCATTTTGCTGTTCATTACTGAATTGATGAGAATGTCTGCTTTGCATATTTAATCATAGAACTGCTTAAAATATGACTGGGTTTTTTCCTGTTAGTGCCTCTCTAGGCAGCACCACAGGTGTCAACAGCCTTTTGCCTAACTATTATCTCAATTTTTTTCTGTTTTCACTCAGAAACCAACACTGTGAGGTGAAAAATGGGCACTTACTGTGGTTATCTCAGAATATTCTTTGATATCTGGAGAAAGATTTCGTCTCATAAAGAGCTAAGTAAGAAAATAATGTTATCTATAGGAACTCTTCAAATCTACAATTAAAGCATAAGAGTTTGCTTGAAGCTGTTTACTTGGAGATGTTCTGAATCAGGACTTTGGTGCATTGAGCTTGCAGAATCTATAAATGCCCAATGTCTGAGTTATAAAATAGTAAACTTACACTGAAGGCAGCAAGAGAATAGTACAGGTCACAAAAAAGAATATTTGGACTATATTAGATATTCAAATCCTGACAAATTTTGAAAACACTCAAAATAATAAACCCTTTCTAGAATATGACTCAACCAATAAAATAAGTGTAATGTATTGTAGTGGCCTAGATGAAAACAGCCAAAATTGGTCTCATTTGTCTTAAGCAAAGGTGCTGAAGAATTTTTTTTTGTCAGTTTTTCCTGTTGTGAAAAGCAAATATGAATTTTAAATATAGTGTTTATTAGGCTCTCTTCTGAAAATTGCAGCAATAAAGAAAATCAGAGAACATTCTTTAAACAGCCTTGGAACAGGAGTTCTGCAATTTATGGTGTGCTGTTCAGAGGTGAACTCAAACATGCCACCACCGAGCATTTAATACAGAGCAAATTGTTGGGACTTTGGGTTGGACACACTGGAATGAGCAGGAGGCTCCCACAGATTTCACTGAGCTTGGATTGAGGCAGTGAAAATGAGATCCTGGCAGCTCTCCAGTGCAGGCTGGTGGCAAAACTCCCATTGCCTCATTAGGGGCTGGGTTTTGCTAAGGCTTCATTCCCACCAAACTTTTATCCTCAAAATGAAGGAAAGCAGGAGATGGATCTCCTTGGGTCCCTGCTGTTGCTGTGCAGGTGAAAAGCTGTTAAAAACTGTTAAATTGGGTTGGGTGTGGTTTTATCAGCCTGATGGTGATGGGAGATGCCCTTCAGGAGCTTTATTGCCCTTTTTTGGGAGGGAGCCTCTCCTGAGCAGGGGCTGTGACTGTGTGGGACCTGCAGAGTGGCTCCTTGGTGGGGACAGGCTGTGGAAATGGGGGATTTGGAGAGGGAGGTGCCTTGCTCACATCCCCTTTGTGCCTGTGCTCGCTCACCCACACCTCCCAGGCAGGGAGGTGGGCAGAGGTTTTCTGAATCCCAAGGAACAGTGCTTCTATTCCAGACTTTTTTCCTTTCTCTCCCTGGCATGTGATAGCAAATTGGACATACTTCTTATAAACCTCAAGACCCTCCCCAGGATTTATTGGATCCCTGAGATAAGATTTTCTGGGTCTCAGAGGTCCATGCAGCCCCAAACATCAATGAATCTTCTGTCTGTGGTGAATGTATTAGAGAGGAGATTTCAACCTTTTCTGTAAAAGCAGCTAAAGCAGAATCTTGCATAACATCCATTCTGATTTGTTGTCCATAGACTAATTTTGGAGATAATTTGAGAACTGACAAAAAATCAGTAGCAGGGTTTTTGGTTTTTTTTTGTAATTTTGAGACTTGCTGTCCAAATATGACACCTCAACTGTTCTGATTCCACTGAAATGAGCACAGCCTTCTTTGCCTTGGTTTTAATAAACAATGGATTGGTTCCTCTGCCTATGTGTTAGTAATTATGAGAGTAATTGTGTGTGACTGTAATTACTCCTGTGCTTAATTTTCATCCTGGTTAAAGGCAGAAGGAAATTATCAAATAAAAAATGGAAGTGGTTTGTTCCCAGATATGGAATTATGTTCTTGCATTAGAAAAATTGTCTGACAGGCTAGATGAAATGCAGATGCCTTCTGGGAGGCCTCTAGATATTGTGTGCCTGAAAGGAAGTAAATTTACAATAAAATATATATCTCAGATTTTATTTTGGGTGTCTTTTGGAGATGGTGTCTTTATCTCTCTGAGGGACATCATCTACATGACAATCCCAAACCCTTGGGAATGTGTGTGCCTTCATGTTAAAAGGGAATCTGTAAAAGAAAGCAAGCAAGGACAGGTGTCATGGATTCTCCCAGGTTTCTCTGTAGCAGTGGTTATTTCCTCACTGGAAGAGAAAATGTATTTCTGAAACTTTCTTTTCTGAAGCCCTTAATTGGGAGGTCCTTACAGTGATTTAATTTCTGGATCTCCTTATAGATCACTGCCTAGGTGTCAGAAAGCATGGAGGTAGTTTGAAAATGCTTTCTTTGACTTGTGATAACTGCTACAGGAGTGAACATGTTGTCTAAGCTGCCATGAAAGCAGCTCTGTGGGTCTGGAGAAGCAGAGTGCCAGCAGAACAGGGTAGTTGCAGGTTAAAAAGCTCCCTTCACTTTAAATCCTGTAAGGTTGGCATTAGAATACAAGTACATTCCAGAAGCTCTTTCCTGTTCCTTCTCTTTTGAATGGCTGCAGTCTCTAAGAGGAGCACAGACACCACCATTAGCAAGGGACAGAGACAGCTGTGCTGCTTTTCAGCAAGTGGGCAAACATAATTAGTTGGAAGGTAGATCTGAGGAAAAAGGAGACTCAAACCCACAGACTTTTGGTTAATCAGCCATCTCCATCCAGCAGTAGTCCCTCTAACAATTCCTGTGTAGTGTTATTTCCTAGCAATGGCATTGGAGGACTTTACACATCTCCAGTCTTCTCTTTCCCTCTCTTGTTTCTGTGCTGGATGAGCAGAAAGCTTTCCTACAAATTGACAGAAGTCCCAATGGTTTCACAGCAATCAGCAGCTTCCTGCAGGCTTTGCAGGTGTCCTGTGTGATGCCTGGAATGATGAGAAATTCCCTCTGCACCAATGGCTGGGTCCAGGTCACTGCCCAAGGTCTCTTGTTGGACTTCTGGTGGGATTTCTCTGTGCAGAGCCTTGCTCCCTGAAGCTCTACTCTTTTGGCCTGAAGTTATCTTTTATTTATTCTGGGATAGGAGTCTTATAATTAAGGCCCTGTATGTCAAATTATTTTAACAAATTAGACCTATAGGAAGCCATTAACAGAGGCTGTGCTGTGTTAAAGCATCGTCATTCCAAGTGTGCCAACTCCTGCACTTCTCCAGGGCAAAACACCACCCAGGCTGTGAACCCCAGGGAACTGCACCCTTGCCAGCCCAGGTTTTTGCAGTCTGAGGAGTTCCTGGCAGTGCTGGTGTGCTCAGATGGCCTTTGGCAGAGGAGCAGGCTGCCCAGGGAGGAGCAGCCTGGGGATGCTCTTTGCGTGTGCCACGAGGGGGAGGCAGATGCTGCTGCATCATCCACAGGGATGCAGGCAGGGATGCAGCCCGAGGCACAGCTGAGGATGGGGAGGCTGCTGGGCTGACTGTGACACGCAGCCCTGTGCTGAGCTCTCCTCTGCACGCCAGGCTCACTCACAGTGTGTGTTTTCAAACACAGGAGGTGTCACGATTTCAGAGGTGGACAGCCTGCCCTCCACAGCTCCACTGTGAGCTAAGGCTCTCAGAGAGGAGCTGGGTGACAGGGCACTCACTGGGTGACAAGGCACTCACTGGGTGCCTGTTTCTGGCCCAGCATGGTCTGTAAGGGGCAAAGATTGCTTCCTCATCTTGTCCCTTGCTGGACAATACCTGTATTGTTACGGCGTTGCTGCATTCTGTGCTGCTCTCTGCTCCTCAATGCCCCAAGGAAGCCTGTTGCAGTCCTTCTGTTTCAGGTGCTACAGGTAATTTTTCAGCTCCTCCCCACATAGGTAATTTTCAGCTCCTCACCACATGGGAACATGCCCTGGGAACTTGCTCAAGCAGAAGTTTTGCTGTGCTTGCTTAGAGAGCTGTGACCTTTCTTTGGGAATGCAAGCGTTGCCCTTGGTTTTCAGCAAAGAAAAGATGAGCACGTATTTACAACTTCACATAATTATATTTTATGATAACCTGATGCTAATGTGAACACCAAATTGAACATAAGAATCTAATTGTGTACTTCCTGTTGAATAATGCAAGGCAGTGGCAGTCATTAGCCTTGCACTGCCTGAGAATGCAAGGCTCTTCCCTTTCTGGAAAGCACATAAACAGAAGGCAAAGAAACAAAATCTTCTCACAAGGTTGTCATTGTTCCTTCCTCTCAAATCAGCAGCAGTGAATCAGATTCTCAGCACTGAGCACTCTCTGGTGTCTGGATGCCTAAAGAAAGGGTGTCAAACACGTTGTACCAGCTAGGAAGGCATCCCGGCTGCTCTGAAGGCAGTGGTGGCACTCAGTGCCCATCTGGTTTTGAAACGCTGGCCTTGGTCTGACACTGCACACACTGCTGGCCTCAGTGTTCCCCCAGGCCTCTGCTTATGAGGCGGAGTGGAAGGACAGGAAAGAGAGGAAAAATTGGATGTTGAGTCAGAAGATAGAAGGAACGAACAGTAGCAATGGTCAGCACTCTTGGCAGCACCACCTGTTTCCAGGTAACCACTTTTATGGCATTCTGCAGTGTCAGGGGTTGGATGTCTCCAGGTTCACTCACAGATTCAAGTTCAGGACTTGGTGTGAGGTCTTGGTTTTCAAACCTCTTTTCAGTAAGGAACCTTCCTGTGGAGAGAGTAGGAAGAAAAAGAGGAATTTTGTTTGAAGCAGAGTGCAAGGCAAAGGAACCTGCAGACCTAGCTCATTAATGAAATTTGGAAGTGGGCTGCAATGTTTTGACAAGGCTGTCAAAACTATTGTTTTCAAATAACTGACCCAAGCTGTGTTCCTCCAAATCCAGGCTTTGGTATGGGGCTATTCATCAATTTAGAGAACTGAAATGTAACTGTAAAACAAGAGAAGCACAGGAATTGGAGTGAAATACCAGATCAAAGGTTTCTTGATTTGTGCCTCAACCTTTCTTTCTGTCCTGCAGGTGTTCAGGGGGCAAGGGAAGAGACCAGAGGGGATCTTCCCCCTGACAGAATCTCCTAGCAAGGGAAAATTTCACTCTTTAGCAGGCAGAAGCTTGGGAGAGGCATTAAAAGAGGCCTGAAGGTTATCCTTATCCCCAGTGAATCCTGTGTTTGGTGCTGGCACTGGGAAGGATGGCAGGATTTAATTCATGGTGTGCTTCCTTTGTCCCATGGCAGTCACATCCCACTTACAAACAATTCTTGCAGGGTTATATCCACCCTGGTGGGGTTCAGGCTTGCACTGTGGTGGATCCAGGCAGCACCTGGATATCCTTCCTGTGTTACAGCAGAGCCTGGTGCTCTGTGGAGGTGCCAAGCTCAGCCCTGGGCAGGTAAAAGCCATGAAGAGGAAGGAGTGACTGTCACACACAGCTGAGAGTTCAGAGAGTGCCTTTATGTCTTTGGATTTGCACTGGGAGCACCAGCTGCCAATGCTCAGCAGAGGCAGCTCTGACTCACTCCTGTTGCTGTTTCTGGCACTCTCAGTATTTGCAATCACCATTGGGCTGATTGTTATGAGCAGTGCCACTCTGTTCACACTTCTGATGTGTGTTGATTGTAGCTGCAGAACAGAGCAGTTTGTAACCTTCTGCTGCTTGTCTCTATGAAAGGGATGTTTCTTTTCACTCTTGTGACAATTGAGAAATTAAAAGCTGTCTCAGCTGGGGCTGTGCACGATCTGAGTCTTTGCCTTCTTCTGTCATAGAGCTGCCTTTATTCCCTTGGGGAAACTGCAAGTGAGGCTTTGCTTATGTGAGCAAGCATGGGCTATTGTCCCTTCAGATTGCAAGGGAGAATTCCTAAGAATTCAGAATGTGTAATTTTCCAGGCTCTGAAAGTGCAAACCATTGCTCCTGAAGTCAGTTCAATGTGATTTGAGGTGAATGTGGGCATGGCAGGGGCGTCAGGCCCTTGGCAGGATCTCCTAGTCAGGCTGGCCCCTGCTGGAAGCTCTGTGGCTATGAGTGCTGTGCTGAGGTCAAGGTGTCCTTCTGTGGTCCTGCCTTTTTCCTGGCCAATTTACAAACTTGGTTTGAATAATAGAAATGGCTGAGTGGCCACTGAACTTCAGATAGGGGGCAAGGTGCTTTAAATAATTCTGGCATATACTTAAATACTTCTGTTCATGTAGATTTTAATTGTTTAAGACCACATCTCCTTGGAAGACCCTGGGGCTCAGCTCATTTGCTGAGGCTTTTAGGGGAGCTAAGGCCAATGCTCTGATGCCTGTGAAAGTTGTGCAAGTCTACTCTCTCAACAAAGTGCAACCTACAGATGACAAATGGAATGTGTGTTTTAAAACAAAACAAGAAAAAAGTACTGCCAAAAAGCACACTAGGAGATTTAGCAGTTGTATGAAAGGAAAAAACTGTGGAAGAGAATGGATCTGATGGACAACATCACAACCCTTTTTCTGGGAAATGGCTTGAAACGGCATGCAACATAATTTTCTAATCTTTCCAGAGCAGAGAAAAGGCTTTCAGCTCACTGCTTGTAGCATTGTGTGTTGTGGCTTGGCTTTGTACTGAAATACCAATAATTTAATGTTTAGCTGAGAGTAAACGTCTTTGCAAGCAAGAGGGCGAGAATGGCAGCCTGCAGCCTGGAAGGATTGCTGTTTTAGGCCTGATTTTTGTTTGATTTCTGAATATAATGGAAATGGTCTTGGTACATCAATAACCAATAACTTCTCTGAACTTCTTAAATAAAAAGGGTGAGTGAGTGTTCTGCAGAGTGACATCTTGTGCAGGCACAGCTTTTCTTTGGAAGGTTTTGCCCTCTGTCACTCACACCACATGGCTACTGGAGCACTGTCATTGCTTTTGAAGATGAAGAATTTTTCCTTTCCGCATTATTCCTGTTAATGCTACTTAATTTTTTCAAAAGATCAGTGTGTTGACCGACTAGGCTCTAGTTAGGAGAAAGCAGGATCAGTGCTGTGAACACCAGAGGATAAATCTGTCAGGAGGGGAGCAGGGATTTGTGTTACAGGGAAGTCAATTCGAGACTGTTGTCCTCAAGTCCATAATCCATTTAAACTCTTGTCTCAACACACGTTAGTATGTACATTTTCCTGTGGAGTAATCAGCATTTACCCAGAGAAATGTCCCTGCCTTGCAACGTAGGGACAGCTGGGCAGTGCATATTTCCAATATGACAAACATACTTAGGAAGTATCTATTAATTGTTCCACAGCACTTACATATTGACCCTTTTGTTTTCATAATCTCAGGGTATTGAATAAATTCTGTCTGCATTCCAAACCCATATGAACAAAGACTATTCCTTTATGGAAGTATGGCATGCAGTGGGCAAATTATCTTGAATTTATTTTATTTTGTAAATCCTATAAGGGAACTTCAAACTTACCACACTCTGAGTACATCACCTAGGGGAAGAGATTGTTTATTTCTCTTGGTTTTGTTTGTTTCTTTTCCTGTATGCCAGCTTTGCACCAGTGGCTTTTGGTATGGTGTTCTCATTAACTAGTCTTATATTCCCATTTCTGCCTTTCTGTTCATTGAAAATGGAGATTCTAGTGAAAAATCCACTCTTCACAAAATGCTTCCAGCTGAGAGACAAATCAGGGCTCTATCATTTTTATTTGTTAGCTGTCAATGTCATTTTCCTCTGAGGTACTTTTTGCAAACTGTGGCCACGATTGTTTGGTAGCTATTGCTTTCAGACATGCCATGCACTTCATCTGTCAGAGCCAGGAAATATGTCCTGGCCTAATTATGGTGTTTGTGAGGAACAAGCTGATCAACTGAGCTCTGGTTTATTTCCAAAGATAGCTCTGAAATGATGTATGTGCATAATGTGGTGTGGTCAGGGGAGATGCCAGTGAAACCTGAGAGGGAGGAAGGAAGTGGCATTGGATGTTACAGCTCTGCTGCTGGTTTGTGTCTGGCCCTGACCAAAGGAAATGGGTGAAGGATATTGGCTGTTTTGCCCCTCTTTACTTAACCAGGCCTGTTTTGACCTGTGGTTTCTATCAGATGATGAAACTG
Organism: Melozone crissalis; assembly: GCF_028551555.1. Lineage (NCBI taxonomy): Eukaryota > Metazoa > Chordata > Aves > Passeriformes > Passerellidae > Melozone > Melozone crissalis. The sequence continues at coordinate 10,111,932 of NW_026535790.1, forward strand.
CAGCATTTGTAGGCAGTTCTCTGCACAGGCACAGTTCTTATAGCTGATGGAGCATGGGCACAAATGATGACCAAGGTTTGTTTTCAGTCTCACAAGCATATTTCCTTTTGGAGGCTGAATTTCTGGTTTTGCTTTAGAAACTGGCTCCTCATGTGTCAGGTTGCTCTATGTCCTGAACAGTGATTTATTTCACATGTGAAATAGATAGCACTACTCAAAAGCTCATTATTTGTTTTGAGAAAAGAGTGGGAGCTTTCCTTACATGACCAATCACTGTTCTTACCCTTCCACTGTGCGACAGTGGAAGGGTAAGAACAGTGATTGGTCATTGCATTCCCTGGGATAACAGAGCCTCCTTTTCTCCTCTGTATGGCTTGAGGATGAAGTGGTGGAGGGTCTTTCTTGGGTGACCTTTCCCCTGCAGGAAAGGACAAATAAAATCCATGAGAGTTTTATCAGAGTCCATCTGCTGCGGAGAACTTCACACCACTGAGAAGTCAGCTGGATTAAAGGATCAAGATAGCTTTCTGAAATTTCAGGGCTGAGAGTTCTTTTCTGACTGTAAATAACCCATTGCAGGCTTATCACAAAGGAATATACCACATAATGGGTGGTAGTGAAAATTCAGCCATCAAATGATTAACTAAATAAATAATCTCCAGAAAAAAACCCAACCTGATACATGTTTCCAATGGGTTATAACTAATAGGAAATTCCTCATCATTTAAATTGGTCTTTCAATGTGTTCTTTAATGAAATAACCTTTTTGTGGACCTGATGGGATGTATCACACAGAGTGGTAATTTATGAGGTAGAGTCAGGGTCTTTTCTGGAAATGTTGACACCAGAGTGACTCAACTTCCCAGAAAAACACCAAAGACCTGCATGGCTCTGGGTTCTGGGCATCTTAAAGGCAAGATTGGCATATTTACATACAAGTGAAGCCTTATTCTCAGTGTCTGTCCTTACATTTTTGGTATTTCTAGTCTGTTCCACGCCTTAGGATGGGTGAGAACTCTGCATAATTCTGCTGGCTATATTTGCCTTGTGAAGTTTAATGAGTGCTTTTTCACAGGGCTGTGCTAATGGAGTGAGTTCAGGGTTCTCCTGTGTCAGGGTGAAGTCCTGAGGGTGGCTGTGAAATGCTGCACCCCTGATGTCAGGAATGTTCTTTGGAAAAGGAGAACAAACACAGTAATTGTATCATTTTCCTTACCCAAGGTAAAATGAAGCCAGCCTATTCAGGAGTAAGAGCTTCTCTTTTACTGGAACCTCTGTTTCAGAACAAAATTCCAATCTGAAATAAAAAGCAGAAATATCAATGCTTCCTGCAGTCTGAAAATGAAAAAAAGTGTCAGGTCAGTTCTACTGCTTCTTATTAGAACAATATCAGAATGATTATTCAAATGAATAGTTTTAATTGAAATGCCAATTTAAACTCACTTTGAATTTGTGATTTAGGTTGTGGCGTTTAATTTTTATGCTTAATTATTAATTTCTGAGTCTTTAGTGACATACACTGAAATGAATCACATTTTCAGCATTGGAGATGCTCTGATAGCCTTGCACAACAAAAGGAAAGTAAAAAAAATGAATAGTTTTGATTTTTTTATTCAACTCTTAACCTGTATCTCATACAAAGCTAACTTCACAAGCTCCTTTCTTTATAAATAGAATATGAAGACCATAGAAAGCTCCATTCTAAACCAGTGTCCTTGAATCCAGATGAGATGGATTGCTTGACCCTGAGGTTATTTAGGTGTCAAGTGTATAGAAGTGGCTCTTTCTTTTCAGCTTTTGGGAAGTGTCTCTTTCCTGCTTCGGGTCTGACTCTTTTGGATCAGTGTGGGCAGTGCCTGTGCCTGTAAGTGGAATAAAGCAGCACCTGAGTTCTCTGACAGCTCTGGTGCTGTGATATCACTGACAATGCAAGAAGCCACTGTTGTATTTAATATGCCACTCGAGCTGTGGACAGCTTTTAAGAAATCAGTGATTTTACATTGCTGAATTCCAGTGGTGTTGAGTGGAAAAGTGAAAATGGCTCTCACTTTTCCCCACCTTGATAGTTTTATTTCTCTTTCTTTCTGATTGTTTCACCAAATACCTTCCACTGTCTCGTTTTGACCTTTCAAGGACTTGGTATTGCAGCTTCCTTTCCTCCTTAAAAAATCTTCCTGTGGTTTTGAACAATGGCATAGAAGGGGTAGCCAAGACAGCTTGGACCGTCAGAGTGATCACCTGTTGTCTTTTATCACTGGTAATTTTTCTCCAGCCAAGCTGCCTATTGTTATTTGTCCCTTTCTTGTTCCCAGAGCTACAAATATAATCAGTGAGCTGGAAAGTTTTCAGGGGTGGTGGCTGTAATGAGTAGGAGCATCCTGCTTGCTTCAGGTCCAAATTTAGCCTACGTGGAGCCTCTTCCTGGTTTTGGCAGACTTAGACTCATTTTGTGAATGCAAGGGAATTAAGAGTGAATGGAGTAATTATATTTAAAGCTTTTCTGCTGTTTCTCTCCAGAAAACATACCTGCAAGCCACATATTCACTGTGTCAGGTCCAGGATCCTGACTAAACCAAATTTAATTTTATTTTTTTTACTTCAGTCGTGTTAGGACAAAGAGAGGGGGTACCTGTGTACAGATTTTTACTCTACTGATGTATTGCTTTAGGGATTGCATTTATTGGCATTACTAAAATATCTCTTCCTCCCAAATCATCATCCTAAGACAAACCTGTGTGAATTCAGACTTTTCATAAAACACCTTATCTCTCACTTGTAACTTGTTACATTTTTTTTTATCGTGGATGGTGTTTAGAGCCCCAGCTCTGCTGTGTATTTTCTTTGGGAATCTCCATATTCCACCTGCCAAACTGCAATTCAAGTTGAAGTGTAACACTTTAAGCATCCAATTTCTACCCCAGCTTACCCTAATGACCTTGAGGGATTTTTCATACCCTGCAGAGTCCTAGAAAACTGCATGAGGTAAAAGAGATAGAGAATGATATGCATGGTGTCTGATTGTAATGCAATCATGTCCCTTTATTTTCATTTCTTAAGGACAATAATACCCCAAGCAGGAAACATACAGTGAATCTTTGCCTACTGAACCTGCTCCTCCAAGTCCATGAGCATAAATCAGCAATTATCAGTGGCAATTTCTGGAGAAGTGCAGGGCTTGGGGCATGTGTACAAAATTACAAAACCACCTCAGGGAGGTTCCCAGAGAGCCAGGGAGGCTTCTCTGACACTGAGATTACTGCCAGGCAATAGTCTGGCCACATCACTGTGCTCAGTCTTGTTGTTCTCATTGTTCACTCTGTGGTGCTTAAAAAAATCCAAGCCCAAAAACTCAACTGACATTTTTTTTTTGTCTGTAAGAATGTTTTTGAAAATGCAGTAATTCCAAGGATGTGGTGCCTGGTGTGGTTATGACCTCAAGGAGGAAGAACACATCAATTTGGACTTGTGCCTGTACACATGTGCATTTCAGGAGAACTAAATATGTGTTCCAGGCAGAAGGAGAAGCAGTGATTTCCCAGCCAGCTAAATGCTTGTTTGGCCCATTCCCCATCTTCATTACAGCTGCACTTGCAGCCTGACTCTAATCCATGGCAGCTGCCTGACAGCCAGCCCTTGGCATGAAATCTTGGCAAACAACCAGTTTCATAAATAAGTTGGTGTTTGGTACAGTTTGGTACAGAAAGTTTCCCTTTGTGGTTTTCCTCCATCTCCTTGTTCTCTTTCCCTTTAGTCTGAGGAGCTTTGAGTCATGTTCTTATTTGGCTGCTCTGTTTCCAGCTCCAATGGAACAGGTTCCAGCCCAGGAACCAGGGGAATGTCTGCAGAGAGTGATGGTGTAATTCAAAGATCTACAGTGGGCTTGCACAGCAGCAGTGCAAAACTCTGCAATATTAAGAGTGAGCTGAGAGTGAGCTCAGGGATTAAGGGTTTCTGAGTGGGTTCCTGATTTAAGCACCTAAATTAGTGACCTGCCTTTCAATACAAATGAGCTTCTGGCAGATTTAATTGCCTATAATTCTCCTTTCAGTCTGCCTGTCACATGAATGGGATGATTTAGCTCACTGCTGGGATAGGGCAGGGCTGGATTTGTTTGTGGTTTTTAATAGTGAAATGATAGTCTGAGGTAAAAGCACTGACATGAAACTGAGGAGACTTGGATTTCCTTTCTGACTCTATCACAGAGTACATGTGACACTGGGTAGCTCATCTAACCTGTCTGTGCCATGGTTGTGTAGTTGTAAAATAGGGCAAAGCCTAATTTCACGCATTTCTTTCCCTTCTAGCTCTGGTTTGGATCATTCAGACCTCTCCAAGCCAGAGCAGCATTTCTCACTCTGGGTATGTTCATTCCAAGAGGGGACTTAAATAAAATTCTGCTCTAGCAGGATAAAGAGCAAACCATTCCACAGAATCTCAAGGACTTGGGGCTCACTTTGCTGCTGTTTCAGTTTGCAGAGGTTTTCTTCCATATTTCCTGAAGTATTCACTGCAGTTTGCTCAGGCTTTTTCAGTGCCTTATTGGAATGTGTTTGAGAAGCAGAAAAGATGAGCATGCCCCAGTGCTGGGTTATCAAAATCCTCTGCACTTCCATTTTCCCCATTAGACAGAGAAATGTCCATGGCTACTCTGCAACAAGCTCTCAACACTGCCCTAAAAGTGCCTGTACTTTTTTTTTTCCCCCCTGTTATTTTCTTCTTTAGGATTTTCTTAAGTTTGGAGCACTTCATTTACTCAAATAGAACTTGTGTGCTCACAGATGACCTTGTTAAGTATTTTTAATTAAAAAGACTAGCTTTTCTTTTTTTCCCCCCTGGGAAAGGACTTTGTGACTTATTTCCAACTGAGTGTTCTTATTTTCCTAGACAATATTTTATTTTACAGACACCACATAAATGATTTGCCTTGCTTTGACATTTTCCAGCTAGCTAAAAGAAAGCCACCTTTTGATATTTTTTCAGTGGGGGCCTTGATATCAAGGGACTCCTTTCTCTGCCTGTTTGTGTTTTATGGTGATTCTTTGTTTAGTCAGAATATTTTTTCCAAGTCAGGAAAAAGAATCACTCATTGACCTGACTTTTATTGCTGCTCTCAGCCAAACACCACCCATAAATTGAGCATCCTCTTTTATCTGAATGAAATGCTGTAAATTCTATTAAACATTTTACCATTTCTCTCTCTTGCAAGAATGTTGGAGTGTCATCCAACCCAGAGGAATAGTTTCATTTTTGTTATTAAATAATCTGGTCCTGTTCTTTATCAATCTCTGTTTTAAATGAGTTTGGCTAAATTAAATGGCTCTTTATTGTGGCTGGCAAGACAGAATGGTTTAGTGCTCTGGCCTTTTATCTCTGGAGACCTGAAGGCCATGCTTTTGGTCCAGATAAGGCTGCTTTGCACCTCTGAAGCACTGTAAAGTGACATTCAGCAGCCCTAGAGGACTGTTAGCAGAATCCTTTATAGCTGGAGAGCCCTTCACAGAGACTTTTAAGAAAGTTCCTTCCCAATCACTGCATTGTGCTACAATAGTGCAAAAAGATGGTTGGAAAACTCTTATGCTCAAGAGCAACCTCTTGTGCTGATTTCCTGCTGCAGGTCCCAGACAATCAATTTGGATTTTTCTGAGTCTGGTGGCTCTGGCCATGTCACAGGGCCAGGCTGCACTTTGCTCTGAGAGCAAACTGAGACCCAAACTCACACTGCTGCCTTTCAGCCCCAGGGGTGAGCAGACCTGCGGCCTTGGGCAAGGGCTGCGAGTCCATCCTGGCAGAACTGTCCTTGGCTTTTATCACTTTGCCCTACTCTAATTCATTTTACCTAAAGGATAATACACTTATTTATACATCTTGGGCCCAGTTCAGCATTCTCTGGGTTCTGCACATCAGCACATGCGGAACCAGAGATGGGGTTTGTAGTGTCAATGGGAAGAGCACATGGTTTTGTTGGAATTTTACAGCAGGAGTGTTGTACACAGCTTTGCCCAAACGCTTGTAAAGCTAGAGTGCTTGTGAGAAGAGCTGGATTGCTCAGCCCCACAGGGTCCATGTGCTCCTGTCTATTTTTGGACTTTTGCAATTACTTTAACAGTCTCCAGTGGTTTGATGAAAAGGCAGTGACTTTCAGGATTTTCATTTCTGTGAGTTCCAATGAGGAAGTTATTTTGGTAATGAAGAAGTAGAACAGCTTTAAGAAGTGGTTGCAGAATGAAAGGGAATTGGCTGGCAAGCAAAACAAACCTTCAGGAATCCAAGGCAGATCTAGATGTAGTTGGCAGAGATGCATAAAGTGACATTGGCTGTTGTACTCAGGTAAGTGAATCTGCATTTGGTTGCAGGCAGACAGGTATTGATTTGATTCTGTGAGCCCTTGCAAACCCATACCTTTGGTTGCTTCCTTGGGGATCTGGCTTTACTGTAGTGTTCATGGGAACCCGGGAATTGGATTTTACCAGCCTTGCTGTTAATCATGAAAAAATTCCACAATTTCCTGTCCCTCCAAAAACCCCTGCAAGAGTTACTCACAGAGCAGGAGCAGAACTACCTCAGGTGACATTGCAGTAGCTGAACTCTGGCTGTAACAGGGCTGTGTGGGGAAGAAATTGGATTTATACCATGCTGATAGAGCAGCATGTGACAGGGACTGAGGAGCCCCCAGCTTTGCAAACCTGGACTTTCAGAGAAGCTCAAAACTTTTGACTTTTTTCCTTTAACTTGCTGTTGGTGCAGTTCTCTCTGCTGGACTCTGCTGAACTCAGCTGAGCTAATCTGAGGCAGCACTGTGTGCTCCTCTTCTCATCTAGAGAACCAAAGCTTTAGTGGCCAATCTCTGATTTGATTGAAAAAAAACCAGAAAAGAAGAAAAAAAAATAAAAGAGAGAAAAGGAAAAAAAAAAAAGAACTTGCTGTCACAGAATAGTCTCAATGAACTTTCTAGCTGTCATCAAAATAACTTCTATTACATTATGTTTGAAATTTTGTTATGTTCTACTCTGGCACTGATTCACCTAGACAGTGAGAGAGTATTAAGACCAGCTTATCAAATAGTTGCAGTAATGAAATATTTCCTGCCTTTCTGTGAAAAGCTTTATAGAATTAGGGAGAAGGAAAACTACAGCTGACGAGGGCTTCATGATGCTTCATAGCCCAAGTGCTTTTTGCATGTTTTTCTATTTCACAGTTTGTATTGGATTTCACAGATAAAAGACTAATCTTGTTGCTTTTTTGGCATAATTTGTTTTGTCTGCTTCATGCAACTAGGTGATTTAAATGGTCCACAAGTGAGAGATACCTTGGGGAAAGAACTTAGTTTTCTACTTCATATTATTCAGACTCTAAAGCTCAAAGTAATTGAATCTCTATTCAGAAATGAAGATTGAGTGTTTTTGTTTTAAATTTAAGTGTCTATATAAACATGACGCCTCAGGGCTTTGCTGATTTATAATGTGTGTGATTTGAAGGGTGCCTTAGTGGCTTCAGCAGAACCCTTTTCATTTTATTAGTCTTTGGGAACAAAATATGCTGCACATAATTCTTTTCTTCCCTGCACTATAATACAGCTAATGCTCTTTTCTGCCGTGATCCTGTATAATGCTATTAGCCAAGCAGCTGTTCTGTACCTCAGACACACGAAAAAACACCTCCCAATATTGGTTCCTCTGTGCACTAATGATAATCTCCATGCAGTTTTTCCTCCTCTTTTTGTGTTTTTCTCCTTTTTGGTGTTTTTCTCATTTCCCCTGCTGCCTCTCAGCCAGGTGTCCAGCCTAATGGCCATGATAAGCGATGAGCTGCTGGTTCCAGAGCATTCTGTGGTCACAGCTCCTTGGGAGCTCCCTGGTGTCACTGAGCACCCTCATCCTGGAGCTGTCCCCCTGCAAAGGCCCAACCTGGGGGCTCTGTGTGTCCCACTGGCTTCTGTGGCTCTGCAGGGCGACAGATTCCCTTCCCAGGGTGTGCTTAGTGCAGGTTCAGGGGTGTGAAGTTGAGGGCTTTCCCTCATCCTTTTGTGCGATGGAGCCCCAGGTAGCAGAGCTCAGGTGATGTTTCCCATGGGAGAAGTGGCTGAGGCAGCAGCATGGTTTGATATTTCCAGCCAGATGTGTTGGTGCTTAATCTGTGCCAGATGTTTCCAGGCACAATCAGTTCAAAACATGTTCCTTTAAGTTAAAAAGCAGGAGAGGTAGGAGAGAGTGACAGTTGGAGTGACCACTGAAAAATCCTGGTGGCACTCAGTGAATCAATCCTCCCTCCTGAATGAACTGCCCAGCTCAGTTTTCATTTGAGACCCAAAATGCAGCCTGAAAGTTGCAGAACTGGCAATTTTAAGATGAGAGCCATCTCAGTGTGACTCTGATCCCTTTTCATGAGCCCCTATTTTTCTGTGAGAACCTCTTCAGCCAGTGGTCAGTCCTTAGCAAGGCAGTCCAGGGCTGAAAGTTGCAATGACCACAATCTCATAAATGCAGCAATTCATGTACTGTAATCTGAAGGTGAGACCACAGTCATGCTTGAAGAACTTTGTTTTCCTCGGGGAGCAGCAGTAAAGGTGTTTAGTTTGGCTTTTTGGTGGCAGTGTGTTCTGTTGATGTGCAGTGAACTGAGGAGTTAGACTGGGATAAGTGCTCTTAATATTGGTTTCTATTTGGGAGTTTATTCTTGTCAGTCAGGCAAGGACAGTGGAGAGAATCATCTATAGCTTGGTATATTTATATAGCTATAAATCCCTCAGCTTCTGCAGAAATGCAGCCTGTATGAATTGAGTCGGTTCTTTTAAATTTTATTTAATTTTAAAGTTTTTGACTTGCTTAATAGCCACTGATATATGAGCTGGCCTCCTTTTGTGTGCAGGAGGCAACAGCCCTTTGGCACAGTAAAAGCTTCATATGTTTTAAAAACCTGTGGGCTATGTAGAAGAATGTTCATTCTGTACTGAACTGACAGGAAAATTTGCCTTAAAATTGTTCAGATTATTTGAGAGTGATGTTTTCCTTGCTTGTACTTAGATCCCAGGGTAACAGGTCCCTTAGAAAAACCTAAGACAGTGAGACTTAGCCTTAGACAAGGTGGTACTAACACTTCCATTGGCATTTTTTAGCCTGGACTGAAATTATTTATGCTTAAAGGAGTTATAAATTTGTGTGTCTGCTGGTAAACTGTTACCCAGACCTCTCCTCAAGCTCTGTGTAAGTGTGCACAGAGGAACACCCAGAAAGAAGCCGGAGTTTTTGTCTTTATTTGCTGGAACCAGGTCTGCTGTGTATGTGTGCTGTGAGACTGTTTTGCACCAAAGGAACGTGTTGGCACCTGCAAATTCTGATGGAATTTGCAAGGTCTGATCCTGTTTTGCTCCTGTTCATGCCCAGATGCTGACACATGCAAGCACAGGCTCTTGTGTGGGGCAGAACACACACACAGCTTTTCCTGGCCAAAAGGGAGTGTGAGCATTGGAAAGATGAAGTCTGTAAATCACTTTTTTAAACTGAACTCTTTGTCCATGTCCCACACATCCCTCAGGCCACTGGCTATGAATTATCCCACGCTGCTCAGCCTATTCTTATCCCTGGGCTTTCCTCATCTTCACATTTATGTAATTGCATGTTACCTAAATACACTGTTCACGTCAGGAAGAAGGTTTATTTTTTATTTTGGCTACTGTTTAATTTCCCGGTGTGCTGCCGGTTTCCTCAAGAGCAATGGAATAACATCTGGGGCACAATATGTGTTTCCAACAAATCAATAGTGGTATAAGTGCCTTTAGTTCCTAAGAAAATAAACGTTTTGTTTATCTTTTCCTGGAGCAGCCTCTTTTCCACTGAGAACAAATATAATTTGTCAAACTACTAATATTCTTCTCATGCCCAAGTAAACAAAACAAATTAATTTATAGTATTTCTTGCTCTGAATACTTCTGGGAGGCATTTGGACAGTCAGTAGTATTCCCACTTCTGCCAGCTTCATAAGTGAAAAGAAAAAGAAAGAAAGGAAATTCTGTCAATTAAAGAAAAATTATTGTGGCTAAAATATGTGAGGTCAATGAATTTTAAAAATCCACTTTTATGTTAGTGATTTGAGTTTTTTACTTTGCTTTGAGTTCCTGACCCAGTTTTCAGTTTCAGGAAGATAAGTCCCCCATCCAACCCTGGCCCTGCTTTCCAGCAGCACAGCTTTTATAGAAAGAGGAAATTGGTTATCAGAATTAGGATAAAAATGCTAAAATTTCCCATTTTGATGTAGTGATCTGTGGAGCACACTCATGGAAAGACAGATGGTATTTCCTGCTGAATCCTGGATATGGGAAACCTCTCTAATCCTCCTTCCCCAAGAATTTTGGTTTCTTTCTGGTGGAAGACAGATTGTGTGGCAAAAAGAATGAGTGACATCCCTGGAATGCCAAAGTTGGTGAATTGATGTGATTTTCCCAGAGTCTTTGAAGGCATTTGTGGCAGAGCAGGGAATTGCTTTGGATCTTGTGAGTTCCAATGTTTGGTGGCCTTTTCTGGACATATTGCTTTTTAAACTTCTTTTTCTCCCCCTTCTTTTCTTGTTCTTCCTTTACCAATTATCTTTGGCAGTTTGGCAGCATCCCAGATATATTCTGATAGACATCAGAGAACTAACTAAAAATTAAATTAATACAATGACAAAACCAGTCAAGCATTTCAGTGACAATCAGAAAAGGTGTGGGGGAAAAAAACCAACCAAACCTCAGACTGCTTCTAGAATAAAAACATCACTATTCATGAGCCATTGCTGAACTTCTTGTTCTCTTATCTGATTTATTTATTTTTTAATAGCTTTGAAGAAGGAAGAAAATAGGGTCAGAGCTGCAATGCAAAATGACAAGTGTTTGGTTTGTTATTGGTTCCAGCTAATAAATGTGAATATTGCTGTGAGTCTCTTTCAAACTGTGGGCATAACAACTGAAATTTCATTCAAGCTCAATGAGGGTGCAGCTAGAAACATCTTTATTTAGTGAGGGGGGAAAGAATAGAGGCTGCCTCCAGAAGCTTAGAATGGTGAACCACAGAGAAGTAGATTCAAGCACTTCCTCAGATTAGTAGAGCATGCTGAGAGATTGAAGTGCTGGATATGAGGAGCATATTTTTAAGAGAAGAAAGCAGGACCAAAAAACCTGAGAAGATGATCAGAATAAGCATTACTACCTCTGGGAACATCTCTTTGAGGAATAAGATGATAGATATTCTTCTTGCAAGGAAATAGGGTGTTATTGCTTCCTTATTAAGAAAAAAAGAAGATTGCATGGAAAAGAAAGTAGGTCTTATCTCCATCTTATCTCCATTCCTTGTTTCTTTTTTGGATGTGGATGACAGCTCAGGTTGGGCTCAGTGCTCAGGTGAAAAGGGAGCTAATGAGATCCATATTTTGGGCTGAGTCTCAGCTAACACAAGTGAGCACAAGTGTCTGCTCCTGACCCTTGGTAAGGACAGGATGTGCAGGAGCAAGTGGGAAAGGTGATTGAGTTCTCTGCTCAGTTTAGGGCAAATTAGATGTCATTTGACACAGGATGGCTTCCAATTCTGACATATTTTACTGTCAAAAAGTGATGCAAGGATGAAAATAGAACTGCTGGAAAGAAAGAACGTTCATCCCTCTTCTGACCAAGCTGCAGAAAACAGGATAATTATAGGTGTGTGGGGGATGAGGAACCTTCTGAACTTTGCCATTTTCTCTGTAAACACTGAGCCCACTGAGACTTATCCAAATTCTGTCAAGTAAACAGTGGGAGTCCATTTCTATGGGCTAATGAGAGAGGATGATGCTCATGGGGTTTTTTGGTAGTTTTTTTTTTTTTCTTAAACTCTTTTTCCTTCTGGATTCTATGTCAGTGTGTATTAAAATACATGTATTAAAATTGCACCTGTGTATCAAAAATTTCTTCCTGTAACATCAGGCTCACAGCTAACCACATCACATCTCTAGGAAAGGTTTGGGTTTTCTCATCTTTTCTTTTTCAGACTAAAGAGAGCAACCATTCTGCTTTTGCAAAGCTTTATGTATAATAAATATGACATGCTGATTATAAATGTATAGTGCTACCACAGTAAATTTCAGTCAGACATGGCAAATAAAACAATAGGAAATTACCTAGGTAGTGATTTGCTGACAGATTTTTGTTTGGTGGTTGCTGTTTCAGTGACTATAAATTCCAGACCCACAGTAACTTTCTACCATTATCAGCCCACATTCTGCAGTTATTTTGCACGGTTTATGGTGTCAGTGTTGTTTCCTACTCAACTGCGTACCAGCTAATTTAACTTAGATAAATGAGCTGAAATCGGAACATAGTGTGACTGTGGCCCTAATGGATTTATTTTTATTAAAAAAAGGGGAAAACAGAAAGTTCTAAATCCTTGAAGCTTATTTGTAGGGTATGCAGTTAGCTGCAGGCTGCAGTGACACCCTTGAAGAAGGTGCTGTGCACGTCACCCATGGCTTTTGTCCCTTCTCACTCAGTGTGTGCCATATGGGAGCACTCAGCAGAGATTTGTATGGAGGTAAACATCATCTTTCTGCAGGTGCTCACCCATGGAGCAGGGTCTGACAGGCAGCCCTGCTTGGGTTTGCCTGGAGAGCTGAACTTCAGTCTGAAACCCCTCCTGTCCTTTGTGATTTGCTTTGCTGAGTGTTTCAGTTTTGTGGAGTGGGGAGATGAAGTGATCTCTGTGCTGAGCTGCCTGTACCCACTGCAGTCTGTTCTAATGTCACATCTCCCAGGTTAAATTTTAACTTTGTCTGCTCACAGCATGAGCTGTGATTTGGCTGAGGCACGGCGTGTCACCAGTTCTTGCAAACATCCCAGATTTCTTGAAAGCTCCAACAACCTCAGAGGAATAATAAATTCTGGAAGATGTGTCTGGTGAATTGTTCTGTGTTTGAAGGCCCTTCTTCTCTTTATTTCTGTGAACCTCAGATGAAGCTTCCACCCCAAATGGGGAAAAATTGCTTGCATGGCATCAGGCTGATGTTGGGGTGACAAGGAGCTGCTGGGAGTAAAAGTTTGTTAAACCATCATTGCTGCCAGAGAAATTGCACAAAATATTTTGCTCTGATTTGTGATAAGGTAGCAAAATGCTCTGGGCATTCATAAAATTAGAAAAACACCCTGATTTGGATTCATCTGCCTTTCGAGCAGTTCTTAGATAGCTCTGATGAGTCTGTAGTGCACAAACTCTTGTAAGAGATGCTCAACTCCCGTTTCATGTGTTATCCATGCTTTGTGTCTGAAGTGTTCCCCTCAAATCCCATTAAACCACAGTCTATGTGCCAAAATTCTTCTCAATTTTCTGACCTTTCAAGCAAGTTAAAAAGGCACTCATAGGCATCTCTTTAGCCACATTTTTCTGTTGATAAGAATTTTGAGTGTTCATCTAACATTTTTCAACTTCAAAGCTCTTCAGAAGTGAGGGGCCTGATCCAAAGTTCATTGAAATAAATGAACAGTCTTTCTGCCAGCTTCACAGGGACTCCAGCAGTAAATTGTGCTCCTAGTCCTGTCATTTCCCCCTATCTATTCTCTGAATCCCTGCTATCTTTGCACCTACTTCAGTCATAGGCTCTGAGTAGTCTCTCTCCTGCTGTGCTCCTGTTTGCCAGTGGCATAATGAGACCATTTCTGGGAGTAGCTTTCTGAGAGATGCTCAATCTGGGGTATGTGTAAGCCCTTTGTAACTGTAAAATACATCTTTATATGTGAGCTTCCAGCCTGCCATTCACAGTCATTTATTCAGATGAGATGGCAATGAGGTCTCTATTTCGGTAACAAAACCAGCTCTCTGATTTTCCTGGTGGTTCCATGATTCTTTCTAAGCCCTTCTCACTGTTAGAGAACTCCACTCCTCCTGTCAACAGCCTGCATGGGGAATTCCACTTCTTTAAGGACTACAGCAGGCTCCGTCCTTGTGAAACTATTTCAAGGGTCCTAAAACCCTTTGCTGCCCACAGCTTGGTCAGGGAGGATCCTACATCCTTTGTTAAAGGATGTAGGTGGAGATTGTTCATTTAACAGCTCCTCCACATTAGTATCCTTCATAACTCCTGGTTTTCTTGCTTTTGCAGCTTTGCATCTTTCTGGCAGATTTTGCTTTCTCTGTGCTGCAGAATTCTTCTGCATTAGTTCTTCCTCCATTCATGTTTTCTCTTCCATGTTTGTTGCATGCATTTTTACCCCACTCTGTTTTATCAGCTTTCCTTTCTGTTTATTTATTCATTGCCATTGTTTTTCCTCCTCTCCCTACAGGATACTCTGCTTCTGCAGAGGTGAGAGAACATTGTCAGCTGAAGAGTGTAGGCAGGTGGTCAGCAGGGATTGCTGATATCAAAAGTAGTCCTCCTTTAGTCTATTAGCAATTGCTGTTGCTTTCATTGCTGCTTTTTCTGCAAGCTGGAGCCACTGAAGACCTTTGTGTGACAGTCAGTGAGTTTGACTCACACATCCAGGAGCTCCTTGGGCACCAGGATTCTGATTTATCTCATTGCTTTGGGTGTTTTTGAGCACTCTCAAACCCACATTTAAGTACACAGGAAGTGCTTTTGCGTGCCTGTGTAACCTCCTGTTCTTATCATTGCTAGGCTTTTCATTACCTCCAATTATCTGTCTTTTCATTAGGCTGGGGCTTGCATTAAATTAGCATTCATTTCTTATTCCTGCTCTTGAATTCCTACTCAATCCAAATTTTTCTTCCTCCCTGAACAGCATGACCACTTAGATCTGCTACAACAGAAGCTGGAAAACTGTCCTCACCTTGCTGTTGCAATTAGATAATTCATCAGCTGGATTACCTCAAATTCCCTGCTTTTCTATAAGGAAAGGAGATTCTGCCAGAGCAGCCAGATTGTCTTTGGCTTGCTTGCTTTCCTCACAAGTGTCTTGGCTCCGTCTCCCATGTCCCTTTCTTTGAGCTGGTGTTGAGTCTGGATTTATTACAAAAAAGGTGCAGGTTTCATTTAGCAACCAGTGATTAACCATTAGAGCATGCTGCTGATGGGAATCCTCATCCTGAAAGTGAATGTGGATCTGGGGGTTTAACAGTGAAATGTGGGTGAAATCTAGAGAATCTGGGGGTTTAACAGTGCCTTCTCTGGGTGAAATCCAGTGCTGGTTGTTCCATGAAACATCACCGTAAGACCATCCTGACTCTTTGATGCACTGTGGGATGTGTTATTCTGTGTCCAGTGGAAGTAATGGTGTGAGATCTGGGGCTCCTATGTCTGTCAGAGCCATGAATTTGATGCATCTTCAAGGCTCCATGAGCTCTGTGGTTTTCCTTAACACACAGCTTAATGATCACCATCTTCCATGTGGTGTGTAACAAAACATTCTAGGGAAAAAAATACTTCAAGGAAGTGATAAACTGTGAAAATCACATGTTTGACTTTATAGACCCCAGCCAAAACCAGCACGGACTATCAAGTGCTTGACTCCAGGGTTGAAAAAGATAAGTATTTCACTCCACATTCTTGTTTTCAGCAATTCTTGCTCATTTGTTAAATGAGGACTGTTCTATGGGCTGCTAATGTGTTTGAAAATAATTTAATGTTGTATTTTGGTTGTAATTCATGTTTCTTGCAGCTGCCAGCAGTTTTAGATCTGTGTATAGAGAACTAGATATTATACATCAGTTCTTTTGGGGCCAAGTTTGGCAGGGAGAGAATCTGCATGAAAATAGTGAAGATGGCAGTTACTGGTGCAATTATTGGGTAAGAAGCAGTGATAGATTATGGAGGTATTTTGTAGCCTTCAGTTTTTCTCTCATTCATCCTAATGATCAACCTCAAAAGCTATACATCTCTTTCTTCCACCACACCTCTCCTTGATACTCTAGTAAAGAAATAGGATTTTTCTAAAGGCAATTTTCTCCCAAGAAACAGCACAGACCATTTCCTTTTGGACTTCATTGCTCACAGAAAATTTTCACCTAGGTAATTTCTACAGCAAATTGAAGAGTTTATGGCAGAAAAAATGAAAGCAATTAGTTTTCTGATTAAATTCACCTTGGTATTGAGAAGCAGGTGAGTATTTTCTGTTTCCATGTGCATTCAGATGGAACAGACCTGGTAGAACAATGGGAAAGGCCTTGGTACAGAAAATAATAAAAAAGTAATTGCCTCTTCTGTGTTTTCAATAACTGTCCTGGGTTACTGTGTCCTTTGGGGAAACAAACACATCTGTCCAATGCACATGTCATTGTTATCACAGGGCTCTGTGAGTGAGTTTTAGATATGTGATGAATTTGTTTTTGCTTACTCTGATTTGATAACCAGCCCTGCATTTACAAGCATCCCACAGCTGATGCTCTTGCTGACACTGGTGCTGTGAGGCTCTGGGGGTGCTTCTCTGCAGACCTGAGCAAGAATCATCTGTGTTATTCTGTAGGTAAATAGTGCTGGGGTGAATGTGTGACTTAAATCCTACCTTGAGCAAGAGAAACATCATCTGCTCCTTGAGGAGCAGCTCCCTGGGCTCTAAGGTGTTCCTTTTACTGGCAATTATTTGCTCTCCTTTCTCTCCAGGAGAAGGAGCAGGATGATGAATGTCCTGTCACAGACCCAAATGTGGATGTGCTCCTTCACATCCAGTGAAAGGATATTCATATATATATATAATCCAGGGTCTGCATTTCCTCTGCCCCTGTCAACCTCTCCTCCTCAGCTGCTGACCCATGGAAAGGATGTGAAGGAGGAAATTCAGCCTCTCAGTGCCTGTGCAGGTCTATTATTCATGTCAAAAATCTGCTCTTAAAATGTGGTGCCTTAAAGATGGGAAGCAGTAGGAAGTTCCAAGAGGTTTGACCCTGTAAGAGGTAATGGCTGGTGGGATGCAGC
The DNA here is from genome assembly GCF_028551555.1 of Melozone crissalis. NCBI lineage: Eukaryota > Metazoa > Chordata > Aves > Passeriformes > Passerellidae > Melozone > Melozone crissalis. The sequence continues at coordinate 10,128,792 of NW_026535790.1, forward strand.
TTCATCTTGGCAACATCATCATGGTAGAGTGAAGGATAACAGAGTGCATTGCAGTGAGTGAGTGAGGAGTACAGATTTAAACTTCAGTCCTTGTTCCTTCAGCATTTTCTTGGGTTGAATTTGCTTTTCTCAGGTGTTTGCTTTATGCTTGCATTCCCTTTGATGAAAACACAGTTTTGTCCAACTACAATAGTTTGTTGTTTCCACTGGCACAGAGATAATTAGTTGCTGGTTCACAGAACCAGAAGTGGGTATTGCCCTTGTGTACTGAAATGGAGAGTGATGATAATGTTCAGAACAATAATTTAATTTGCACGGCTCTGGTAGTTACAGCAGCCCAGGTGTTTGTTGTTAGGCTATTGCCTGAAGGAAAACCCACAATTTCTTGTTCAGTGCTTTAGATTTGAGGGTTTTTTGTGCCTCTGGACTTTACTGACTCAGTTTGAAGTTTTCATTGGAAGGCTTGATGTTCTAGGGCCTAAAAGGGAGTAAAATTTGGACAGAGGTCTGAACCATTGACAAAGGATTGTAGTCTGAAACTTGTATGTTTTCTGCAAATTGTATTTCTCTGATGAAAATTGACCACATTCCTACAAACTTTGTCCTATTCCTATTGCAGAGTTCATGTTTAGTGTAAGGAGAGCAGCCATAGACTGTTCTACATCATGACCACCATCTACAGTGATTTAATAACATTTAGACAAAATGTTCCTTGAGGTTGTTGAGTCAAACTGAGGAACAAGGACATGCATTTTCTGTTTTGATGACTCTTCTGATTGCTTCTGTCATTTTGTATAGTTTTTTTTTTTACCATTTATCAAAATATTGGTGTTCTTGACTGAGGTATGAGAAAGGTATCTCATCCTGCCACAGCCCAAAAGTATTTCTTCCAAAAGTATTTCCAAAAGTACTTCCAAAAGTATTTGTTACTTTTGGAAGATGGTCCTCTACCTTAATCCTGGCCTTACCTGGAGCACACTGCTTTCTGAGAAACTGTCTTATCCATCATTTGACATGGGATTTTGTGGGGTCAGATATGAAATGACCCCACAAAAGGCATCATCTGACCTGTTTTGATGTGGTGTGATATAAGCCATAAAATTTGCTGTTTTTTCTGCTGTAGGTACAGTCATTTTAAGGGTATTTTACCTGCATTACCCATGAGGCAGCAGTTTAGCCTGTGTGCTGACAGTACACATTACTTTGGGGATTTTCAGCATATCTCTAGTTTCCACTCTACTTTAGGAAGTCTGGAGGATTCTTAGGGATGTATTTGTTGTATGATTTCTAGGGATCTGTTGCACACCTATTTCTGTCACAGATGTTATTTTTTTGTCAGTGTGTTCATCTTGTGAAAGATGAGCCAGTATTCACCAGACAATGTTTTATGTTGAGATTTGGCTTCAGACTCCTTAACAATCACAAAGCAGAGAAGCAAAAGGGAGGATAAAACCTGCCAACCCTCACCACTCTATTTGCAAAATTAATTCTACATATGTGCATTTTTAAAAAACTTCTTTTGCATGGAGAAAATCATAAGAATGTGGAACAAAGTTTTAAAGGAGAAAAGAACAAAGAACACAAAGATACCAGCTTACCCTGGATGTTTTCCATTGCAAATTAAAAACCCCCAAACACTCTCATATGTAGGACTCTGATCTCTGTTGCATAGCAGTTTCTGACCTAATGGAGTTTTTGAAATGCCTGCTTGTTCAACATCACTTATTCTGAAAGATACCCTGTTCTTATCAAATTTAAATTCAAGATTATATGAGACAGGGACTCACACTGATCCTTTGCAGTGCCTAAAAAATAAGAATCCTGATCTTTGATCTCTTATGTGACACTGCGGTAAAGATTAAAAAAATTACTTAGCAGGAAAATATGAAAAATAGTCATGGCAAGCAATTCACCCTGACCTCACCAGCAATATCCACCTTTCAGCCCTTACAGCTCTATAGTTGTGACAATGATGTGCCTCTCCACATCTCAAGTAATTTCACTCCCATTTTTCAACAGCTCAGCCCATACTAATTCAAGTTTCACCAAAATTTAGATACAAACTCATCTGTCAGCTGAGAGTCCTGTGAAAGTGGGTATTTGAAATGTATTTCCAAATACATTTGGGCTCTCAGATTTGCAAACCCAGATGAGCTTTGAGGAGGCTTTGGTTCACTGTGAACATTTTATTCAAGCCTGAAATCTGATGAGATGAAGCTTAGTGGGGAGGGTTTTTTTTTCCTTCGAAAACTCTTGATGAAAGTTATTTACTTGATCTCTTGGCAAAACCCCAAGGTTCCAGGCTGTAATGCTCCTTTATTGCTCATCTCTCACCTGGAGCACAACCACAGAGGCTGCAGATTGCCTGGAGACTCCCGGAGCCAGGGCTGGTGCCCCTGGCATTGTTTCATGACCGGGGTGTTAAACTCAGATGGTGGAGGGGAAAACACAAAAAAGAAAAGCAGGTGTGGCTTTCCCTGTGAGCAGCAATTTCAGCAAGATACTTCAGGGGAATTTGACAGTGAAAAAGAAGAGTGTGACTCTATGTTTTAGCAGTGTCTGTGTTAATAAAGGATTTGCAGCGAGTAGGAATGATTGTTCCAGTTTAGGGTGGATTGTGGTGCAGAGCAATGGTTGGCCATAGAACCTGCCCAGAGAATTTCACATGGTGATCAGAAAGGGCTCCCTGGAGCAAGGTGCTCTTGTCCTGCTCTGTTCCCCAGGTCAGGGCCATGGGCAGGGTCTCTGAAGTGTGGGAAGGGTGGGTGTGTGCATGGTGGGGAGGAGATCTCCACTTCAGCATCACTGTTGTGATGGATGCTGCAATTATTCACTGCATACAGCACCTTTTGTTCACCTTCTTGATATCAACAAAGCTAAAGAGGGATTGTGATGGATGCTGAAAATATTCACTGCACTGTGTGTACTCGGACATTTGCTTTTCACAAATTCCAGCCTTCCAAGCACCTGTGCAGGTGGGGTTTATTCTGGTTCCACCTCCATTTCTACAGCCACCCAGCTGCTGGGTACTCAGCATCCCATAACTCAAGGTACCTGTGTCACTGCATCTGCACAGGCAACTGCTGGAAAAGATGAAAATCCCTTTATCTTTTAATTGCAAACCCTGGACAATGGTGGTTCTTGTTCTGTAGCACATTGCTGGGTGCATTTCTTTTAGTGATAACTTCTGTACCAGAAATAGCCCACATATCACAGAAAGGGATGCTGCTTTTGAACTTGGCTCTGACTGAATAGCAGTCTTACAAAATTCAATGTGATTTTCTGGAATTGGTATCAGAAGTGACCCTAGGCAATAGTCTTTGAAATACCCCTGCTTTGAAATTTACAATAATGTACCCCCCTTTTTGGGTCAGTCTGTCCCTCTTTAGCTTTGTTGATATCAAGAAAGTGAACAAAAGGTGCTGAATGCAAGGAATAATACAGATTTAATGAACAGGGGAAAAGCAGGTGACACTTACACTGGGAGAGGTTTTTCAACAAAGTCCTTGGAAACCATATGCAGATAAAGGAACTATTTTATCAAACAGATTTTGAGTCAGCTGCAAAAGTGGACAAAGCTGATGTTTGTATCTTTGAAACAGTCATCCTGTTCCTAGGGAACATGCAGTATTCATGGATAGTAGCTTGGGAGGTCAAACTATTTTGCAATATGAAAATCAGTGGGGCTATATTGGTGTAAGCACTATTTTACGAGAAACTTTCCAGCCTCAGCAGCTGATTGCTCTGGTACTCTCACATTGTGCTCTGTAATTGTTGCCATTAATACTTTGATCTTTGGCTTCGTGCATGAAAAGTAATTTAAATTGCCACCAACCCAAAGTGTTATCAAACAAAACAACCTTTTGTATTTTGTATCCTTGCCTATGCAGGAGCATTTGATTTCCTGTGAAGTTTGTTTTTATGCAAATTTCCCAGCAGATTTTTTCTTGCTAGAGAAACCATACAAATTTAACCATAGTTTGTACCTGATAAATTATTAATCTGGCAGAAGTTGCTTGCTAAACAATTCTCTGTCATACTAAAAGTGCTGCTCTGCAGTATAGTGGAGAGTTACTTCAAGCTTTTGTCTGGAGGCAAAGGAGTTCATACCAAATTCCAAGTTAATGCATGTGGCAATACTTAGAGCAGTTTAAATGCCACCTCTGCCCACTGACTCATTTCAGCTCATGTTTTTTTGGTGACTGCTGAAATCAGAATGATTGCATGAACACACCATGATTTTTGCATCCTTGGCTTCTCTCTGTGATCTTTGACTCTTCAAGCCTTACTTGAAGAATTTGTATTTCTCAGTTAACTGCTCAAACAACCAACTGACATTCATTTGTCTTTGGAAGGTTTAGGAGAAGACCTTTAATCTAAAGTGGGCTTTGGAGACCTCTGAAGCTATAAGGCTAAAGCCAAGCCAGCTGTTAATACCACTGGACAGAATTTGGCCCTACAGATAACCAGCAGGACTTCAGTGCACAGCAATATTCCAGTGTTTTGCCTAAGGTCACTTTAATTACTTCAGCAACATTAATCCTAAATTAGCAAGGCTTATGTATGGCAAATGACTTATCTCTATTAAAGAGGGCATACATTTTCACCCAGCAAAATGATGATGTTTGAAAGTGATATGCTGTCAACAGAAAGGACAGAGAAAGAAAAGATCTTATTACACATTTCCTGCAAGTGGGCATTTGAAAGTCATCCTTCCTGCTACAAATATATAACATATACAGCATTTTATTCTAAACTCTAGTTTGTTTCTTGGCTCTTTGAGCTTTTTTAATGCCATTAGCACCACAAAATTCTGAACCCTAGACCCAGTAAAACATAGTTATAGATAAATACAGACAATTCCAAGCTGGAAGGAGGGGAGCATGTCCTGAAATGGGATTTTGTTCTCTCTACTCCCTTCCTGGGGTGGGTGCTGAGTGCTGACAGGCAAGGACAGCACTGGGCAATGGATTTCAGGAGTTCCCTTTATTTTATTTTGGGGAGAGGTGAGTGGAGACTTGGGGTTGGTCACCCTCCCACTCTGTCCACAGCACTGAAAGGTTTTTAACCTTTTTCAGCAGGAGCTTAAGTCCAGAATTAGGTTATAATGATTTCATGATGGATTAGAGCTCCAAGCAGAGGTTCTCATGGAGGCTGAACATGTAACTCAGAGGAGAGCTTGGCCTCTTTCACTTAGTAAAATACAGGCCTGGAGGAGCTATGATTTGTTTCTAAATGAAGCACATGAACACTGGAGGAGAAGACCCTGCTGGACTAAGAGTGAAGGGTGAGGGTTGTCCAAGAGTGCATTTGGGTTTGTAATGAAAAGAGTTTTTCTCAGACCAGTGGAGCAGTGGACTTCTTCAACAGCCTGCCAGGAGGAATTGTCAGGGTGAAAATCTCAGTTTTTAAGTTCTATTAAAGCTGACAAGAGGTAAGAGCAGTTTCCTGTTATAAAGGAGAACTTACACATGTGCTTTAATAAATAATTGAAATACTTCTTAGGCAGATCATTACAAATGCAGGGCATCCCTTGTAAATTGTTGTCATGGTTATTAGTTATTGCTGTTGCTGCTGAGTAAGGGCAGCACCTTTTTGGTGAGATATGCTGGAAAGTGAAGAGCACTCCTGTTTCACATGCCTTTAATTGGGAAAGACAGACCAAAGGTAGCAGGGAAAATAGCACCAAGGAGAAACAAAGAAGTGAAGAGACTTGCCCAAGGTCACTTGGCATTTCTCATTTCTGTCTCCCAGTGCACACGTTTTCTCTTCCTGGGATAAAATGGGTGAATCCTGCAAGGTACATCTCATTTGTTATGAGTAGTCAGGTGAGAATTCTTATCTTGAAGTTTCAGGAGGTGCTGGTGTTGCTGCCACTTCAGTGAAGGGAACATTTTCCTTAACACATAACAAGAGCTGTAAAATAACAGGTGAAGTGACAAATGGTTAAGATACTGTAACTTTCACAATTAGAATCCAGCACTGAAAATGGGGAAATTCTCCTTTTCTGCTTTTGAAACTGAAGTTGATCCTACTATTGTCAAATAATTAACACAGACCAAAAAGTAAAGAAAGAGTAGCTAAGTCAATGTCTCTAATTTTAGCTGAGAAAAATTCCAATCCATGTTTCACCATGAAGAAATTGGCTTCTCTTTTCTCTTCTTGCCATTGTTACTGTCCCAAACTGACAAGACAGCCTTCCTTCTTCTCAGTTCTGGACCCTCCCACATGAAGGAAACCCTACAGTCTCTCAAAAATCCTATGTTTAATTAACTGAAATTATAAAAGGTTCATAATTATACAATTTTTTGCAAAGTTTATTCCCCTACATGAAGAATTTCTGCCACAGCTGATGAAGTGAGAGGTAGCACTTGCTGGACACAACCAGTGTTCAAAATGCCTTTTTTCTGTGCCCACAAACAAGGTTCTCTTCTGTGCCTGTTCTCTTCCTGCCATATCCTTGAGCTCTGCCAAGCTCCTGAACTTGCCCAGGGTGAAATTAAATGTCAGTGTTATGTTCCCAAATAATGTTGCAGCAGGTGATCTTCCATTTTGCATTCAGTGTCAATCTGTGTTACTGGAGTCAGTAAATGGGGCAGGCAGGATGATAAAACTTGACAGAATCTCCTGATTGTCAGTTCTGGCCTCATGATAGCTGAGTTTCCTTCCCTTTGCTGCACCAGCAATGAATTGATCATAGGTGCTGACATATAATTTATCATTGTTGGACACCTTGCTGAGTTAAACAGGACAGTTTGTCTCAGGTTGATGTTCCAGATGTGTTCTTGACACCTCTGAATTGTTGCACTCTGCTTTTGTTTATCATCTCTGAAATTTCAAGAGATAGAAATCCACTTTTTAAAATAATAATAAAAAATTAAACTTTGAAGAGCTTGGAGACCAGCTAAAAGAATTGGCCAGTTGGGCTCATTCATTTTAATAACAGAGACAGACTCTGTAGAATCGAGGTCAGAGGTTCTTTTTTTATCTCTATATTGTTTTATACATCTGGGCTCCTCTTATGTTCTCTTACTTGGGTTTGCAGTTCAGAATTTATTTGAAAGTCAGTGCTCTGATGTGCAACTTAATGAAATCAAATGCTTCATATTTGGCAATGGGTATTTCAAGTATTCCTTGGCTTGGAAAAGGCATTAATATTGGCCACTCTTTAGGTTAGATTAATTCTTACTATAATGTATATAAGAATTAATCAGGAAATAGAGAAAAGTGCCTGGCTTTCTTCTTTTATTACATCACGAGCATTTGCTCCACATTTCACTTGGAGGAAAAGAAATGCGCACAAGCCAAACTGTGGTTAAATTTTTGGTGGTTGGGTTTTGGAGAGTGCTGGGATTCCTTTCTCTTTGCTTGCTCTTACATTGGACCTTAAGCTAAGAAAACCCATGGGCAAAGCCCCACTAAATTAAAAAAGGGAATGTTCTTTTATGAATAAGCCACTCTGTGCAGGTTAACTCTTATCTGTGTGTAGGGAGAGCCTCTCAGCAATCTGCTTTTTGTGCACAAGTTCCTCTTGATTTAACAAGATGAATCAATTAGAAAGGCAGCCAGAAGTACCACTGCATGTCGTATTAATTTAAACATTGTTTTCTGCAATTGAAAACTTTATATTCAGTAACTTGTGAGATTTATCCCCCTCCCCCATTCTCTCGGTCTCTGATGCACAAAATTATTAAACTTAATTGGGTTTCTCTGGACACTACTCATTTCTCAAAATTTATTGCAATTACACAATGCCCATAGCTCATTTATTTTTTGTTTCCTAGTGATTAAAACTTAAGACACTGAAAAATGTTATGTGTATTTTCCTTTTCATCACTAATCCTTTTTTGTCCTCTGCATTCAAGACACATTCTGTAGTCATGAATCATTAAAGTAGCAAAATTCACAGGCAGACTTAGTTTATAGCTAAGTATAGTAAACCCAGAATGTAGGTCAAAAATCCTGAAATGTTTTTTATAATATATTTTGACTTTGTTTTGGAGGATGTTTTCCTTAACAGTGGAAACATTCCTGTATTTCTTATCTCTTATTGAAGTAAAAATTAGTTTTTCTAAGTTGAATTTTTTTGAAACTGAAGTTATTAAACAAAAATACTATGTGAGCAGCACTGAGTGATGCAGTTACACCCAGGCAAGGTAGAGGGAGATGAGAGGAGGTAAATGAGCTGGTTCTCATCATTTGCCCAATTTCTGTGGATCACCATGTGTCTTCACCCCGGAGGGGAGGCTCTGCTCCTCCAGGGCTCACCCAGCCCTGCTGTGCTGCCTGCAGCTGCTGGGGCAGCATCCCAGGGGTTTTTTTTGCTGTTTCCTGGGACAGGGAGCACTCAGGCCCATCCCAGTAATGGCAGCATTTGGGCTGAGGTGCCAACCCTGCACATGTGAATTTCCCACCTCAGTCACTCCATCTCCAGCCTTGGCTCCAGGAGATGCTGAAATCACTGCCTGCTCTGCTGGGAATGCTCCTCTGGAATGTGTTCCTGAGGGCCCTCTGCCGCCTTTCGCCACTGACTGGGCAGGGAACTGAGCTAGGTGGGCTTTTGGTGTGATCCATATTCAGAATTTATTTGAAAATCAGCGCTCTGATGTGCAACTGAATGAAATCAAATGCTACATGTTTGGCAATGGGTGTTTCAAGTATTCCTTGGCTTGGAAAATGCATTTATATTGGCCACTCTTTTGGTTAGATTGATGCTCTGATGTTTTTATGCCAGGAGGTGTTTGGAGGACCTTCATGGATCCCATTTTGCAGGGGCAAAAGGTGTTCCATGCTGGGATGCTGCTTTGTCATGCTGATAGGTGGGTGATGGAAGTGGAGATGGAATAATTAATGCCATTATAAAAACTGGGAGTGTTTTTAGCATTAGCTAAAGTAGGAGGCACAAATATTTCTCCAGGCAAAAGCAACGCTCTCTGGATAATGCAGCAGTGTGTGCCAGGGCAGTGTGTCTGCTCAGGACAATGCAGAGTGTGTCAGTTTGATATAAACACAAATCATGTAGAGTCTCTCCAGCTGAAACAGCAGCAAAGTTATTCAAAGCAAATATATGCAGTGGCTGAACTTCCTCTAGCACTTTGTGAATGGAGTTCAAGTGATGAGAGCTTGGCCTGTTTCCAGGAAGCCAGGCTTGTGTTTCTGGCAGAATAATGTTTGGGAAATAAGCTTGCATCTGAAATGTAAACATGTCCTTTAGTTTCCCAGACTTTTGAAATCAGCTAAAGGGAATTGAAACAATTAAATACTGTGGGGTAGAAATGTGGTGGTTGGAGATACTGTAGAGAGAAGGATTTGAAGTGTTCATATCTTTGGGGTGAGGCAGAGATGGGCCTGCAGAGTGTTGTCTTTTTGAGGAGCCCACAAAATTCACTCCATAAAATTACCAATGGTTCTTGCTCTCAGTGTTAACAGAGGACAGTAAATTAGTATGCAAACATTAATGTCTGGACAGCTCCATCATCATCTTCCTCTTTTCTTCATGATGAAAGATGGGTGAAAGCCAAGGCGAATTGCAGCCATCTCTTTGTAAGCTTTTTAGGGACCTTGTTTATGAGGAATTGTTATGGGCATTTTTGTCCAAATCTTGCTCACATGGCAGCCAGAGGAAAACTCTTTTGACCTGAATGGAAAATGAGTCAGGCTTCTGATATTTTTATAAGTTATATAAAATATTGCCTTTCCTCTGAGATATTTCTTTGAGCAAGTGAGAGAAATAAAAGTGTTTTATTTCTGTCATGCTTTCCAACTGAAGTCCTCTAAGTGCTTTAGAACTAGTGTGGATTTGGCCTCACAACATCCCTTTATTCTGGTAGCACTCATTTCAGCATTATGGATGGAGAGGTGAGAGAAGCTGCTTGACTTTCTCAGGCCAGAGCTGAGCACCAATCTCCTCTCCTGGCACGGTTCCCACAATGCTGTTTTTTCTCCTTGGCCATAATGTGTCTCTACCAGCATGCTGGATTTTTTCCTCCAGTATGAGCTCTTGAAGTAGTTGAAAATCATCTCAAAATCGTAACTAGGCCTGAGCTGCACAGACTTCAGCACTTAGTGCTGTCAAGAAGCCTTGCAGAGAAAGCTGATCTGCTCATCTGTGAGGCCAGTTTGCAGCAGGAAATCAAACAGGGGCATTTTGGTGATTATTGGACATGCCACACTCCCTCCAATTTCTAAGGAGCACCCTACTGCACATGCTTATTCAATCTGTCATTGGCCTGGAAACTCCCCGTTCAGATAAAAAATCCCTTCATCTTAAAACATGAAACAATATTCTTCAATAGTTAAAAATGAAAATCAAACCTGCCATTACTGATGTCTCCTTGATTTCAAACATTTTTTTATGAATCAGCAATCATTCAAGTGTCCCATGTTTTCATTGTCCTCTTCCTCTCAGGTGGGGATTTTTCTTTATATAAGAATGTAAGAAATAGCTTTCTCTGAAGTTGGGTTATTTGGTGTTGTTAGATGATATTCTGATAACAAATACTACAATGGTGAAACTGAATCATGGTCTTGCTTCAGTCACTGGAAGCACAAATAATGATTGTGATGGATTAGGTAGTATAGAAATATCTGGCTGAAAACTTGGATTTTTGGGGTGTTAGGCAGTCATGGATGGGAATACCTACAGTAATGTTGAAAGCTGACTACTCCCTGTTTGCCAATTGTCTTGTCTTACCCAAATTTATCCCATGAACCAATGAGGTTAATGGGCTTGAACTCTCTACCTTTCATTTGCTGACAGGCTTCTGTTACCTCAGATTTTATCATCACTTCTTCCTGATACCAAAAGAGAAGTCCAGCTACATTTTATGTGAGAGTTAGCTGTAAAACTTCATGTGATGTTGTCCACACCTTGGACTCCATCCCCTCTGAGATGTGAAGAGACATAATCTTCTCCCTGTGTACTCCTGAGCAAAGTTTCCCTGAAGATTCATGGGATCTGCAGCGTGAGAGGAGCTGAGATCACAGGGCAGAAAACAATAAACTCACAAAAGGACCAGTTTTATTGGAAGGTGAATGACATATGAAATGCATGATCATGGGCACCATAGCATTTAATGTCCTGAAAGGAACTAGAATTTGATAACACATAATTGATTACAGCTTGTAAAAGACTGCTGGAATTTACACTGGGTTTTTATTTTCTTTGGATAGTTGGTGGCTAGCTGTTAATCAATCATTTCATTGGGATTTAGCCTGTGTTTTCCACAGTCATAGGGTTCTTGTAGAAAAACATTTTGGATGCCTTTCATCAAGACATTCCACTTGTGTTTTGGTCATGGAGAAATCAATGCACTTTATGCACCTTCTTAAACATACAGAAGAAGTGCTTCAGAGGGGAGGAGAAACACCATTGAGAAGTTCTGGGAGAAATGCTGCCATCCTGGAAAAGATGTTTTCTGTAAACAGGATAAAACCCTCACAACCCAGAGGTTTTGTTGTTGTTTTTAAACTGAAAATAGTGATGAAGTAATTGCTTCTGGTTAACTCAATGTTTTGTTTCCATTTCAAGGTTTTATTGTTAAGTCTTGGGTTGTTGTTGTTTTTGTTTTTTGTTTTTTTTTTTTTTTTCTATAATTAACAATTTTCTAAATACATTTCATATCAAAAGAAAGGAAGGAACACAAACTTTTGAGTTACAATATTACTACTGTCATGTACTGACCCACCTTGAGCTGAAGTTTCTGCAGCTGGAAATGGGCACAGCTGTAAAGAGGCAAACACTGGAGCCACATGAAAAGGATCAAGCAGGAGGGAAAGAGAAGGAAATTTTGACTTGGCTCATGCTTATGTAGTAGTAAAATGCTTAAGTCCTGCAGCACAAACCTTTAAAGTCATACAATCAAATTGATTTCCATGCAGGAAGAGCTGCCTTTTGCATGGAGGAGATGAGCACATGCTTCATAGCACAGAAGAAAGTGGGAAGATAGCTTGCAAATTTAATTCTCCTCTGCACCTGATCCTGCTGTGACACAGTGGGGGTGCCCTGTCCCTTATTCTCCTGCTGAACAATGGGAACTCACACAGATTGTGGGAGCAAAATGTCTGGAGCAGTGCATGGTGTGATTCTGTGTGCAAACCTGTCGTGCTTTAACCCAAAACCAGCTCAGACTCAGAGACTCTCACCCACTCATGCTGCCCCAGTGGGATGGGGGAGAGAACTGGGGAAAAAACCTTAAAATTCATGGCTTGGGATGCAGATTAATGGGACCAAACCAAGAAGGAAAATGATGATAGAAATGATACAAAAATTAAAACATACAAAATGACCCAGCTGCTGACCTATCCCAGGCAGCTTCCCCCAGTCTGGATGCTGGGTGCCATCCCAGGTGTTCTCTCCATCCCAAACCATCCTGTGGTACCAGGAGCCTGTGCTGCCCCTCCCTGAGGCCCCCAGCACATGGAACCAGCCCCTCTGTGACATCTCCCCAGCTGCCCTGGAGGTGACAGAGCCTCCCAGCAGGGACAGGAGCCACTGGCAGTGGGGACTCTGCTGTGCCTCCCTCCATGGGACCCCTGTGGGTGAGTGGGAGCTCTGGGAGCTCCTCCCTGCTGGGTGGGGTGAGCAGCAAAGGCCTCAAGTGCTGCTCAGCAGCAACTAAAACATTGGTGTGCTGTTTACGTTTTTATCATCCTAAATACAAAACACAGCTCTGTGCCTGCTACTAGGAAGAAAAGTCACTCCATCCCAGCTGAAACTAGGACAAAATGTCAAGCAACATTTTGAAAAAGAAGAGGAGGAGATATCTGATTCAGTGCTGTGCATTTAGAGTTCTCAGTGAAATTTTTCCATAGGAAATACAACAGTCATGGCCTGTGGCTGCTCTGTTTGCTGCCACTGGTGAGGCAATGGGGCAAGGCAGACAGATGGGTTTGTATTTGTTTTCCTTCTGTTAAAATGAGATTTATCCTTAAGAAAAGACTCCAATACTAGATTAAAAGAACATCTTGAAAATTATGGAAGTGAAGCAACTTGTGAGATAATATTCAGCTCGCTCTCACTGATGCTGCCACTGCAGTTAAATTCAATCCCTGGGGAAGCTGTGTCCTTGCAGCAGTGTGTTTTAACAACAGATTGCCCTGGGTTAGTAATGAAAATGTTTCCAGTACTACTGTGTTTGGGGAAAGCTGTTCCAAAAGCTACAAGAAATCCTCAGCAATTCTCCATGGTCTCTTGTGGCTGAGGTACAGAGGTGTTATACATGCAATGTTAGTCTAAGCTTGGTCTTTGGTGTGTCCTGAAGGAAATGAGAAATGAGATTACAGCCACACTCAGTGTGTGTGAGAGCCTCACACCTTGCCCTATAGGTTTTGAACCCAGGGTTTGATTTAAGCCATATTTGATGGGAAGTGAACATGTCCAAAGTGTTGAAGTTCATCCATCATTCTTCAGGAGAGTAGATGCTGATGGGAGAGCAAGACCTTAGAAATCCCCTTTGTGTGCTCCCCAACCATAGGAAATGGTTTACCTGCAGGTTATTAAACATGCTTAAAATCCCCGCAGAAAAAGGTGACCTACATCACCTCCAGCCACATAGATCTTTGCATGTGATCTGCTAAAAAAAAAAAAAAAAAGTGCAACAGTGATTTAAATATCTTATTCCATAGAGCTGGATGAAAAATAGTGAGAATGTTATCCAAAACCAAACCAATTTATCAGGTCTTTTTTCTTTGAGATTCAAAATGGTAATAGGATATTGCAAACCATCCAGTTGTCGTTATTTAAGTGATTAATTGAACTTTCTTGGCGAAGTTAAATCCTTTTTCCTTTATGAATCCATTTTTTGATTCTCCAGATTCATTGCTTGAAGATGATCTCATGCCATTACATGAATAAGACAAACATACCATTTATCTAGGCCTAATCCCTGCCTCATCCTTTTCTCTGATTATTGGTTTCTCCAGGTATTTTATTTCTGTATCAGGTAATAAAATAGTGATCTTATTAGGAGGTGATGAGAAAGTTAAATACTTTGATATACAATACGTCCAAAAAAACCTGATTGAGAAATAAATGGAAAGTATAGAAGTGAGCTCTTCTCGACATTGACATATAAAGAGAAAAATGCAGAAAAATCTTTTAAATCCCTCCAAATCTTGTTAGCTAACAGAGGTCAGATTAGTCACTTTAGATGTAAGGTTGCACCCATTTGACTTTTTTCCCCATTGCACTTTGAAGTTGTTAAAGGGCCTGTTGGTAAGTGAAAGCAGTTGATTCACAGCTCATTTTAAGTGTATTGTGTATTTCTGAAGGAATTTTTGTTAAAAATTACAATACCTTTTAAGTCTAGCTCTAAATATCTTTTAGAAAGCTACAGAATGTGCAATTCATTTTTGTGCCTTCATAAAAATGATGCTGAAGTGACAAGCAGGGTCACTCTTCCATGTGTGCAGGCTTCCCTAAAGCTACTGGCGTCAAGAAGGTGCTGCTAAATAGCTCTGTCTTTACAGCTTTAAATAATTGAATTCCTTGGGCTAGCAAATAACCTTCTTAAAACTTGGCAATGCTTGAACCTTTTAGTAAACCTGATATGAAAATGACACCATCTAAATAGCCGAATCTGAACTTAACTCCTCATGCTTTGATGGGCAGTTCTGCCAAGTCATGCCAAAATATTTTCTCTGTTGTCAAGTGCTTGAATTTTTTGGATGTGCAAAGGCATTGCCAAGAAATAAGGAACAAAAATAACCCAGAATCTTTGGGAAATGCTTAGAAAAACAAATCCCTGGTCACATTAGCAAATGCATTGTTGCCAAGTCCTTGAGAGGGCAAGCAGACCCCACTGAACAAGTCAAGGCACTGGGAAACCAGTGCTTGTCCAGAGGTGTTTGAAGGAATATGAGAAAGTGTTTGAAGAAACCCAATGGTACCATGAAACTGAGGGCAATGCCCCAAGTCACTGAGAACCTGCTTAGATTTCTTTAGCAAACAAGAAGGCAGAGAATCTTCTAAGTAGTGAGATGCTCCTACTTAGCTTTGCAGGAATAGTACATTTTCCTGTGATTAATTATTTAAAGGAAGCTGTATAATGGGTCTTTGGAATTGTGTGGCCCACTAATCAATCCATCCACTTCTGCATAATGCATGTGGCATCAATGTTATTCCATTTCAAGATCACTCAGGAGGAGCTTTGCCAATCTGCTCACTGCTCCTTGGCAGTGCAAACCCCAGCACAGAGCTTGCAGTGCCATTTTCCTGCTCTGCTCGTGCAGAGCCAGCTGCAAATGCTCCCAAAAACGAGCATTTCAGGAGAAGCAAAGAAGTCTGAACATTCCTACAGACTTTTGAGGGATGGCACTCAAGGTGCCTGACCTGGGGGAGACCCCTGCCCAGTGCCAAGGGACACCCTTGCTGTGAGATCCTAAATGTGGGGCAGTGCTGGTGTGAGATCCTAAATGTGAGGCAGTGCTTGTGGGCCTTGTTGAGATCCTAAATGTGAGGCAGTGCTTGTGGGCCTTGTTGAGATCCTAAATGTGAGGCAGTGCTTGTGGGCCTTGCAGTGAGACCCTAAATGTGAGGCAGTGCTTGTGGGCCTTGTTGAGACCCTAAATGTGAGGCAGTGCTTGTGGGCCTTGCAGTGAGACCCTAAATGTGAGGCAGTGCTTGTGGGCCTTGTTGAGATCCTAAATGTCAGGGACTGCCTGTGGGCCTTGCAGTGAGATCCTGAATGTGAGGGACTGCTTGTGAGCCTTGTTGTGAGATCCTAAATGTGAGGCAGTGCTGGTGAGCCTTTCCCTGCAGGGTGACCCTACTGTCCAGCTGGGGTTTGTCTCCCAAAACCTCTTCATGGTGTGGCTGGAGAACAACCCTGGGACACCTGAGCTGCACCTACAGGACTGACTCGTGCACATTCACTCACACTCTTGCACTCACTAGAAATGTCCATTTCTAGGAGTATATGATTATGAAACATCCTGTGGCCTAAAAGGGAGGGAGTCAAAAAGCTGTTTGTCCTGTGGCTTCTGTGGAACTGCCTTCATGAGCCCCAGTATTGTTCCCTGAAAATTAAAGAAAATTATTTCCTCCAGTTAGAGCAATTGGCTGATAAAATGTGCAGCAATATTTTAGCCAGACCTACTTTCCATAGAAGTGTGTCTAGGATGATTCACTTAATCCATACAATAGGATCCTTTACCTAGGGCTGCTGGTTCCTAAGTCTGGGCTGGATAAATGGATTGAGGCAGCCTGCCTTGTGCTGTGGAGAATTGCAAGGTTTGTCATACCAAGATGCCTTTGCTGTGTCATGGGCAGTCACACTTCTGTTGGTCCTTTTCCCAGCTGTAGTCACAATGATTATTGATGAGCTGCATATCTTCAGAGTTTGAACTATTTGAAAGTATATTTTAATTTAAGATTATCTGTGCTGGGTAGGTTTTTTAGGTAAAATCTTGGTCCTCACTGAAGTAGTAGTGGAGCTTTGTCATTGACTTTGTAAGGACTATGACTTTACCCATTATTTCTACTGGTAATGATAGGTAAGTGAGCATGAGCTTTTTCACAAAAAATGCCCTGCAGTGCTTCTGAAATGCACAACACACAGAGAAATATATTGTAGATTTAATGATTTATTCAATGAATGTAAAAGCTGGTTGCATAAAGGAGATTTAAGTGATTATTACCATCTGTCACTAGCTTTCACTGTGCTGCAATAAAAGTGTGTTTCAGATTATCAGCAGCTCAGTCATATAAAAACCCAAGACGACCAGTTTCTTGTGATGGCATTCCCCAGCTCTGCCCTTAGAATTGCCTCTCCAGATGGTGGGTGTGTGAGGACAGAAATACACAAAACATGGATGAAACTCAGCTAAAAGCTTCCAGAGTGCAAAGTGCAGAACTGTTCAGGGCTAAAGGGTTGACCTGGATTTTGGACAGTGGGTAAATTCCATATCTCACTTCTACACTTCCCTAAACCTCTCCCATCCTGTAAAAATAAAGGGGCACCTTTCCCTGTGTCCACCTTTTTTGTTCTTTTTGTTTTGGTGCATCACTTGTCATTTAAACTTGGTTTTTTATCTTTTTTTTTTTTTTTTTTTTTTTTAATGAACTGGCATTTTCTTTCACATCTACTTTCTTCTTCTGATTTAGAATCTGAAATAGGAAACTTGAAATTAATATAACAATACAGAAGAGGAAAGGAAATAGTTAATAATTTTGGGTTTTCCATCTCAGATCAGAATTAGCAATAGAGAAGGTTAGCATTTTGCTATGAGCAAGGGATGAGGACATCAATCATGTTCTCTGCTTGTGCCCTGGGAAAATGAAAGAAGGACAGTCTGATTCTGAATCTTACCAAAGATTATTAATGAGTAACAAGCCAGAAAAACATGAAAAAAGGAAAACAAAAACATGCTGTTATTGTTATATAGTTTTTATCTGACTTCTAATGAATCCTTTTCATGGTACTTTTTGCCAGTTTCCTGGAACTGGGCATTTGGTGTTTTCTCATTTTACTAATGCCTAATTATTGCTTTGTTTCAATGGCTGTTTCATTCCATGGATTTCTGTCTCTAGTGATTGTGAGGGACTTAAGGATTTTACAGGATGAAAGGATCAATATTATGCATATAAATATTATTTACTATTTTTATTGTTCAGCCACAGGTTTTTCAGCCACAACATGGGCTGATTCTTGGTGAGATATTCTGGTCTGTGTGTGCCTATCCCAGTCAATATTGTTTCCCTGTGGGGTGTTTTATTGAGCTGCTCTGTTTGTGCTTTGCTCCTGTCACTGTCCCCACTCATCCCCCACTGTCCTTCCTGAAGACAAAGATGTGGGAGAGTTACACACATCATCTCTTCTCTACATAGATGGAAGTGCTGAATAACTCTGTGACAGTCTAAAAAAAGATGCAGTTTTGATTCTGTTGTGAAAGCCTGGAACCCTGAGCAAAGCTATCAGTCAGTCTCTGAACAAAGACCTGATTATCTCTGGTTTTGGATCAGCTCTTTGTGGTTTGCACAGTGAATGTTGTTATTGAAAATCCTTCCCTCAGCTGGGGCTCTAAGTGCTGGGCTTGGGCTGGTGTCACTCACTTCCTTTGATCAGTGCTGCAAGCCCCAAAAGGCTCCCACCCACATGGTTTGATGGTCTGATTGCAAGGTCTTGATCCCACAAGACTCTGGGAACTTCTTCTTGCTAAAGAAAAAATTTACAACTGTAGGATTGAAATGCTTCATGCTTTCTGAGGCTGCGGAAAGATGGTGTTTGCCTGAATTTAATGTCCAGGCTCTCTCTCTCAAAAAGCTGCAGCAAATTATTGACAGCAGAATCAAATGCAAACCTTCACTCTTCTGAAATATATTTTCACTTATCTTTAGAGAAGCATCAGCACAATGATGGTGCTATTTCCTTGAATCAAAGGAATGAGGTCAGAAAGTTTTGAAAAGGGATGTGATATTTCTCACTAGCAGTGGTGCTGGGTAGCTCATGAGGAGGTGCTGGAAATGTATTCATGAATGGATTTATCCAGACATACTCTGCTTGATGCTTGTGTAGTACTGTACAAATTTTCTGTACCTTCTAGTTAGTTTGAAATAGTCAGAATCAAATCTAGAGTTTAAAAAATAGAACAAAAAAAAATAGAAAAAAATATGAAGAAGTTCAGCAGCAGTCTAAAAATACACAGCAGGGGAAATGGTGAGCTGCATTTTTTACTATTTGTCACAATATTTGTGCTGTAGTTTAATAACTTTTCTATTGTGCTGCAAAATTCCTTCGTTGGTGAGAGAGCACAAACTGCAAAGGCAGCTTGTTAGGGATATTCTCTGCTTATCCCCTACATGAACAGCATTATTCTTCCAGATATAAGCTTGAAATGGTCTCTCATTTTGGGATATATATCTAGGATTGGGCCACAGATAGTTTTCTGTCAGCTCTGTGAAATTAATACTTCTTTATGACAGTGTTTTACTGCTTGCTGTATGTAATAGGTTCTTTCATTGCCACTTATGTCCTTTGCAGGGAGAGAAATTTGCCTCTATGCCCATATACTTTGAGTGTCATTGGCTTTCATATTGTCTATTAAAAGAGGTAATTGTGAGGAGCAGATCAGACCTCAATGAGGCCTTCTGAACTGAGCCCATTTCGAGGGGGGAAGCCAGAACTGTCAGGACTTTGACTTCCTAATTCCTGAAGAGAAGTTAATTTGCTCAGCTGCCTGGTCTACAGGGAGCAGAAATGAAACTCCACTTGCACGACCTTTGGTGTCAATCATTATGGGAGGCATCTGCATTTATATTGTCAATGCACAAACTTTCTTTACTTCCTGAAGCATGAAATCACCTTTCAGATGAAGAAAGAAATATAACCCTGCATTCTCAGGAGATGCAGCAGTTCCATCTAAGGCTTCTGTTGCACAGAGAAATATTTAAACACAATATTCTGACTTCAACCTCAACCAGTCTCTTGGAAGTTGTAGTTTTTCAAGTGAAAGTTACACTACATTTTTAAAAGAGATGTATTATTGCTTCTAATGCTCCATCTCTAAGCCAACAGGAGGTTTATCACTAACTTTGATATTATAAGCAAAACTTGGCCCAGAGTGTCCCACATTAAGTTCTCAGTTAAGCCTGTGCTCCTCTGGCACAGGAAAAAAGGAGGAAGAATATATTTTAATGAAATTTTGCAAACTGGAATAACAGGGTTAGTTGGTAACCTGCAGCAGCAGGACATGCAGCCTGTGCCTGTGATATATAGTCCTTTAATGCATTGAATTCACTGGCATATTTTATGGTGTTTGGTACCAGGTCTTTGTGATCTCTGCTGACATTTATTTAATTGAGGGGTTCACACAGAGGGTTTTGGGGTATCCCATTGAATTCTTTCACTACAAAGTCAGCAGAATGAGCCATACTTGTACATTTAATTACAGTGTTTGGGCAGAGATCATCAGCTGGTTGCTAGGGCTTGTTTCTTGCTGGTTTTGCTAATGCTCGTGACAAAA
This sequence comes from Melozone crissalis, assembly GCF_028551555.1. Classification (NCBI taxonomy): domain Eukaryota; kingdom Metazoa; phylum Chordata; class Aves; order Passeriformes; family Passerellidae; genus Melozone; species Melozone crissalis. Next base: position 10,148,754 of record NW_026535790.1, read on the forward strand.
TTTTTGTCCTTCACCTGAATGAGTCAAGAGACTTCCTATTTGCCGTGAGTTTTCTTGCAGCTCAAAGGTCTGACCCTAAAGAAAACAGTATGCTTTAAAGAAAATTCTGGAAAGGCTAAACTTATGTTCCACAGTTGAGGAGATCACACAACAGACTTGCCAAATTTCTCAAAACTTAGTTTGTGTCAGTACAGCTTATCTTAACTTCCTCTGCATGGCTGTAGCTGCACAGCCTTCTAGGTATAATCTCAGTGATAAGGTGTGCCCCAAACTCTGTCAGCCTCTAAAAGCTGTTCTCATTTTGTAGTGAATGGGAGAGAAATTTGCTTCATTTTCTATTTTTTTTTTCTTTGTAAGTTGTGACATATTTCAGTGCTCTTTTGTCGCCTGGATGATGTGGTAGAAAGACTTAGCATCAAATGAGGTAAAATAACCCTCAGGGGTCACTGGAGATGAGCAAGTTTGGGCCAGTGCATGCAGTAGAAGATGTAGCCTCAGTAAAACGAAGGAGAGTGGAAAACTTAGCAAGACCTTCACTGCTCAAATGCCTCAGAAGTTCCCTCTCAGAAGGGCAGGTGTGCTGAAGAACAAGACTGGGCTGAGTTGTTTCCAGTCACAGACCTCTCCTGAGCCTGTTTAATAGAGCTGTCATCAGATCAGTGACAGAGCTTTCAGGGCAGGCTTGGAATGTGAGGAAATGTACAAGCTTTAAAAATGAACCCGTGATGTCAAAATCTGAGGTTTCTGTCAGATCTCACAGGTGAGCTTGCTGTGCTTGTTAAAATGTGCCTATGGAAAGACAAATTACTTAAAAATGGTACGTCCTTTCCTCCACAGAACTGACACTTTGGGACTCAGGCAGGATTGTTTTAATGCCCAGACCCTATTCCTCCTGATCTTGGTCCTTTGCTGCCATTGCAGTCTATAACACTCTTGTTCCTTCTTTCCTGCTCCTCTACTGCCAGATTTCCTATGGGACACTCACAGGCTTTTCATGAAAGGTGGCAATTGATAAAGCAAAGAAGGTCATGTTTCCATAACGGCAGCAGCATAGCAAGGAGCATTCAGCAAAGAGCTGTACCCAACTCATCCTTCCTTGCCATCCACAGTACCTGTGTCAAAAGAAAAGCATCCTGTGAGCATTCCTGCCTCCAGGGAAGAGCCCTGGGGATAGCAGCCTGGTCTGAAGGGCTTTGGGAGGTGTTGGAAGGGAGCACCCTGCCTGTATCATCCAAATAGATTCCATGGATAGTGTCTCTGCAGCTTGATGAGTCCTTCAGATGACAAGGCTGGCAATAGGGAAATAAAAATAGGGCAACAGGAAAAAATAAAAGAAAAAACAGTGCAGAAAAAACTTGGAAGTAAGGAGAGTCAGCTTTCCTTACTCTCTTCTAGGTCATGATGCACAGGGATCATGAGTCAGCCAGGAACGGGGCGGATGATGGGATTTGGAAGCAGGTTGTTTTGTCTCTGTCAGCAGGCTGCAAGTTTGTTTATGAAAAGTACAATTTAAACTGAAGATTAAATCTCCTGATTTTTTTGATCTCCATCTGTTGATAAGGACTGGCATGAGCCCAGTGGCACCATGACATGAAGCTCTTCACAAGCCAAACATCTCAAAGAAGCCTGAATTTCTCTATCTATCCCTAGAAACTCTCTTATCTATTAGAACCTAGAAAGAATAGGCAGATATTTTGAGAAGTTGAAACCTTAAAAAAAAGAAAAGTGTTCCTTATTCTTCAAACCAGAAACTGTTTGCCATGACCTACTTTCCTATTTCTGCTATCAATAGGATATGAACATAGGTAGGCATAATCCTTATTTTGCAAAGATAGCATGGCAAAGTACAACAGAAAAAAGAGTCTACGTTGTAGGATTAACAACTTTTTCCCCCTCTCGTGATTTGTTTCTGTGCCAGTTTTGTAGAGGATTTGTCATATTGTACTGCTGTTCAAGGACCAGTTTCATACCTGGTGTAAGATGTCCTGCATCTCACATGACACATTTTGGCAGCTCTTGCCACGTTTCTGTATTAAAAGCACAACTTCTGTTTTCTCCTTGGCATAATGAAGATGCATTCTACCCAACAGTCCTTAGGTAATTCTGTATCTCAGCCTAATATCTGTCAAGTTTAGTGTGACTCTATGTTATACATCTTTTTACAAAAGACCTATTGTTCCCAGTCAAATAGTCTGGGTTCTATGCTTATTAGCACATTAAATAACCTGTTTAAAATGTCACCTGAAGCACTGCAGAAAATCATCAATACCAACTGTGAATTTAGCCCAGATGCTTTGAACTTGTATCTGATACGCCTCATGTCTGATATGTTCCACAGAAAAATTCAGGAAAACATCAAAGTAGTGTAGTGCTTTCCCATGAGCCCTCACATGCTGCAGAGCCAAGGCAATGGAAAGCAGCCAAGGAAGTTCACACTGCAAAGCTGTAACTCACTTTTCATTGAGTGATGAGTCCATCACCTCTCACAGCTCACAGCTTTAAGAAGCAGGAATCCTTCAAGCAGACCCCAGGAGTGCAAGCTAGTGACCCTGTTAATCTCCTCTCTACTTCAGTGGCATCTGTCCTTTTTTTTTTCCTCCCTCTCTCCTTTTTTTTTTTTTTTTTTTTTTTTTAAACCCATCTGTACATCCTGGCCAGCAGGAAATCAAAGAAGCAAAAGTAACCTGTCTCTCAGTAAGTAGGGCACCTTCCATCATGTGAAACAAAGCAGTTTTTTTTTTAAACTAGTGCCTGAACTGGAAACTTGAACATACTGCCAAGAACATTTATCTGTGCAAAGCTCTCTGCAGAAGCCCTTCTGATCACCCCAAATATTCACCAAACTGTGAGAAAAGCTGCCCTTTGTGCTGGGGCTTGTTCTGGTGGAGGAGCTGGGATAGAGAAGGAATGGAGGTTCACTACCTGAGTTAGGAAAACCTAGAAATTCATGTGCATAAATTAATATATGCCTGTAGCTTGCAATTATATGTACCCTCTTCTGTCTGCACATGAAAATATGGCTCTGGCCTTTCAAAATTCTTCTTCTGTCTGAAATCTTTTGCTGGAAGACAAAGAAAACTGTGAGCCACCTTTGAGATGGTTTTGAGTGCTCCCAGATTTGTGTCTGCTGCATTTAGGAGAGGAAACAAAGGCATCTCTGGGTCCCCACCATGCTCAGCTCACTGTGATTTGTTCTTTTTAGAGCTGGCCCGGGGCTTGGGGGAGAAACTCTGCTCTGTAATATGCTGCAGTGTCCATACCACCCTGAGAGTAGCTGAGCACACACCATGGGAGATGCACATGCATGCCTGTAGGAGGATCTGGATGTGCAGAGAGTCTAAAGAGTGAGAAAATCTCAAGTGCATTCAGTAACACTGAGAATTTTCTAATGAAAAAAAGAATATGTGGTTCCTTTTGTACCATGATTTTACTTCTTTGTCTACTATTGTGTTTAGGAAATCTTTTGACATTTGGAAGAGAAAGCAAACTAATTCCAGCTTTTAAAATTAGTGGCTTTTTTTACCCTGTATTTTCTGTAATAATCTCCCATATGAGTATAGAATACAGATTTGTGGTCTTCTGGTACAGCCAGTTTCAGATTGACTACTTCTGCCTGTATTACCTTGCCATGCTGGAGAACCTGGTGATTAAAGACTAAATATTAATTTCTTGTTCAGGTCATGGCTGAGCCAGTGACTGCTTTGGGACATGGAAAAATGGTTGCTCTAGCCCAGGTTGTTTTAAAAGTGTTCAGCTGAAAAAGTTCATAACTATTGAGGCTCTTGGAGGTACATGTATTGTAGAGGAGAGTAGGAAACGGAATAGAAAATAAATATTAAAGGTTCTTTTGCTCAGAAAGGAAATATTTGTCTAGGGAAGTTATGATAAGAAGCTTGTCTGGAAGAGCATGAAAGGTGCTCATGAGCTTAGCATCAGCCAGAAGAGCAAAGATACTGGCCTGATTCTTTGTGTACATTTTTGTGAAGATGATTGCTCATACTGAAAGCTCTAAATGCAACACACAAAGCATGTTTATGCAGGATTATGTAGTTCTTGAAAGTCTATTCCTGGTCAGAAGTTAAACATAAAACTTCAGCATTATCAGTAAAAACAGAAGCAAAACTTCCCACTCAGGTAAAAAAAAAAAAGTGTGCCATTTTTCTCCTAAATGAAAATGGAAAATAATTTGAGTACTTTTGTCTTTGGGTATCCTTTATGCAGAGAACAACAAGCTCCTTTTGTCCTTGCATTATTTAGAAATCACAGGGATTGAGAATCTCAGAATGATGTCAGAATTTTGAGTGGATTTTCTGTGGCTTTTGGTTTTCACAATGCCATGTAGAAGGTTCCTGAAAATGGCAATAAAACGAGAACAGAATTCACATTTATTGGTTTGAACTTGTTCTTGATACTGGATGTGATAAAGGGAAATCAGAGTCCCTGTGGTCAGTCTCCTGTGGCCCCAGGGGTTTAGAGATGTGATTATGGAAATCACAATTATGAATGTTAAAGCATGTATGGGAAATAATCCCTGGAGAGAGGGAGAATTCTTAGCTGTAGCTTTTTTAATTAGCAGCCTATATTGTCTGTTTATAACAAAGTCTTACTGACAAAGCTAGAAACATTTCTTGAGCTCCAGATGGCTGCTTTTCTTTATGACTTGCTGTAGGCTACAGACTTTGATTTTATATATTTTGATAATCTATCCTGATTATTCAACTAATACTCATTGTTCTCCCTGTGCTGCAACAATACCCTTTGAGAAACTGCAGCATATGGCTTGGTGAGGGAAATATTAAGGTTAAGAAATCTTCTTTATCTATGTTTCTTATTGTTTTATTTCCATTCTCTTGGAGCTAGGACCTGTAACTTTGATAATATCTCTTTAAATGTTTCCTAGAGACAACATTCTCATTATGGGACGTTTCTTTCAATGGATGGGGAGAGGTCTCAATGTGTTTACTTATCTTCTGAAGTCTCTTCTAAGGGCATCCAATATGTGAGATAAAGTCCCAATCCAAACCAAGCCAACAAAAGCAATAACAACAACAGATTCTGGTTTTCATAAACCAATATTTGTTTGAGCTTTGTGTGTCCCAAACATGGATGCAGCTTTCCTAACGGCTTCAAAATACAGCAGCTTCCCAGTAAAACTCATTCTTTCTGTAGTGGGTTACAATGCTCAAACTGTCTCCTGATTAAAAGCATTGATCTAACCCTTAACAAATTGGAAAAGCCAAAATCTCTGGGCAGAGATTCAGGAGAGAGCACTCAGTATAAATTTTTCATCTGTTTGGTTTTTTTTTTGAAAAATGACATTGAGCCAAAAAACATGCAAAATATTTCTTTTCCTTAAACTCTACAGTGTTGTTGTCAAGTTTGCTGTCAAAGCAATCCAAAAATAATGATTATCATTAGCTGGTGAAATGAGTCTGTGATTTATGTGTCATATAAATATTTTGGCGTTCATTCTTTACTCATACCATGGAGTAAACTTGTTGAACCTCTGCACTAGAACTAAAGTGTAAGGGAACATAAGGAAAGTTTTACATGGATATTGTTTTTCTTAGGGAAAAGTACTTATTTATATATTTATTTTTGTATTTTCTACAGATTGTCTGGATAAGTACAAATGCCACTCCCTCCCAATTTAAAATACAGCATAAAGAAAAAAGGACAACTGTTAAAAAAAATATTTTACTTTACTTTACTCTAGGTGCTGCCTTTGCCCTGAGAAATCAATTGAGTTATTTACTATGGAGAGAGACATTCTTTGTTGTATGGGGCCTTACAAAATTATTCTGCACTGCTCAGCTACCCCTTAATTGTGTAAACTTTTGCCAGCTGTCCGCAAATAGGAGAATTCAATTATAGAAGATGTGGATGTCACTGATCTGAGCACAAATTGACCCAAAGAAACACACAAGGTTAAATATTTGGGAAGCAGTCTTGTCCAAGAGAAGATGGATAGATGACAGGGCAAGCAGAGTTCAGTGGGGTAGGCAGCATGCATTTATTAAGAATATCTGTGTTGGTCACAAGTGGGCCAACATAAGCCATAGGACCTTTGAATATTTGGCACTAAAATGTTAAATCCCAGTGGAGGAGCTGTGTTCTCTAGGCAGCTTTGCCCTCAAGAGGCTTGGCACCCCAATGGTACCTTTAGAAGAGACAAAAAGCTCTCTGCCAAGCATAATATTCATTGAGGGAACACAAAAGGGAATTTGATCAATGTTAAGAAGTTCTGCTTAGCTCTTGAGTATTTTCTGCTGCACCCTGCAGTTGTGCCAACTGTGAGAAAGCTGAACCCAAATATGCAGACTATGACTAAAATTGTATTTTCATGTTGACCTTGCTGGTGTTGCTCTACATTTACATTTCTGTGGGCGAAAGGACAAATTGTGCGTGATTCACAAATAGGGAACACTGAATGTGGACTTATCCCAAATGGCTTTTTCAGAGACATCCATATAGTTGTGACTTCAGGAAAGAACTTATAAACCAAGTGTAAATGAGCATGCAGTTTACTTGACTGATCTATGTGTACAGCTTAATGCTGAGGTTTTTTCAGTTAGTATTCACTTCACAAATGAGAGATGTAAGATGTTTAAATTAAATGAAGCAGAAAAAAAATTGATTCTCTCCTTTCCCTTCATCCTTCTTACTAAAAGTTTTTGGCTCCTTCACGTTAGTGGCTGTGCTATATATTGGCATTTACTCTAATGAAGAGCCCATGATGTTTCCTAAATGTTCCACTACAAGGACCTTGTTAATAGCTTCCATTTATCCAGCAAAATAAAAGCTCCTTGCAATCTCCAACCCAATTGTTCAACAAGCCAAGGACAGAGAAGGGACATGAAACTGGAGTCTGTCCTTAACTGAGCCATCCTTTATTCCAGTGTGGCCAGGTGCTTTGTTCAGGGAGCCAAAACCTGGGGCCTAGAGGCATGCCCAGGGATCTGTATTTATACCCAGGGATCTGTATTTATACCCAGAGATCTGTTCCTCTGTTGCCCAGGGATCTGTTTCTCTCCAGTGATAAATAGAATTTGAAATTAGTGTGGCTCTGTGGTTGGTCTCCAATTGATTACTGGGAATCCCACTGATCCATGTGGTGCTGATAATTTACCTAATACAAGGTTGGGGCACTCATATTGGCAATTGCTTCCTTGCTTTTCCAATCAGCTCCATTCCAGATCCTGTGAATCACAAAATCTGTGGCCAGTCTTGGAGGTTTTGATCCAGGTGATCTTGGGCAAATCCAGTCAGTTGACAGCAGCATTGCCAGGGATATAATTCACATGTGGTTCATCTCCCAGCCTGTGCCCTAATAGCTGTTAAACTGAAAAGATTCCTTTCATATTCCAAATGTGATATTTAGTCACAAAGAATAAGAGTAATTATTTTATCTATCTTTTAACAATTAGTCTTGACACATCATAATGAGTTCTGTAGTCTTCATCTAATCAGCAACTTTAAAATGATCATTTAAAGACTGTGAGTGATAAAGATAAAAAATTACAAATACTAATAACTTCCTATGATTAAAAAAATCAATTGGATAGAAAACTAGTTTCATCTCAGTGAAATTGCATTGTATATGAGAAGTCATAAAGATATACAAATGTAGAGTAATCAGTGCCAAAATTTAAAACTTCTTAAGGGGACATTAATATTATTTGCATATATTTTGACTAATTTGCCTTTATTATGCTGCAGAATGCAGTCTTTTAAGATCCTCCAAATAATTTAAAGGTTTTCACTGAGGCTGCTGTTTTATAAATGTTTGTGTTTTCTCTTTGAAAGTAGAAATACTTAGGAATTTGTGTTCTTGGTTACTGTGTTAGCATCTATTTTCCTAAGAACAGGCAAAAATAATTAAACACTCTCTAGGCTGATTTTTTTTTTCATTTTCTCCTCTGAACAGAGCAAAGTACAGAAAACAGATTCATTTTTGGTGAGTGTTTTTGCTTGTTATTTCTCTCAACTTTTTAAAATAGTAGGACAAACCTCTGTGAATTTAAATTAGTCCCTCATAAAAAATGAAAATCCCAGATATTCCACTGTGACTTCTGCATCCTCTCTGATTTTGTTGGGCACCACTTTAAGGTGTGAAAGCACAGCAAGAATGCACAACTTCATTGTTCTAAACTGACCTGAGACAACCCTCTGGCTCTTTGTTATTAACCCACAGAAAATTCCATTTTCTTCTGTTTTGAAATTAAATGGAAACCATGGAGTTCTTTATAGACAGGCTTGGACTTTCCTGTGCTCAGAAAGGAGACAACTTTGGGATTGAAGAAGGGGATACTGGTTGCAATGTATAAAAAAGTTCATTCATAATGTAGTAGTAATTAGCACAAAACTCTTTTACAATGAATCAGTGATGGAAATAAATCCTACAGTGCACTTAATACAGGAGAAAATGGCTATATCAGAGTTTAGAAAGAGCAGGAACAATTTCTGGAAGCAGTGCCAGATATCCCCAAAGGTTCAGCTACCTTTGCTACATGCTAGAGGCACTAATTTGAAAATGGAACTGATGCTTCCTGCGTTCTAACTCACTTTTGCAGAACTGTATAAAGGTTCCTCTTTTGCTATGTATCAAACATAACATAGTTTTGTTGAAGCTGTGACACTGTTTTCTCAAATCTACAGCCAGTGCTTCAGATAATTTAAATTAATATGAGCTGAATGTTTGAACAGAGAATTCTCTGAAAGCAAAGAGAACCTAAACCAAATGAAAGCTATCATGTCCTTGGATGTTTTCAGTGACTGACAATCTGCTTTACTTTGGTCAAAATTCTTGAAGAGCAAAACCCACAATGACTTGCAGGCACAACCTTTCATTTCTTACCTGCAGGAGCTCTTTAACACCAGATTTGCTGGATTAGTTGTTTGGGAATGTTGCTGAAACCTGCTGGTGCAACAAATAAACAGATAAAAAGAAAAAAACTGCAACTAAAAAAAAGTTTGACTCAGCTGAATGCTTTCACAGGCTCCTTCCGCATCATCTTGGTCTCTCAGTGGAAGCAAAACTCCATAACCACTGCTGTCTATGGACACATTCCAGATTTGAGCTATGATAGGGAATTCGCTCTAGAATGTTGGCATTTTTTCCCTAAAGGCCTGAGTGCCACCAATTATCTTGTGATCCAAGGACTGGCTTCCAGTCCTGTGTCTGTACAGATGTAAGGAAACACTGTCCCTGTAGAAATATTTCCACACTTGAGATTCTACAAAAAGAAACTGAAAGTAAATTTCAGGAAGTAAACGAGCTGCCTCCATTTTTGCCCAAGTTAAATCTAAATCTGTCCTACATAAGCTGAATTAGGCCAGATCTGGTTCCTCTCCTGAGGCCAAGCCCCATGTATACTTTATGTGTTGGTTTTGGAGCTGCTGTTAGTTTGGTGACCAGGGTTGGAGGATTCTCATGGGGTTTGTGAGCAGCTGCAAAGCGCAGGGTGAGCAGGCCTGTGCCTAATTCTCCTGTGCCTCATTCACACCCTGATTATCTCAAATGTCCCATTGCTGAGCTGATGGGTAAGCTTTTGTTATCAGTTTAGTTTAGGCTTTCCTACAGTCTTGTGCTGCTTTTCAGATAGAACCACAGCTCTCTGGAAGGAAAAGATGATTTATTTTTGCTGCAGGTGGCTGCTGAAGTTGCTCATTAACTGTTATTGATACTATAACACTTTTTTGCTATAACAGACTTTCTTTTGATTATTAGAACTCTAGGAGTTTCAGGATTATTAGGGTTCTGTAGAGACTACTCATTTTTTTTCAGTGTCTCTAACATTTGGGGATTTTTTAAAATAATTTGTCCCATTTTTCTTTATTTACTAAAATGTCTATTGGAATCAAAAGAACTTCTATCTCATTTTATCCCTCTGGGGAAGATTTTTTCAGAAGTTCCAGTGACTCCGTAATAACTAGATAGATGAGGTTCTGTGTGTGGTCTGCTTCTAGGGTACCTCTTTGAAATTCTCAAAATGCTTGGAAGTTATTATATATACTGTCCTCAAGTAAATCATGTGCCAATAATGTATGGGGATAAACCAAAACTATTCTGATAGGTGAAATTGACTTGGAAAACCAGGTTTTTACTCCAAATCCTGAGATCAAAACTGAACTAATTTTAAAAGGAAAACATGACATTTGGCACAGTAGATTTTCCCCACCAAGCACTAAGCTCATCAGTAATAATTTCTGTGTTATTTTTATTTGTGTTTTATCTGGCTTTTTATTTTTAAAGAAGCTATTAGAATTTTTCAATTCATTTAAATGGGAACAGGATTGGACTAATAGTGAGAGCTTTTTAAAATAAGTCTACATGCCACTAATCCAGAGGAGCTGTTAGTGCTACAAGTTATTCCAATTATTTGGTTTGCCTGGTTATTGCAAAATTCATAATTAAATGTTTTCAACTTTTTTTTTTTTTTTTTTGTTAGAGTGTTGTTCTTTATAATTCTTAAAGCACTTTTTTATAGCCAGGTGGTTCTCTAGGGTTTGTCACTGTACACAGTAATGCAAAGCATGCCATTCTTTCCCCAGGTTCTCTGCAATTTGTGCTACTTCTCTCTATTGTATGTGCAGTGTATCAGGTGGGCTCTTTTCTGTTACTTCAGGCTCCTCGCAGGAAGGGGGAGGTTTTTATCTTCTGTTGTTTAAGGAAGAGCAAAATAGACTTGAATTGGCTCTTTCCAGTCATAAAAATGCCCAAAGTTTACTTGGCAAAAACAGGAGTGAAGAACTCACCTGCCAGGGAGGAATATTTCTCTCTACATCCAGCTAGATTTACCTCCCCACTCATTTCAGAATCTATCTTTGCCCTTCCATTCAGATAAAAAATCAGGCATCAGGTTTTGTATCAGAAACAGAGAAATCTGATTAAATAAATCACATTGAGCAGTTCCATGGTTGGTCTATTCAAATTCAAAGCACAGCCTAAGACTGTAGCAAAATCCAAGAGAATGCCCAAGCACAAGTTTGAGCAGGTTAAAGCTGGTGTTCATGGAGCCATCAACAACACCCAGTATTGCTGTCTCAAAGCTTGTTATTATATTTTCTCCTTCCATATTTAATTATGGATACATATTGTGCAAGTTATTCCAGAATTCTATATTCATAGCACATGAGATAAGAATATATTTTTGGGGGATGAATGTCCATACTACAGTCTGGGAGAGTTGACACTGAATTTTCCCAGGCTACAAAGGAGAGACTTTTGTTCCAAGCTGCAGTATAGTAATGGCAATATGTCTATTTTTACTCACACACTTAATGTGTACCTGTCCCCGGTACAAGATTAATGGCCCCATATTTTTAGAAACTCTTTGACAGTGAATTTGGTTCTCCTTTGTTTTGTACCTGGTGTAACATGACTGATTTAATCCAGAAAGTGCTAGGTGTGGTGTGTTTATGGTAGAGTCTGACTGTGGGTGATGGTTGGTGAGGGTTTGCCCAAGGTTCCATAACCTTTAGGGGTTTTTTTGCCTCATCCCCACAGTGATGTGTGGGGAGGGACACAGAGCAGTGCATTGGTTTCACCACTTGGCAGATGTCTGAGTTTGATTTCCATTTGTACCTTTCCAGTGGATTGAACCAAGATCATTTTAAGGTGTATTTACAACTACTCCAACCTTATCCTACGGGAAAAGGTTTTTATTTCTGCCAGTGTGGCAATGAGAAGACACAAAGATTGTTTAAAATTACCTTTGCCCATCAGACTCCCCATTTTACTCTGTCCTCTGTGACTGGGGGTGAAACCTCAGTGCTTTTAATTCTATCAGACATCAAAACCTGTTTTATTAATCAGATATAGGTTCTCTATTAAAGCATGCTGATGATCTGGGATGAATATTTGAAATCCTAATAAGGCTGAATGAGTTCAACATTATTGTTCAGTATTGAACAAGAGATATTTTTTTTTCCCCATGGAAACATTAAAAACTCAGTAAGGAATCCAGTGAACCTTTACTACTCTAAGTTCCTCTTGGACAATATTTCCCCCTGCAATATTCCCACTACTTAGTTTTGATTTTTTTTTGCCATAAAAGAAAGATTATCTTTCTTTTGGGCAGAAGATTTTCTAAATGGAATTAGTCCATTAAAAGAGCACAGGCAAAGTTGTTTTTGTTTTTAAAGACTCAGAGGATTTGATCTACCCCTTAAATCTCTCAAGCTGATAATAGGATGCTTTTCCCAATCCACAGTGCTGTTTGCTTACACATTTCTAGAGAATTACTCAAATAGGGTTTGAAACAGGTAGATTTTAATTTTCTTATCAATCTAAACATTATTTAAACATGCATCTTCTTTAGGATTTAGGGGTGTCTTAGCAGCAGTGATGCAGATAGGAATTCAAATCCTGATGCACCCCAAGGACTGATGTATCTGTCCAGACCCTCTGAAAATTGCCCCTTTAATGGCAGGACAAGGCATGTCAGATGCAACTTTTGAGACAAGACTGGCTGTTTATTTCATGAAAAACCTCTTTTTATTATTTCTATTCATTTCTGCCACCAGGGAAAGCTACTGATCCTAAGGTATTGTGCAGATGATTTGACTTTCTGATAACTGTACTTGGTTTGTGTGTCAAGATTGTGACATATTTCTCTGAAATTTTTACTGGGAATGACTTGCTGGCTGACAACAAGTAGGTCTGTTGCAGGGAGAAGATTAGAACAGAATTGTTCTGCCTCATGGCCCGGGCTTTTAACTACCTCAGAAAGCAGCAATCTTCCTCATTCTGTAAAGCTGTTATAAAAAATCGTGGTGTTTTTTATTTTTTGTTCCACAGCTGTCAAAATGGTGGTTAGTATGTTTATTCAACAGACTGTGAACTGGAGGTGTGCACACTGAGCTGATCCTGTTCCAATCATTGACCTTAAGTGGAAAGAAAGGAAAGATCAAACAAATATTTTTTTTCTGATCTTTGAAAGCTGCCAAAACTAACGAAGTTGAATTCATTTGGGACAAACGAGATGCTTTTGTTTTTCTACTTCTTTCAGCTTTAGTTGTGTTTTGGATGGCGCTCAGTTGTTGCAGTTGGAATACAAAACAACTGCATCAAACCCCTCTGAAAGCCAGGTCTGTCTCATGTAATTGCACCCAAGAAACACTTGTTTGTGTATCTTCAGTGTGTATTATTCTTATCTTCTTGGTAAATAGCCCCAGTTCACACAGTGGGCTTGTTTTTGTTTTGTTTTGTTTTACATAGGGGAAGGATTTGGAGAAATTGTCTTTCCTGCACTTCTTCAGCTTTCCCTCAAGAGATCAACCTAAATCAAGGGCTGACCCAAATACCTCTACTTTTAAAAATGACAGAGGTTAATTTTTATTATTTTATGTATGAATACATTTTTTTTTTTTTTTGGTATCAGACAGACTGCTGAAATTAAACCCCCTGGAACTGTTAGTTGTGTCCCTACAGCCAGTGAAAATATTGCAATTTTTTTCCTTATAATTTCCCTCCCTCTACCCAACATTGAGTTGTTATTATTTCAGTTAGAACCAACAAAACTGATTGGGATGCAACAGACCTGAGTAGAAAGCTCTTTGTAAATACCTTGGCTCATGTGAACTTGGCCAAGAAATTGCATTTCCCTTTGAACAATGATCAGCCTCTGTCCTGTCTGGTGTGCTCCCAGGCACAGGAGATGCTGTGACCCTGTACAGCAGCAATCCAATCCTGTCTGTCAAAAAGACACAAAGATCTTAAGATCTGGCACGAGACAAAAAGATTTCAGTTGCAATGGATGTCAGTGTTCACTGTAAGGTCGGATTCCTTTGAAAATCCCAGCCATGGTCATCACGGTAATTTGTGATGAACACCAAAATGGAACAGTGGGATGGGATCAAGAGCTTCACAGCAACTGAGAAAATTGTTTAGGAAAAGACTCTAAGAAACTTTAGTTTCTAATGTGGCCCTGGCTCCTTCATTCTTCATTTCCATTTCTTTGATAACAAGTCCAAGCTCCTTCAAATTTGAGTTTCAGCTCAGTCTTGTTCCTCCATGGACCCATGGCAGAAGGGCAACCTTTAACCATGTAAAGGCTGCTAAGTCTTGTGATTTTAATATGAACTTCATCAGAATGAGTAGAAAATTATAGTCATTCATTAATGAGGATTTATGGGGTGTAAATCCTCTGTTCAGGATTTTAGGTTAGAGATTCATTGCATTTTTATTCAATTTGATATTTAATATGACTTGTATATGTTTTCCCATAGGTTTATCATAGAATATTTTAGTGTACAGCCATGTAACAAAACCTGTGCTATAGGAAGGCAGAGCAGTGTGAGTTCTTTCTCAGACCAGGAATCCTTTTGCTCCACATGGAATCTCAACTTTCAGGGCTCTGTATCAGTGAAATGGTTCCATACAGCAACTAAACCCAACCAGAGATAAGTAAGTGCTTTTGTGTTTCAAATTGACAAAAAATGGGTGATTTTTATCCATATCAAAGTAGAAAATGGATGGTGGGAAAGGGATGCAATGTTCTTAAACTGTCATGGAAGCACCACTTTGGTCTTAATAAGAGCTGTGATAAGTTTACCTCATTGCTATTGGTCTATTGCTGTTGAGAGGTCATTCAATACTACAGGAAAATGAAGATTGATTTCTGAGGAATGCAGGGAAAATTTTCAGTGTTTCTAGATGCTAAATTTTGAAAAAAAAATCTTGAAAACGTTGTGTGCTGTGCTTTCCCCCTCTATTTTCCCTTTAAAATGTTGGAATTCCATTGCAGTTTTGTTTTTTTTTTCTACAACTAGTTAATATGCAGGATATCTTCACAGTACTTTGTTGGTCAAAGTCTCTGTGCTGAAGGTTTATTTCATGTTGCAGATTCCTCTGTTTGTACCAGTGGAGGCGTTTTTAAATTTCTTCCTTTTTAATTATGGAGATTTTTCAGACAACTAACTATGTCACAAGAAACATATTCTGTATGAGTGCTGCTTTTTTGGTATAAATTTCACTACCTTGTAAAAGTCAAAGAATGGAACCTTTGGATGTATGTGTGTGTGCTCCAAAGGAAATGGGTTTAAAAGAGGACTAATTTAAGGTTTGATAGAAATTTTCCTAGGGGTAGGAAAACTTCTATTGGTTTCAGTAAATTGACTCAATCCAACAGGTAATTAACTCAGAAACCAGACCCAAGTTCAATGGTATTTACTAAATGATGATATTTGTAGTTTACTGGCTGTGCATTCAGAGACACCCTTCACTGGGTTCCTTTTCTCAGGTCTATCTGGTTCTCTGCTTTTCAAAGCTGAAGGGCAAACAAGATCAAGAATTTCATCATGAAAGCTGCACAATGCAAAAGAACTGACACCTAGAAAAATAAGCAGAATTAAACAGGATTTGACAGGTTGCAGAAAAGAGAGTGAACAGGATGCGAACAATGAGCAGCAACTAATTATTATTTCAGTGGTCACCACAACACATGAAAAACTTCCGAAGGCTATGAAATTAATTGCATGCAGAACAGCACTCAAGGTGCTTAATATTTTGTCTCTCTGGGACAATTTGCTAGAGACATCGTTTGAACTACAAATACAAAGCAGGGAAGATGGGCCTCTCTCTGGCTGTGTCATTCTTCATTTTAATGAGGAAAAAATGTCACACAGAGCAGTGTGAATTTGAAATATGCTTCAGTTTTATGTCGGAGTAAGTATGTTTCTTAAAAGAGCCCTAATGATTCTAAATTCTAGACCTTGTTGACAAGACATCTGCTTACTTGGCCTGTGGTTTGTGTCTCATCTAGAAGCTCATTAACATATATATTAAAAGAAACCTATTAAAATATTTGCATTTTAAAATGAATCATAACCCCCCACTTTTCCCCCCACCCCCATCTTTCAGAAACTTGTTTTGGTCTTGCAAAACATCCCACTAGGGAGACAGAAATATTTCAGTTATTCTCGAACCATTTAACATTTGGGTAATTCTTATAATTACTTTTCTTTTTAATTGTTAAAGCTGGAAGGCTTATATAATATTACTTTCAAAATTCATAGTTCAATGTAAATAATCTTTTCTGTACCCACAGACCTCTCAGCTGGATGCTGACTTGAACCCTAAGGGTGCTCATTCTTTCTTTTGGTCTTATTTATTATTTTCTCCTCTCCTCATCAGTTTTCTATTATTCTCTTTCCTGCCTCTTCATCTGTCTAGAGGCACATGCATTGGGTGAAATGACACTTGAAGCCATGCTGGTTGTTTATTTAAACAAACCATATTGAGATGAAAAGAGCAGATGATTGCAAAGCTGTAACAAATCTGATTGAGAAGCTCCTCGTGCTCTTGAGAGGCCTTGTCATTTTAAGGGAATCTCCCACCTGGACTTGTGGCTCAGAGATCTTTCCTGCCAGCCCTCCTGGTCTAGCACAGTAAGATCCTTCTGTATTTTCTGGTGTTCTGAGCCTCCTGGAAAATGTGAGAAAAGCAGTAAAATACAGCAAAGTGCTGCCAGCTGTCCAGGCTGTGTCCTGTTTGTCAGGAAAGCTCTGCACGAAGGATGCGCAACAGGGAAATCACAGTTGAGAAGATTCAGCTGCTTTCTAGAACCTTCACAGCACAAAGCATCTTCAGAACAGGATGCTTTTCCCAGCAAGCTGAGCTAGTGAAAATGAAATAAACAGGAATATTTGCTTCATCTGCAAAAGCAGCCAGGTGACCTCCTCTGGAGGTTCTGCCTCTTTGCTGGGAGGGGACCTTGGCTTGGATGGCATTGGTCTGCCAATGTGCTCAATGGGAGTAGCACCCACTAAATGTCACTGAGCTGACATTTTTATTTCAGGAAACAGATTCCCTAGAAGGAAAATTTCTAGCAAAGATGAGATATATCTACTTTGGAGCACCACAGATTACACCGGGAAGAGTATTTCTTAGTGGCAAGACTAGCGCAGGACAATTTTGGCAGCTGATACCTAAACAAGGAGATATTTTTATTGTCAGACATTCCTCTTCCAGTTTCCTCTTAAAAAAAACTTCTACAGTATCAGATTCTTAGTGCCTTCTCAGGCTTTTAAACCATTTTCTTGCATATTGAAGGCAGCTGTGTGGGGAAAGGAAAGCTCCTGCTGCTTCTCAAAAGCAGTATGTGTAACATCACAGTGGGAAAGAACATGTTTCATGAACTTGATTTATCCCCTCTGCTGTGTGGTATAAATCCTCCTTCCTCACTGCATGGCCTGCACAGGCATTTTTGAGGGCCTTATCCTGCCTGGTCCTGAGCAAAGTGCAGAGGAAGGATTTAATTAAAAGCAAATATTTATTTTTGGGAACTTTTATCTCCTACACATACTCTGCTGCCTGGCAGGGGGAAGCACTAAGTAAAATCACAGGAAACAGTAAAAATATTTCCTACCCATTGGAATTATTAAGAATTTGCAGTACCTATTACATTATTTCAAAACCCCAATTATAACCCATGCAAAGCAGTGTAAGATAATGCCTCACTTAAGACAGCAGGGTCTGTTTGTTCTGTCTCATAAAAACTAGTGGAGGACAACCTTCCATTTTACGTTGTTTTTTTCCTCTTTGACAATGCATCTTGATGACAATTTTAATGACTACCAATCTCTTTTTTTTATTTTTAAATTTTTTTTGAATGGGCAGCTGCTTGATCCCTGTTCTTACAATACCTGAGTTTCTCACAGCCCTTAGCTTGCTTTTTGTATCCAGTTTTTGTGTTGGTAATTTTCACAGATATCTGAGGCAGAGAAAAAAGCATAATGTATGGGAGAATGTTAAATTAATAAAATCTGTGGGAGTTAAATGTTTTCAGTGGAGTGAGTCACTTGCTGTCATGCAGGACTAGAAGTAAATAATCCCCAGATGTTGCAATGTTCCTATCTCCTGGCCCAGGCTGCAATTTCAGTCCTTCTGCTTCTGCTGGTTGTCTCTGGATGTGATGCACCCCATTGAATATTGAAAGCCAGAGAAGTTGTTTGCTGTTTTTCACCCTAAAAATCTGGTTGTTGATTTAGATCTCTAAACATCTAGTCTTGCAATGGACATTAAATACTGATTTACCAAACCCTGGCTGTCTCTCTGTCCTAGCTGTAGCAGTGCCATTGTGTTTATGAAGGCAGCACTCAGGCCATGATCAGTGTGTATTATTCTTATCTTCTTGTTAAATAGCCCAGATTCACACAGTGGGCTTGGTTTTGTTTTTGTTTTGTTTTGTTTTACATAGGGGAAGGAATTAGGGAAATAATTTTTCTGTCCTGCACTTCTTTAGCTTTCTAAGAAGTAACAACCCATCATGGCTGTTACTCTACAAACCCAAGGAAAGGATTTGTCCCTGTCCTGGAATTTGAAATCTCTTAGATATTAAAGGGATAAGAATCTTTGTTTGAAACTTGAGGAGCTGAAAGATTGTGAAAAATCGTTAAAGATTGTGAGAAATTGCTATATGTTTCACCCATCACATGGGCAGTCTAAGGTGGGGCTGGGAAATGCTTCTGTCTGCAGTCTTGGGCCTGTGTCTGAACAGCAAAGCTACTGCCAGGCCTGTGTGCAAACCTCACAGATTTACAGCCCAGTGACAGTCACTGATTAGAAAAAACCTGTTATGCTTTATGAAGTGTTGGAGTATTTTATCTCTTTATGTCTGTTGTGGTGTCCTTCCCTCTCAGCATGGGAGAGAAAGGGAGCAAGATCCTCCAGATAATGCTGTCCTTACTAATGAGAAGTTCAGCCAAGCATGTGCTGGTTTTTCTGTCCCTGTGCTGTGGTTATCTGCAGAACAGGAGTAGCAGACGAATATCTAATCTTTAAAAAGGGCTTTGGAAGATTACTTCAACCTTTAGCCTGCCCCAGCTGAGCTCCCCTTAAATCCTAAAGGGATCTAAATATCTTGTGGCTCCCAGATGGACGCTGGTGCACCATGCTGGAACCATCCAAAGCAGCAAGTAGGAGCTGGCTGGGGAGAGAGATTTTCACATAAAAGCAGAACTGCAGAGGGTTGCCTTTTCAACTTCCTTTTTATATGTTTGTTTCTTTTTCCTAACAAAGAAAAGTGGAACTGTGCATGTTGGAACAAACCAGTGGGAGTGAGTGAAGGTCAGATGAGGAGGATTATTCCTTAACCAGAAACGCTAACTCCCAATTCAGTGTGGGCTGAATTCTTACCCTGTGTCATTGTGACTTCATGGACTCCCAAACAATTATTTGGATCTTGATTTTCAGTGAAACTTTTAAGAAATTAAGAGTAAATAAACCTTTAGCATCTGTGAGGATTCTGTCTAGATCAGTGTCAACCTTAATTAGTCCTGCTGCTGGAACATGTTCAATTCTCGTCTCCTAAGACAGCCTTGCTCCTTCAAGAGTGTCCTGACAATATGACCTGAGTTTAGGGCTGATGAGGATGAGATTGTATAACCTTGTGGCACTGGCTTGCACTGTTTTCTGGCACTGCATTTAAAGCATAGAAGTTGCTGTATGCTAAAGAGAGGATGTGAAAGCCACATTCCTGAAGAGACAGAATCCTTTCCTCTGCCATTGTGGGAAGAGAGCAGGATAAGCTTATGCAGCTGGAGCTTTATTCTTTAACCTTAATGTCTGTAGGAAAGAAATGGTTGATTTATGACCATATTTATGAGATTTAAATTCAGTACTTAAATTCCCTGTATTTTCCTCCAGTCAGGGCTGTGCTGTCACACAGAGCAGCCATACCTTCAAGAACACACTGTGCCCTCACACAGCTGTAGGAACTGTCCTGGAGTGGACTGTGCAGCACTGGCCAATTGTAATTCAGGATATTTCAGTGAGATTTATCTCAAGTGAGCACAAAGTGCCTCTGGCAGCTCCACTTCATGAGGTCTCTACCCTCAGTCTGTGCCACTCTGAATGGCTCAGGCTTGATGGAACTGTAACAGAGACTTGATTTGCTTTCATGTCTGTACTTTTGGATTCAAAGCACTGTCTTTCCCCCAAACAAAGGCAGAGCAATGAAAATATCTGCGAGTTACCAGGTGTACAATGGAGATTGGGAACAGCTGGAGCAGCTTTCCCATCACAGCCCTGCCCTTGGGACACAGGGGCTGGGGAGTTCCTGCCATCACTCACAGAGCCTGAGCACTCCAGAGCACCAGAGGAGTCAAAGGCACTTAATTCTTTACAGGAGGTGTTTATGGCATCAGACTCCAGGGCAGTGTGGGAATTAGAGAAAGGCTCATGTGTGTACCTGTCCTTGCTGTTAATTACCTTGCCATTGAATAAAACACAGCAACATAAAATGGCCTTAGGACATATTTAGATTGGCTGGAACGTAAGGTTAAAGGTTTCTAATCTGCTTTATGATGGATGGCCCCAGTGGTGCTGAGGGGTGGGAAGCAGTTCTTTCTCTTTTTGGTTATAATATGGCTCAGAAATTTTTAGAGAGCAAACTTCCAGCACCTCCCCATCTGCAGTGCAGCCCCAGCCCCTCTCCCTGATGTTTGCACAATATTTCAGCAGTCTCTTGCTGCTGGAAGAGCAGAAATAAGAATTCCTAGGGAAGCAGGACCATATATTGTCTCTCTGTATGTTTTTCTGAGAAGTATAAATAGCAGCTGCTTTTTTGCTTTATCCATCCATGAAGTTTAACTATTCACAATTTCACTCTATAGAGTTCTTATGTATATTTCAAAAATAGAACACCTTTAAATGAAGGTGAAATCTCATTTTTAATTTATACAGAGGTTAGTGCTTGTGCTCCTAAGAGTTGTCTTTGAATTGCTGTGAGAAGGTTGTCTTGTTCCTTCTAACATGAGCCTATATCTGACAGCTGGTCCCCCTTAAAGAAACTTTCCAGATCAGTAATTTCAGTATATAAATTATATGCTATGAAAATATTGTCTTTTTTAAAGACCTCTTTTATAAAAAAAATCTTTTTTTAATAAAGATTTTTTCTTTTTAAAATCTGGATCTTTTGTTTATGTGAAGAAATTTCTGTATGTATAGACAAGAACTTCAGTAGTGGGATAATATTCCCCATCACATTTAACCTCTCCAGAGTCCTTGTAGATCATAAAAATATAATTCCAAATTCTAAAATAGATTATACATAACTATGCAAAGAACCAGGGCTCTGAATTTGGAAAAACCCAAGGTCAGAGGGGAAGGGTCTTCTGAGTAATACAAGGCAGCATTTTGCTGCTCAGAACTGCTTGAGCATTCACAGTGCAGAATGTCAGTCAATCCCTTTCCCCCCTCCACTCTCCCCTCTTTCTCTTTTTCCATCAGCAGCTTTTAACTAATAATCTTCAGAGCTCAACGATTAAAAAGTCTTTCCTGTGAGCAGCATGAAGACACAACCATCCTTCACATTATGCTGTGAGCATTGGCAGTGATCATCTCTACAAAAATGTGCACATTTTGTTAAATGCTGTCATTTATTTCAGTGCATTTATTGCCATAAAACTTCAATGACAGTTTAATTAAGAGCTTAAATATTTTATACTACAAAGTAGAAATATTTATGAAGGAGCTTGTCAGAGGCAAAATATCAAAAGAAAACAGGTGCTTTTGCAGAAACACAAATAAAATGTATAACAGTAAACATTTAAAAAATCAATTATTAATCATGGTTCTTTTCATTGCTATTGAATTGCCTTATGAAGATTTTATGTCTGACAAAGTCTGTGGATGTTCAATATTGTCTTATCCAACCACTTGGTCTTCTTGTTGGTATCCTGTGGTCTGGCTGGACAGATTATTTTCTTCAGGAAAACATCTCGGGGGAAAACTAAGGTGAAATTTATAAATTAATGTTGTGCAGGGAGGGACTGAGAACCAGAAAGAGCCAACCAGACATTTCAGGCAGGTGTGCAAAGCTCTGAAAGGCACCTGAGTTACCAGGGAGTGTTTGTGTTGCTGCAGGTGGATCTGTGGATTTGGCAAGAGGTATTGAACTGCCATAAGACCTGGTACAACTAAAAAAGCCTTTCTGAGTAGGGAAACCCTGCAAAGAGGAAAGGGATGAGGGCTGGCAGTTTGGCATTTTTAGGGACTGAGGCTGAACATTGGAGAAAGGGAAGGCTGCTCACAGCCTCACAGCTTGGTGTGCACTTGTGGAATGGTGCTTCTCTTAAGGATGGTCCCTGACTTTATCTGGAGTTGTTTTTTTGCCTTCTGCCCTTTGTATAAGGCTAAAACCACAGAGAAGAAATGCTTATCTAAAGGCTTTACTCCACAGTTAAAGTCGGGTTTTTCCTGCCAAATGTTTTCTGAAACAGTAAGGCTGTGAAGGCAAACTAACCTTTGCTGTACCTTCACACTGATGGCAGAGTTATTTTTCCAAAACATCCTATGCCAGGTAAATGCTCTGTGTTTCACTGATGTATCATCCTGTTCCACTATAAGCAACTGCCAAGTGACTTTGTTTTCTCACTCCAAACTCCTAATGGAGCCATTAACATTTTTTCCAACAACTATTGTTGGACTCAGTGGGTGCACTGGGCTGGCAGAAATCCCATTGGCTGCAGTGGAGGCCAGATTCCACATATTGCTGTTTCTCTGTTAATTAGTGGATTTATGTTTTTTCCCTTTCCAGTCTCCACAAACAATTGAAGGAGCTGCAGTGGGTGCTTCTCATGGTGTCTGCTGCTTAAGAGAGTGAGGGAAGGAATTAAACTGTTTAAAACGCATTTATTCTTTGTGATGTAAATTCAATGACTTAATTCTAGGTACAAACCAGCCAGGGAGTTGGTCTGCCAGCCTTGCCAATGTCTCAGTTCATGAAATAATGAGTGCCTGAAATACAGAGGGTTCCAGTAACTGAAGCAGGGGAAACAAATTAAGTGTAGCTCATGACTAGAGACTCAAAACTCTGGATCCAGTGCTGGCTGCAATATCAATCCTGTCTTAATTACAAATTAACAAAGAAATTGGGCTATTGGTTAAGAATCTTGTTGTCTTGAGAATCAGAGCATATTGCCCTCTTAATTCTTCGCTCCGGGGAAGTTTTACACCAGTGTTGTAGATTTTTTTAATTTTTATTTTTGCTTAGCAGTCCTTAACTTTCAAAATACAAAAATACTAATCTTTCTCCTGCTTCAGTGTCCAAAATCTTTACTGCTGGAAGCCACAGAGAGTAAGTGGCCTGACTCAAAACAAAGGGCAAAGCTGTGGCTTCACTGGTGGGGAAAGGAGGAGAAAAATAGCTCTTGTCAGAGCAGCCACTGGCTGGTTAGATGCAGGTGCAGTCTCACCTGAAGAGTTCCTTCTCACAACCATTTATTTTAGTCATCTACTCCAAGACAGCCTGTAAAATAAGGTGGGAGAGTCATGTGCCAGTTCAGAATCATTTATCCAGTGGACAATGTGCTCAGAACTCCCTCAGGATGGCATTAACCTTTGTTTGATTCAAGCCAAGAGCCTCACATGATTCCCAAGCTGCCGTGTGCTCTGGGTGTGAAGGGAGTGTAGCTGAACATTATTCATCTGGCAGCAGTGTAATTAATTAGGCAATGTTTTAGTTAAGAGTAGTATAGTGAGGATGCCCACTCATGGGTTATAGTTTTATAATTACAGTAAATCAGGTTTTCCTTTCATCTTGTCTCTACCTTTCAAGCTTAGAAGCCATTAAATGTAAACTTCTTGCTTCCTGCCCCAAACACCTGCTGCTTCAAACACAGCTGTACTTTTAATTACCCATCAGTGCTTGCTTGACCAGCCTGAAAACCATTATTTCTTGTGTTGGTATGTTTTGGGTCATAATTTACTAAATAACCAAAGATAAGAAAATCTGTTTTGCAAGGAAAAGTGTTGAATTTTGCTGTACCCCAGCAACTGAATGGTAACTAGAGGAATGCTAGAGGGTAAAATGCTCCCTGATCTGAAGGGGAAGAGTGGGCTGAGAGCAGTAACTCATCAACAGAACCAATAATGCCTTTACAGTGCTGCTACTGCTCCTCCACAGCTGGGTTTCCAATGCCAAGAGCTTCCCTGGCTGCTTTAGGGTCTGGAGAGGAGCAGTTTCCTTTCAGAGCCTGCCATTAAAGGGGCTCCATTCCAGCCCCTGGTTTGCAAGGATTTGAATATGGGCCTGTGCTGTGCTACAGGTGAGCAGCTACACATTCCTGGAAATTTGTCACCTTGCTTCTGTCAGTTGTGATTTTTTTTAAATTTTTTAAAATTTTTTAAAATTTAAAAAAAAAATTTTTTCAGTCCTCCTTGTTCTGCCTGTGTTCTCCTAAAACCAAAGCGTGTTTGGAGCCCTGGGAATATTTAGCTGTTGTCAGTAGAGTGTGTTCATCATGGTGGGGTTTTTAATGAGGACTTTTTAGAGAAAAAAAACACCCCAAACCACCCTTACTATTGTGTATGATTTACGGTGTCAGAGGAGCTAATTAAAAATAATAGGGAGGAAACTGCCCAGAAGAATATAATTGGAATTTAATCCAAATGGAAATCTGTTTTGGCCTCTCTTGTACTTTCTCCCGAATTTTGGAGCTCTTATTTGGGCATTATGGAATGAAATTGATTTTATAATATACCGAAAGTAGAACAAAGAATCCAAAGTCATCTGAGTGTAGAGTGAGTATGGAACTTTTGTGGCTTTTGTATCTGCATCATTGCAACCTTTTCAATGTGTTTTTTAAACTCTTTAAATAGAGTTAAATTTTAAAAAATTGCATACCTAAACAATACAGTTTTACAGTGGTTTATGTATTTTATAAGAACAGTTTAGATGTTACCTTAGGAAAACTTTCTATTCCTACCTCATTAGCACTAGCTGCTCCTGACTTTCCTTGTTGCAATTTCTGTATAATTTCATTGTTTGTTTTCATTGTAAAACTCTTGTGTTCCTCCACATAAAGAGCAAACGATTTCCTTGTGGGCTGGAAAGATGACAAAGTTCTACCCTCTTTACTTATATTTCTGAGAATCTATTTTAGATGTTTTATGAACAGAGAAAACTAAATTTAACAATGCCAGTAAAACAAACTGAGAAGCTCCCAGGCACGTAGACAGTGTGCCACAGGTTATAAATATCTGCCTAAGACTTATTTCAAAAGAGGGAACAATGTGAACTCCTTTGGAGTTAAGCAAGAAAATTCTTGTGGCCAGTGGTAATTGATCCAGCTGGCATTTGGATTAGCTCTAGATGAGAAACTTGCATTCAAGGTTTTTATTGTCATTATACAGGCTGTCCAAGTGTTTATACCTCATCCCCATGGAAAACAAAAGATGATATATATGCAACTTGGTTCTGGTGTTTTTGCTGCTACAATGAATGCACGTGCTGGCTTAAAATGAGAAAAAACCATCAAATGGTTAGGGCTTAAAAATATTACTTACTAGAAATAACCTATTTTTATCAGTAACCAATTTTATCAGGCTTTATCATTCTAGCACAAGGTGATAGAAGGTTTTACGTACCGTGTGTAGGGTAATCCCCCAAAAGGGGAAGGTGTGCAGGTGAGCCCAGCTTGGGGCATGGCTGGCTGGACACACAGAGGGAACTGCAGGAGATAACATGGGTGAGCTGTTAACGCCATAATTCTTACCCCAGTCAGTTAAAGGGCTTTTGGGAACAAGTATCATAGACTGGCCCACTTCCACGAGTCTTTGAGAGAGTCTGGAAACCACTGCAGGTTCTGTTTCTGAGCAGTTGGCTCTGAGGGACTCGCAGGTTTTCTGCTGAGCTGTTGGGTGGGGCAGCGTGTGTATGAGGCTGCTGTGTATGCCCACTGAGCTGGATCAATTTTAGTGACAGCATTAGGAAATTGCTCCCTTTGACTTGGTTGTGGATGGCTCCAGGGGAACCCTCTCCTGTGCTGGAAGATGAAGGAGAGGGTTCAATTCCTAGCTTGTCACAAGATGGTTCTTCATCAAGTGGTGCTGTACAGAACAGGATCAATTATCTGCTCCAACCCTCTTTCACGTCAGTGGATGCCTATCTTGTGGCAGTCACAACTGTTGCACTTCTTTCCCCAAATATGTAGAAACATGAGGTTAAATACTGTCTTGAAATAGTTTTTTCTGTTTTTCAGAACTGTGTATGAGTTGGTATATAAAAACTGCATTTTTTTAATAGTTCCAAAGTCTCCAGCAGTGTGTTCAGAATGCAAATTAATCAAGGGTCCTGTGGATAAAATATTGTGTGATCATGTAATTAGAACCATTCATATATAAAGTGGGGCCAAATTGAAGTTGCATGGGCAGTTCTAATTCTAAGTCTTAATTTTGGAGTGCTTGGCTTAGCAATAAAATGCTGTTTTATTGTAGTTCTTGGATGTAATTGAAAATATACTGGGAGATGAACAAGTGAAGTAGGAAACAACACTGAAGATAATTACAAGCAGATCTTCATTTCAAGCAGAGAAGTTAATCTTCCTTTGGACTCTTGGGTCTGTTTTAACAGGGTAATTAGCCATGGACCCTGTGGCTTTTGACTCCCAGTCCCAGCTCAAACCTCTGTGTCCTAATAAATGAGGACACAGAGTTCTGTGGCTGGGAGGAGCTGTCAGAGGCACATGGATTATGCATGTTTGGGCCATAGGGAGAGCAGTGGGAGTGAGCTGGGCTCTGCTGGCTTCAGCAAGGACGTGCATCCAACTGGTTTCAATGAAGCAAAGAACCAGTGAAGCAATTTAATTCATGTGTATGGATGAATTATTTTAGCTCTCTTTCTTGTCCTTTACATTGTCTTTTATTTGTAAAAGTATACAGTTATGACTGAATTCTGCCTGGCAGAGCTGTAAACAAAATTAATTTAGTTTCTGCTTTTTTTCCACGCTTTGTTTTTGAGTTCTCATATTCAGCTTATTTCCTTTACTTAGACAGGCATTGCCAGAAGTAAGACACACCTGAACATCTTTTGGTATGAATCTGGTGCAAATGATGTTTTCTGTCTCCCTCTTGCTTGAAAGCAGCTCCTGTCTTCTAGATCAGGCCCTTGATACTTTTTCCTTTGCCTTTTCAGCCTCAAAGGCCCTTCCAGCAGGGTTTCCTTCAGAAGATGTTTGGGAGGGGATGGCTCTGACCACCATTGCTGCTGTAGGAAGGGAGTTCATGGATTTGAAGTGGGAGGGAAGAGTCCTTGTCTCTGACTGTAGCTTGGTGGTGCATCTCAGATGATCAAATCTGGCCCTTTTAAAGACAAATGGGCATAACATTGGGGGGAGATTTGGGTGTTGTGCTCCTCAGCTGAATTGTTTGATTACTGGGCTTGACAGCTGCAGGCTGTGCTGACAAGTCCAGCCGGATCATTCTGAAAAATCCATCAACCCCAGAGTCCTGGCTTTGTTTTTTTCCCCTTTTTCTTTTCAATAATACTTACAATAGGAGTGGGTAAAGATGGGGGGAAAAAAGAAGGCAAGGATTATTTGTGACATGTATTTCTCCCAGACAACTGGAAAGGAAGGCTTTGGCTGAGCCAGAAAGATAAACAGTGAATACAAATGCTGAAAGTTGAAAGGGCGACCTAATAGGGTAGAAAAACCAAACATTGCTCTTGGCTTCCTATGAATGTTAACATTTTTCTCAGGTTTACACAGTGATCAGTATTTAACACTGGCTGATCCTTATTTTAAAACTATTGACATGAGCAAGCAATGTGGGGCTTACCATTAATGTCAGTGGGAACAGGCTCAAACAGCCATCCCTGCTCCAGCTTTGCACTGCCTCTTGGAGGGGGGAAGAAGTCAATGCTAAAAGCCTCCCAATGGGGCTATTGAAGTGAAAACCAAAAGACCTGCCAGTT
This sequence comes from Melozone crissalis, assembly GCF_028551555.1. Taxonomy (NCBI): domain Eukaryota; kingdom Metazoa; phylum Chordata; class Aves; order Passeriformes; family Passerellidae; genus Melozone; species Melozone crissalis. The sequence goes on from NW_026535790.1 coordinate 10,176,455, forward strand.
CTGTGGGAAGATTATTCCCTGTGGCAAAATGTGTGTGTTGAATAATCTACAATCCTGCCTTATTCTGCTTCCAGTTTCCTAACACTCTTGCAGAGCTGAGCTTTAGCACTTTCCCTTTTCCACTTCATTTTGAGGGATGCTGCTCTCAGTCCTACAACTAAACCAATGTGCTATCAAAAGGTGATCAGCAGCAACACAGAAGCCAGTGCATCATCTGTCCCTCCCTCTGTCTCTCCCTGGGGAATTAGGGAATTTCTTACCCTCCTGTTTCTCAGACTTGTGAAATGTTCTGTTCTGTAGGTAGCAAACTCCAGCACATCCTTTTCCTAAGGAAGCTCTGTTGCACAGCTCTGTGCTCACTCTTTCAGGCTCCAAGAATGCCAGCTAATAGACACAGTTTGCAGCTAAAGAAATGTTAAGCTGCTTGGTTTTTCTTGTCTGTGTGCTATAAATGGAGGAGGAAGGATTAAAACTTTACCCAGTCTGGAGGTAGCTAAACCTACTAAATATTGTATGACTGTCTTTGCCATCAATAATTCAAAGAACTTGAGTCCAAAATGACAAAAAATCTCCCTTGGACAGCTGTAGCTGCAGGCACAAGAGAAAGGTTTTGTGCCAGTTGTGGGCTTGGTGCTTTGTTGGCTGTAAAGGTTGAAGAACACCTGATGTCCCTGCAGTCATTAAAAGGAGAGAGAAGGGTAAAGCAGAATATTGCTGCAGAAAAGGCAAAGTACACTGTGGCATTTGCTAAAATTGTACTGGTAGATGTGAGGGTGCTGAATATCTGCTGCAGCACAAAGAATGCTGCCCTGAAATGCTGGATTAATTCAGGAATGTACCGAGCCCAATTATATCCCCTTTGTGCAGTGAGATCACCTGCTCCCTGATGTCCTTTAATCACTGGGCTGGGTGCAGAGACAGGAAGGTGGGACAGGGGTTTGTGTCACCTGTAGGACGCAGGTTTTGATCCATGTGCTCACAGTGCCAGAGCTGTGGGGTTATTTCAGCCCTGCAGGGCTGGCTCAGGGTGTGCACAGCGATTTTGGGCTCTGCTCTCCTCCCCAGCCTTTGCTATTGTTATATGGAATATAATATTGTTATATGGAATGTTATAACATGGCTGTCCCAGCTCCTGTGCACTTCAGCCTTGATGGCTAGGGTCTGTTGCATGTGTTGTCAGAGATGCACCACTTGTTTGTCTACTCCATTTTACTGAGTAAAACTACACCTGAGTGTCACAGACATGTTTTATGAAAAATCCTTTCCTTAGGATTTTTCCTCCTGAGAAGCTGAGAGGCCTAAGGAACAAAATGTAAACAATGGTTATCTGCTGCTGTGGAATGCAACAGGTGGATCTGTTGGATTGGTCTCATGTAGTTGTTTCTAATTAATGGCCAATTACAGTCAGCTGTCCGGCCTGTGTCGGTCAGTCACAAGCCTTTGTTATCATTCATTCTTTTTCTAAGCTAGCCTTCTGATGAAATCCTTTCTTTTATTCTTTTAGTATAGTTTTAATATAATATATAACATAAAATAATAAATCAAGCCTTCTGAAACATGGAGTCAACATTCTTATCTCTTCCCTCATCCTGGGACTCCTGTGAACACCATCACAGATGAGAGCCTGAAAAAACACCAGGGGGAATGGAATGAATTCTAGGGGGAATAAAAATTGCTAACTAGCTAGGAAACCTGTTGTTTTTCTGTTAAGAGCCTGATCAGGCTTCAGTCCTCCTTGGCTCAAAGATTATTTAACTGAGAACTAATTCCATGTTCTGAAACTTCGTTATTGACAGATGCAAATTTAATTTCCATCTGGAATGGGTTCATGAGTTGGCCATAAAAAATCCTGAGGTGATAAATTCAAGAATATTTTCCTTCTAATTCCCTCTATTTCTAGAATTTCAAATGAACTTTGTGCCCAAAAGAGCAGCATATTGAGTTCACAGCTGTAGTCTTCATCATCAGAAATTGTGAATTTCTGGCTAAAGTGAGCGGACCATGAAAGCCTCTTCTCATGAAATTTTCAGCCCAATTTTATGTTACTGCACAGCCTAGAGCAAAAATTTTTCTTTTCTAAAGTTCTTGTCTGAACTTCATTGATAAAAGTTTGGGTTTTTTCTTACTGACTACTAACTTGCAAACCTCCAATGTATATGTGAGCAATTCCATTAAATTTAAATATCAATGAAATTACTCAAGTGAATAACTTGAAAAGATCACTCCCTTTAAAGTGTGTAGATAAAATTCTGATCATTTCACAGAGCTCTGTTTGAACTCAATGACACTCCTGAGAGCAGAGAGTGAAATCTTGGTTGAACATGATTGACATTTTGATGCCATGTATTGTCTGACTTCCTCCAGCAGCTTCATAAAAAGCCCATAGAAGTAATAGGATCAGTGAGTGAGTGAGTGGAGCCAGTTCTCTCTCCATTTCAGGGTGAGAGTGGGTTCAGATTGTTCTCCTCCTTTGAGGTCCTGGACTGAGTGCTGTGAGGTCCTTTGTGATGCTGTCGGGGGTTATTTACAAACCATGAACGGGACAGGGCTGCTGTGGAACGGGCCTTGAGCTGTTTTATTTTTCAGCATTAGTCTCATTACATAATTATGACAATGGGAAGATGCCAGCAGCTCACATCCCAGGCAGCAGACCAGGAACTTAATGTTACAACTTACTTTATAAGCTTCTTGACCAATCACACAAAGCAGAAGCACATTGACAGCAGTTCTCTCCAACCACGATAAGCACACATACCTTTGGTTAAAACAGTGCTTGCTTATTTTGAATACAATACCTGCTTGTAAGCCTTAAAACACAACACACAGAGCTCCATTATTAAGCTTTAACCTTCCTAATATCTTGCTAGATAAACTTTTCTGTAGCTTAGAGAGCTATTCAAGACAAGCATTAATACACAGACCATTGTTCTATTTGTCTTCGCTTTTCTACACTTTAAATACTTTTTCTGCTGACCTATCTCATGGCTTCTGCTTAGCTCTAATCACAGTCCTGCTGTCTCTAAGGCCTGCCTTTTGCAGCTTTCCCAAAGCTCTCTAATTTTGTGGATTCCCACATCTTGGGCTTTAAGAAGGAATTGTTGGTGTAAATCATAGAACATCCTGAGCTGGAAGAGGAGACATGAGAATCTTAGAGTCCAACACCCAAACAATCCCAGCCTGGCCCTCAGAGCTTTGTCCAAAATGCTCCTTGAGCTCTGTTGAGCTGGTGCTGTGGCCCTGGGAGCCTGTTCCAGTGCCAAACACCCTCTGGGGGAAGGAGGTTTTATTTTCCTTGCTCTCCATCCTGGCCCAGCTCCATCCTTCCCTGGGGTCCTGTCACAGGGAGCAGAGGTTGGAGCTGCAGCCCCAGGAGAGCTCTGAGCTCAGTCTGCCCCAGGCTGGACAGACCAAGTGTCCTCAGCTGCTCCTTGTGGGACGTCCCCCCAAGGGAAGGATTTTGCCAGGATATTGCCAGGAACAGACCCTTGAAGGTTTCTATGTTAGATTGAAAAGTAATATGTTTAAAACTCAAATTGTCAAAGCATCCTCTTCAATATCCTTTAGAATAAGGCCTTTACTCCTGTTGGCACATTGCTGGCTTTTAAGTAAATCTGTGTTATGTGAGTAGCTGATGCAAAGAGCTGGTTTAATATGAAGCATTTTCGAGGTGGTTTAATATGAAGCATTTTCCTCTAAGCAACATGGCTAAGGATATAAGCAGTATATTTCCTTTAATGTAGCGGCATTATATATTTCACTTACATTTTAATATAATTATAGGTACAAATTGCTCACATTTGGTTTTATGAAGCCCTGAAAAGTTATGTCTTATGAGTCAACATGTAATTCCTTCTGCAAAAATTGCAGAATTATGCATTGAAGCTAAGTACATTGAATAATGGTAATTTACAATTGAATTCCCATGGATTTACATATTACAATCACATTAATGCTAAAGGAATCTGCAATATTGTCAAATAGGTTAATAATGGCTACTGTTAGCACTGAGAATACCAATGGAATTAATAATGTTTAACCATTTACCTTAAATGTATGCAAAATTATGCAGCTACCTTTTAATTACGAAATGGCAAAAATGTCATGGAAAGTAAAGGCTGGAAAGTGGATAAAATGTGTGTTAATGAAGGGTTACCCAAACACAACTCTGGGTTTTCCTAGGGAGTTCTGTTCATATCTGAAAGCTACTAAAAATTTAACTCCCTTGAAATTGTAGAATTTTTCTTTCTTTCCAATGTATTTCTTTTCATTTAGAGTTGCAGTTCTGCTGTCTGCTCCACTCATCTTTCTCATGCCTTTCTTGCAGCACACAGCGCCAGACTGACAGAATTATGCCCTTATCCATGTGTACTATCCTAAAAGTGCCTTTCCACCATTTCTTTGCTGTTAAAATCACGAAGTCCTGTAAGAGACTCCCAGTGACTTTGGGCTGGTGCATAAATAACTCATCTTTCTTCATTCTAATCTTTCCCAAAACATTTTGTCCATGGGGAGGAAACTTTTGAAATAAGCAGCCATTAAATAGATGTTGAGAAATTTATGCTCTTTGGAGATTGAGCCTTAAATGTGGACACAATGTGGACAAAATACCCTTTGTGCACTGTGGTGTCAGACAGGACCTCCCTGTGCTTTGGAACCTCCTGTGCAGGCATTGATAGAAAATCAATGCCTCTATCTATCAATAGAGGCATTGATTATCTGTCAACCTCCTTTTGGGCATTGATAGAAATAGAATTTTCTTCTCTGGACTGGGATGAGGCTACAGAATCCTTCAAGCAGAGGTGGTGGAGCCCCAGTTCCCCAGCTGGACAGGGTTTATCCAGCTGCTGCATGGACCTGTCCAGCCTTGAGCCCATCTCAGAGGGCAGTGAGGATTTCTCCTTTGGGAGCTGTGTCTGAGTGAGGATCAGGGGCTCCCACAACAGGGAAACCAACACTGATGTGCCAACCTGCAGGTGTGTGCAGGTTCCTGCTAGCTCTGATGCAGTGCTGGCACTCAGCCCCTGTGCCTGAGTGTTCACGTGTGTGCCAGTGGAGAGATGTGAAAAACTGGCCCATATAAACTAATTTATGAGTTGGGGTGGAAAGCCTTACTTAGGTCTCCTCTAAGAATAAAATGCAAATACATTCAGGAGAGCATGGAAAAGGGAAATAAATGGCACTCCAAATGAGTGAGGCCTGTTATTTGTACAGGCATTAATATTTAACTGTCCTTTTTCACAGGCTATTACAGCTTGAATTTGTAAGATGTCAAAGTTTTCTGCTTTGGATGAAACATAGATTTGATCCTGGCAGACTCTGAAATGTGCTCAGGTTTTATTTTCCCAATCACAATACATGCAGTGTATTTGAGACGTGTTTAAAGCTGCAAAGCATCCAGCTCTGAGCCTTGGCTCTGCATTTCATCCTCTTTGATTAGCTGGGGAAAACAGCCTCCTGTAAAAGATGGGGAGGTTTTGGTGTGCTTTTGTTTTGGTCAATGGTATGTGGGGAGGATCTATTAATGCTTCAGTCAAAGCAGGAACTGATTTTTGTTAATTGTTTCAGCCCTTTTGAAGTGGATGACCACATCCATAAAACAAGGGGGTTGAACAAAACGTTGAGAATTTCTCCCTGCTTTTAAAAAGACATGGGGAAAGGATGAGATAGGAAACATTTGTTTCTTCCTCTGTCATTTGGAGTGAATGATTGCTGTCATACAAAAAGGGGATATGGAGAATGCCTTACTGCCAAAAGTTGGTCTTAAAAAAAAAATAAGGGAAAATTAGGATTTTGTGTAAAAAAATTAATCCATGACACAGCCTGGTCTCTGTGTGAGCAAATGGCTAATAAGCCACTTCCAGAAAACAGTTTGCTTTCTTTAGCAGAAAAACAAAAACATACTTAAGCTTGGATTAAGGACAACCTTTTGGTGAACAGGAACAGTGTAAGGAAAAATATTCTAGTCAATTTGCACATTTTATGTGGATCTGTCTAGAAGGTGGCTGTTACAGGAAGATAAGGATTCTAATTTTGTAATTGAGTGCACTCTGAAAAGACAATTAAGAGCTAACGTGATAAGTAATTGTAAATTATAACAGCAGAAGAAACCCGATTCACAGTTCTCTGTGGAAACTGTATTTGTGTATTCAAATGATGCATCTGTACTTTTATTTTCCATCCATGTACATTTGATTTAATAAAGCTAGAAAAAGATTTCTGTATGGTTTGGTTTTAAAAAACGGGAATTAAAAAAATGCAGATGCATCTCACTCAGCCTCATGCTAATCTCAGAGCAGTGCTGGAGCTGTGCTAGGTAGGATTTGGCAGCTCTGCCACTTATGAAGAATTATATGGGTATGGTGCCTGCTATCCATAATCTTATGGGTTTTACAGGATTTTGATCTATGTCTCTTTGTCTGGGATAAATGCCCGAGCCAGTGGAGAGCAGGAGAAGTTTGAGTGCCTTTGTTCAGGCAGGAGAACCATGCTGGGTGTGTCTGTGTAAATCCTTCTGTGCAGCTGCAGGAGCAGCTCCTGCACCGTGGGGCTGGGGCTGCAGGCTAAGGGAGGGTGATTCTATCATTATGGTGCTGCCTCATTGCCTGGCACAAATGTGCTGCTCTGGGCTTTCGCCTTCAGCCAGCTTTCCACATGCTGCTGCTTCTATTGCTGATGGTTAAAGCAGTGACAATAATTTCATTTCAGCAGGGAAGTGCTGTGGTTTTTGGGGAGATGAGTGCTCCGTGCCCATGGGCAAGGTGTCCCAGCTGCTCCAAAGCTGCTCTGCTCTCTCTGGGTCTGCTCTGGCACCCTGCAGAGGGTTTCTGCTGTAAAAAGGTGTTGTAACACCTACCTCATTACACTTGCTGCTGCAGGCAGGCTCAAAACCTTCCAGGAGCCTCTGTCAAACACAGGTGGAGCAGGCATTACTTGAGAAAAATGTTTGTGATATCTTTTCTGCACTCTGGATATTTGACTTTGTTTCTTTTCATTCTGCTTGATTCCATAAATGAACTACTTGAGCACCTTCTCCCAAGGGTCTTAGCATAAAGTAGTTAAACGTTCTCAGGGAGCTGAAAGTTTATCATTAAAAAAAGCAAGGGCTCTACTTTCTCACCCTCTTAAGCCCTGTCATGGGGCTGCTCCAAAGCTCCAGTGCTCAATAAGTGACCAAGGAATGAGCTGGGAATGTTTGGGTGGGAGTGGGGAGGCAGTGTGACACCCAGCTGTTACAGAAGATTTTGTGTCAATAACTGACTAAGGAATGAGCTGGGGATATTTGATGGGAGTGGGGAAGCAGTGTGACACCCAGCTGACCCAGAATTCTGCTGCAGCAGCAGTGCAGCAGTCCTGCGGCTGTGTGCAGCTGCCCCATGCAGGGCGGCTCTGCTGCTCCTGCACACAGAGGGGTTTAAGGGCAGCCCCCATGGTCATAACCCTGCTGGGCATTTTTCCACCTTCTTATGGCTCTTTTTCTAGGGATAATTCCTGGATCTTTGTTTATGGTGCTGTTAAACTCATTTAAGGGAAATTCAGTTTTTAAAAGGGATATTTCTATGCTTTATTATGCTGATTTAATCAGTTCAATGTGGGTCCATTTTGAAATCATATCATTATTCAGGACTTTTAAAAATTTTCTTGTAATTTATTCTAACTGAAGTGTTGATCTGATTTTCATGAAGTTAAAGCTCTTGGATTTTTTTCAAGTTTAGAAATAACAAATATTTTGAATTCTTGGTCTACAAGGACATTTTGGAAAACTTTTACCCTATTTACCACATGTTGCTGTAACTCCATAAAGTTTATGGAGTTTTTGTATGCAACCACAAAATCTCTAAAAGTAGCTGGTTACATGCAGTTTGTTGAAATATCTTTTGCTTTATCCTTATCATAAAAACTGTTCTCTAAGAATCTGGTGGCAGCAATAATTATTAAATTAATGAAAGTGTAACTTTTTCTCTTGTCTTTTTAAATGTCATGGCCTTTTTCAGGACACATTAATAAAAATACTTTTTGAAGTGTCTGATTTATGAAACTGTCAAAACAATTAATAAATTTACTGAAAGGGAAAAGAACATGTAAACAAAATTAAATACTTGCATGAATGACCTGATGTTAGGTTTAGGAAAGGACCCATAAGAAATTATGCTTGAGTTTTGGAAAGAAACAAAGAGTAAAATTGCTCTGGAGTTCTCACACTTGCAGCCAAGTTAAAGTCTGAAAGTTATTTCAGAAAACAAAACCATTCTTGCGTAGGGAAGAGGGAAACTATGATCAGTTTATCACTGCTGAATTCAGCCTAATGCTTAAATCAGTCAAAGCTGTCATATATTACTCCTCTCAATTTCTCCTGTCTATAGACTCAGAGCAGCTTCAGATACAGCAGTGCCAATTTAGCAGGTGCTAAACCTACAATAATTCTGTGTATCAGCACTTTTTTCACTTGATAATAAAACTCCCACACCAGTGGAAGCTGCTGGTACACGGAGACTTTAGTGCCACCATAAAAACAGCATTGTAGGAAAACTGCCTTAAGGTGAGAATGGATGAGTGGTTTCAAAGTTGTTTTACAGTGCCTCTAAACAGAGCCAGGATGGGATTCCGTGCAGAATCCCAAATGTTATCCTTCTCTGGAGTTGTGTTGATATAGTGTGAAGGACCATGGTGTGATTTAGTTGAGAATGTGCTGCTGTGTTGCAATTTGCCACAGAAAGCCAAACTTTCTGGCTATTGCATATAGTTCTCAGTTCAAAGCTCACTAAACTGGTGTTTATTGGCAGTAACTGTCCTCTTAGCAGGCAGTGCTCTCCAAGCTTGCATGATTTGTTCTCGTGCCTTTGGGGTCTCTTCTGGTGAATATTCACTGCAAGGAAAATGAAGTAAAGCAAGAGTGAAGAGCTGCTTGTGCTAAAATGAATTAAAACTTCCAGGCAGACTTGGCTACAAGAAATTGATACTTAGGAAAGCTTTAGAAATCCCAAAGTGATTTACCAAGCTGGGACTGCTAACCCTGATTTTGGTTATTTCTTGAGCTGACCTCAGAATATTTCAAAGGTGACTAGCTTATATTATTAGTAGTTTGGTAGTTTTGTTTCTGTAACTATTGACAGACTCTATCCATACAGATAAGAATTCAGTAGGAACACTAATACAGGCTTTGCAGCCTGCCCTGGGTGTCTGGAAAGGAATAAATACATAAATTCCAAATGTGCAGTTAGCAGGATATGCAGATATATGCAAAGCAGATAAAAAGCCATTGTCATCTTTCAACGAGCAGTGATATTAAACAACACAAATACTGTGTTGCTCTGGAAATCAGGTTTTAGTTTAGATTATTGAAATTGGAGTCTACTTTATTTCTGTGCAAATGCTGAGATTTTTCTGTTGAATGTCACTGATTCCATCAAATATAAATCCTGACCTCCAACAACATCCAATCAGGCACTAAGTGGGGATGTGTTAACATATATGAATCCATAGCAGCATTAAGGTTTTGCATGTCTCCTTTAAAAACTAGGGGCAGATTTGTGCCTGTTAAATGATTCCTATTGAGTTAGTGTAATGAAAATTACATGAGTCTTTTGGTGACTATTATTGAGTATCAAAGCACAAGTCAGTGAGGCTCTTCTGCAGCTGAAGTCAGAATAAAAGAGGTTGCAAGGGTGCTGTTCATAAATACGTGCAGCAAGGTTAATCAGAAGAATTTTTTAAATATATATCAGTCTCATTTGACCCAGACAGACAAAATAAACCCCAACAAAACCCAAATCTATCAAAATGTTGTTCATTAATATTATCCCAATTCCTGCTGATGAGGAAATTGCCATGGGTACCTCAGAGCTGGGCCATTGCTTTTCACCAACACTAATTCATGAAACTCATCAAGGAGCACTTCACTATTAAAACCTGTGTTGATTGTAGAGTGATTTAATTACATTCAATTAAATATCTCTTGCTTAAAAAGAAAAAAAATTCATTCATGAGAAGAATTGCAAATCTCATCTAAAAATGATACTGAATCTGATTCCTCTGGGACATTCTGTGCATTCAGAGGAGCTATCTGGGGTACAGGCATATTGTTTATTAAACAATAATAGCTCTATTAGTTCTTTTTCAAGCAGGTAAAAGCCTTCTGGCAGTTTTACAATGCTGAAATTCCTGTCACGTTCAGAACCTCTCACAGGAAACTAAAATGTCAGTATGAAATTAAGCATTAAAATTTAAAGGGTTTGTCAAGATACTGCACATTCAGATTCTTGTGAAAAAATATATATATTATCACACATGCACTCACATAAATATATGTATTCCAAAGGAATGCCCAAATTCTCTTGTGAAGAGATATAATTATGAATGTATACACAGATAATAAGAAAATCATGATAGGGAGTTCACTGATTCCCATACTTTTTTTTTATACTCAAATTCTTAAACCTAGCTGCCTAATTACTATGAAACTTCTATTCTTTTCTACAAAAATAATTGCAGGAAACTTAGACTAAGGATTTGAAGCAGCACAAATTACCTTGAGTCTTTGATGTAGTGTTTGTTTGGAGCTGGTGCTCACTAGAGGGATGTGATGCTCTGGGTAAGGCACAGATGAATTCCCCTCTGCAGAGCAGCCACCAGCTGCCTTTCTTACAACTTTAAAAAACAATCACTCACTGCCAAGCCAAGAAAACTCATTAGTATGTTCATTACCCAAACCAGGAGTTAATAAAAAAGGGAGTGGACTTTTGGCTATATAAAATTTTAATCCACTGCCACCCTCCCCCTGAAAAATAACCCAAACCCAAAAAAACCTAGCATCATCAAAAGAAAAAGCAACAACAACAACTCAGAACCCAGACAAGCCTTCTTCCCTTAGAATTCAAAGGGGTTTATGTTTCTAATAGCTTTAATTAAAAAGTTTCTCTGTGTGTTTAACAGGTTCTGTCAATCTCCTAATAATTAGCTGTGCCTCAGACAGGACCCTGTTTCTCACTGCTCACCTGCTCCTGGTGTCACTGCAATGAAAAGCAAAAGCCCATTTCACCCAACCAGGGGTCACCCATGGTTTTTAACCATGTGGGGCTCCTCTGCTGTGCCTGTCCTTTGTCACCAGGTCAGAGCACCAGGCTGCTGCTGAGGGGGTGGCATTGGGACTGATGGGCTGGGTGTGAGGGTGTGGTGCTTTGTCCTGGCTAAAAACATTAATTTGTGTATGTGTCATGATCCCACTGTAAGAATAGAAAGTATAGGTGATAAAAAATCCTTGCCAGTTTGAAAGCTGCTTATTAAAATCAGTCATAGACATTTTGGATGGATCTTTGGAAATTGATCTCTTATGCCTGTCTTTTGTTTTATACTTTAAATTTCACCTGGACAAAGTATCTCTGGCTTTTAATGGATGTTTTTAAAGAAAAGTTTATTAAACTAGCTACATTTCCTTTCAAATGACCTACTAATCTTTTTTAAAAAATCAACATTACATGTTAAGATACTGTAGTTGCTCCTGATGCTGTAGGCCTCTATTTTACACCTGAAAACATGAATCCCATGAATATAACCCATTATCATATTGTGATTCCCTTAAAAACGGAATTATGAGCCCAGTCATTGCTGCCCTTGATTTATTGAAGCACAATGCTCATCCTCAGAGTTGAAATAGCTTTAAAGAAGTGAAAATGAAGTTTTCCCTAAACTATGAAAGACAAAGTGGTAAGATTTTTTTTCTGTTTATATCTTTTTTTTTTTTATGGAAGGAAAAGAACCAAAATTTTTCTAGAAACTATCATGAAAATGCTCTATTGGGCATGGTGAGTGTTGTAGGTAAGAGTTAAACAATGAGATTGGAGCTGGTGGCACTTTATGGCCTGTGTAGGGCTTGGGAGCAGGGTGTGACAGGAAAACTCTCCAGCCTCTTACATTTTAGGCCACACAGAGATAAAGTTTCATGGAAAAACATTTTCAGTGCTGTGTGAATTTCAGTGCTGTGTGATTCCTGTGAGCACTCTCAGAGTTTCTGTGTAACTTGGCTGGAGCTGTTGTTTGCCATGATTTTCTGCTCACACTGAGCAAGGAGGAGACACCAAGGGTCAGAATGGGACTGGGAGGTGGCAGCCGTGTCCCAGGGCCACCTTGTCACTCACAACATGAGTACGTGGGTATTCGCAGGCAAATGGTTTTTCTGAGTAATCACTTGGGTGATGAAGGTCAGACTGTGGCACTGAAAGTATGTCTGGGTATTGAATGGATTAAACTGGTTGTGCTGGAAAACAAAGAAAAAAATCACTTCTAGAGGTGCCAACAATGTGACAGGATTTTCCTAAAATTTTCCCAAACAGTGACTCTATTTGGAGCCTGAATTTTCAGTCCAGAGTAAAAAGCAGAGGGAGGTGGAAGAGGAACACTGTTCTAGGTGACAACTGGTTATTCCCTGCTAACAACAGGTTTATGTTAACATATTTTAGTTTAATAGGGTTTTTAAATGCCAGCCAATTACTCCTTGGTATTATTAGTGTTTTAGCACTCCAAACATAAATTAGAGTATATTAAAATTTGAAGCTCTTGTATGGCTATGCAGGTTATTTGTTCAGGGTTTCACAAGCATCAATTTGGTTCACACATCTAATTATAATCATCATATCAAGAGTGTATGGAACGTTCCAGCACATGAATCTCTAATATTGAGTAATTCCTTATAAAAATGAGGCAGCCCATATGGGTGAACAGATGAAATGCTGATAAACACTGTGAAATAGAGCAGATGCATGAGTTATACCAAAGGTTCCTCACTCCTAATATTTACTGTCCATGAGGAGAGAGAACTAATTTATTGCACCCATCTTAAATGCTCTGCACTAAATATAGCAATGGCTTTACAAACCAGAATTACCCAAGGTATTTCTATAGATGGTGATACTGTTTGAAGGGATTTTTTTTGTGGGTGATGGTGTAATGGTTAAAACAATCATGTAGGGTGTGTTGGATTGCCACCCTGGTGAATGTCATCTAAATAATGGAGCAGAATGTTACTTGGACAGTGCTCTCTGTAATGACTTTGTTTCTATTGTTCAGAATAATTGATGTAAATTGAACAATTTTGTGTAATGTCTATTGCAGCTGGAGAAAACCATTTGCTTATTCCAGCCTAAGCATATGCATTTTGGTGTTTATGAATGACTTTATTCATCCATAATGAGTTGCTTAAGGCAAATATAGTGGATGGGTACATAGTCTCTCTTGGCTTGTAAAGAAGAAAGGTTCATGTGTTTGAAGTGTTTGTAAAACTTAGGTTTTGCCTGATTTGGTTTTGTAATAAGGCCCAGTACTTTGGAAGATGATACAGAATTTTATGAGAGTTTTGGTGGCAATAGCATCATGATGTAGGAGCAACTTTGCTCCCTCTTCCCTGGCCCCTGAGCTCGTTGGGCTTTGGGATCTGGCACCCTGAGTGAATATTTCTGTTTTATCACTTGCAGTTGCTGCCTCTGCAGCCAGGGCTGAGATGCACTTGAGGGCAAAGCAGAGCTGCATCTTTTATTCTTTGCATCTTTTATTCTTTGCTACAGTGAGAAAAGGCTTAATTAGTGAAGCCCAGTGCCTTTGTTTGGACCTAAGTGGTCACACACCTGTTCCCATAGGTAACTGCATATTGTTTTAAGGCTAGATTAAGCTTCCATACATTTCCTTTTAACAACAATACTGCAATGTCTTATGGTTTGGCACAGGCAGGTGTTAAGATTACAGGTAACAGAGATGGAATCTGTGGTTAATTCTGCTCTTTTAGAGTCAGAGGAAGCTCAGGCTGCCTTCCAGCAGCCAGACACAGACTTCTTAATGCAATAATCTGATTGACTGAATTCGATATTGTTCATGAAGGCTTCTTTGCCACAAAATTGGAAAGGGTGTTTTGGGATGTAGATATTAGAAGTGTCTCACAGCACACCCAGATAGTGTTTCTATAAGCATTAGAGTCAGCAAGATTTATTTCAAAGATACAGCTTATTGGAGAAAGCCACCCTATTAAATGTCTGTTACCAGTGATGGCATTCTGGAAATGGATTTGGTTTTACTCAGCAAAGAAATGAAACCCAGATTGTTATATACAGGCTACTGTAGGCACTGATTTCTTAGCATAAAGACTGCTTGGTTGCTCAGGATTATTAATGTTTAGTTAAAATATGTTGAGTGAAAAGGTTGATCTGTCCAAATGATTTGCAAGGGAAAGAGATGAAAGTGTGTTTTATCAAAGTTAATGCAAAGCAATGGGGAGATAACTTGTGAATAATTTATTCATGAAACTCCATTTTTGTTCATAAATTTCTTGCAAACAGGTGGCAATAGTCTGATGCATTTGAATTTCTTTTTATAACTTATTTGACTAATTCTTCATCAGAGGCTCACTGCTAAGCTGGAATTTTGTGTAATTTGAGCAATGTTGATTGGCTCACCTGAGTCACTGCAGATCCTGCTCCCCGATGAGAGACGTGAAATTCCTGGTGCAGAGCTCTCCATTCAAACCCTGCCTCATTCCCTGTGCTATTTCCCCAACTCACTGCATGGAGATGATGCTTTTATCTGGGGGCCAGCTGGGGATCAGCAGAGCAAAAGTAATTAAACTTGATGTGCAGGAGAGGGAATGTCTTTATTTCCAGTCTTTACAGCTTTCTCTCAAGGTGGAGACGGGTGAGAGGCACCAGGGCTGGGCTGGGGAAGCACCAGGGACCCCATCCTCAGAGCAGGAGGGATGGGGAGAGGCCATGGAAAGGGTAGTGCCCCATAAATGTGTCAAATTGCAGGGTCTCAATGCTTTGTAAACCACACCAAAGTGCAAATGCTGCTCCCAGTGCACAGGTATCAGCTCCTCATGGTGTAAATTGTGATGGGGATCAAAAATGTGCAGGATTTCCTCCCATTCTGAATAGCAGAGTGGCTCCCAGAGCTGGACTGCTCTCAGTGCCTCTCTCCTACCCCATTCTGAAGGCAGTGGGGCCTGGAAAGTGCTGCCTCACACAGGGTGGAGGGCTGTAGACAAAACCACTGGCAGCACTTTGACTTTTTTAATGAGCATTTCCCAATGCTCACTGATTTTCTGCTTAATTTGCACCCTGCAAAATAAAGCCATAATCTGGCACTTGTTCCTGGGAGCCTTGCTGCTCCTTGTGCCAGGCAGTGCAAGGGGAAGGACAGCAAAGAGCCTTTTCTGACCTGCTCAGGTGTGACAGCCCCCTGCTCCATCACTGTGCCTGGCAGCCTCTGGGTCCTGGCAGTGTGCTATCCATGTGCTGGAATGTCATTTGGAAGATCAATGGGACCAATTTTCTCATTAAAGGGAAAAACAAAAAGAGCAGATGATGTCAGAATACTCCTTCAATTGGTCTGGTTTTGGTTTTTTCCCCCCTCTAGTAATGTGTGCACAATCTTTTACGTAGAGCACACTCTGTCATACCAGGTTGTTTACAGCTACTTCCATATAATATTTAATAATAACTCTGTCAATATCGCTGGAGAGATGTATGTTTTGCTCTCCTGGAGACATTTAGGAAGTGTTCAGGAGTAAGTAATATTTCCATAATCTAAATTCATGCTCTACCCAAGAGGGCTGTGTCTCAGGTACACAGAATTATGTCTCACAAAATATGTTTATTGCTATAAAGATGTTGCTATATCTTTTTTTATAGTTCAGCTTTTAAGCTAAGTAATGATGTATAGCTGCTTACACCAACATAATAACAATTCTTTCACATTCTTCATTCTTACAATCTTTTCCTCTCCCCTTTAAATGTACTCATTGAGGGCTCTGTTAAATGAATTCTCAGTGACATATTGGTAGCAGTTTCTCTTTTAAAACAAACAAAAGCAAACCAAGAAAAAAACCCAATGTTCTACTTGCTGAAAGTGTTGCCAAAAGAGATGAGACAGCATAAAACAAAAGCCTCCCCTGAAAGGATTTTTCTTTTAAAATTCACATCTTAAGAAAACAATTCTGACATAGGAAGAAATTAAATAAAATAAGAATTAATTTCTACACCTTTGAAATGGGATTACTGTAGAATTTTCTCAGTAATATTTCACTTTTTATTTCAGTGACAAATGTGAAACTTTGAGACCAGGTCTTCAGGTATCATAAAAGGGAACAGCCAGTACTTGACTTGTGCTTGTGTAGCAGTTCTGGATCATCCTGAGTGCAATAACTACCAAGGTTCAGAAATCACATGGGAAAAATCTTTCCCTTTTAAGCAAGGAAAGAAAACTGAGTGGTAAAAAGAAAAGGACTGTCTGTATTAAAAAAAAAAAAACAAAACACCATCTTCCTTATCTGACAGTCAGTGTCTTTCTCACCAGTTGGGCTAAACCAGTTTTTAGATTATTTTTCCCCCTTGATGAAATCAGTGAAATGGCACCTACCAAGCTGCCTTGGTCATGGTGGCCCGTGGGTTTGGTGACTTTTTGATGCAATTGGGATCTTATGAGGTGTTTGTGTGAATTTCCCTGTGAGTCTCAGCAGGAGGCTATGGCTGGTTGGGGATAGCTGAATTTATATGCATATTTCTACCTTCAGCACAATTTCCTCCTGGAGATTTATTCAGCATAAATATTATCTTGGCTCTGCTGCAGCTGTTGTGTGGCTGTGTGCTGGGTGGTGAGGAGGCAGATCCAAGATGTGGCACCCTACCGCAGCCATCCCAAGGTATAATTCACATTTTGTGGCTTATTTTCACACAAGGAAATCTGGATTTTGAAGTGCCGGTGCTGCAGTGTGATGCTCCTGTGTGCACAGGAGCTTGGGTGCTAAAGCCCAGAATAAAACCATGATTTCCTCAGCACCAGAGCAGCTGCTGGTGCCTTCTCACCCTGAAATCCTCAGCAGAGAGGTGATTTCTTCTTGTTTCAGTGCTGCTGCTGTCAGAGGTGACCTGAGGTCCTTCAGGTGTCCCAAAGTGGCACCTTTGGGAGAGGATTCCCAGCAGCTGGCACACTCAGAGCAGGGTGTGTGACAGCAGCACAAATCTCACTCCTGAGGCAGCTCCTGGAAATGGAAGAGCTTTAACTGACAGTGTTTTCAGCAGCACAGGCCCCAGGGAGTTTCAGACAAAGGAAATATTCCATGAGACTTTAGGAAACAGAGTCCTATTCAATTAGTCATATTTTCACTCGGTTTTCATTTCTTGAGATTTGCATAAATTGCTTGACACGGGCTTGGTTTAGTTTTGAGGATTGTTGTATGATTTCTTTTGTTTAAAGGATGTTAGAAATGCTGTTTGAAATGGTAACTCTGCTGTGAGTTTCAGAGGGGCTGGGGACTGCCTGGAAGTCAGACAGAGCTGGGAACTCAAACCCTCAGGCAAACCCTTAGTTCTCATGTCCATCATTAAAATTGGCCTGTAAATAGCTTAAGGGCACGCAGAAGGCAATTTTTTTCCCCCCTTATTTGCAGGAATATGCACATATAATTCAGGAGAGTGATAGACAGAGTGAAAAGGAGAAGCCAGGTAGCACAGGATACTAAAATCCTTTAGAGGGAACAGAAGTGAGGGGTGATGATGCTGCTACCAAACCACAGTGGTTTGATATAGGTGCAAAGCACCTAGAATATTGCATCACCATCTATTTATTTTGTAACCTAGTTGGTTTGACAAAACCACCAGTTTAATCCTTTTAAAAATGGCATTATTTTGGCTTTCAGGTGCTTGATGTCTGTATCATCTGTGACATAGAGCCATCATGCTTTTCTGTTTTGTGTTTTCATTGTCAGAAGAAGAAAGTTTTGTGGTTGACACTTTTCAGTGTAGGCATGAGGAGCAGGAGTGGTTCTGGGACAGCTGTGCTGGCACCAGCACAACCAGAGAACACCTTGTTGGCCAAGGTAACGCTCCTTTGCTGTAGGAACATGTTAAAGGGGGTTTCTTGACAGACAGGATGGGGAAAGAAGAGAGATACTTGAGATGGAAAGGGCTTGTTGGAGAACAAAGAGAGGCCTCAGGTTTCCAGACTGATCTCCTCTTGGATTCATCCCACTGGTTTGGTTCAGGAGAAGGAAACCCTGAGCAGTCACGGATGTGAAAGGGGTCAGTCCCTCTCCTGTGGGAGATTGTTAAGAGGATTTTCTTGCCCAACACAAGGGAGCCCTGGAGGGAGATGTCCTAGATGTGCACAGACTTCCTTGGGTTGTTTGGAAAATGAAGGCTGCCTTGGCTATCCCCAGGAGACAGCAATCTCCAAGTAAGAGACATATGTTAACACTGTCTATTTTAATATTGTCTTTCTGTTATGTCTTGTTCCTACTGGGAGAATAAACTATTTTGAGTAAGAGCAGATTCTTTGTTTATGGCACACAGCAGGAGGAGCAGCCTGTACCCCACAGCCATGGAAAACACAGGGGGCTTGTAGGACATGGCATGGAGTGGTGGAAGGATCAAAGGTAGAGACAAACAAAGAGAAGAGCAAATAACTTTGAAAACAACAATTGTTTGCATGGCCCAGTTCTGAGGCCTCACAGAGCACTCACCAGGTGAGATGGATTTTTTATCCATGGAGGTAGCATGGAAATAATGGGTCTCCTCTGCTCCCAACAGCCATGCCATTTTTGCTTGTTGGTTTTCAAACTGGGTTTCTCTATTTTATGAAGGATAAATTTTAAAATAGAATAAGGCAAATGTATTTATTATTGCAGAACAAATGCAAATATCATGCCTTAAAATGCTGCTGCTTGTTTATGTGTTATGATCTAATTATTTAAGAAACTGCATCTAGCTGTTATTGCAGTGTGTTGAGGCTTCCTAGTGGAAACCATAAACATTCTTATGATCCCCCCTACATTTTTCTAACACAGCAATATCTATTCCTGAGGAAATTTGGAAGTTATTAGTAATTCTTGGAGTTTTTTACTTGCTTTTATGGATGGTAGAGCTGTGCAAGAATCACCAGAGCTTGCCTTGCTTTTTCTGTTCTGGTAAATTAAAATCCTGGTATTCCAGCCATGGAATGACAGAACATTTGGGATGGCTTAGGAAGTGTTTTCACAATATCTCAATCTGTAAACTGCTTACTGTGCAAAAGGCATCTTCCCATGCACTCTGGGCAAGCAAGAGCCATGTAGGTTAGGATTGGTTTAGTTCCTGTGGTCTGACACGGGTGCAGGACAAACCAGAAGACCCTTGGGTGTTGCAAACTGCACATCAAGGCTTGCACAATGTAAAACTTTCCTGGATGATTTGGATGTTTTTCATAGGCCAGCACAGGAGGCATCTCCCTCTAACCATGTTGTAAGAGATGGGGGATGAATAGCAATGAAAGAGGAGTTCCTGTAAGTCATAGAAAAGCATTTGAGAAGCAAACTATCTTGGATTTTGGCTAAAGTATTTGTGACTCACAATTTAAAGAGAATTATTTCCTGGTATGAAGCTCAAAATTTTCAGAAGATATTTTCCAGGAAGGGTGTATTTGTATTCAAGTAGGATTTGACTGCTGTAGAAATAATGGAAACAGGATATATGTTTGCTCCTGTGTTATGGCACTTTAAATTGTTCTTCTTTGTGATCTTAACACCAGAGAGAGATTAGCAAATTAAACAGGAAATCTCTGTGCAAAGCACAGCAGAAGTCTCTGTGTAGATTTGTTATATTTCCAAGTTAGGGTGGTCTCAGGGGTGAAAAATCAGCTTACAGCAGCACAGAGTACCCTTAATGAAATTGCATGTGTCAACCTCAACACCCTGATTTCTAATGCCTGAACTGTTGTTGAAAGATTAGAGCAGGAAAAGAGAAAGGAAAGCCAAAGGAGAGATGAATGGGGAAAAAGAGAAGGATGAGGCAAAATAGAAAAAATTTAGTATTAGTATTAACAATATTCTAGATGAACATAAGATGTTGGTGAAAAAACAGTTAATCATTTCTTGTGGAGTGTCTTCCTGAGAAGAATGGAAGCTGAAGAGTGCATGGTGTCCTGAGCTAATGCTTGAGCATAGAGGCCATAATTAAATATGGAATCTGGCTCTCATCCAAATGAGTTTGGTACCACCAAGCACCACCATCTATGGAGCTGATCAAATGCAATGCCATTGTCATAATTCTGGTGCCAGGCACGGATGAGAAAAGATGCATTGTTTTTGCCTGAGGTATGTGGCACTTGTGTGGCTGGTACTTACTTTTTACAAACAGGCAGCATCATAATCAACTTTCATTAACAGTAATGCTGACTGTTGATTTAGCACAAAGAGTATTTCGATTAAGTTTAGCATTTTGGATAGGACATGATAATTATCTGGTGTTGACATTCAATTTTGTAGGCCTGAAGTTTACAAACAAATCCCACATCTTTGTTAGGCATATTAGCAATTGAAATACCCTCCTAAATCACTGTCTGTATAAATGGTAAATCTCTGCAATCAATCCTTCTTTTCTTTGAAAATAATTTTTGGAGGAATTTACATAATTGGCCATGCTTGATAAAGTCTAATGTATAATGTTGTCTTTTAAATGCACTGCTACCTAAAATCATGATGAAGTATCAACATGCAGGAGGTAAATATAAAACAAGCATTTTGTAAAGGATGCAGGTGATCTCATGAGGTGAGAAATGGCTTCTAGTGGTGTTATAATTTGAAGTGTCTTGATGTAGGCATTTTGCTATGAAGGATGTAAGAGAAAAGGACAGAACTCAATCACATCAAGAAGCTTTGATTTTTACTGAACTTTGAAGTGAAATTTATGCTGAAAAGTGCTTTTAATATACAGTGAGGGTGCTGGAAATGAATGTCTTCACTTTTGATGCAAATGAAGAGCTCACTGTATAGGGTCTGGACCAATGCCTGGGCTAATGAAATTACTGAGGCCTGGGTTCCTCTGGAGCTTGGTGGTGTCCCAGCTGCTGCCCTGCCCTGCAACCTGCCACAACTGAGTCAGGCAGCAGGACTGCACCTGCAAATCCTCTGCAAGGTCATGCTGGAGCCATGTCCTGCTGCTGTTTCCATTCTGTGTGGCAAGGCCAGCCCTGTCCCCCTCTCCAGCCTGTGCTGCAAAGCTGTCACTGTGAGCTCACCCACACCACTGTGGCCAGGCCCATGTTCCTCACCACGACAGGTTTGAGACCAAAGCTTTGGTGAGGCACCAAGTGCTGCTCCTGTCCTCTGATGAGCTGTTTCAGAGCAGGCAAACCCCACCATGACCCCACTCCATCAGTGGGACAGGGCATCCTGGGAGTGCCCAGAGGCTGTGCCAAGGAACTGACCCTTGGGTACACACCCCACAGGTACCAAACTCGTTTGGATGAGGGCCAGATTCCATATTTAACTACACCAGGAGAGGTGGATGTGCCTGGTGCTTGCCTCTCCTTTCCCTGGGGGTTTGGAAATAGGTGTAATGAGGGATATCTGCTTCCCAGTGTCCTCTGTGCTCTGTGGGATGGATGTCCTATGACCTCATCTCTGCAGGTGCTGTGATGTGGTCACTGTAAAATGCCTGCCTTGGGCTTTCATGGTAAAAAAACTGTTGGAAAGTTTAGGAATATGTATTTACCCTCTTTAAATAGTGGCATTTACCCACTTTAAGTAGTGACATCTGCTACACTGAATGCTGCTGTTATTCCAGCAGTTTCTTTTGGGAAGTTACCATGAGTATCTTCCAGCACCCTGGCCATTTCTGAAGGCACAACTCCTGGGTCAGAGCTGACTAATGGAATGTGAGTAGTGATATGTAATGCCCTCAGCTGGCAATTGTTAAGTAAAGGAGCTCAAATAACACTGCAAGTGTGATTAGAGGTTTGATAATGCTGACAGTGAGTTGTGTGCTGCACGTGGTATCAGCGTGGGGATCTTAAAGCACAGAAGTAGCACCTAGCACTTAATTTCCATTCTTCTGCACTTGCTAGGGAATCTTTGACTTCTTGTGAATGGTGTTCACACTGTGGACAGGCACTTCTATACTGCATTATAAAAAATTGCTTGCTGGAACCCAGGAACTATCATACAACATTATCCACAGGCAGGGTTGGGATTTTATTTTTTATTTTTTTTTTTAATTTACATTTGAACCACTATGGTACTATTAAAGAGAAAATTCATCTTTTTTTTTTTTTATTTGAAAAAAATGGCCATGTCTGTTTTATATTCTAATTCTTTGTTTTCAATATGCTGGGGTTTGGATGTGCACAGCACATCAAAGAATTGAGTTGTTGGGATTTCTGTCACTTTTCTAACATAATGCATTGCAAGACAAAAACTGTTTCTGCATTGTTTACAATATTTTGTAAAACATCATTGTCATCCTGCCATGGTAAATGCTGACATATTGTTGTCACAGCATTGCACAGGAGTGTATAAACCCTACAGTAAGTGTTTTGGGCAGGAATGACAGGAATTGTGGTGTGTAGGCAGAGGGGGACAAAGCCCACCAGAGCAACAGCTGCGATTTTGGGGGTGGTTTTCCACAGCCCACTCGTATGTGTGCTCTGAGGAATCAGGAAGGCTTGTGAATCTTTGGAGATTCTCTAGAGCCTTAGCTAAGGATTTTTCCAAGCCCTTTCATTCTGTTCCCATGAGAGCAAGATGATCCACAAGAAGCATAGCAGTTTTTAAAATCTAGTAGGTGATTTTTTTTGTTTGCTTCTGTTGAGACCATAGACAAAAACTTCTTGACTTGAATGCAGGCAGATTATTTTCCTTTTATTTTTCTCTTAAAACCAGTAGTTGAGCAGACTGGTAATGTCAACAGGCTTGGCTGTGAGGGAGGTGGAGGTCAGCAGCACTGCTCTGCACAGTTCTGTGCTCTCAGATTCATTTTGCAGCTCTGTCACTTTGGCACCTGGGTGAGTAGGACCAGAGTACAGAGAAGGGATGGGAGCTGGGGGCAGACATTGTACAGACTTATTGATCAGTAATTTCATTAGTTCTGCAGATAGAAGCACTGATGGCTTCTCTAAGAATCCATTTCACTTTCTGTGGCTGCTAACAAAATGGGTTTGGGGGAAAGACTTATGGAAATGAGAAGTAATTGGTAGTATTGACAGAGATGCCAACTTTCACTATTTTTTTAACTCTCCTATTGACTCTGACTGGCTGTCCAGGCAAACCTCCCAATTAATACTCTGCTCTTTCTGGCCATTTTCTTATTTCTGTGGGCAGGCTACAGGAATCTGCCTTCTCCTCTGGTGACGGCAGGGTGTGTAAAGAAAGGCCCATGAATATCTCTGAAACACTAATTGTGCTCCTCATGTTTTAAATGTGTGGGCTGGGTTATGTGATTTCACACCAGAAATATATTTTCTGTCATCATGTGTGCAGTCAAAGCTGCAGAGGGAATCCATTATCTCCTCACAAGTAAAGTGGTGCTGAAAATTCCATGGGCTCTTGTCTTATCTTCTCTATCCCTTGTTTACTTGGAAGCTTGAAATTTGTGCAAGCAGAGACAAGTGCAAATAAGGAGGTGGTTTTTCCCTTTATATTTACTTATTTTGATAACACAGCTGTTTTATTATCTCGGTTGGGGATAAACAGGACCAATAGAATCATGGAGTCCTTTAGGTTTGAAAAGACCTTTAAGGTTATCAAGTCCAACTGTTAACTCAGCACCACCAAATCAGTCACCAAACCATGTCCCCAAGTGCCACAAATACACATTTTTTAAATACCTTCAAGGATGGTGACAGGACAGCCTGGGCTAGTGCTTGACAACCCTTCCAGTGAATAAACACCTCCTGGCATCCAAGGGTCTCTCTGGGATAAACTGGAATTTCCTTGGCTGCTCTGATGCTTCTGAGCACAAGTCCCAAACCTTCCTTGAGCACTTTTGTGGATTTTGTGGAGTCTGAGTGAGGAAAGCAGCTATTGGTGTGTGTTAATTTGCTAAGACTTGGTTTCAGAAAAATATTCTCTGGCAAGAGTGAAACTTTATTTCTTTTGTTTTATAAGAGAATTAAAACAAAGAAGTACAATTTGTGATGAGCTGTGCTCCAAGGCAGAGCGGGGCCAGGGGATCCTTGTGGAAATGGTGATAACATTTTCTAAAGAGGAGCAAGAACTGGGCGCTCCAGAGTTTCCTCTGACTAATTCTAGGGTCTAAAGGGTGTAAGAAAAGAACATAATGTCCATTGCTGTGCTTTGTTTAAAGAACTTGAATAGATTAATGTATAACATTCCTGCTTACCTAATTACAGTCAAACAGAAATACTTCAACCGGCCTGTAAGTAAGAGACACACAAGAGCTAAACCACCTTCTTAATGACCTCTGTGCAGTGGTGAGTCCTGTAAAATCAATGTACAGCAGAGCTGAGTGTCAGAATGCCACTGCATTGATCCTGGATTACAGCTAAACTGTAAACAGCCTAATTTGGCTGCTCACTCTTGTTTGGGGTTGTGAGCAAACAGCTTTTTAAGGCGACATTTGCTGAACCTTTGAACTTCCCACACAATGTTTTTTTTTCCTTCACCCATCTATTTACATGAGTGTGTGGAAGGAGTTCCTTTCTAGTTAGTTGCAATGTACATACACTGCGAACACATTTACTTTTCAGAGAGTTTGATTTAATTTTTTCTGCTTCCTGATATCTCTGGGATTGACACTTTTTTGTTATTATTATGAATGTACCCACAAGTATGTGTGCTGACTCCCACTGACTTCAAAGGAATTTAACCAGAACAGAGGAAATTTTCTGGACCAATCCCTTCTTAAGCTCAGTGATTCTTGCAACAGGTCAAAACAAGAAGAAGTGAAGCACAAACTTTTAGGTAAAGACTTTGCATTTTTGGTCTGTTTAGAACCTGTACTAAATTCTGAGTTGAAGTGGCTAAAACAAATGTTCAATTATTTTTTGCAGAAAAATAATAACCAATGTGTGCTGGGGTTTAAAACAGAGAATGATTACTTAAATTGACATTAATTTTTAATATTCTTCATGAGTCACAATATCCTTGACTCAGTCTCCTGACAGATTGTTTATGCCTCAGACTGCTTGGGTCCTGCCAGGACTAGATGATCTTTTGTACACCACGTTGTGTTCAAAGAATTTAATCCTCTGACTATGAAGTGAAAACTTTAAAACCATATTAAGGTTTCACAGCCAGAGGCAGAACACTTATTCTTTTAATAATTTTCAAAATTGACTGAAGAGGGATAATAATGTTTGGGTTTTCTTTCCCCCTTGTGCTTGCATGAAGAAATCTTTCTGTCTGTACTTAACCTCAATCAACAGTGGATTGATGATGTGAAGGCCAATCCCTTTCCAGTGTGGGAATGAGCAGGGATGGGCAGAAGTTTTGGCTATGGAATTATCTACTTAAGCTGCAGAGACCTTTACACTACATGTTCCACCAAACTGCTCTTCAAAAATTTCTAATGGGTATGGGAGGGATTTTTTAAATAAGGTCTGTCCACCAGATTGCTTCTTGCTCTCAGGACAAGTCCGAATGGCTGCAGTGTGGTGGCCATCACCTTGCTCAAGTTGTTT
This sequence comes from Melozone crissalis, assembly GCF_028551555.1. Taxonomy (NCBI): domain Eukaryota; kingdom Metazoa; phylum Chordata; class Aves; order Passeriformes; family Passerellidae; genus Melozone; species Melozone crissalis. Next base: position 10,201,880 of record NW_026535790.1, read on the forward strand.
TCCTGTACATTATATATGATATATTATATATGATATATTATATATGATATATTATATATGATATATTATATATGATATATTATCTTGTGCCTTCATGCTGAACACACCACTTCTACTTAAACTCTTTGGGTAACTTTGAAATTATTTAAATTGGAAAGGCTGAATTCACCCTGAATGCCCCTCTGGCAGGTGGCATATCGGGAGAATAGATAATTCTGGCTCTGTCAGTGTGGAGGCTGATTGCAGCTTGAGGTGTCAAGGTGGAATATCAGTGTCACATGTAAAGGCTGAATAAGAGCAGCTCCACAATTCCATCCTGTTTGCTTTGGCATCTGCAGGAACCCTCCCTGCTCCTGCTGCCCATTACTGCAGCGAGAACTGCGGGAAATTAGAGATTGGCTCAGTCTGTGACTCCCAAAACTGTCTGTAAAAACAGTGCAGAGCTCTAACTGGACTTACAGGTGATGTTCCATCTGGAGGCTTCTGAAAGGGACTTGGAGCTTTTAGGGTCCCATGGGACACTCAGCACTGATGTCCAGCTTCATCAGCACCAGAATTAGTAAACTGTTCATTGAAGTGGACTGTAAAAGGGTAATAATTCACCTGGGTGTAGTTTGGGGGAAGGAAGAGAGGCCTCCAAGACTGGGACGCTGCCTCAAATGGAGTAATGAGTTCTGTTGTAGTTAAAATGATCTTAATTGCAAGCAGTGACATTTAATGCCAACCAGCTGGTCCTTCTTCAAGGGGATTCAGAAGCAGGGAGGAAAATGTCACCAAGTATTTTTCTAGGAACAAAGGGCACACTTTCAGCTCTGCTCTCAGTGGCCACACCTAATGATTACCCTGAGGAGCCCTGTCTGTCAGAAACATGCCACTCATCACTGATCTCATTTAGGCTTTAATAAAGCATATGACCCAAAGTCTTTCAATCCAGCTATGCAGATAGGATGCCCTATGCATTTAATTAGGGAGCTTAAAAGCCACTAGTGTTTAATTCTCTAACCTAGCTTGTCCCCTCTCCCCTCTCCCATCCTTCCTTTTAAAGATGGAACTGTAGCTGCATTGTGGGGGTAGGAGACAGGCAAAATAATTGAAGGGCTGAGATGGGTGGTCCAATGCATGTATCTCTTTTAAATATATATATTTATATACTTATTTATGTGGGTTTTTAAATTGCAGCAGAGGAGGCTGAGCTAAGGTTCCACCTAATGTGTAAGTGAGACATGGCAGGTTTTGGAAGTAGAACAGGAGAGATGTGCAGTACTTGAAGACTGAAATCATTGAGAGGAATTTTTGTGGAGGATTCCGTGTTGGTTTCTTTGCAGGTCGAGGATCCCACCATTTTCACTGTCTAAGGAAAGATTATTTTAAGTACAGTTTGTTTAAACTGGAAAGTGTCAGAGTCTTGGAGAGAATCAGTAACCAAGAATTAGTCAAAGTGATTGAGGTTAGGAACCACAATCTTTTCACAAGAAATGGAAAATCATCTTTTTCAGAAGATTATGGGGAATAAAACTTTTGGGAGTCACTGTCTTAGATTTACCAACCAGGTAGTTTTGAACAGTATTTTCTCCACCTCTCTTGGGAAGATAAAATTATATGCATTAAAAGTTCTATAATAATCCTTCTTTTTCTTTTTTTTTTTTTTTTTCCCATTTTTGACCACTGGAAATTTTTTCTCTGCAGTTTTTCTCTAATGCTTTTTGTCCAGCCCACTTTATAATGATGCAATTGATAGGCTTCCAAGACTGATTCAATGCCTGAACTGTAGGCACTAAATCTCCTTGAACTTCTGGCTGAGCAGCACAATTGAGTCACGATTCTCATATATTAAAAATTAAAGGCCAGATTTCCTTTGCAATTTGCACCTCCAGATTTTCTATTGAATTTATGCCTTCTTTTTTTCTTTTTCATTCCTTCCCATATGAGACAGAGAGATTATTAATGGGTTTTGTATCAAGTTAATTATATTTTTTATCAAAAACTTTGCCTAAATCTTAAAGCCCAACATCCTAACTCTGACAGAATCTGTGCTGGGCAGGAGGAATGTGAAGGAGCTGCTGCAGGCTGGAAAACATGAACCACCTCAGTTACTGCCTGTCAGTCCTTATATCCTGAACTGCTCATGGATTTTTATCTTTAATAAAAAGGCTGGTTTTTTGTTTGTTTGGTTGGTTTTGGTTGTTTGTTTGTTTTTTGTTTTATAGTTTTTTTGGGGTTTTTTTTTTGGACTTGTTTTGCTTATTTGCTCTTTTTTCTACAGAACTTCTCCTTTTAGTTGACTTAAATATTTCTGAGTGAATTGGATGCAAGTGCAGATTCAGAATAATTCTTTTGCCTTTTGCTGAGGTGCTGAGAAAAAACTTTCCTGTTTAACTGTGGTTCTCCCTGTAAAGCAGATTATTTGGCTGTGACACATGAGAGGGAAAATGTCTGTATAATTCAGGGAATGTTGAAAAGGGAAACACTCTCAAGATAAGCAAATAAGTTAGTTCCAGCCATGTCAAATATAAAACCTCTTCTGTTTTCCTTTTTTTTAAACAACAGAGAATAAATTCTGCTGAAAAACATTAGTGCTGTCTCCCAGGAGATAGAGCTGCCACAGCTCAAAGCAGCACAGTTTCCTTCCCATGATGTGATTGGCACTTCTGAGGTACAGTTCCTCTGGATGATCAAAATATGATAAAGTTACATGGTCAAAGCCAGTAAATCTTCCTGCCTTTTATCCATGTGGTGATCCTTGCTGGTGGAAATGAAAAAGGGAGAAGGCAGGAGATGTTCCACACCATGCCTGAAGTGCTCAAAGACTTTTTGCCTCCTGAGAGATTTTCCTCATCTCCTGCAGCTGCTGTGTTATTGTGCTGACTTTCACAGTGGGCTTTGGAACTGATCCAAAACTTATTCCCATTTTGGGAGGCTTTCTGTCAACTCAAGATCACTGCAACAAAATGAGTGATAGTTCACAGGTGTGGAAAACCCACTATATTCTTGGAGTTTTCATCTGATTACCTAATTGCATGGTTTTAATTTCACACACCAGAACTATCATTTGCAACCTTGAATTTTAGAAAATAACATAGGAGCTGAGCATTAGGAACTTTGATTTTTTATATTTTTCATTATGAGATCTTTTTACTGCAGTTAAAATGTTTTTGATTCAGTGTCCTATGCATATGTAATGTAGGGATTGCTATTTCCTCAAGTATTATTTGAGAGGGGTCCATTTAAATATAAAATAGAAAGTCAAAGGGATGAAATTTTTATTTTAAAAGTTGGCATGACTTTTTTTAAGCAATATAGTTATCAGAAGTGTTATTTTCACTTTCAATAATAAGATGGTGGCATTTTGGACCATAAAGATATGAGAAATAAGTTGTTTGTAAGATACAGAGCACAGCGTGGTCATGAAATATAATAGAGCAAGTGCCAAATTACCTGCACAGCCATTCCCAGCATTGAGAGAAAAAAGAACTGGCACAGATTCACCTCTTGTGGAGAGCAATGCATCTTGAGAGTTGGGTGTTGGAACCCCTTTGAGATTCTCTGTTCACAAAGGAAAAGATCATATTAAGTCATTGCCTGGGGAAGGGTAGGGAACTTTGTGATTAAATAAATATGAACTTCAGGGAGCTGCAAAAGTAGTCATTTAGAGGGGCTGGGGGAGGAAAATAGCATGAATATTTTAGTCAAAGAAATGTTCTTCTTCCAGTAGGGTCAAAGGGAATGCAGAATTCAGGGCATGTGAAGATGGGAGCTCTGGCCTGGAGGTCACTGTGAGTACCATGACAAAGGATGGGCAGAGGCCACAGGAATGCTTCTTCATTAGTCGGATGATGCCAAGAAACACCCAGAAAAGACAGGGGAAAACCAAGGGTATAATCAAACTGTCCAGGTAGTGTTAGAATCTTCATAAAGAGTCAGGTACCAGGATTGCACCCCAGGTATCAATCCCTAGTCCTCTCAATTTCTGGACCTCCCAGTATTTCCAGAGACAGTGCAGACCTAATTTAAATTGGCTGGAGAATTGCTTTGGTTAATTGTCTGTTCTGGGGCACTTACGAAGTAATTTGCAGACCCCAGTGCCCTGCAGTGTGACAGGCCCACAGCTCCAGAATCTGGGTCCTGCTGGGAGCTCTGGGGTAGATGAACCATCAGAGCTGGAAAAAAATATTGACTGAAGTTGGAAGTACCTGACCTCTTCAAAGTACAGCAGAACTGTGAAGTCCTCCTTTTCTCTCAAGGACAGAAAATATGATCCTGTGGAAAATGGATGCTCTTTTACAGCTGCTGCACCTGGTTAGTCTCTGCTGTAGAAAGGCCAGAGCAATACAGTGAGCAAAAGGCCAGGGATCAAATAGCTTGTTATATTTTTCTCCTCCATCTCTCATCAATCAATGCAGCAGGGGTGTAGATTTATGACTTTGCTCTCTGTGCAAACCTTCCCAAAGTTCAGGGTTGGTTGGATGGAGCAGAGAGGACAAGGTACTGATCTCTGGCACTCGTGAAGCAATTCTGTCAAGGGAATTTATCTGACTGCTGCTGCCTCAGGTGCTCTGGAAATAATCACCCAGTGCTGGCCAGTAGGTTGAATGTTTCCGAAATCAGCCTCAAAAATCAGCCCTGGCAAAGACACATTAATGAAGGAGATCAGAACCAGGGCTGTGTGTTTGGAAATGCACTGATATTTTATGTTTTATGGATAATCTGTACCCATTAGTCTATCAAATAAATAAGATGTGTGCAGCATTTTTGCTTTGAAAACAATCTAAATAGAAGAAAATATTCCAGGAGCAAACAGAAAAAGCTCATGCTGCATTATGCTGAGTTTCCCCCTGACTTTATTGCCTTTATTCTGCTGCAGCTACAGAAAACTCATTTAAACTATGAAACTTCTTTGGCATGGATTCTTTATATTGATGAAACAGAGCTGACTTTCTCTGGAGAGCCAGAATGTTATTAAAGCACTTAACCTAGCACTGCTGTGGCTATCAATTATGCCCTTCATTTACACTATACAGGGCTGACGGCTTATTTGAAGTTCAAGAGGTTTTTTTAATGAGATGTTAATTGAGTACACCTGCAGTTGGCTAAAATTTTCATGGACAATTAAGTGTGATCTTTTGCCTTCCTAAATTCTTTGTTTTTCCTGGGTTTCAGAAAGTGTGTTCAGTGTAGAAGTATGGACTTTTAGTGTACAGGAACTACAACAATGATCAAAGTTTGTGATTTATGTTTAACCCTTTGTGCTTATTGCCCAAGCCACTGTGTGTCATGGTTTGATCCTGGCTGGACATGAGGTGCCCACCAAAGCTGCTCTATCACTCCCCTTCTCAGCTGGACAGGGAGAGAAAATAACTCAATGCCTGTGGGTCAGGATAAGGACAGGGAGAGTCACTCACCCATTGCCATCACAGGAAAACAGACTCAGCTTGGGAGAAATTAATTGAATTTATTACCAATCAAACCAGAGGAGGATAATGGGAAATAAACCCAAATCTTACAACAACTTCTTCCACACACTTCTCTTCAATCTGTGAGAAATTTTTCCTTCTGGACTTCCTCTGTAGTTGTGCAGTTCAGCATATCTGACCTGGTTTGTGCTAAATTAAAGGGTAAATTTAGGACAGACGGTCTGCTGGTAGGAGGAATTTTGGAGACAAGAAAATGGATCAATCTGACCAAAAAAAAATCCTAAGCAACGCTTTTTAAAATACCAGCTTCAAACAGATGCTTTCATGCTAAGCAGTAACAAAATAAAAGCTTGTAAGTGTTTTAGTGTTGCATAAAGGAGCTTTTAAGAATGCTTAAGCCTATAAGGATATATGCACCTGCAAATTCTTCAAGTCTGCTTTCATTATCAACTCAGATGGAAAAAGTTTAGAAATATTACTGGATTTACCATTATTGCCTCAGATCCAGATTCCCAGGTCTAAGTGTTCAGTGACCATTTGCAGTGCAAAGGATTTTTAGCAATGTACCCATCAGTTTCAGAACATGTAAATAATGAACTGCAGGATGATGGAGGTTGGAAGGGACCTGTGGAGGTCTCTGGGTCCAGCTCTGGCTCAAGCAGGGCCATATGATGAGCAGTTGGCCACAGTGATATTGTACTTTTGGAACCTGAGGATTCAATTATTTTCAAGGTACTGTTATGGAGATAACTGCATGGTTTTAACAGTTACATTGCCTGGGACCTCATGGGACCAAGGGCTAAACATTTCTGGTTTGGCTGATGGGTTCTGGGTGTCTCCACAGTGTCCTACTGCTCATCAAGGCTGTGGGTGCTGCTTAAAAGTCTTGGTGTCAGCTGCTTGAGCTTCGGATAAACTAAAGCTGCAGACCACACTCTCCCTCTTCTTGTCTCTAAAAAGTTATCAATTTCTGCATTAGAATATCTTATTCAGAAATGTGTATGATCATTATTAGCGAGTAACATGAAATAGCAAGTAATTTAGAAAGGTCAAGAACAGGTCAAAGTATGGGGAGGACATGGCAGGACTAGGACCTCAAAGTAATAAAGACTGAGTGAAATTAAAGACATTGAAATAGTGAAGAAGATGCAGAACGAGTGTATGAAGCACTAGATCAAAAACTCATGATGAGTGAGTCTTAATCCCTAAAAATCTTTAAATAGAGACTGGATGTTTTTTTGACTGGGTGGTGAGTGAGGAGGGATATAATTTAGTCAGTGCTTTTTTACCCTGAAAAATATTCAGTGCACACCCCAGTTAAAAAAAAAAAAAAATTAGGCATATGTATTAAGTATGTCCTTAATTACTTCTGATTCTGGCTTCAAAGCACTGTCATAATCAGTATTATTTCCCTGAATCAAGTTGTGTTTGTAGGTCAAACAGGTTGTCCCTGCAGTATTCCAGCATGGGGTTTTAGTAGTTGTCATAAAAGGGGTCAGGCAGGGCTGTTGGTCACAGCAATTCCTGCTAAGCTCAAATTATAATAATTGACACAGAGAATTTCTGGCACTTTGTAGTGATTAATCTGTAGCAAGAGAATAGCATTTGTTAAAGCAAAAGTCAAGTGGTCTAGAAAGGAAGAAGGAGGCTTTTAAATTATTTTTATAAATACTATGGTTTTGCATAACAAATGGGCTTATTTTACATACATCTGTCTCTTTATACTGAGGAGTCTGAGACCACTTTGGTAAATGTGATACTTAAAACACAAATGTAGTGGGGAATAACAAGTTGGTAATGGCATTGAGAGAGCTGCATGGGAGAGACCTGGAAATAAAGCTGAACGCTTAAGTTTTGAGCAACATCATTTGACTTTTTGACTTGAAGTTGGCAATATTAAGAGGAGAAAAATGGGAAAGCAATAAACATTTTAGACACTAAACATAGTGGTTTGGTAAGTACGTTTTGTCAGCTCAAAGAAGGCCAAACCTGTGTAATTTCCTTCTGAAGACCTTGGCCATTCCATGGAGCAGTGAGAAAAGTGAGGGGAAGGGATGGATATGGATACAGTTCTTTTTGCAAGTGATAATATTCTCTTCTGTATAAAGCAATTGGGTATTGACTGGCCGAAAAGCAGGGGGCAGTGAGTTTCTCATTAGGTATTTAGGCTGCTTAGCTGGGCTGCAGTTGTGATGAACCCTCACCTCTCTGGTTCCAGGGTCCAGGTGGTCTTGGCAAAATATGGATATCCCCTCCTGGGTTAATGATTTGGCTCCTGAGAACTGGGTAACACAGGGAGGGCACTGCTGGTTATGCTTTGCCAGACCTTTGTTTACATTAAGATTTCATTTGAATAAGAAAATTTATTTGAGCCATAGAAACTTGAATTTTTTTTAATCTTTGGCCTGGATGCCACCTGAAATGTGAATAATTTGTGGACTCCTGTTTCCTGTATCATTAACTCCAGTGAGCGTGAACACTTGAGTGAGGTAAAAGGGAGAAAATGTAGCAGATTATCTGAGAGGAGAATTTTTATGTTTTGCTTTATGCATGTAGTTTTTGATCTGTGGTCTGTGGACCTTCTGAGGTTTCTCTGTTGCCTTGAAGGGGTCCAGGAAAAGCAAGTTTCCACATTCCACAGAATGCGCATCTCCCGTGCCTCCACCGGAACCATTTTTAGGGTCCATAAATCAAAAGATTGAAAATCCTTTCTCCAAACATACTAAGTACACAGTAATTTTCCACAAGAGAGGGCCAGATTGCTCTGGTACACTGCAGGCTAATTTTAGCAGCGGGTTCTCTGGTGTATTTCCTGCAGGCTCCCCGCGCCCCTGGAACCGCGAGCGCGCGGAGCCGAAACCTTCGCGGGGCTCGGGAGCAGGGTTGGCTCATTTGTATTCACAAACCTCTAAAACCACAGTGCAGAAAACTTGCTCGGGCTCCAGGCAGCCCTGCACCTCAGTGACGCGCAGGCCAGCAAGCTCAGAGCCTGCCAGGAGGGAGCATTTCAAGCTCTGGCAGGAATTACCCGCTAATAAACTGAAGGGAGGCCTTGGAAGCTCTCCAAAGAGGCAGGTGTTCAAACTAAAACATTTGCACTGTTTTCACCTGAGTTGCTGCTCACCCTGAAATCTTATCTGCAGAGGAACACGGGGCTGGGCTCTGTGTTAGTACAAAAATGGGCCTCAACTGCAGTGATCCCCATGTCTGAGAAACACCGAGATCAAATAGAGACAATGACTTTATATATATTTTTTCTTTCCTCTAAAAGAGGATAATTGCCCATCTGTTGATTAGAAAAGTGCACTTAAAATTTATTGATGAATATTTAACTAATTCCACAAAGTTGCATGAAAATGCAAAATTGCACAATCTATTGAATATATTAAACAGAATTTTTTGAGAACGGGGACAGAAATGAAAGAAACCCCAGACCCAAAGTAGTCACACAAGAAAAAACCCTAAAAACCAACCCAACCAAACAAAAACCAAATCAAACCAAAACACCATGTATGTGTAAAACATATTTATTTTGCAGTTTTTGAAGGAATACTGCTACAGAGCCACTATGATTAAATGTAAGAGAAATCATATTTTCACATCCTTTTCAGCTTTGCAGAACAGCAGAGGGTAAATGCAAGCTCACTTTGAGGCCTGAGCTGAAGTCTACAGAAGTTAACAGGAAGATTTCCCTAAGCCCAGTGGCCTTTAAATTGGGATTTTTAAGGTCAGTGGTTCTATAATTTGGCCATTATGGTGAGCAGCCTCTCAGTGTTCACTTGGCCAAAGCCATGGGTAGTGTCTTCTGTCAGTAGCAGGATTTTATGGATTTTATCTGAGCTATTATTGTATTCTTTGTTCATAGTGGATTACTTATTAACATTTGTAGCAATCTCTGACAATTAGTAGGCAAAGTTTTTGTTGTCTATTGGCTTTAAACACTCTTCAGGTTTTTTCTTTTTATTACACTGAGTGTTGCTTAGATCCTATAGCTTGTACTCTATTTTTCCTTCTCTGTGGAGGGTCAATATTGTTTTCTACCTTGCAGTCAGTGAAGCCTGTCACATCAAAAGGAAGCTAACTACTGGAACCAGTAAAAATTATTGTTGATTCACATTTTATGTGGAAGAAAGACTCTCCTGACAAAGCTTTTTATTTTCCTGGGCTTATACCACCTCCAGGATATTCAGATTGTTACATTTCCCTTCTTTCACTTCATTTCTAGATATGAATGAGACAGAACAAATCATTACAAGGATGCTTCCCTCTTGTCCCTGCCATCCTTGTAGTTTCACTAAAATTCAGTCATTGGCAGAGTGAAGAGAAAAAAATTTGAAATCAGAACTCTGCAAAAACTTCACCAAGGAGCACAACTTAATAACTCAGTGTGGGTTCAGTGGAGAATGTTTGTGCCCTTTAATTGGACAAACATAGTTATCTTAATGTAGCCATTCTTCTAAATTAACTTTGAATAGCATTTGTATTAATGGTGATCATTATGTATTAATGAGAAATCATTTGTTCCCTCAATATTTTCTAATTGTATCATGACTTCCATAGCTGCCAAAATGTTATTGGTGGTGGTGATTACCATTTGAAAAAACAAATAATCCTCTTTATAACAATGGATCACTTATTGAATATGACAAAAAGGATAAAAGAAGAAACAGATCTTGCTCGTTTGCTTGGTTGTAATTAGAATCATTGCACATTGAGATCTATGTGTCTTGTGCCATGTCAGTCTTTATTTCTCATGAGAGTCTATTTCTTGTTGTCCTGATCCATCACTCTCACACTGAGGGGCATGGCAGGAAAACAGCAGCAGAGACATGAGCCTCTGTTGTGTTGTTAACTGCTTCTAAACAAAACTTTTATGGCACTGAAGACAAAAACATGCCAAGATGACTTAGCCCTGGAGCTATCCGGCCTCAACTCCAGACAAACCTTTGCTGGTGTCATAAAAAACCTGGAGGAGGATTTGCAGTGTGCCCAGGCTTTTCCTGAGCTGGATATCTGGAGAATGGATGCTCAAACCTAGCCAGTGTGGATTTGATCCTAACAAAGCTAACCTTAAAACAAAGCTCCTGCTAGCTCTGTTCAGTTTTGACTGAGACCCAGGAGGAGATTATGGAAAGCTCCATTTTCAATTTTCAATTTCTTCTGAGTATAAAACCAGATCTGCTGGTCAAAAGTTGGATTGAATTGTGAGAACAGAGGTGTTCCTCACTTACTGCTTAATTCTGTGACCTTGTACACTGCTAATCTTGAGATTGTAATCTAAAATTATTTATGCAATGGTAAGAATATATCAGTGAAGTTCTTGAAGATAGTTACTTTCAGAAGTAGAAAGGATGATGAAATATCTTTTTCCTTGCAGAAAAAAGCCCTAGAAGGCTTAAGTATACCTGGGATAAGTACGTTGTGTGGGGTGGGATGAGATCCTTGTCACGGGCCACAGCTTTGGATGGGAGAGCAATTTAGTTCTCATAAATAAGATATAGTAACAAAATATCAGTAGGTGGTCTTCTACTTTTCCAAAGAGCTTAATTTTCCAGACACTTCAAACCTCTGCTGAAATCCTCTGGAGACTAAATTTTGCAGAAATTTTTCTTTCTCTCCTGGGAACAATTTCATCTTGTAAAAATGGGTTGCTTCAAGTTTTTTTTCTGTTTTTCCATATAGGTTAATATTAAAAAAAGATATATATATATATATATATTTTGCATCACTATTGAGCTCCTAAGACAGTTATCTACAGCTGTGACTTAAAACATGTTATCTTTAAACATTTCCATTAACTGTGCCTTGTGGTCTTGCAAATCTCAGCCATTCACTGTAGTAAATAGTATTTTCTATATCCAAACAACCCAAATTCCTGTTTTCTGGATGGGCATTGCCCTGCAGGCATCAGGAAAGCTTCACAATCCTTACCAGGTGTGTCTTGTTTAAAATTGCTCCTTTGGGAGTTTTCTGGACACTGTGCCCAGGCTACACAATCAGATTGATTGCTGAAAAGGGAACAAGTGACTCCATGGTCCTGCTCCAGAGCTTTTCCTGATTTTCCCAGTATTACCCAGCTCAGCCTGAGTGCTCTGGCACACTCAGAAATCCAGATATTCTCTGAAGGCCCCCAGGTGTTGGCATCAGGAGCAGACCTGGACTGTCCCAAGTGTGCTTTAGCTCCCATCCCACAGAATGAAAGCTCAAGTGCTTTGATACATAAAGAAATGGGACAAACAATCTCAGCAAGGTCAGCGAGGTAAAAATCCAAAGTATTCGAGGAAGAACAACAACTCTTGTGCCTACTGGGAGAACTTGCTGAAAGCAGTCTTCTTGCCAGCCATACTGAGTTTATATCATAATAGTGATAAAGGCTTGTGCCCCTCCCCTCTGGTGAAAAGGGCTTTAACTTCACTCAAGGCTTTACCCTCTTTTTTTTCTTTTGAAAATTTTTCAGCCCGTATGGCACTTGCTTTTTCTGGTCCCAGCTATTAAAAATGTATCATTTTTATTGGTTGCATGGCAACGTATAATCCCTTTGTTCTGTTTTGTTTAAACAGATGCTGAGAACTCTGCCTGTCATAATAAGTAAAAGCACTACCCTCAGGCTTCCTTTAAAACTGAAAAAGAGGGGAGCGAACGGGGCTTGAATTAATTTTCCTTGGGTTGTAGCAAGGAACAGACCTATAATTCACTTAAATATTTATGCTTCAAATGTACTCTGCTGCCATAACCTAATTGGCTTTGGTGGGGTAACTCATACAGACCAGGATGGGGCTTCCAAGTCAAAAATTCCTCTGACCAGGACAGAGGAATTGCTCTGCAGAGAAGCAGTGAATTGAGACCAAAAACCTGCTGGAAAATGGAAGCATTTTTCATTGACTTTAACAGGCTGTAAACTCACTGATGTTTAGTGAGCCTGTTGGAGAGCAAAAAAAAAAAACTGAGAAGGCCACAGTTCTGATTTGATTTCTCTTGGATTGATATGGTTTTATGGATGCTTGGGAAGTTTCTCCTGATTTCCTTCAGCTGCAGCTGAATAAGAAACAGGCTGTAGGAGTTTCAGAACATGAATGCTTCAGTGGCCAATATTACCTGTTATAAAAGGATGAGGGTGTCATTCATTGTATCAGAGATTTTCCTGACAAATGGGAGTGGAATGCAGCCCTCAAGACAAAAGTAGGAGGCTTGCAGTGCATCTGTCACAATAGAGCTGTTAAAAACATTTAAGAAGTTTATTTTGCTGCCTTTAAACATTACCAAAAGCAATAAACCCCAGGACTATTTTAAAATAAAATGGACTCTGACACGGTACAGCCAGGTGTCCAGGTTTTCTAAAGAAGGTAAATGAACCTGTAGAAAGTTATTTATACTTTAATGCTGCCCTATGTGATATGCAGACTTGGAAGCCTGTGCAGTGACTGTAATGTGTGTGTCTTAGTCACAGACCCAAATTAGACTAACAACACTCCCAAGGGTTATTTTTGGGAGGACTGGATTGCTGGGATGTAAGCGTGTCTTCAATAAAAATTCCCCCTAGCAGCTTCTATGAGACCACAGGGTTTCATTGCTGGGTTTGAGCTGGACCCTCAAAGAGGGAGGCTCTTTTCTAGTTTATTTGGAGAGCAACATTGTTAAGAAGTTTTGGTGAATGAGAAAAATCTCCCCCTCCTCTGGGTTTACTCTTGACTCTGAGAGATTTCCATAGCAAATGGAAGAAATAAATGGGTCATGAGAAGGTTGGCTCAGGTCAGTGACTCATTGGCAGGCATGGCACAACATGGGTGATATATTTTTTTTTAACTATCTAGAAAACAGCTCTTTAGGGAGGAGGAAGGTGTTCTGAGCAGTCTCTGCTCCTGAGGGACAGGAAGGGAGAAGATAAGGCTGCTTCTTGGTGTATTTTTGAAGCTGCACAGAGATCCATGGGCTCAGGCTTATTGGACAGACATTTGTGCATTCTCTGGCTTAAATCTTGAGCCTTTCCAATGTGACATGAAAGTCTGGATGAGATGAGACAAGGGCTTCAAAAATGTTGTATTTGTTTTTCAAATGTAGCTTTTCCCAGTGAGCTGTTCAGATGATGTCTGAACACTGCTTAGTGCTGGATCTAGTCTGAAACTTGTCTTTTTGCCTCTGTGCACTTTATCCATCATTGAGAAATGATGCAACCACTTCCATTTTCTTGTGAATAATAAGAAATCCCACTGTGACTGCTTGTTAATCCTGTCTGGATTGTGCCTGAGGAATGATGCTTTTCTTTTGTAACAGCTCTCACCTGAGTGTTTTACTGGTACCCAGATTTTGTTCTGTCAGACCTGGAGATGCTCTGCAATTAGCTGCCTTTTGATTGTCTGTTCTGGTGTCTAGAATGCTTAAGCTGCATTTTGAAATGAGAATGTGAGTGTTTGATTTCACAGTGACTGTCCCAGCTGGTGTCAGCACTGTGTGGAGGGAGGGGAAAGACTCTGCCTTGGGGTGCTGCCCTTTCTAACTGGGGAAGGTAACACAGCCCAGGAGTGCACCTTGCATCCAGGAGTACAAATCTGGAATGACTTTGTTAACATCACATGAGTAATTTTGAGTCTGCAGGGGTTTAGGTGAGATCATTGTTTGACTAAAGTCAGAGGGAAATCTGCTGCTCCCCTTCTTGTGGGAACAGGGAGGAGCACAGAAATGTGATTTCTTTATTTGCTCTGCTTTTCACTTCAGGCGTCCTCAGTTGTTGTAAGTGGAAGCTGTGCTGGAGGAAAGCCTTATCCAGTTCTTCGAAGTGTAGTTTTAAAAGAACACATTTATTGTCCATTCAGTTCAAAAAAGTGCAACAGTTTGTCATAAGGAGATGGTTTATATGTTTTCTTGACTCTTTGTATGCCCCCAATGTTATTACATTACCTAATTCACCAGGTTTTACTTTCTTTCTCGGTGCTGTGGCACTTCTAATAAGTTGCTTTTTAATCCCTTTGTTACATAAGCCATATCTCTAAGGCTTCCCTAAACTCAGACTGGCTCAAACATCATCTGCATCTCCATTCCTCTTCCTACCAGCCGGGATTTGGGGGTCTCTCTCTCAAACTGAGCCCACCTTTGTACCTACCTGATGCTCTGGGAGAAATAATGAAGGAGCCCCCATGTCACAGCCATGAAATTGTCTGAAGAGATCAGGTAAATAAAAAAAAAAGCTGATTTATTATGCTATGGAGGCATTGTTAATTAAGTCCTCCATGGTAATGAACACTAAGCAAAGAATGCTACCTGACATCAGCAATTATTTTATTGATGCCTCCGCATCTCAATCAAATGCAGCTCCTGACAGGTGGTATTTAGCAATGATGGGAAAATGGTAGCTTTGAGAGGAGGGGAAGTGGGGGTCTCCAGTGAATGATGGATTAATTCCATTAGAATCAGATTTTCTGGATATGGTTTTAGTTGCAAAAACTAAAGTGAGTTAACTCCACCTTGGTAGCTGCATGAGTTTATTGTAGAGGATAATTTCTGAGCTGATGCAGTCCCAGGTATTGATCAAATCCTCAGTAGTTTCCTGCTCTATAATCATCACAGCAGCAGCTGCTGAGACCACCAGGTTCTCCAGAACCCTTCAGCAGGAAAAGTGCTTATTTCAAAAGCCAGTCTTTGATGAGCAGACAGGAAAAGCTCAAATCCTCTCCTCATGCATTTTTCCATCTTTGCTATGAAAGGATTCCCAAAAATCTCACTGGTAGCTCAAGAAGGAAGCTGAGAAAGGCTAATAACTTCCTGACCTGGCCCCAGCTATTGACTGCTCACTCTTACTGGAAGTTCTCACAGCACCAGCTCATAAAGCCTTTATTTAGAGGGAGGAGTAGAAAGAGAAGGAGGATGCTGTTCAAGGTATCCCATGAAACTGAGGACAGAAGGATGTTCCCTTCTGAATTAGTCTGGTGCTTCTTCATGTGTCTGTTTATTTCTGAAAGCAGCAAGAGACAAACCTTGCCAAATTAGGCAGCTGGATGTACCAGAAATATATAAGTACTTGCTGAGTTAGAGACGAAATTAACTCTACTTAGATGAAGTGAAAACTCTTTTGGTTTCATAACATTTCTTTGATGGAGAATCAACAGAAGGCCAATAGCAAGGAGATGCTGATTTACACTTTAAGAATGTCTAGAAAGTCTTTCCTGTTTAATGTGAGCATTCGAAGAAACCTTTTCCAAAAATTACCAAAACCTCTAAGGGTTTTATTGCTGCTGGTAACTGTTAACACTCACTCATTGATATCACAGTATTGTGATAATTTTCTTCACAGATAGGCAGTATGTTCACTGGAAACATTTTCCTTTTCTGTGTTACTTTTGACCATTTGATATCTGAGTCTTTGGAGGAAGAGTATCACTTTACAGGTCCATTTTATTCCTATTACAGCTAAATATTTCCTTCCATTGTCTTTCTTTTTCCTTTTTCTTTTTAACACAGATGGACAAAGAGGAGAAATCTGTGGTCTTTCTGTATATTTTTGGCATTTTCTTTGTTGACTTGCATTAAAATTAAGGACTTAGCCTTTTATGCATTAGTTATATGTGTGTTTATACATCTTCTGCTTCCCCATAAGCCAGCTTGGTTTTTAGTAGTTACAGCTTTCTTTGACTCAGACTGTGGTTTTTCTGGACATCCAGAAAAATGTTCTTAAGCTGTTCCCAATTATTGTAACATTTTTCTTATAAAATTCTTTCTCCCAACTGGTTTGGCTCTTTTGTTCCCTTTTCTCCTCTCCTAGCTTCATGAAATTGATCCTTTTAAAGCAGCAAGCCTGTATATTAGTAGTCTTGGCAAAGTAAAAAGTTTTTTGTTTGCACTTGAAAAATGCAATCAAGAAATGATCACTTCTTCTCTGGATAATGCCTTTTTTTGTGATCAATTTACTCCTTATCACACAGATGAGCTCTAATACAGAATTATCTGTGTTGGATGCATCTTTTCTGAGTTAAGATTTTGTCATCCATAGATTCTTAGCAATAGCAAGGGCAATTTAACTCTGGCAGCATGAGTTCTCTCTGCATAAATCACAAATTGGAACTTTATTTTTTTTCTTTATATATATTCTCATATTGATTTGTCCTGTGATTTGCTGTCCTTTTTGGGGAGAGCATCTTTTTAGTAATTACTTGTAAAGGGGTTGACCTGACATGTTTTTAGAATGAGACCACTTTTACTTTTAGCCCTGAGTTCAAAACATAGACTTTATTACATTTGCATGAGACTGTGCTAAACCTTACCCCTGATTTCTGTAGTCCTTGGACCTTTCCCAAAACACACCCTGCTCCCTTCTCCACCCTCCAAACCAGGTATTGTTGATCTCCTGGCTGCTGATACCTCCCAGAAATCAGATATAACCACCCTGCAAAAGGCATCTTTCCTCCTTTGTGGGGGGATTTGGCCATCCCTGATGAATTCCTGTGCTGATCCTGAAACAATGAACCTCTTGTTCTTCAGATACTTGGAGATTTTTAATTAAGTTGCTCTGAGAATGGAGAGCTCTCACTCTGCCCAGGCTGTGTATTTTTCTTGCTGGAAGAAGCTGCAGCCACATCTGTGAGCATCTCTGGCCAGCCCTTGGTGATCAGATGCAGCCTGGATCCTTCAGGATTTCTGCCTGTTTCAGGATGCCTCACTAATCCGTGTTTACTCCCAAACACATTCCCCATCCCCTCAATAATTCCTTTCCTCTGCTCTTTAAAACATATTTCTTGGCAGTTATTAATGTCAACATGCACAGTAATGTGAAGATTTGCATCTGCAAAGAGTAACTTGGGGTCAAATCCTAGACTGGAATTATTGCTGTGGTTATCATTTAGTGTGTGTGTGTTAAAGTCATTGCAATCACCCAGGAGAGACACAATGCACTTCATGCATATGTCTGCCTTGGAGAATACAGAACCTACACCAGAATTAAAATGCTTATTAAAAAAAGGGTAGTTTGCATTAAATTACTAAAGGGATTTATGAGAAGCTGTAACAAACTGTCTAAAGAAAATGGATTTGGCTGTGAAAGAAGGAAGACCTAGCATTGACATGAAGGCTTTTATTCTTAGAAATGGTCTTATGTAATGGAGATCTGTGGTATTAGCATGTTCTTTTTTTTCTTTCCTCAGGAAATAATTAAGCACTCCCTTCTGATCACTTTATGGAATCAATACTCTTTCAGCAGCGTTAGCATTATTTGTCTTTGGGAAGTGCACTGTTATGGATGGCAATAATTTTTAAATAGCTGACATTAACTCTTTTCCTTGGCAGGGAATGGCACGAATGAAGGGTGTTTCTTAGCACAGGCTGCCTCAGTTGGCTGTGAGAGGGACAGAGGCCCAGGTCCCTGATCTTTGATTTTGATTCAGGCAGGCACTTGTTCTGTTCTTCCTCCAGAGCAGCAGGAGAGGCCAACCCTCAGTAAAAATTGAAGAGTAATTTTTAACCTGTGCAGTCTCAGCTTGGGGTCTGAAATGTCCTGGGAGCCCTGGGTGGGACCTGAACAGAGCTGGGTGTGAATGTGGAGTGGAATAAACTGCTGGGAGCAAAGGGAATAAATACAAGTGTGTGGTGGATGGCAGCAGAGCAAACAGTGAGTTGGCTGTCTGGAAATGGGTAGGAATGGAGAAACAGAACAATTCTTCCCTTGTCTTTTTCCTCCTCCAAATTCCACAGGCAGATACACAAGGGACAAACCATTTTATCCCCAGAGCTGTTTGCTGTGCCAGCTTTCCTCAGGATGTGAAGGAATCAGGTGGGCAGGGCTGGAAAAGGATGGGATGGCTGTGGTGCATGTGGGGGGATTTCTTTGAACCCACTGGCTGCTTCCACAATGGCTCAGGAACAAATTCTGCTCCTGGAGAGGGAAGAGCTGCCAGCAGGAGGCTGGGAGGGACCTGGGGAAGGTGCAGGGTGTGAATGCAAAGAGCTGGTGTGGTCTGGTGGGCAGTTACCATGTTCTCCCACAGCAAAGACACAGCTGGCTTGTCCTTTCCTCATGCTGGTGAGCTGGAGCACTCTCAGGCTGCCACTGGAAGCAGAGCTACAAGGTGCCCTGTCCCTCTCCTCCAGAGAGGAGATTCATGCATTTCTGATATGGAATAATGGATAATGGAAGTGATACTGCAGTTAGTGTGTTTAGATAGCAGGTTTTTGGTTATCAGTGAAACCTAAATGTCATCCAAGCTGGCTCTTTAATTCCTCTGAGCCCCTCTGCAGAACTGGCTGTTAAGATGTGGCATGACTTGAAGGGAAGATCTGTGATGCTTGTCAAGAAATTTATCAATTAGTCATTTATTATTATGACTCAATATTTGAATGCACAAGCACATAATCTTTCCTTTTGCAAGACATTACAAATTTACCTCCCTTCTGAAAAAAAGCCCCATCCAACTCAGAAAATGTGTTGGCAGAAAGAGAGAAAAAGGCTGTTAAGTGAATTAATGGCTTAATGATGATTGTTTATTGTCTGCATTACACCAGTGTTTAAATTGAGACTGGGTCTTTTATGTGCCCAGTGTTACACAAAGGCTGATTGCACGAGTGGCTTCCCCAAAGAGCTAAATGGAGAACAGATAAAAGACAGAAGAGAAATGGCTTTTCCTGGGTCTAAGGAGTAGAGAAAGGAGCTGCCTTGCCTAGGGTTATGTAGCTAGTCTATGGCAGAGCTTGGATGTGAACCCAGGTATATCAGTACAACTCTTTTCACACAAATTGATGTGGCATCTTGATTTTTATCTAGTATTGCATTAACTACTTAGTGTCACCCTGGTGAAAGTGTCTGTGCTTCTCTGCCTAAAAAAGTAAAGGTTTTGTCCTTGTGTACACAGGTATAGAAAGCTAACATTGATGTCTGAAAACATCTTTAATCTCTTATTCTTGCATTTGCATGTTTGCTAAGAAAATGCAGCAAATGTGAATCTAGTTAGCCAGCCATGGCTAGCCTGGCTCCTGCCAGCTAGGCTTTGCTCTGGGGATGTGCTACTGGGTGTTTTTTGATTTATTTTCTTCCTTTTTCATTGCACCTTCCAGCCTCACAGTGCTTATCAGCACCACAACCATCTCCCACAGTCAAACTGGGTCATCAAAATCCCTCAGTCCTGACCCCAGCTGAGCTGCAAGAGCCCGAATCTCTCCTATCTTGCTTGGTTCCTTGGAAACCACTTAACAGGGAGCTGGGAGGGCATGGCAGCACCTTCCTGTGATGGAGTGTGCCCCAAGCAGGCTCTGAGCTTGCTGTCAAAGCTGTGCTGATAGTGCAGGGCCTTGCTGGGGGCATATCTTGAGGCAGGCAGCAGAGGGGATGTGGGAGGAGGAGGAGGGAGGGTTTGGGTAGAGCGTGGCCCCGAGGCAGCTCCTGGCAGTTTTGGCACTATCCTGGCTGGGAGGGAGGTGCTGGAACCCTGCACAGGGCTGGGTTTTGCCCCAGAATTTCCAGCACCCAAAATAGAGCAACCTTCCCCCCCAGCACTGGCTCCCCAAAGGCTCTACTCCAACCCAAAGTGCCAAAGTCCAGAAAGTGAAGTGCTTTTTGTGTTTGTGTTGTTTCATTCATGGCTTTCTCTTGGGCTGGGCAGCGAGAGGCAATGAAGAGATCCTGTCATTAAGAGTTTCCTGGTGTTTGCTGCCACTTTGGCTCTGCACAGTTGGCACAGCAGTAATTCCTGCTCCACGGTGTTCTCAGCCTCCCTGGCTGGAGCAGGCATTTTGCTGACACTCCAGGACTTGTGTTTCTGGTTTTTTTTTTCAAAAGAACTGGCTCATTTCCCAAGGCAGAAGTTGCTTTTAAGAAGGAGCTTCCTGCCGTGTACAGTATTTATTTTTTAATTAGTTGAGCTAATGTGCAATTAATGTTTATAATGCAAACCTGTCTGGGGCCATCTATTCACTTAATCAGGACACTTTTAATAGTTTCATTTTCTTTAGGATTTTTTCTTTGAGAACAAAACACTGTGGCTGCATGGCAGCATTTTTCCACATTTTGCTTATGCTTGGCTGTCCCTACAGCATTTTGTCCTCCAGAGACCAGCCTTGATGAACTTTTTGTTCTTTGCTGTCTAACAGGTTTGTAGCTCTTTCCCAGAATAAACTGAACCAGCAACAAAACACCTCACACTGGCAGGAAAATTTTTAATCTGTTAAAATTTTTAATCTGTTAGATGCTTGTTTTTATTCCCAGTCTAGAGGTAAAATTCTGTTGTGAATTTGTAAATCTTGCTTCAGATTCTAACTGGTTTGGTAAAGGATTTCCTCTGGTAATATTTGCACAGACACTTAAAGGCTTTTTCTGTGTTTTTAGTCATGTATTGCCCTGTCACCCCAGTATTTTGCAATATGTTGATGCAACAATCTTAGACTAGGGACAATTGCACAAGCTTGGACAAAAACATATGAAACTCTTTCATCCTAGACACTGTTCTAGTGTGGACATTTAGAAATGCAAGTGTCACATTCACTTCGTGTGACAGATGATCAGGGGCTGGAAAAACAGCAAAGAATTTGGAATAGCTGCTCCATCCCTTGTGTGCTGATGGTTGGACACAGATCTGAATAAGGATGCGTTAGAATGGCCAAAAATACATTTTTCTGCAGCAGATGCACCATGTACGCATGTGGCAATTGCAACTAAAAAATGGTATCAAAGTGTAACAGTGGCAGTGAGGGTTCCAGACTGGCTGAACTCTAAAGGGTCATTTCATGTTTGCCCTGACTGGCACAGGGAACTCCTGGTTCAGCAGCACAGAGGATGGAAAAGCTTCTGCTCCTTTCCCTGGTAGCAAATTGCTGCCCTGGCAGCACGGTACTGAGCTGATCCTCTGCTTTCCCAAACTCACTGCTCAAAGAGAGTGCTGCTGGCAAGGCTGGCAGGTGTTTGAGTGCACCAGTAACCCCAGGCAGAGCAGAGATGACCTTAATAACTGTGCAGCTTTGTTTGTTCCTGTTTATTGGTTTTTTGAAGTAGCATCTGTCACCTACAGGTGGGAAGGGGAGTTACTGCTGCCAGGTATCTGCAGCGACAGAGCTGGTGCAACCTGCCCTGGGATGCTGGGACCCTCAGCTGCAAGAAGAGGAGCTTGAAGGTGCAATTAGAGCTCAGACTCTTGCTTTGAGTTATCCTCTGCAGGGTCTGGCTTTTCTCTGAGTGTCTGGGGAGTGCAGAGGCTGTACTGATGCCCAAAGCTGTCTCTGTGAACTACATGATCTCCACCTGAGCAAAGTTATCCCTGCTTTAAAGATAGGGAGACAGGAGATGTGTGGTGAAGGCAGACTCAGGATTCATGTTTTGTGACTCCCAGCCCAGTGTCCTGAACATGCTGAGGTAGGGTTCTATCTGTTACAGGGGGTCTTTTTATGTGCTTCTAATTAAAAACCTGCAGCAAGCTGTCCCAGACACAGCCCCAGTTGTTATGTCCAGCTCTGTGCAGTGCCCAGGTGTGCTTGTGTGGGCAACACCAGCATCCTTCTGTCCCCAGCACACTGAAGATTAACAATGTGTGTTTAATTGTTTAATTGCATGTTCCTGGCAGCTGCCCTGAGCCACCCACCCTTGCAGCAGGACTGCTCCACTAAACACTGCAATTACCTTGGGCTGCAAAGGTCCCTCTGATGCCTTCATATCACCATTGCAGCACTCTGCTCTCCCCTGCTCCAAATTAGGCTTCTCAGGGGGGGATTACAGGGAACCTGGTCTCAGGGATTTGTATTATTTAAATTATAAATATCCTGCAAGAATAGGATTTGTAATGGAAGTTGGAGTTTTAATATGTTTACACAGATAGCACAATTTAAAGTAATTGGTTTGTGGAGGGCGAGGTGACAAAAATTTAGGAGAATTAAGGTGTTTATTTATTTCTTAGTGCTGCAGCTAAAAGGGTGAACTTGTCTGTGCCAGTCTGTAGGAATTGGGATGGTTAATATGGGGTGGCAGGGTGGCAATTGAGTGCCTCACCCTGCTCTGGCTGCACAGGCCATGCTGTTTGTTTTCAGCAGGTCAGGGCTTTTAGAAGCACAAATAGTTGGGGAAAGTTGGGGAAAGCAGCATCTCCTACAGTGACTCCATCTGGGGATGCTCCTCTCTGGGATTAGGTGGCCTGAGCTGTGGACTGAAAGTGGTGAAGGGGAAAACTTTGCTTGAAAACTTTCCTGTAAAGTAATTAAACACTATCAATCTAATCACAGTTCTTGAGAGCCCAGTAGGAAAGCTTGGTGTCATCATAACTGTTCTGGGACCTCCCTAGGTGCTACAGGAGTGCACTCCTGGGCTGCTCCTTTCCCAGTGATCTGTACCTCTTAGCCCTAATTTTGTTCACCTTCACATCCCTCTGATCTCTTCAGTGGCATTGAAATGCTTTTTTAACTTCAATGTCTTTTCCTTGGCCAAAAGTCTGTTAACATTGGGATTTTAACTTGTATGAATGTAGTGCCCTCAAAATACCATCAAATTAAGGGGAAACCCCCACAATATCCAGGATTTTTATTCCCCTTCAGTGCAGGGCGTGAACTAAATGCTTGTTTGTCCACTGATTGCCCACAGTTCTGTAATTCTAAGTAAGCTTTGAAAGCAGTGGCAGAGACATTGCAGCCAGCACTGAGTGGGGAAAAAGTGGAGGTGTTTGAAAAGTTATGATCATAAAAAGGACAGAAAACAAGAATATGGTGTAGCTGTAGCAGTCAGAAATATGATAAATATTAGAGATTTGAAACTTTCAAGACATATTATTTGGTAATATCCCTTCCTATTTCAGATTTAATCCTATTAAGTGTTGGTGTCCAGTACTGTGTAAGTGGAAGGCAGGGAATCCTACTGTGCATTTGTGTGGGGACCAAATTCCTCTTTGCAAGCCACAGCTTTTAGGGCTTTCTTCATGTACTGTAATCATCTCCCCTCTGCCTTGCTCTTACTGCTGAAAACACTGAGAAAATGGGAGAATTTGGGAACTTGCTGTGGGTGTGTGGGTCTGGGTGCATTTAACAGCACCTGAAGCATCAAGTGGCCTCTCTCTGAGATTTTGGAGTTCTGGGGCATCACTGCTGGTTCACCTCTCTGTATGGGGATTGTGGCTCATCATGAGATTATGGTTCTGCCATGAAGTGAGGGCAGATGTATAAAACAGAGATCTGATTGTGCAGCAGTGAATCGTGTTCATACTATCAGTTTCTGGGCTGTTAATTACAGTGAAGGGTTTCATGGTAGGAGCTGAAGTAAAATCCATTATGATGTTGATCAGCATGGAAGTAATTATATCCTTCTGATTTGGTCTGTGGTGAAAAAAAGGCTCAGTGAGGATTGTGATTCTTCTTCCCTCTGAAATAAGAATATTGCAAAATAATTAAAACTATCATCATCAACCCCTTAATGGAAGAGAATCAAGCAAGAGACAAAGACCACTGGGTGGGTCAATTTGTAGGGCATTGAAATCAATACCCAATTATCAGACAGTGCTTTAAAAAACACTGGTTAAAAAATTCAGAAGCAGTGACCTTAATGTGCAGTTAATTTACTCTTATTAATTTTAGTTATATTTCTTCTGAATGGACACATTGAAACTCAGTTGAGGGCATTTATTTCAGGCACGCTTATGGGCTTTGTGAGTGTGCAGGGAAGGAAAAACCATTTAGTTATGTTGAAGACATGATAGCCCTTTGTGCAGAGTTTGTCTGTGTTGTTCAGGGATAGAGTGGACCTGTACATTGGAGAGATATTGCAATGTGGAGCAGGGGGTTCCCCAAGATGATACGACCAGAGACAAGCCAAGCCTTGTTCTGAGGAAAAACCAGAGAAAATGTGGATATGCAGTGCTTCTTTCGATATATTCTGCTCCTGTACAATCTTTCAGGAATGACATCCAAAATGACTTAAAAGAAGTTGCTGTGCTTCAAACAGGAGTGGAAAACCAAACAAAGCATCCCACTGAGGAGCATCAGGCAGGGGTTGCCATAGCAGGGCTGAGCAGGGCAGAGAGGAGTGGCATGGTGAGAGGCACAGGGTCTGGAACACCATCAACAGCTCCATGGTGGGCAAAATGGCTTTGTGTCTCCTTCTAACAGCACCTGTGGGATTGAGCCACAAAAAGAGAGAGAGGATGCTGAAATTGCAGCAGTGCTGGGAGTCTGGGTGGGATCTGTGGCTGTGCTTTGGTCTCCTGGGATGCTGAGATGGGTTTGTGAAGCTCCTGCAGTGGGGTGCCCAGGGATACCCCAGTGCAGCAGGTTTCCTGTAGATATCCCAAAAAGGTGTCACACCTCTTTGAGGTGAAAATAGGCCACAGATGCTCTTGTTTCCCAGCATTTCCAGTCACTGTTTCATTCTTCCCAACACAGGAGTATCTGGGATCCCTCATAGGCTTTGACCTATCAAATGAGTGGAGTGAAGTGAATTTCTAATGTGGGCTTTGTGGGAGATGCTAAGAAACAAAGGGAGGAAGGAATGATAGTAACACAAAATGCGAAAATAAAATTTGTTCCATATGCCAGAGCAACAAGGAAAGAGCACAAACACTGCTGCTGTGGGCGCTGAGCAGAGGCTGTTGTGGGAGCCACTGGAGGTGTGTGACACATCTGTGCCACCCTTACCTTGTGCTTTGTGCTCTCAACACAAATCCTCACTTCATTCCTTTTTTGGGTTTCTTCTAGTGCTGTTTCCTTGAATTTCCAGGGAGCAACTGTAACAGGGGAAATACAATGATTGCTCCCATATTATCACAGCTTTAAAATGAACCCCAGATGTCTGTCAGCTCTAAGTGGTATATCTGAAATCAGGGTGGGCTGAAGAGCTGGGTATAAATCAGGGTCAGCACTGACAGTGCCACATCCTGAGCTGCTGTGGGGTGGAACAGCTGCCCCCAGATCAGAAAGCTTCTATTTCCTTATATTGGGTTGTGACAGGAATAAATATTTTTTATTGGTCAAATTTAGAACCTGTCCAAATTACTTTTTTTTTTTTAATTAATTAGCTTATGATTAAACACTTTAATTTTTTTTGCACACTTTTACTTGCTCCAAAATTCCTTTTAGTGTTCAAATGAGTAATTTCTTTTACAGACCTTTGATAGTGTTTAATTAAAAAGACAAGGTTTGGAGCTTGAACTTGCTGATTAAATTAAATGTTGCTGTTTTAAACAGGTGTCATAATCAGAAAAAAAACCCCCAAAAATCATTAACCACTGAAACAAAGCTTATGTAAAAACACTTGGACTAAACAATGATGACTAAGGTCCTGTCTAATTTTAATGCCAGGAACATCTTTTCAGAGCAATCATGTTTTCCCAAGACATTGGCAATGAGGGAGGATTAGTACTACAAAATATTACATCTTGTTTAGATTTCCATAGAGGCAAAATGCTTGTTTGCTGTAAGAGCTGCTCATCTTTTATTGGTAGCAGTGACACTAAATCACAGCTGTCAGACTGAAAAGAAGCTCCCAGCTCTGACTTCTTGTTTTGACTCTTTTATTCCAAATCATGGCCCCAAATCTGCTGGGGACAGGGATGAGATTAGAAGGGCACTGCAGCACTTTTGCCAGTAAAGAGTGGTGTTTGTAACCCAATTTTGGAGTAAAAGCAAGCAGACAAACCCATGGCAGGGCTCCATGCTGGAGGGAAAGCTCTTTATCTTGTTTGCAGCCAGACTGAGCCTGATGGGGCTGCTCCCCTTCCCCTGAGAGCAAACTGGGGAAACAAAAAACAGCAAGGAGCCCTGCAAGCTTTTCACTGCCATTCCATCAAAGTGCAGCAATTTCACCATTTGCAGCTCAGTTCCGGAGAAATTCCCCCGTGCTGAGTGCTCACAACTTTCAGCGGTGCTGAGGAGGGGGCAGATCAGTAATTCTGTGACATGCAAGTGAATCAATTGAACCCTTGCAACATCTAATTAATTTGCACTTGTTGTGAAGAATCTACAAATGATCATTATTGATAATGAAGCTATTGATCCAAAGTGTACAAACTAGGCAAAAAAAAAAAAAAAAAAAGGAGTAAGATGTGAAGGCTCCACCTCAGATCCTCCACCAGCACTTTAATGACCTCAGTGGGGCTGAGTGACATCAGCTGAGAACATGGCACATAAAATTTAATGTTCCATGAACTGTTTTAGGATTCAGCCATAATGTAGCTTATGTACACACCTACGCCGAAATTTTCAAAGCTACCCAGGGGAACTAAATGCTAATTGTAATGGAAATGGGCACTCAAAGCCCTTAAATGGCCTTCCAGATCTCTGGAATAACTGTGCAGTTATTCCTTGTACAGATCCACTGCCCAGCTCCTCACTGGCTTTTTATGTGTCTGTGGGCTTTGCTTTCAACCAGAAATCAGCACCTTTTTTTCCTTCTTCTTTTGAAGAGTCTGAATTGCAATCCTCATGATACAAATTTTGGTTGGTTTGCTGGCAAACCTATAGACTGCTATGAAAGGGCAGTGTAATATAAATTTTCCAGTTTTCAGTTTTAATGTGACTTTGTAATTTAAAAGATAATTCAGGAGAGACACTTTGGGAGACTCATTGCTGTTTGTGGTCCCACTGCTGTTCCTTTTTGACTGTTCAGAATACAACCACCATATGAGAAAGAGAATGATATAATTAAGTTGTTGCCACGAATTAATCTATAGCACAATTCCATTAAAACTAATGGAATTATATCAGAATTAGTTTTGGTCCACTTTAACATTTTTAGGCACTGGGAAAACCATTATTTTTGTCATGAGGTAAAACAAGTCTGACACTGTGTTCTCTGAATTTGTGCTTCATCCTTTATTAACGTTAGAGGGTAATGATGTGCTGTATTACTTTTCTAGCAGCTAAAATATTATGCTGTTTTAAGAGATTTTACTCAGTCCTTCAGGGACATTTGCTGCTGCCTGCAGCAAAATTGGATGAGATGTGCATATATAAGTGTGTGCTTGCATATGTGTACACACACATATGTAGTTGTGTGTGAACACACAAAATTCCAGGAGAGATCTGCATATCGAACCTTTTATAATTGCTTTGAAGGTAGATAGAAACTTTGGTGATTTTCAATCTGGTTCTATTTATTAAATAAGTCTTACAATTAAGAGCAAAATAATATCTAAACAAGTTAGATCTTATTATACATCAAGAAAGATGAATTTCTAATATTTAGGCACTTAGCTGTGCTGCTACTTTTTGGATCTTGAGAGAATTTTTTATTAAAATGCAAATAGCGTAGCTTCAACACTGTTCCCTGATTAAATGGAAAAAGCATCACTTAGTACTCATTGAAGTCAAATGTAATCAAGATGGAATTGATTTTATATTCTGCTCTTGTAAACACTGCTTATTCTAGCTCTTAAAAATCCATAAAATAACCAAAAATGCCGGGTTTATTTTTCAAATGGATACAAGGTAAAGAGAGAACTGCTTATATGCATGATGCATTTATAATGGCAATGATGGTAGCCCAAGGTAAGAGCGAGAGTGATGCTGCTCCACTGCCATACACTGATATTGGGGCTGTGGTGTGGGATGGAGTTTGCACAGCCTGAGTGAAGCTGGGACCGTTCAGCCGCACATTTACAGCTGGGATTGAGCTCTGCATCCACATTCCTTACCTGGGACTGGCGCTGCTCACGGGAAAGGGCCAGAGATAGGGAATTACCTTGCACACCTCGCACACTACTCACACTCATGCACACTGCTCACACTCTTCCACACTACTCACATTCGCACGTGCACACTACTCACACTCTTGCACACTACTCACACCCACTCACACTCTTGCACACTACTCACACTTGCTCACACTCTCGCACACTACACCCACTCACTCTTGCACACTAATCACACTCACACTCTTGCACACTACTCACACTCTTGCCCACTCGCTCACACTCTCACACACTACTCACACTCACTCACACCCTTGCACACTGGGGTATCCCTGGGCACCCCCAGTGCAGGAGCTTCACCAGGTCACTTCCAGCTCCCTTGAAGTCCCTTGAATTCAGCTGTCTTGAACTATCTTGAATTGTCTTGAATTACCTATCCTGGAATACCCTTGTGGGGTCACAAACCTTAACTGCAGCTTCAGCATCACCTTTTGGCTCAGCCTTTTGTTCTGTTCCCAGTTTTGAGCTACAAATCACAGTGTGGACCCAGAAAATACCTGGCTGCAGGTGTGACTGTGGCTGAGCTGTCACACTCTTGGAGCCAAACACTGTCAGGGTCTGGGTTTTAGGGGGAACTGGAATTCTGTGCCCAGGGAACTGGGGTGTGTAATTATGGGGACTTGCTCTCCCACATACCCTCTCAATGGCATGGGGAGATAAAACCTAGTTGATTTTTCTGCCTAAGTGTTGTTTTTTTTTTTTTAATTTTCTGTTTGTTTCTCTGTGCATGCACAGTCATTCAAGTCCAAAGGAAATCTTACAGTGTGCACTAAAAAAATTAGTCACTAGACATTTCTGTCTCTTAGGCTTTTGGGAGTCACTTTGTATTAAGCAAAATAGTATTGTGCTTGCTAAGCAATGTGGGTGTTTTGCTTACGAAGATGTAACTGCTAAAATCTCCCCTAAGTCATAATATCTGATGAGCATGTGAGTGGAGGATAAAAGCTTCTATTGACATTGTGTTAATGCAGATCCAGGGAAATGTTTCTGAAGTTTTGAGTTCTCTGGAGTGTTGGTTGGGGTGTGTGAAGTTTGCTGTGTCATGAGCAATATTTCAGCTCCCTTAAGTTCTGGGGAGGAACAATGGTGGAAGAGCACAGCTGGATGCTTTGTGTGCTCCCAGCTGGATGTGTGGCACATGTGGACACTGCAGAGGGGGAAAATCTCCCCAGCTGCAGTAGGTGGTTGCTCTGGACCCCATTTTTGAGTGAATAACCCCCCACAAGCTCAATTTTCAGGCCCAACATCCAATGACCTGTACCTCCCTCCCTGCTTGCTTTCCTCCTAGATTTCACTCTTTTTCCATGTTGATCTAAGGACAGCAATTGAGATTTTTAGTCACTGCTTGGGGTTTTTCTAAGCTACAGTTTGGGTCATGTAAAATACAAACATTAGTATTAATGCTATGATGGTTTTAGTAGCTAAAATTAGATTATCCAGGAAGAAAATCATATTTTGAATTACTGTGAATTCTTGTGGGTTTATGTATTTAGTGTTTTTCCCTAGATGACAACTCCTAATAACAACCATTATGCACATTTCGCAGACATTGCACTGAATGATTTAGACTTTAAGAAATTTCTTTTTTAGAAGCCAGTCTTTAAAAACAGAGTTAGAGTGTTGGACCATTTTAGCATAAATGGTAAAGTGCGAATGAAAATTAATTCAGTTTGCAAAATGTTTTTCAGGATGTGTTTAAGCAAGCGAAAATCAACAAATCAAAGGTCAGTCTTAGAAGGTGCAGAAATGGGGAGTGAATGCCTTGCAGCACATCTTCTAATTAAATCCCTGTAGAGGAAATGATGGTGAATTTAAAGGCCAGAGTCATTGCAACTGGGACAGGGCTGCACATCCTTTATCAGGAGGATTTTGATGTCTTATTGGAAATTACTTTAGCAAAAGGTAAGGTAGCATGTTTGGGAGTAGAAAGATGTAATAAACTTAAAATATCTACTAATATAATAACCTGTTTCACTCCAAATTCTGTACACTTCCATTTAATATGGCACTCTATTTCCAAAGATAATACTTCTGCATCATAAGTGTTGGAAAAGAAATATCATTATAAAAGAAGTGTCATTAGAAAAGAAGATGGGATCTCAGAGAATCCCATTAATTTCAATTTTTACAGGTCTCCTATTTCTTAGCATTTGTACCATGAACAGATCTTCTCAAACCTCTTCCCCTCTAAGGAGGTCACCAAGTTAATTGTGTTCAAATATTTCTGAAGTTATGCCCTTTTGTTCAGGCTCGAAACCTCCACCTCAATCCTTGTTTGTATTAGTCAGTCTTTAACTTGTGCTGTCTCCTTAGATGACCAGGTTAAACATTGTATAAATTTTTAAACTATAACCCCCCTCAAAAAAAGAAAGGGTAAACCATGAAAACAATCGTTTTTGTTTGTTCATCTTTGAATTTTGAGCTTGAAACATTGACCTTGGGGAATGCAAAAAGCCCAGATAGTTTTTATAATTTGGGTCAAGGTTTCCTTTTTTAAATCTTTTCAGACTGACAAGAACCTGTCACCACCTGTTTTTGGTGCTCTTTTTATAAAGAGGTCAGTGGTACAGGTAACCTAAAATCTATGAAGAGACTGAAAATAAGAGAAGAACATTAGCTGTTTCACAGGCTGAACAGAGAAAGATATGATGGAATCATTCCAGAGGCAGAGAGGAAATGTGATTTTCATGCTATTTTGTGATTTATATTTTCTGAGCTGTGCTACAAAGGACAGCAAAGAAAGAAAGTGAAATATCAAAGCCCTCAGCAGCTCCCCTGTATTTTAGCATTATCTGCTGGCCCAGGTAGATTGAACACTGTGCATTGGAGTCCAGCATAAAAAGGGTTTTAGTAAAACTTGTGATTCTTTAGAAACACTTCATGCATGTGTTGTAGCAGTGAACTTATTCTGGGTCTTGAAAAAACTTCAAGACTGAAAAACCACAAGATTTCAGACTCCTTTGACTCAGTCCTGTGTTTCTTCTTCTTGCACTTGTGAATTTCTCCACTCCTCCTCTTTCTAACTCAAGTCAACGAGGTATCTTTGATTTGCTGAATGTTTTAAGTTGTTGAATGCAGCTGTAAAATTTAGCAAGCAGGACTCTGCCATTTCTTGTAGCTATAGTGCAGTATGATTGGAGAAATCTACTTAAAAGGTGCCACATTCAATTTTGTTGGGCTTTTGGAATAAGTGTTTCTACTATAACTTCTGTGGGCTCCATGCATGTTTTGCTCAAAGGAACTTTTCCAAAATTATGGAAGTTTTACTTTTAGAATTCATTTCAGTAGAGGATGTCTAAATCCATTCAGGCTGTTTCTGCAGTGATGTGTCCAAGATCAGAAGTTTGAAGGAGGGGAAACGTTTTTAGTGGAACTTTGGAAGTTTAATGTTCACAAATGTAACAGGATTGTCTATTTTTGCCTGTTCTGCATAGGATATTCCTCAGATCTGTGCAAGGAGCTTTAAAATGTGAATTCCCTGATCCAGTGAGATAGATGAAAAGAGGGAATTTTTACTGTTGAGACTGACTTCACCAGCAAAATTCAGATCTACAGGGATAAAACCCTCTCATACATTTTCAGTAATTTTGATTTTCAGTCTTTGCATACTCAGGGTCACTGACAGACAGAATCAAGATAAAACTCTTACTCAGGTCATCTTTCCCATGATTTTCCAGCTGTATTTTTGTTAGACTTTGCAGTTTTCAAGTCGTTCCATCTTGCCTCAGGGGGCAAAATTTCCACACTCACATTCACCCTGACTGTTCTGTGCTGGCATCCTTCCAGGCTGCTCTGCATCTCCCAAGGTGTGATGCTGCAGCTGGACACAGGACTGTCCCTGCAGCTCTGGAGTGAGTGACTTCATGTCTCACACATCCCTGCTTAGCTGTCCCCGTAAAAACCAAAATCATCCCCTAATGTGATTGCTCAACCTGTTTCATTGAAAAGGCATCAGATATTTTTTTTTCCCTTCTGTCTGGTCTTGGAGGAAAAAACAATTTGAGCCCTCCCAGCTCTCTGGTGTTGTTGTGAGTGGAGGTCTCACATTTGTTGTGTTGCTAGGGAGGGTGTCCGCTTTTGTTGCTTTTGAATTATAGTGCTAGCACTTATCTTCTCCTCCAGCAAAAAGCATTTATAGCAAGTTCTTTGAAAGCAGTGCCGTCATTTGTACTTAAGACAGAATTATGGCAGCAGCAAATAGTTACAGGGAAGAATATAGCCTGATGTTGCCTCTACACTCAGGTAACTCTGCTTACCTTGGTTATTCATTTTTATAAGAATAGTTTTCTCAACTTTCTGGAAGAGTAGAACAATCCTGATCTGGGATGAGAAACTGGCTTGAATTTTCCATATTCCTTCATAACAGCTAAAACACTTTTGGATCCTCTTTCCAAATGGAAAGGCATGTTTATTTAGAAAGTGGATATTTTGCCTGGCTTTCTTTTTATTTTTCTTTTCTTTTCTTTTTTTTTTTTTTTTTTGGTGGCAACACATTTTAAAATGGATTTATTTTTACTCCCATGCTAAGCAGAAAACATTTGGAAAGTATTCTCCACATTTTGTTGTGGTTGCATTGAGAGCTCTTACAAAATGGAATTGCTGTTGTCTGGTTAACTGTAATTTGCTGGAATCCAGAAATTATACCAGACAGTTGCACATCCCTGTTTCTGTTTCATGCACATCTTGTTTCATATTCTAGCAACATGTGGTTTATTCTGTAATCAAGACAAGAATGGATTGAATGGGAAGAGAGATTTTTGTTCAAAATTCCAAATGTCTGGTTACCCACTGGGTAGAGAATTTGATGCTAAGAATTTCCCTTGTGAGGAACAGACTCAGTTCTGATCTCTTCCTTCCTGTTGATACCCAAAGATTCTGAGGACACAGTGAATATTCCCAGCTTCACCCTGATGAGGAAGAGCTCTGTGACAAAGCGGGGCATGTGAAGCTGTGTTAAGTGAGAGGTTTATTGTTTGGGCTTTATTTTCTTTTCAGCCTTTTTAATTTTGAAATGCCAATCACTGAGTTTGCCTGTCAAAGTTGAAGAACTTAATGTTCTTTTCAGAGAACCATTCCATCAACAGTTGCTTCAAACACACATTTACACTCATGTGGTGTAAATCAAGTGACAAAGTAGGATTCTTTTTATTCTCTTTCCAAATTATAACAAAACCAAGATATGCTCTGCCTCTATTTAACCTAATGCGTTAAAGGCCTGTAAAAATAGACTGATGTCTGTATGTGTTTTGGGGCTTGGTTTTTTGATGGACTTTTTTATTTTTCCCCAAACCATCTTTAGGACTTTTACGATGGGGCTTTAGAAAAGCAATCTCCCTCTATTGACCTGATCCATTTGGATGAGCACTCCAGAGGCATATATCTGTATTAAAATGTACCTCATTCACATCTAAATAGTGATGGTCATGGTGTAATTTTGGAACTGGGACCTAAATGGGGTGAAGATGAGTGTTCTCCATGTGTTTCTAAGTTTTGAAAGAGCTTAAAAAGAAAACAGAGCAGAGAAACCCCTGTGAAGTGGAGGTGGTGGTGGTGGACTGGGTATTCTGGAAGAAGGAGCAGTTCTGTGGCCAGTGGAATAATCTCTTTTGTAGCAGAGTAAAAATAAACTGCAGGCAGGCAGTGTATGTGGTATGCATTTTTCTTCTTTACTGATATCCTCAGGGACATGGAGTAGAAAGCTCCTCGTATAAATTAACTCACATGCCAGAGGGGAAAAAAGCAGGGAGGACTTGGGCAGTATGATATGTGATCAGAAAAATTAATCTCATCATCATCTTTCTGTTTTAATGGCTCCTGATGCTGCTTGCATGGTACTGGAAGGAATTTCTCCAGCTCCTAACTCTGGAGTTAGTGATGTGTTAGTGAGTTAGTATTACTGGAAGGAATTTCTGCAGCCCCTAACTGGAGTTAGTGATGCCCTTGTGCTTCTGTGCCTCCCAGCCAGGCCATGGGTGCCCTCCCCAGAGCTGCTGCAGCAGCTCCTCTCCTTGCAATTAATAAAAATTTGACTTTGGCCTTGCTGCAGCTCTGCCACCTCCCACCAGTGCAGAATCCCTGACCTCTGCTGATAGAGAACAGCCTGAGATTGCTGCCAGTAAATGCAGAGATTGCTGTGGGGAAATATTTCCGAGTTACCCCTCACTGTGAAAAGTGCAGTTCTAGCTCTAGCAAAACACACAGATAAAACTTCTTTGTCATTTTATGCGTAGCTCCTGCTGTAATATGAGATTGGAAAATGAAACCAGCTTGAAGCCAGTCTGAAGTTCTCTGAATATTCAGGGAGTAAAATAAGCTTTCTAATTAAAGGTGTCTGTAGCTGCAGAAATTTTGGGTATCAGTTCTTCTCTTGGAAACAAACTTTTCACCATTAAGGGTAGTTCATTGTGAATATCTGTGGCTGCATTTGGCCCTTTGCTGCCTCCAGGACAGTTCCTGGGGCACCTCATTGCTTATGAAGGCAAAAAAAGGAGTTCAGGTGAAGTCATACATTAATCCCTAGTGATTTCAATTAATGTATCCTCATCCTGTGGAAAAGGCAGCAGAGGACTTTGTGTGTGGCTGAGGTGTGAGCATGGAGCATCATTAATCGATGAGGATGTGCAGGCTGGTTGAAGTGGACTGGTATTGTCATCTTAGGTCATCATCTTCCCACCTTCTGGCATCTCAGTTACTGATCTAAAATAATGAAAGGAGTTGTCAGGTCAGGTAGGTTTGATGAGCTAACCCAGCTCAGTTACTCCTATCTAAAATAATCTGTATCATTTACTGAGCATCAGCATGTTGCTTACTTGAGAATTTGCACTTTAACACTACTTTCTCTGAGACATAAACAGCCATTAAAGAATTCTTTGGGGTATAGGTACATACCAGAGAAAATGTCAAACCATTTACTTAGAAAATATTTTAACACTGGGAATAGATTTAGGAAAATAGCACAGGAAAAAAAAATCTACTATAGAGAAAACAAACCTCCTCACAAAATAAGAATTTTGAGTGAGCATACTGATTTCTAAATTTACCTTTATTAATAAAAGTGGTTGACTATGCAGTTGCAAAAAATGCATATCCTGCACCAGGGAATTCAATAGCAGTAATACCATTATAGTTCATTTTCACACTTTATTGTGTTTGTAACTATCTAAACCTCTCACAAAAATGTTAAGCTTTGCATGGACCGGTAAGAAGACAAAATCCTCACAGTCAGCCAAGCAGATATTCAGATATTCACATAATATCATTTGTAAGGTGAGAAACTAGGAGAAAAATAAAAGTAGTAAATCAAGGAATTTTAAAAAAGGCAGAACAAATGGAGAAATTACAGATGATCTTTTACTGTATTAGAAGAATGTTTCGTTTACATTTACTATTTATTTTTTAGTTGTGTTAATGAGAGTAGGGGACCACTTGGATTGGTGCTATACAGACCCAGCACACATTCAGTGTGTCGTATTGATATAACACCTATAGAACCCTCTCCACCTTCAGCTGCAGCATGACTTGTCTGCATATTGGTGCTGCAGAGAGATGTGTGAAGTTCAACATCAATTAGAGCTAGATGGGAATTTTTATTAATAATGGAGAAAGCAAAGAAAACTAATTTTATTTTTAAACCCATATTTTAGAAGGAAAAAGAACCTACAGAGATATTTAGATTAAAAAGTATTTCCATCTGGATTACTGTTGAACTCTTAATTAAAAAGAGTATAACATTAAAGTATTTCTTTAAAATTGTTCCTGAAAGGAAAAATTAGTTTTTCAAAGATTTCTCCCTAAATAAGAATTTCACCATAACTTGTACTTTAGATAATGATGCTGATAATAGTGTGAGCAGTAATAATAGGCTGACATTCATTAATGAAGAAATGTTCCCCTAGAAGCTGTCTGTTCTTTTGTGGTCCAGGGCATTTTTATTTTTCCCTGCTTCAGAGCTAACAGAGTTCAAACTCTGCACCAGCAGTGGTGGGGGCTGGAGGATGGATTCAATGCCAACTTCCTTTCTAATAGGATGGAGGATGGATGTATGGAATGTATGGAAACCAGCAGTCCCTTCCCTGCTGAGCCATGTGGGTTTTGTGCTAGAGCAGAGTGTTGGCTCAGTGACTCCACCTTCTCTGTTCTCCCACATGGAAGTCTAATGGAATTTTAAAACAACAAACAAACTTGTCTTTTATTTTTTCTTTTGCACATCTGTTGTAATCAATGAGTCAATTACTTGAGTTTCTCCACTGCCTCTGGCCTGCTTTGTGTATTTAAATATTTGCTTCCATATGATGCCCCATCAGAAAAGTTCCTAGAATGATTGTCCATCTGTGTCCTTCTTGTTGTTTGGAAAAAAAAAGGAAATTCTTCTTGTGTAGTTCAGATCTTGGTGAGTGACAGACAAAGCCTGCCTGGGGATGATGAGGTTTATCTCAGTTACCAACTCATACAAACTCAACAGCTGCTAATTATGGCTTTTCTGCCTCTGCTTGGGATTTGTGCTGTCATTGGAGAGGCTCAGACATGGCCAGGTCTTAGTCATGGGTGCATAATCCAACATACAGAACAGCTCAGCTTGCCTTTGGGGAGAGAGGGAGAGGAATTCTTAACACAATCTCACAAAGTAGTACTTTTCTATCTCCAATTAGTGTTTCTCTACAATAAAGTTGCCTTTGTCTGCAGTCACAGTTAGGAGAAACTCAAATTAGAACAGATGAATCCTGAATATCAATAATGTTCTGAACTCTGTGGGATGCCTAGAAAATTAAAAACAGAGTAGATTAGTATTGGTCAAAGCATGGATGAGAGAAGAGCAATAACTTCCATCAGCAAATGTAACCAGATAAAATCATACTTAAAATGAATCAAGGTCAGTTGTTGTCTAAAACAGTTTAGCAAAGATAAATGAAGAATAATTGAGACTTTATATGACTTTATTAGACTTTATGTGACTTTATTGCATGAGTCTTTAAGCCACTTAAATAACTGAAGTAAAAGGGGCTAAGAGTCAACAAACAAGTTGGCATTTCACATTATTGAGTGATACAAAATAGAAAACTAGAAGGTAGGTTTGAATCTCCAGAATTATGAACATTTTTTAGTTCACAGAGATTTCTGCTTTGGTGGCCTTCATGAAATAGATAAATATAAAATGTCTAAAGGTAACTAATTTGACAAAGCAGAAGGCAAATTGGTATATCAGGGATATCTTATGTGAGGGAGAGGAACAGGAATGTGTGAAATGAGGAAATCTGCTTGGAACATGATGCACTTAGACTTAAGAAACCAGTTCAGTAACTACCCCATCCTTTTTTCCATTTCCAAACCTGGATGCTAATTCCTCATGACACAGTTGTCCTCAGTAAAATTCAAAACAAGGGAAAATGGACTTGCCCAAGGACACCCAAAAATCATGCCAAAAACAGAATTCAGAGCCTCCAGGTAAAGCACTGCTGACAGAGGTTTGCTCACACATTTAGGGTGGTTTTTCTGAAAAGCAGCAACAAACAGGTGAGGGGATTGTGAACCTTGGAGATGCTTGGTGTGCTTGTGGGCATTTCCCTGGCTAATGGGGTGACACAACCACAACAAGCTCAGGAAGGCTCTGCTCGTCCAGGGCTGGGTCTGAGGGAGGTAATCAGAGTGATTCCTCCCTGAACCTCAAGGCCACAAAACAAGGACAATCAGAGTCTTGCTGTTCCCACTCTGATAGCAGCATTATGCAGTGAAACATGAAAATATCCAATAATCCCAGTTTCTTCTCTCTGGCAGGGTGCAATGATGATTGTATGCTAGATTGTGGGGAAAAAACGTATAGATTAGTGCTTCAAAATGAGCAGCACGCTTGGCTGCACTGCTTGACAACCTTCCAAAGTGCTTTACCAATATTTCTTACTCAGCCTCAACATAGGCATGAGACAAAGATGCTCAGTGTGCACGTTTCGCAGTGGGGTGCACACAGACTGAAAGGGATGGCTCTGGTAGATTCACACTGAGGTTTGCTTTGTTGTACATTTGTGACTGTTGCAATTATTGGTCCCATGGAGATATATTTTTATATAGATATAATATACACATATATATTTATACACACACAAAGCCTTCCTCACATTACAGATGGCCAAGGATGTTTTGTGTCAATTCAGCTGATCTGTAAGTGAAGCCAAGCCACAGGAATGTGCCCTGACATGGCAGAGCACTGGCTGCACACTTTCCCTGGGCATCTCTAGTGTGGAGGTGAAATCCTTGTGCAGGGAAGCAAAGAACTTGTCTGGAGACAAGAGGTGGCTTGCTGGGAGCACTGCTGAAGCTGTGGCCTGATCTTGCCTGTCAGCACCTATAGGATGAGTGTGGAAAAACTGTCAGAAAAATTAATTTGGGCAGCCATATGTGTCCTGTCCCCCCATAGCATGATGCCTCAGACCCTGGAATCCATGCTGTTCAGTGAGCACCATTTCAGCTGGAGCAGGAGGCAGCTCTGTGCCAGAGTTAAATTGATAGAAGTGCTGCTTTCAGATATTTTCTGGGAAAACCTGATTTCTCAAGCACTAACTCAATCCAAAAAACTTTGTCAATTAGCCCCATAATCTTATTTTTATCTCCAAATATGAAGAGCACACATGTGTGTCTGGCTGCCTGACAGCTGCAGACCACTAGGAAAAATCAGAAGACAAAAACCAGAGCTGGGATTTTTGTTTGTCTGAGCAGATGAGAATAATTTATATGTACAAGCTATTTATACAAAGGCTGTAGCAAGCTAATTAATTGTTTATAGGGAGAAATTTAAAGTGCATAACCTGAGATCTGACATTCTGTGTGATAATAATAATTAGAGATGAGCTGGATTCAAAAATCAGGATGTGAACAGAGATTCATCCTGGGAAAGTTTTGAATCTGATCCAGATCTCAACTGTGCAGATTTTTGTAGCCATTAGGGCAGGACAGAACAAAACCCTGGGTTGGAATTTGGCCTTTTGTGTTTTGGTAAAGTGCAAAGCTGGATCCCATTTATGTGATGAAGACCAGCTCCTAATTAGCATCTGGCATACATGGGGAACAGAATTAAATGGGGTTGCTATGCCTTTGTTGGTACATATTTGTTTGGTCATTTTTGTGGGGTTTATTTTATTTTTTTTTCTTTTAAATTAACTTGAAAGAGCTCACTGAGTTAGACATGAGGATCTTGGAAAGCTGTCATGGTCATTTATAAGGTCATTGACAAACTTCTAAATTATTCTAGAAACAACCTAATTTCTGTGAAGTCTTCTTGAGCTTTCTCATCGAGGAGTGGCCTGTTGGTATTTTTTTTAGGCTTTGAAGAGTGATGGAGAAGAATTTGTGTGCTCAGCTTGGAAAGGCAGTTAGGCACAGCCATTGATTCGTGTCTGGAACTTGCTGGTTCTTCTGACCCAGTGCAATAATACCTGAATATCTTGAAACTTGGTTCTAAACTGAGTAGAAGTCAACTAATATGTGCTGCATAAATATATATACACAAGAGTGAACCTGATGGAAATAAAATTGAGGAGGGCAGAGGAATCTCAGTCCAGTGTTTCTCTTTTCCAGTGCATTTCTGTACAGTGTCCCCAGGCTGAAAGAAAATGCATCCAAGGGGAGACTGCAGCCTGCCTAAAGAATTCAGCTGGTTTGCAAACAGACAATGAACTTTCACATGTTGCTAGCTTCTCTCTCACGTGCCAGAGGTAATTGCTGAAGAGTTTATGATGCTTTTGATAGGATACTGAGGAATTTGCAATTTCTGTGCAGGAGCTCATTGATTTAAAGGAGATCCAGCAGAGCTGGGGAGGGGACAGTGGCCCAGGTCCCAGGTGAGTGGGTTTGTTCCTGCAGCCAGCTGTGCCAGGGGATCACAGACATTGCAAAGGGCTCTCACAGGGTGGGAACATCCTCAGGGGAGACCTGGGTGAGCAGTTCTGACCATGACTGTCCAAAGTTCATCACACAAGGAGGGCTCTCCTCCCTACAATGCTCTTAAAGCAGTAGCCATGGGCATTATTTGCTGTTGATGTTTTGGTCTTGTTTTCATCCTTCTCATTCCAGATGGGTTTTTTTTCCCCCACTCTTGTGGCTGAGCTTAGGCTGCTTTTTAATTTTATCTCTTAATTTCTTCTCCTGTTTTGTTACTGCCTTAAACCCTTTTCCCTCACAAATGTGGGGTTGTTTTCAGCTTGCTGTCAGTGCATTTCCAAACAAACCACCCTGCCTTTGCTGGACTATTCCCTGAGCTGCACCATCTCCTCCAGGAGCTACAGCCTCAGAAAGGCTCTTCCCTCTTCTGGAGTCTGCTCCATTCACATTCAGCACAAAAACCTGCTAGTTTGGTCTAAAAGGTGTTTTCTCTTATGCTTGTCACAGTTGACATTTTGTGTCTTGGGGCAGCTTCTCCAGCACATAGACATGTTTCTGTGAAAGCATTCTTCCACCACAGTGACTTAGAAGGGTGCAAGCTGTGTTTTGCAAAGCTGAGCTGCAGATGTGAACAGAGCACTGCTGCTGCCCAGGGAACAATCCATCAGCCTTGTCTTCTTCAGCAAACCTCAGTGCCTGATAAGGGCCCCACACATAATATTTATTTATGTAATGCTGTATTTATCAATGGGAGGTGAGGCTTTGACCTTTTTATACAAACTTCAGTATTCCCAAGACGTGTTGGGATCCAGTTTAGTCTTGCAGCTCAGCCCTTCCAAAGCCTTTTGCATTTTCACTGCACTTTTCATTATGTAGCTAATTAAGCCATGCTCGTATATAAACACCATTATGCAGTTTAACAGTTAATGGAAAGTTCTCTGATATATGTATATGTATACACACTGATCTATAGTGTATGCAGCATGGGGGGTTTTGCCCACAGTAGGTTCAAATCAAAATGACATTTTACTAATGGCATTGTAGGAAGACAGATTAATACAGTCTTACTGTGAGATTTCTTCTCCCTCTGGTAACAAAATGAGAATAAATTAACACACACACACACACACACACAAATTAAAGTATATTTGCTCTTTCTTGATGCCTTATGTGACTAAATCAAAACTTCAGAAAATAAAAACCCACAAAAATTGAACTAACAGACAGAATTGCAGCTATTGGATTTTACCTATGAAAGTCAAACCATGAGCAGCATCTCATCCACACACACAAATCACAAAATCTTCTGGCTTGGGCTGGCACTGTAAGGTCTCCTTGTGCATGTGTGCCCTTTGCAGAACCTCAAAGGCAGGCAGGAAATCTGTACCCAAGGTGACTTGATGTGCAAACCTTCACCTTTCAGTTAAACCTAGGCTGTTTGCATCTGCTCTGTCCTGGATCACATCACAGCAGCTTTCTCTTGTCTTTCCTGTGAAATTTTAATTCAGAGATTTTAAATTAATCTAACCTGGCTCTTCAGGCAAGAGTCCAAACCCTGCAAACAGAAAACCAGAATTTGGTTTATGAACACACTGTCAGCTGGAGCATGCAAAGTTTGTCTGGCTTTGGTTACCTGTTTCCAGGGATACTTGAATCTGCTTAAGTAAACCTCCATGTTTCTAATTTTCACTCTTCTTATCAATAGAGTTGTGCACATTAGGTTTCTTCTGCTGGCTACAAATACTGCCTGGGGGATGAATGACATTGGAGTTCAGTTTCTTAAGGAATGTACCTTGGTAAAGTGTGTTTTGCATGTTTAATTGGCTCCAAATCGTTTACCTAATCATGGGGGTACAAGGTAGGAGGCACACGTAGCTAAATGCCTTATCCCAAGGCCAAAATATGCCCAATAGTCTGTTAGATTTGATGTACTGTAAATAAAGGTCACTAGATTTATCCATTCTGGTAAGAAAAAAGCAATGTATGTAATTCCCAGTACAGAAATACCACCTTGAGATGTTGTGTTAAGCCATGGGGTGTTTACTCACATGCCCTGAGTAAAAGTGGCAAACTGCAGGGCTGGGACCTGTGCTGCTGTGGGTTCTTACACTGGCTGTGCAGTGGAATAATTCTCTCTCATCACTCTGTTTTCATGGGTATTAATAAAATAAGCCCACTAATTTAACAACATTCTACAACTTTGCCTCAAGTGCATTTCTTGTTCTGCCATGTAAAAAAATAAATAAAACACACAGAACAATTTCGCACTACCACAGGGACTATATGCCAAGATGATTTGTCAGAACTCCTGCAGCTTCAGTGCCTTTCTACCTGTTTCTTTCACCTTTCCCCCTTTCTTTTATTTTTTACTTTCTGATTATTGTTTTTTAA
Organism: Melozone crissalis; assembly: GCF_028551555.1. Lineage (NCBI taxonomy): Eukaryota > Metazoa > Chordata > Aves > Passeriformes > Passerellidae > Melozone > Melozone crissalis. The sequence goes on from NW_026535790.1 coordinate 10,244,175, forward strand.
TTCAATGAGGTAACACACCTGCCTCAGGGGAGGAATTTTGCACCATTCCACAGTGAAAATGGAATTCTTAAAGTTATGGTCAGCTTTGAAGGAGCATGTGTACAAAATCAGTGTAAGGAAATTCTTTAACCAGACTGAAGTTTCCAAACAGCCATGGGGCAAAGTCGTGGCTCCAGCCTCTGTCATCTTCCTAATCCCAAATGTATTTCATTAGGAAATAAAGGGTTTCACAGTAATGGTTTTGCTTTAGACAGAAGTAGCAGGAAGCTGTGAGAAATCTAAATACCTGATTTTGAGTTTTTCTTTCCAACATCTGTAGAAGATTGTCTCAGTCTGTGCTATTAAAGCTTTTGGCATGGGAACCAACTTTGGTAAATGTTACATTTTCAAACAGGTGGATATTTTCTGTAGAAGATGTGTGAAAAGCTAAAGAAGAAATTAAAATCATAAAGAGAATTTATTTCTGGCAATTGTTCATGAATATGGAGAATTTAGGATTTCAGGAAAAATGTCAGGATTATGCTTGTTATCCTTCCTTCCAAAGTCAGATGAGATAATACTTGGGACAGTGGATTTCAGTGCAGTTTTTTGTTTCAGAATATAACAAGGACTGGAGAACCAAGAGAGGCTGTCTTCATTGTGGAAAAATGCAGTAAGATATTCCCCACTAGAGAGGGTAAAAAAAGAACCAAAAACTGAGGTTCCTTTGAGATATCCGCAACAAGAAAAAAGAAAAAAAATAATTCTTAGTATTTAGTTATTTTTAGATTTTTGCAGGTAAATGCCTTGAGTGAAATACCAATATTTTATAGAAAAACCCCAGTGGTTAGGATAATTGTTGCAGCAGAACTTCCTGAATATATTTTGTTCTGGTTTTTGTTGGTAGTGATCACATTCTGGCATTTTGTTTGGCCTGAAGCTTCATCCAGATGATCTCTATCAGAAGAAACCAAGTGTTTTAAGGTTTGCTATAATTTGATTATTTGTACAAAATTCCTTCAACCCCTTATAAATTGTGTGAATAGGGAAAACAAACATAAGCTCTTTGTTATAATCCTAATTGAGTTGTAATGCTCTCCCACTGGGTACTCCTCTGTCCCTGTAGGAAATTAAATCCCTTAAAAAAATCTAACCCCTGATCCACTTAATTTTCTTTTGAAAATCAAATTAGGCAGCCAAGTTGTACTTCTGGATACCTAAGCACCTTTGTAATCCAAACCCAGGCCACGTTCTGAAGTGAAGCTGGAATTGAGTGTCCTTAGCCCAGGCCTGAGCTGTTTCCTGCCTCCTTCCTCCCTGTTTCCTGTGCTGCTCAGAGCTACTGGAGCTATGGACCTATTTTCCTAATGAAAACACAGTTGTTTCCCCATGTGAATTATCCAACCCAGATCCCTGCTTTTCTTGTGATGTCACAACAATAATAAGGCTTTGGGGACAGGGATGGGCTGAGAGATGGAGAAAAATGTTCTGTAGGTGTTGGCTTATAAAAGCAAGTGCCTTAGCTGGAATCTGTCATGTGTTTGCAAACTTGTCTGCCTTTGGTTATCAAGCTACTGAAATTTATTGTCTCTCCATGTTAAGCTGATCCTACTTCTCTTAGAGCCAAATCAGCAGGGACAGTGGCACTTGGAGCTGATGTCTGAGCTCGGTTCCTTCCATTTGAGGTTGTCCTTCTTTCCCCAAGGTTGGCTTGTTCTCAGCCAACCCTCTGAGCTGCAGCAGATGGGCAGTAGCTCACTGAGTCCCTGGTTTGGATGGAGGAATTAAAGATTCAAATTGGGAAAGATGCAGGAAAATTGTCTGGGGATGGGGTGAGCCTGCAAGGGAATCCTTGTAGAAAATACAGTGCTGAGTGCTCTTGGACCTTTTTCTTTAGGTTTTACCATTTTACATCTCTAATTAGGCAAGGAACTGAATCCTGAAGAAATTTGGAAGGCTGCAGTAGGAGAGAGTCATGCTGCAGTGGGAATGGGGTGGCTTTCAGCCTCGCTGGCCTCTGTTCTGCCACATCTCTATTAGGGACACCCTCCCCAAAGCTGAGCTCAAGTGGAGAGAGAAAAGCACCCTTCCATCAGCTGTGATGCTCCCTTGCTGTGGAACACCAGCCAACCCTTTTCCAGCCAGGGCTGCATGGATGGGTAGCTCTGTGGCTTGCTGAGTTGTCACTGCAAAGGTCAGTGATGTGAAAACAAATGAACAAAACATTTCTCTTGGAGTTCTTGGATCAGTGCAAAACGTGTAGGGAGCAATTGCTGACTGCTCTGCTGCTGAAGGCAGCATCAGGGTATGAATCTGCCTGGGCAAGCACATACCTTGTCTGACAGAAAGGTCAGAGCTGTAATTCCTTGTAAGAGTTCAAATCCCCCAGTGGAAGAGGCCAAGGAACATCTGTATTTGGGCAGAGGAGCTCTGCTGCTGCTTCTGGCACACATCCAGACGGAGGGGCTGCTGTGGCTGTGCCACCGGGACATGCCAGCCCTTTTCCAACTTACGGTGTTGATAACCTGACTGCAGATCTTTCTAGCTGTACCAAGGCTCAGCAAGCCCCTTTGTGACAAACAGCATATGAGAGGTTTAACATTCACTGCTGCAAACATTTCTATCAGAAATCTCTGCCCTACAATCTCTGTCCGTAGCCTTGTGATATTTGAGGTATTTGTCATTACACTGCTGCTCTGAGGCTTGTGGTGCTTTTTTACAGCTGGGCTGGGATTTGCCTGTAGGTTGAGTTGTTTGGCTGGAATGTTTGCTGTAAGAAATGCTCTTCCAGAAGAAAAGCCCCAAACAAACCCTTCTGTCTGAAGGCAGAGGGACAATCACCTTTTGTGAGTGCTTGTCTCAGTAGGGACTGCAGGAGAAGTTTGTGCAATAAAATTAGATAAATGCCTCACACCTACTGTCTCAGGCCCTCTTGAAAAGTACAGCATGCATGAAAGCACCTTTAGAAACTTGGTCTTTGTTAAATTCACAATGAAGCACATGGGAGAAAAAGGAATTGTGGTGTTCTGTGTAGGAAGAACTGTAATGCCAAGCAGCCTGCAGCCCACTCTGCCTGCAGTTCACTTTGGCTTTTAACCCACTTGAATTATTCCAATATTATGACACTGCTTTAGTGAGCCTTATTGATTTTCTTTACCTCTTGAGTCTTTTTAGTGGGACAGCAAAAATCCTGAAGTATGGAGGTATGCCCATGCAGTAATGAGGGGCCATTTGTGTCCCATCAAAGTGCTGTTTTCATCTTTGTGTTGAAAAGATGTTTATTCTATTACTGGTTGTGGTCTTATAGGCTTCTGTTTTTCTAACCACATGTTTAACATAAATTACCAACCTCAGAGGGGATATGATGGCCTTTCTCCAACTGCATTAAGCACTGTTTCATGTTTAATGGAGAAAAATGTGAATTTTGGCAGATTTAAACAAAAAGAGAACCTAAAAATTTGCATTTCAATACAAAAGTGCTCTTATTTGCTCTGAGTCATTCTGGAGTGTACATTTGCATTCACAGCTCCAAGAGCAGTGGTTCCAGTTGTGACAGAGGTGTCAGCACTTGCCTAAAAGCACTTTGGTTTAGTTGAGTCACCTTTAGCACTTAGAATTTCAGTGCTCAAAACTCAGAGTAGAGCCCAGTGCAGAAGATGTTTCCATCATGCCCTGTGTGGGACAGCTCTGCTGATAAAGTACCAGGGAACCTGGGTCATCTTCTCATGCAAGCTTTCATTGCTTTCTCCTAATTATGATAGTATTTTTTTTTAATCTGCTTATTACAATTGTATGGAGATTCTTTGTCTCCTCTGAAAATAAATAAGGTTCTCTACTTATCCTTTGATGATCTATGTACAGTATGAGCTACCTCTCCTCTAATTACATTTGCCTGATTCTTCAGCAAATCTTTTAAGGCAACATTAATCAAGTGAATTTGGGACAGAGAGCACCTGAGGTGTCTCATGCAAACCCTCAGATTGAATTTAAATTGTGCTCTAGAAATGAAAGGCAATATCCAAAGGATTTTTTAAAATTTAACTTCAAAGCCTCCCAAGTATATTTTATTTTGATAGATCTCAAAAAAAAAAAAAAAAAAAGGAAAAAAAAAGAAAACAAAAGAACCTTTTTTACTGCCAATATATTCTGCTCTTAGATATATTCAGTTTACACCAGTAAGGCAGAAAAGAATCACTACTCCATCAAAGAACATTTAAGGAGTTTTCAGTAGACCCCTGGGAACAATAAATAAGCTTCAGGCTTGGTGCAAGAGCATGTATTTTATATATCCATAAAGCAAAAATCTTTCCTGGCTAAAGGGTTGTGTGTTTCAGTACATATTGCCGATCTGGTTTTTTGTTTTGGTGGGGCTTTTTGTGCCAAGTTTTAGGCACTTTTCTTGCAAAACCCAAGATATTTTACACTGGGAAAGAGGCAGCAGAGAGATTCACTTTACAATTTGACAGCTGTTTCTCAGTAAGTTTGCAACAAAAGCCTAATGGGAGAATTCATTACAAATTCCAAACTCAGTAAAATATTGCAGTCAGGTGTTTCTGAGCCATCACAAAATTCAAGAGTAGGTGTCCTTTAAGTGTAATGTTAAACATGGGATATATATTTGATTTTTTTTTCTTTTTTCACTCCTTAAAAATGCTGGGTTCATGACTCTTCTACATTAGGTTCACATAAACTGTATTAGTGAAGCATTAATTCTTCTGCACTTCTATCATCTGTGTGCCAATGGATCTAGAAACAAGTGGCAGAGAAAACCCTGTAGATCTGCCTGACACAGCTTTTCCCCCCCCCTCTTCTTTCTCTATTTTCTTTGGTTTATTTTTTTCACTCAAGAATGCATTAGAGCTCTCAAAATAAATAAACCCAAACACTTTTATAATGACTTCCTGGGCTTTGGTGTTTACTTTTCACTAGATACATTTCTAAGGACTGCTCACCCCATGCTTTCAGCATCCTTGGTAGTTTCTCTAAAGTGTAGCAGTAAAATTGCAATTTTGGGGCTGTGTGGGCTGTGTCTGCTCCAGTGACTTGCATCCACTAAGTGAAATGGAAAAAGAGGGTGGTGGGGAGCTGAGCTGGGACCCAGGCTCAGGGAGTGTGCACCCAGAGATTAGGAGAATTGTGCCCAAGGTATTAGAAATGTATTGACGTTTTCAGAAATAATTCATAGTGCCATTTGTGCTATTTAATGGTCCATGAAGCCAGTGGATATGTCAGAGCTGGCACAGCTTCTGTGTGCTTCAGTAGCTTTAGATTAGAGTATGTTCTATTTGGTTTTGGAAAAATAGAGATTTTCAAATTTTGATAGCACTATTACAATAATTTGTATTTGTTACACCTTTACTGCTTTGCTTCAAGATGGTGTGGATTGTGCTGAAAACATGGCATGGGTGAGCTATGCTAAATGATGAAGTCTTAAACTGAAACTGCAGCATCTTGTTAGGCATCACACGAGGGGGTAAAAAATGTTCTCAGCATTCTCTGTGCACCTTTTCACAGAAGGAATATGTGAGAAATGCAGGTTAAATTTCACTCATATTCACATCAGCACTTTAGCAAACCCCACTTGAATTCCTGTGTGAATCAGGCCTGTGAATAGTCCTGCTTGATTCCAGGGTAACACTCACTTATTTGTAAGCTCCTGGAATAAAGGATTGCAGGCAAATCCCAGCCCTGCAAACAAAATGCACTTGTACATCTGCACGCTGGAAGTCAGCAGTTTGGTTTGTAAAGATGATTTTCTAAGCCCTGTGCAGGATCTTGACCTGGGAAGAAAAGACTTTTATGGTAAGAAAAGCTGAAGTGCTTCTGTGCATTGACTACTACCAGCTGTCACCACGAGGTATTAGTGCAGAAAAGAATCCCACAGCAATAGATGCATGAATGTTTCTGTATGTAGTAAAACAACAACTTTTTCACTGTAAACTCTCTGTCCTTTGGGGCTGGGGAGTGCGTGTAAGAGCCTTGACTTGAGCAGTGCCAGATGTGGGGCAGGAGCTGAGCCCCAGGGCACACACACTGCAGTGCTGCACTTTGTCAGCTTGAACTGTGTTTACTCCAAATCCACATGTTTATGCAGAGATGTTTCATGAATTCTGCATGCCAGGCCACACCAGTTCTGCCCATCCCCTTTGTAAAATGAAGTTATGTGAGCTGGTGGAGGGAATCAGATTTTTTAGGACTGTGTCCAAGATTTGTTTATTTCCATATTTTTCTTCTTTTTTTTTTTCCCCCATTTCTTTTGTAAAAGCCAGGAAAGAAGCCAATTTAAGCTATGCTCTTATTGTGTCTGGCACCAGAGAAATAAATCAGTAGCATTTTACTGAGACAATATGTAAATACAGCTCAACCTCCCTCACACTGATCACTTGATTGCCAATTTGGCCTCAGTGCAAGTACAGTATGGCTGAAATGATACTTCTTTAAACTCACAAGCTACCACCATTCAGCTCTCCATATATAGAACATTTTTCTGTTTTTAATTAGCAGCTTTGATATTAAGCCAACTGGCAAATATTTATTTGATGAAGATTCTCCATTCATTAGCAAAATGAGAAAAAATGAATCTATAATACCATATAACTGCCCCATTAAGCAGCATTAGCTATCCATTTGAGAGATAATAATGTAAAATACAATTTTCCGACCACCAGATGTTGATGAATAAACTGCTGATAAATTGGTGGCACTAAAGCAATAAACAGGTCAGAGGTCAATTAGTTCCACCAGAAAGAAGCAACCCACAGGGAGAGTGGCAGCAACGCCCTGATGGATGCTCAGGCTGGTGCTTTATTCAGAATTATGAGCAGGCAGCTGAGAGAGGCTGAGATTCAGGACAAATGGATGTTTGCCTTTATGGATTGCTGTTCTTACTGCCTGGGGGCTGTGGCAGTGCTGTCCATCCCCAGGCAGCTGATGATACTGGATGATAATTTTGGCCCCACTGGAAGCAATGGCTGAAAAAAATCCCCTCAGCCTCACTGATTGTCACAGAGTGCCTTGTCCTGAACAGATACCTGGGTATTGTTCAGCCTTGATGTGCCCAAGTGAAAGCCCAAGAAAAAAAGATTTATTCTAACACATCATCCCATCCTTCAAGAGACAAACACCTCAGAACATGCTGAGCTTTGGGTTTGGGTGGCTGGAACAAAGGAAGATGAGAGCTCCGAGATGAGACAGCTGAGTTGGAGGACCCAGCTAAGGGTGTGTAGGATGAGTGCTGAAATGTAGCCCCACATTACAAAAACCAGTGACTGTTCCCTGAATTTGTAGGAGTAATGAGTGGTGGAGCAGGGAGGATCACAGTCCCAGCATTGTTATTTCACTTTGTGTAATTAACATATTCACCAGGACTGAGTCAAGTCTTCTGTTCCAATAGATCTTTTTGAAGCAGTGCCACAGAAATTAATCAACTTTTTTTTAAATCATCCATTTTATTCTGACCTATCACCTTGTCTCTTACAGCACTAGCATGTAAAGCTTATGCACACTGTGTTAAACTATGTTAATATATTCCACAAATCACTCAAAGGTTTGCTGCATTATGTTGAGCAAAAATGTGATGTGACAGATAATAGAGAGGAGAGAACACATGCACATTTCCAGAGACACACTCCAGCTCTAATTAAGTACAAGTCTTGGAAAATACTCAATCGCTTACAAAAAGTGCTCTAGTCCTTATATTGGTCATTATCTCCATCTTTGACTGTCCCCTACAAAGTCCTGTCACCTTGTGACAGTGCTGGAAAACAGATTTAAGGGACAAAAAAGAGTAAATATTCATCACAACCTGAAAACTGAAATTGGTGGTGAGCTGGAAGCGTTCTGTGCATGATACCTGGCAGAGGGGAGATGTCAGTGATCCACTGTGCCTCTTGTGCTGCAGATCATCTCTGTTATATTCACAGGTTTCATTCTCTGGAAAAATAGATCTCTGTTTTCTGTGTGAATAGCTATTTCCTCCTCCTTGTATACAACACAAAAGATATTGCTTAAGCATAAAAGCTTCTCATCAAATCTCTGCAGGACGTTCTTTGCCCAAATCTGTGCTTTGAAGACCCTTTTTGCAGTGCAATATCTGAATTATATGAGATATATGGACTCTTTTCTTTTTTTCCCCTGAAATTAGCAGCTCTGAGCAGAATTTAAAGTTGGAGTGGACAAAAATCTGCTAGAAGTGGCTAAGTAGAAAATGTTGTGGTGTTTTCCTAGTAAAACTATGTGGGTTTTTTTTTTGTTTGATTTGGTTTGTTTTGATTTTTTTTAATTCAAAAGTCTAAAAAGTCTATGTAATCTATTTTTTCTCCCCTTGAAATTAAAGCTGCACTTCCAGAAAATTCCACTGGGTGCAATTAGTAGAGATGGTAGAAATGCTCATAAGTGAAAGCTGAAGCTGTTTGAAATCCAAAGGGGTTTAGCTCTGAATTATTGCCATGATCCTGCACACACTTACACCTGTGCTTAGCTTTAAATGATAGAAACCAATCAATCTAGCTGAAAACCCCAAACTGTTTATGACTGCAGTGGTGTCAATGAGAGATCTGTAATATATGGGTGGTACCAACAAGCTTGTGCAGGTTGGGGACACCCTGGGGACCCTGAGCTGGTGTTTCCACCTGCCCAGCACTGCCCTGACCTGATTTGGCTCCTCTGGGGCTGGGCTGAAGCTTCTGTGCTCAGCGTGGGAATTCTGGGGCTGACTTGGAGCCTTTGTCCCCTCCATGGGGGTTCTGGGGCTGGACTGAAGCCCTTGTCCCCAGCATGGGAATTCTGGGGCTGGGTTGTCCCCACCATAGGGGTTTTGGGGCTGGGCTGGAGCCCTTGTCCCCACCACTGGTGTTCTGGGGCTGACTTGGAGCCCTTGTCCCCAGTATGGCGGTTCTGGGGCTGGACTGAAGCCCTTGTCTCCCCATGGGATTTCTAGGGCTGGGTTGGAGCCCTTTTGCCCCCACGGGAGTTCTGGGGCTGATTTGGAGCCTTTGTTCCCACCATGGGGGTTCTGGGGCTGGGCTGGAGCCCTTGTCCCCAGTATGGGAGTTCTGGGGCTGACTTGGAGCCCAATCCCTCCATGTGAACTCTGAGGCTCAGCTGGAGCCCTTGTCCCCAGCCCAGGACAGGTGACACATCTCAGGAGTGCATCTTTGCTGTGCTGAGGTGTTTTGTCACCATGTGAGGAAGGCTGTGTGAGGATGATGCAGGACATGCTGGGCTCTGTGGCAGGAGGAGGCTGCTGATGATGCAGGGGTGGTTTAGCTCTGGGCTGAGTACTGGCTGTGCTGGAGGTGAGGGGTTTGTCCCAGCAGGTGCTCAGGGAGCCCCAGGGCTCCTGAGCTCCTCTGCACAAGGTGACACCAGCCCAGGGCTGTGTCACCACGGGGCCAGGGGGTGTTCAGGAGTCTGGACCTCTGGAGATGCCTGCAATTCCTGTCAGCTGCAATTCCTGCTGGCAGGGCTGGGTGTGCAGGGAGGGCTCGTTATCATGCATGGGGTAAAGCTCTCAAATGGTGCATGCAGTCTCACTCTTTCTCTTTTCATTTCTTTCTCTCTCTTTCTAACTGTACTGAAGAAAATCATTTCGAGAATCTTTGTTTGAACATCATCCTTCTTTTCTGTCCTATTATTTTCTCTCTGCTGTGATTTACAGAAAAACCCATGTAAATATTTTATGATAGAGCAAATTTTATTCTCTCTTCTCTCCCCTTAAAGAAAGCACCAATAAATGTTGCTTTGTTTTTGATTCATCCTCTGTAATAGCTTTCTCCCAAGCCTAGAAAAATCCTATACAGAGACAGGCACACACTTTATTTCTTTCACAGAAGAGCTATATTGACTTCTTAGTGTAGAGAATTGTCTTTTTTTCCCTAATAGCATGGTCTTGTATTGTTGTCCTGATATTAGCATCTGGATATATCTTTTTTCAGACAGATGGGCTCTTTATTTTGAGTCAAACACAATGTGAATGACCCAAATGTTAATTTAAAACAACGAATTAAGATAGAGTTATTAATTTACAGTTCCATTTTCTTCTTTTCCATTTTAAATATGTGTGCTAATGCATATATACACATATGTAGGTAATTACAGAAAGATTGCCCACTGTAATTTTAGCCAGTTATCTCTCAGCAGATGCACAAAAGAAAAAGAAAGGAATAATTTGCTGATGCAGAGTTACAAGTTGCTGTTTGTTTCTAGAGCTGAAGAACTTGTAAATGTCAGCCCAGATCCTGTGGCTCTGTCTCCTGTCAGCTTTCACACTCAGCTTAGCTGGGACATGCAGCAAGAAAACCTTTCAGAAAATCCAGCCTGCAGCCAGGGTGCATGTTTGAGATGAGCTGTAAGGATTGCTGTGCCCTGCTCAGCATGAGGAGTGTGTAGACAGACAGACAGACAGACAGCAGTGCTGGGCTGTGCACTCTGGCTGATGCCCTCGGAGCTCCAGCAAGGACCCAAGGGTCCTGGCAGCTCACTGGGACTGTCCTGGCAGCTCACATTTGTCACAGCAGGTAAAGGAGAGGCTGGTGGGAGCTCCCTCTTGCTCATGACAGCTTTTGCAGCCTCCTTGAACTCTCATTCTGGAAATCCAGGCTGTTCACCTGCCCCTCACTCCATTATTGATGTGGTACTAGCAGAGGGAAGGGGAAGAAGTCATAAAAAGCAGGTGCTTATTCTTCTCTGTCATTTTTTCTCATTGTTTCAAATTTCTGAAATGCAAGTTCAAAGAAAGGGTAATTACTTTCTGCAAGGGGCATTCATCTAATGGGAGAGTCATTTGCAATGAAAATATTTTAAGACCTGGGTGAAATGCTGCTAATGATTTGCTTTGTCAGGTCGTTAGGCTGCTTTCAGGCTTCACTGGAGGTAGCACAAGTTTGTTCTCAGCATGACCACTGAGGAAGCATTGCCTTAATTTGTGATCATATCACACTTTCTTTTTATAGTATCAATTTATAATCATAATCTCATCTCTTTGTTGGGACAGGGATGGGGAGAAGGGGTTGGATTGCTGGCATTGGGGGCAGCACTGGCCATGTCACTGCAAGAGCACCTGGAGCTGCTCGAGAGTTCTTGTCACATTAATGGGCTGACTTCATAGTCCAGAAATCTTCTTTAGTCTGTTCCTTTTTATTTTTCAGGGTTTTTGTTGTTGTTGAACTGCTGTGGACCAGCAGGCTCTGGCTGCCTGTGTGCCAGGGGGTTTTGGTACCAGAGCTGCTTCCACAGGGGGCAATTCTGTGCCAGGCTGACATTCTCACTGAGCACTCTGTGAGGCCTCTGACAGCAAATTGATTGTAAGGAACACATTTTAATATAAGAATCTCAGATTTGGAACATCTGCAAAGCACCAGGATCTCTGTGCCTTTCTGAAAAAGTTGCTTACACAGAGAAAGAATCTGGGCACTTGGAAGTGACACTTCACCTGCACCTCTGCAGTTTCACAGACAGCCCAAACCCACTCCAATGTAAAAAATCTTCAGTCTTTCATTTATTTTTGTAACATATTTATTCTAAAGCACAGTGAAATCGGGTTTCCAAACTACCCAAAAGTAGCTTAAAATATAGAAATAATTTGTGACTCAGCAGCTTTGGCCAGGCTTCCTGAGAGGGAGCAGTGACAGGATGCTCAGTGTCACCTGGATATTTGTCTGGTGATACTGGACTTGCACAAACAGAAATTAAACCCACTTCATTAACACAGACACATTTTGATGATAAACTTGCTTTTTAGCCATGGGAACTCAAAAGATCTCTCACGATTTTTTTCGTGGGAGGAAAATTCTTCAATTCCACTCCCCTTAATCTTCCTCACTCCTCCCCACTGCCTCCCTCTTTTGCTTGTTATTCAGGTATTTAAGTCTGCCTAGGATAAAGGACTACAAAAATAATAGAGATAAAAATATTACAGGTAAAACACAGTATTAATGTAAGTAGAGTATGCTATTAATATTTTACAATTACTTTCCATAGGAACATCCGTTAGACTGTTCCCAAACAACTGCGTTTAGGTCTTTCAGATACTGAGTACAAAATTGATTTTAGAAATATTGGGAAATTTCACTTTATCTTGTTTAATCTAGTTAGACACCTTGTCCTATCATTAGAGTCTGCTTCTTTATGGTTAGATCAGGTTTCACTATGAAGAAATTAGTGAATTTTTACAAGAGCAAATTCACACAGAAAAAAAAGAACATTTGGGGCAATGCAAGGAAACACCAGATTTCTTGGTCTGTTTTCTCTTACTTCCTTCTGTTTCCAAATGAACTTGCAGATCAGGTTGGGTATAATGTCATTTAACTCCTAAACTCACATATTTAATCTCTTGTCAAAGTTGTACTTGAATGTCTATCCCCAACCCTGGTAAAATTAAAAATAAAGAGTGTTGTCAGGTCCGGAAATGTTGTTATTTTACTTGTCATTTCTTGTTAGTCCTTTGCTTCACCCATGATCACTGAGTGGATAAAATATTTAAAGGAATGTGCTGTGTTCTATCAAAAGTGTGTGAGATGAGCAACAGGGGCTGTCAGCAAAAGAGGTCATCAGGCAATTTCCCTCTCTGCTGTCTGCTGGGGCCTTTGTGAGCTGAGTGTTCTGCAAACAGGCTGGAGGATCTGGGCTTTAATGCACACTGTGTGTTTTCAATAAGAGAATTTGGCTGGGGTCCCAGGAGGGCTTATTTCTTATGTGTGTTACTTCAGGTCTCTGGGAAATTGGAGGAGCATAAAAGTTCATTTCTGTGTGACCCAATGTAAGCGGTAATTTAGGAATGGATTCAGGTCTTTTGTGATGTAGGGCTGTAGTGCAACCACAGTAATTAGAGGATCTGTATCTACAAATGGGTGACAGTGGGAGCCAATGGTCTGAAAGGTGCTGGGTAGATACAGTTTAGGATGCTTAGGTCTGGTTCACAGAGATCCTGAGATCACTTGCTCTTTCAGTGTTCAAGCAAAGATGTTCAAATCTGAGTGCCCCAAGACTCAAAGTCATCAATAACCACGTTCCTGGGGCACTGTCATATCCTCCACCAGATGCTGTACATTGCTGGAACTTTGTTGTGCCAAGCCAACTTTATGGACCTCTTCTTGACCTTCCTTTGAGCAAAACTATGGCCCTCCTCAGCAAGCTGCAAAGACTTTTGGCACATTTGACTGAACCTGTTCATGTCATCTGTGTAAAGGAGTCGCATATGGCACAGAGTCTGCTGCTCATCACAGGCTCAGGAGGGTGAGCTAAGCCTGGTGTGACCTGTTCTGCATGCCAAACAGGCCTGGGTGAGCTTCCTGCCTGAAGGACCATTGACAGGAATCCCACTGAGGTCAAGCCCACTGCTCTTGGCTTGTGTCAGGATTGACACAACTCCACAGTGCTAATGGCAGGTCAGGATGCTAAGTTGCATTTTATCTCAATCCATCTCCCTCTGTCTCATAAATAAATGTTTTCATGGGCATCAGCATTATTTTAATACTGTGCTGCAACCTGAATGTTTTTAGTTTTTGAATAGTGTTCTGAAATCTCCCAGTAGTACCACAGTTCTAGGACCATTTCCATTCACTCTTTTGGGATTTTTTTTTTTTTTTCAAACAATGGGAAACTGACCCCAACTTAATTCTCTCACATTTTAGAGACAAACATAAATCCCCTTTCCCTCTCTTCTCTTCCCACCCACCCTGCCTCCCTGAAGGTCATGCCTACCTTGATGAAACAAATCCCAGCTTTTGTTTTCAATGCTGTGTGAACAAAACTCACGACAGCACTGGGACACCCAAGTGACTACAACATCCCTATTGGCTGATGTTCAAATGCACAATGACAGGTGTCAATCCAATGCAGAGGCAGTAAGAGAAATAAAGGTTGTGAAGTAATTAACATTTTAATCAAGTAATGAATTAATTGGCAAAAATGAATCTTGCACCTTTTCTTAGGTTTCTTTGCCCCTTTCTTTCTTCAAAAAAATAAAGCAGCCTAATGTAGAGAATTTCCTGTTCCTTTCTCTCCCCCTGAGTGCTTAAGTACCATCTTTGTTTCATTTTTCCTAATAGATCTCCCCACAAAGCAAAGCAATTATTGATAAAATCCTGCATTTTCAGTCAGTCTTCTGCAGATTTGGGGAGTTTAGTAAGTAGACCCAGTTTAACCTTTGGGTTGTTCTGCTCCCAGCATACAGATGATACCCCTGGACAAAGCTACTCTGCATTTACTACAGGCACCTTTAATGTCCATTCTCATGGCAGCAGGATCACTGTCCAGCCTTTGCATGGAAAGGTGCTAGATAAATTGTATTTATCTCTAAATATTAATAATGGGAAGTAAGGGGAGTGGTTCTAATTGTGTTATACCCATCAGAATGTCTCCTGCCTGCCCTAAGTACAGTCTCTGTCATGATTTACTTGAATATTGATTGCAATTATACAATTAGCATATTTACCCTATGCACATAATTATACATAGTTACTGTAATCATGACAGGAAAAGAAAAAGCCTATTTTTAATAAGTCCCAATGAAATTCAGATGAGAAACTCAGCATTAAAAGAACATTAAGTACTTGATACAACACCGAAATGATTCATATTCAAATGCCACAGAAGAATATGGGATTGCCAGAGAGCTGCTGGATTTAAGTATTCAGATATTCATTTTCCAGTGTGAATTTCCTTGGCTGAGTGTAGTTCATGGCAAACTTCTTTTGGGAAATTAACTCATGTGCAGTGACTAACAAATCTGTATGCATATTATACAAATAGGCACAAAAGAGGGTGTATTCAGGTGTTCTGAAAGTGGTATTCCTTCACTCTGACAAGGCCATGGCTGGGTGAAACAGTGCAATAACTCAGACCTGCTGCTGAAAGAAAGAGCAAACAAACTTCTTCAGTTTGCACTTGGAATGGTCTAAACAAGTAGCCTAGGATGCCTTTTAATAGTGTAATTATCTTTCCTAAGATAGAGGCTGTCATTGACATTGAATTCTTCTTCCAAGTTTCTGATTGTGGGAATGGTTCTTCCAAACTTCCTCATACTGGGAAAAGCTCTGTTGTGGAAAAGGTCACATTTAATTACTCTAAAGCACAGCAGGGGCAGAATCATTGGACTGGAAAAGCTGGGTGAGGCTCTGGGGAATTCAAAGGAATGGAAACCACAAAGGTTTTGCCAACATTCACTTTTCTTTTTTTTATTTTATTATTTTTTTATTCAGAGATTAACTGGTATGGTTTTGAGCCCTCAGTGGACCACTGGAAAGACAGTAGATGCAACATAGGTGTTCTAGAAAGAACATCTGTGTGAAAGAATTTATGCTCAACTTGTGTTTCACAGCTGAAATGCTTTATTTTGAGGATATAGCTGAGTTTCTGTTTCAGGAGATAATAATAGGGCAGGAGGGAACACTGAGAGGTCCCATACGGGGGTCTGCCCCAGGGCAGACTCAACTAGAGCTGAATAGGGCATGACACAAAGTGCACAGCCTGTTCTTGAGAACCTTCTGTGACAAAGATGCAGCAACTTCTGTGAGTAATCCACTTCTGGGCTTCATTAAAATTGGTATTAGAAAGATATCCTAACCATCAAGGTCAAATACATCATTGCTATTTAAATTTGGTGTTATTTGTCCCTTACTTTGTGAATCTGCCTCAAAAACCTTGGTTATGTCTCCCGTGAGGATGGAAGGATCAAAATCAGCAGCATCATGGAAGGAGCTGGTAATGGTAGTGGTTATAGGACAAATTATGGGTAAGGTTTTGGCTTAGGTTTGAGAGAGTGAAAGAGCCTGGTGCTCCAGGAACACTGGGACAGGAAAAGGCATCCCAACATGATCCCAGGAAATCCCCAACATTGCTGCTTCCACATATTTCTAATCAGGATCACCACTGGTGATTTTTCCCTTCTCCGTTTTTATTTCTACCTCTTTTCCTTTATCTCCTTCATTTATCTCAAATTTCTACTTTGAGTGAACAGGTTTCATGGAGTGGTAAGAAGGGCCTTTTTAGGGCACTTGAGCCACTTTTTACAACTGTGAATTAGGGGAAATACTTGTGGAAATTCAAAATACTGCTTCTTCAATATATCAGTTTGGAGATAGACAAGGCATGCTTCTCTCTCTTAAGAAGCTCAGTGAGAAGAGAAAAGTGCTCCATGAATCACTCCTTGCAGAGGGACTCAGTCTCAGTGGTGTAGTCAGATTACTGTCACTCAGATTTATGGGGATATACCTAAGGTGAAGAGGGATACCAGAATTTCTCTTAGAAATGCTTCCCAGAGGTGACTTGCATCAACATGCACATGCCAAGTGGACTTAAATCTGTGCTCATGTGTGAATTCTGGGAGATTAAAGATTCCCCTCAAATGTAGGGCATAGCTGTAACTAACTTTCACAGGATTTACACGACTTCCATCCTGTTCTGCATGGCAGATACCTGACATGAGCTGCTGAGAGGTCTCCTGGGTGTTGAAAGCAGAGTATGGGATGCTCCAGGCACATCATGGGAGTTTTATGGTGACTGCTTTTTGTTGATGCACTGATGAGCAGAAAGCAGCCAGCTCTTTCAAAATCTTCCTTTAGGGATTTGTGCTCTTCCTGTGGAAGTGTTAAACTCAATTCCATGTTGTGTGTCCAAAGCAAGCTGGCTCAGATGTAAATACTAACTGTGCCAGCGTTTTGGTTTTTTATCACAGATCAATCTCCCATCAGGAGAGATAATTCTGAAATAATGCAAAGTCCTGACTAGCACTTTTTAGCAGCTTGTGACTTGTCTCCAAAGCATTGTAGCATCTCGAGGCTATTCCCAAACAAAATGTTACAAGCTGGTAGCAGCCCCAGATCAGAAAACAGACACACAGACATTGAATGAGAAGCAGTTTTGTACATTTAATTGGTAATTAAAAGTAGACTTTGTGTTCTGTGACCTCGAGGCCAAGCATTCACATGCTAAAGTGTGACTTGTATTTGGCCAACACTGTTCTGATATCACCTGTGTTTCAGAATTATAATTTTAATTGGTCACTAGCACTTGCAGCAGCATAAAATAAATATTTCATGATTCTCATTCATTGACTGATGTCTGTTACATCATTAATTTGTGTGTAAATTTGTTGTCTTGTTTGTGTTTGAGAGATTTAGGTGCCCAGAATTGCACCTAAATTATTGCACCTATTATCTCACTGCATAACACTTTTGTCAACTATGTCTATATTCCAGTGTCTCATCACTGTGAAAAATGCTGCCTGTTTTAAGTGATATATAAGGGATTCTGTGTTTTCAGAGAGAAACCCAGCACTTCAGAGAAGAGTGTTGTGTGACAGGTTGTAACTTGCCTTGAAGATCAGCCCTAATTTGGACTAGAGTTTAAAGAATAAGAGTATCCCAGCATCTCAAGGAATATATGAATAACTGGGAGCAACATCAGCTCTCATAAATTTGTACAACTCTGTAATTGATTCCAGTGCTCACCTCTGTTAGCTGGAGATCTGGATAGTGGCTGGAGAGGAGGAGGAGCAGGAGCTCTCAAGGAATTGTGAGAGCAGGTGGATATTTTTCGCCAGGCTGCCCATTGCCCTCAGCAGCCACTTGGGGAAGAGCTCTAAAAATGTGCTCCTGCAAGTCTCCAGGAAGACTTTCTGCAGAGAGAGAGAGAGTACATGTGGTTCAGCAGCCAAGCAGAAAAATATATTTAAAAATCACTATTCTGTTTACTGATTACCTTTGGGAACTCAGGAGAAGTGATGCTTTTACAGAGTAATCAGCAAAAAAGTTCTGTGGTCTCAGGCAGTTTTGCTGAGTTGATACAATCCTAGAGAAGGTGTTTTCAGTGCAGGTTTCTTAGATTCCCTGTAGGAAGAGAAAGAAAAGAGTCTGAAATCCCTCATGACCTGATTTTCTGGTTTTTTAGTATTTCCCCCCATCCCTAGATCTGGGAGCTGATGGTTAGCTTCTTGCTGCAGCAGGTTTCCTGTTAGGAATGAAGCTGAATGTGAAGCGTGGTGTAACTGTGTGTTTCTGCAGCAGCCTTGAAAAGAAAATGAAAAATATTTTATGTAAAATTTTTACTTTGCTTGAATTTTAAAGGAACAAATCTCACAATAGTGTCAAGTGCAGAGCATTTTCACCCAGATCTGGGTAGCTTCATCTTCTGAGTGATAGTTTTTGTGATTGTGAGATGAAAGGTTAAAATGAGCAAAAAAAGCCAATTTGTTAAGAAAAGATAAGCCTGCCTGCCTCCCTGTATGCTTATCATTTAGTTTAGTCTCTGCATAAAATGTCCTTTGAATATTCTCCTTCACTTCTCTCTTTGTAAGGAAGGTTATAGAAAACCAGATCAGGATTTGGGATTTCTCAGTGAAAGGAGGTGAATCATCCTCCTCTCTGCAGCTCACTTTTCCCACATGTAAAGGCAGGTTAACAATGTTTATTTGACAAAGAGCCTTAGGGCTGTGTTATTATCTCGAATGTTTTGCAACTGGAAACACCTTCCTTAGTTATATTTTTATTTTTACTACTAGTAATGCTAAAAAAAGAAAGGGAGCAGTAATAAGGCAGCTGGCATTCACCTTCAGCAGTGCTTCACACCTAACTCTTCAAACCTCTCATTTACAAGCCTGAGAAATGAGGAATTCAGTGATTCCTCGTCTTTGTGGCTTTGGACTCCAGCTGCCAACAGGGCTCAATGGCTCTGCAACACAGGCAAAAAGAGATGGACCTGTGGCTTTCAAAAATGCAAAATAGAGAACATGTTGTAGAAAGGGAGCAAACTTTTATTTCCTCACCCCTATAAGTCACAGGGATTTGTGGGAGGCTGAAACTGAGCCTCTAACAGGAGAAAAAGCCATGACTTCTGTGTTGTGGCCAGGTTAAACCTGAGTTTGAAGAACTGTTGAAACATTTCTGTTTTAGGAATGCATTTTGGGTGTTTTATGTCATAATTATTCTGAAATATCATCTGAGACTTCCATGTGTGCAAGGAAAGCTCTCCTGATTAACGTTGATAGGTTGCTTATCCATTTCCTCCAGGAGCTGAATTCCCTGGGCAGAAGTCTCTGTAGTCTGTTTTTCTACTGAGCCAGGGTGTGCTCTCAGCTGGGAAGGGCCATGGATTTATACATGTTAAAAGTACAGCATGAGAGCTGGAAAAGTACTTTCAAAAACTACAATTGTGAAAGAGCTGGTCCTCTGAAAGTTTGGTTATGCTTTGTTATTGTTTATAAACTTTTCTGTCCTATGTGAGAGACAGCACTGGAAAAAAAAAAAAAAAGAGAGGTTTGAAACTGCTCAGAATAATTTTGTTTAAAAGACTTTTTCAATTACAAAACCATTTCCCCCAATATTTGGAAAATCAATTTTAATGACATTTCTTTTTGTTCTAAAAGCACAAGGGATTAAGTGCTTTGATTGTGTCAAAAGCCTGTTTCAATTTCTGTTGTAGGAGCACTTCTAAAAACTCCAAACCAGCATTTTAGCAATGAAGTGCAAACATAAAAATGTTCTTAGAAGCTTAAAAAGCTGAAAACCATCCCCCAACATACTGACAGATCTCAAGCCAAAGTGAAAAAAAAAAATCCCAGAAAATGAATTACTGACATTGCCATTATTGCCTCTGGTAAATATATAGTGCTGGTTTTCAAGGACTAAAAATCTTTTGTTTTGAACTTGCTGTCATTGACTGATCAGCACAAATAGTGAGCAGAGAGAAGGTTTCTGTGTCAGACAGAGCCTCAGGCAGCATGAGGGATGTGTTGGACAGAGCCATGGCAAACCCAGCTCCTGCCACGTTCCTTTCCCCGAACCCCTGAAATCTCTGTGCTAAATCCTGCAGCAGGGGCTCCTCTGTGACATCCATCACATTAAGGAGGAGAAATCAAATCTCTGGGGTACAGGGCATGAAATAAATAGAGTGCTTTGTTTCTGCCCCTCTGCTGCTGCCCAGGTGCCACGGATGCCAGGGCTGGGCTGTGAGGCCCAAGGCCGCAGGTCTGTGCCCCAGGCTCCTGCAGGGTCCTGCTGCCTTCCTGCCTTGGCTGGCACTGTCCCTTGGCACTTTGTGGGTGGTGGAGCAGGTTTGTGCTGTCCCACACAAATGTGATTTGGCTTTATGGAGCAGATGCTGCCTGGCACTGGCTGGCAGAGTTTTGGGTAAGTCCTGCATAAGAGAGATCTCCTTTGAGGTTTTTTCCTCTTGCAGTCAGTCTTTCCTGTGCTGCAGAATTCTGAGACTTCCTCCCTGCTGAAGACCTGTAGATAACTGAAAATTACTTGTTTTTAATATAGGCTATGCCTCATGCCTGATCCCCTCCCCTCCCATGACACTTTTTCCTTGGGAAGCAGGCCCAGCTGGGGCCCACAGTCTGGTTTTGTCCATCCCTCCATGTCCTGGGGGGGTTTCCTGGTGTGAAACCCTTCTTTCATCTCTGTCAGCTGTGATAATTTTTATTTTGTAGTTTGTTTTGTGGATACAACCTTGCTGTCAGGCCTTCATCTGAGAAAGAGAACCTGAGACCCCCACATGATTAAAGTCTTGCTGCTGCAAAGTCTTACCAGAAGCAGAGAGTGGTTGTGGGGCAGTTGCACCTGGGGGCAGAGAAGACAAATTCTTGTCTGTCTGTGGGACCTACCAACAGCTCCATGTGTGTGCCAGCCATGTGTCCTTTGCTGAGGTTTGCATGCCATGGAATGCAGCAATTTGTGGCTGAACATTCAGTAAAAAGTGGTCTTGCTGCAATGGCTGCTGAAGCAGATAGGGCTCTGATCATGATGTCAATCCTGATGGTGATGGATCCTAGGATGTTTGTAAGGAATGGCTTTAAGTCCCTGAGGAATTTGGGCTTATATCAGGAAACAAGCCTTTCCCAAGTTACCCCAATGCTGTGGACATGTTGACCCACAGCACCACCTCTTCTCTTTCAGTGTCCTCATGAACAAAGGCATCTACCCCCCTAAAAAGAAGTTTTATTTCTCCATGGATTTATTCTGGAATAATCATGTCAGTTAATATCTCAAGTGAGAGGCAGCCTGATTTTTACAGAAATTCCAAATATTGCTGAATGCTAATATTTGTAAATGCTTTAGAAAATCTCACCCTGCATTGTCTGGATCTTACTGACTTGGCTGGAATGCTGTGTATCAGTAAACTGCTGAGGACAGAGTTAGGAAGTAGCCTGAGTTTGTACTTTTCTGTCCTTCAGAGGTTGCACTTAAAAGGTACAAAACTCAAACCCACTTCTCAGTCTAACCTGACCTGTACTAAATCATTAAGCACATCAGTCTCATCCCCTCAGTTTAAATATGAGTGGATGCTTACTCATTTCTTAATATAGTTTTGCTTTTAAATGATTCATATTGTTTTATCGTTTTCATAGCACTTTGTAGAGACTTGGCAGAGGCCTGGGGGACCTTTGCTCTCTCCAGCTTGTCACTCCAGATGGCTTTGCATTTCCACAGCAGATGAGATGCTCTGGTCATGGCAGTGCAGTTGCCTGCATTTACTAATCTGCTTTGCCAACCTCCCAGACCCTTGTAGGATGCTTCTGTGCACCACATTTGAAGAGTTTGCATTTAAATTGGCTGTTGAAATTCATGATTCATTTTTGTATTTTAATTACTGTCTCTGCTGCACTCCTAGATAGTGATATACTCTACTGGAATACTTGGGGGCTGTATTTTTTTTAGTAACACAAAACATCTATAGTAAGAAGAGGCAAAAGAATAGTGTCTTCATCTTACTCTTGGTGAACTGAATCTCTGAAAGATGAACTGATTTTCTTCAAGATGCTCAAGGGACTGTCCCAGAATCTGGGGCCTCCTTTCTTTAGGGCTTGTATAACTTCTGGCTTAGAAATTCATGAAACCTTGTGGGATCAGATGCAGAGCAGCAGCCTGAGGAGCTAATCTTATGCCTGAGAGTCAGTAAAATGAGATTCCTCACAAGTGCACTTTCACTTACACAGTGGAAAAATGTTTCTGACTATTAATTTGCTTCTCGTCTCCACGAATATATTTGAGTCAAAAGTGGTGTGAAATATTGGGTCATTTGCAGCTGGAGTTTGTGCAGTGCCTGGGTCAGCCAGGAAAGCTGTGCTCAGCACATTGAGCACTATGTTTCAGAAACCCCCTGCTACTGGGTAGCAAACAGGCTTCATATTCATAAAGTGTTGTTTTTCTGAAAACCAGCCCTATTATGTTTCTCTGAAATCTACTTACTTAATGCTGTGATCCTGCTGTGTTTCTATGAGTCTGTCTTTGGGTAATCCTCCAGCTTTTGCCTCAGGCCTTGGTGTATGACAAGTGAAACCATGCTGTGACACTGGTGCTGCCAATTTACTACTCCTGTTTTGTACTCAAAGTAAAGACAGCAAATTGATCCATGCTCTGTTTAGTGGCTTTACTGCCTCTGAAGTGCTCCTGTGCCTCAGCAGATTGCATCTCCTGCCACTCTCAGGACCAGCAGCCTTTTCCCATTTGCCTGGTCCCTACAAAGGGTTTAACATCACGTGCAGGGGTGTGCACACTGCTCTCACTGCTCTGCTTTGGCCTCTCTGAGGTTGTTCAAGCCTCAAAAAGGGGAGGAGAGGACTCCTGAATTCCTCCTTTTGCAGGATAAGTCTGGCACAATCAGTGTTGAGAGCTTGTGAAAGCAGCAGAGCCCTGGTGAGTGGTGTGAGCAGATCTAGTCAGCTCTGTCTGTGTGTCTGTCTGTCTGAGCTCCACAGCTCCTGCAGGCACAGCTGAGGCAGAACTGAAGGAGTGGACATTGCTGAGAAGCTGTAATAAAGAAGAGACTTTAGTGATTGAAGCTTTCAGTTGTCCTGAGGCTTTCAGTTATCAATACCTCCTGATTGTAGATATACAATAACCTGATACTGTATATCTGCAATCGTGTATATTGTAGATACACAATATCTATTCTATTGCAGTGTTTAGAAAGGCGAAATGTGGGGTGTTGTGTTTTGTAATATTTGTGCAAAACTCTGTGGGGCCAGTTGGGGCCAGCTGTTGTGCTCTGCAGTGACTCACGTTGTAAAAAATGAATGTTTAGAAATTGGATGTGAGTAAGGCTTCTCCAGGGCTGAACTACTGCTTGGCCACTTGGCTCTGTCTTTTTGTAGGTCATTGCTGATGCACTGTGAGTTAAAATTTAGTGCTGGAATGAGTTACTCACCATTGAAGTCAAAAGAAGAATTTTCAGCTCAAAGTTTCAGACTACTTTCCCTAGACCTCTCCCAGTTAGAGGGAGTTAGATAGAGAGTTAGAAGTGCTCTACAAGTTTTTGGCTGAATTGAATTATAATTAACTTGGGAAGTACTACAACAAAGAAAGGAAACCTGAATATCTCTGAGAAAGGATAAAATTGGTGGGCATCTCAGACAACTTTTTCAATTCTTTGTTTGGGTGCCATGGAACCTCTAAGAGGATTTCAGTCTTTTGTGTATCAGATGATGCTGAGCAGAGATCATTTATTTGGCCAGCTCCAAAATCCTCATTTCTCATCCCTCCCTTTCTGTGACATGTGGCCCTGCCAGGAGATGACAGCAGCATTGACTTAAGTTCCTATGGACAGGAGAAGAGTTTCAGCCAAGCAGCTCCACATGTCCCTGGCTGTGATCTCCAGCAATGCCAGCAGTGTTGATCTGAGATGGTGGCTGAGCCTCACCCTGTGGTTAAGCACTTAGAGAGTCACAGCCTGTCAGAATAGCATTAGTGTCAATCCCAGCACCTCGCCCACCTGCTGCCACCTCAGATCATGCCTGAAATATTAACTCATTGCTCCCTTGGAGTGATGGAGGGAGGATGATCAGCTCCTTGTCAATCAGCCCTTCAATCTGAGCTTCCAGCGTGCTTATAAATCATCCTACCATTAGCTAAAACAAAGTGGGTGTTTCTTCTCATGTTTCTCATCTATTTTCCCATCAGAGAGAAATCCAGGATGACACATCCATGCTCCAGGCTCAGAGGTGCTGCAGAGAGGATTGCAGGAGGCTTTTGGGTTTGGGGGATGGATGCTCACCAGTCTGTGCTGTGGCTCTCAACCCTGTGCACGTTCAGGGGTGACATCCGCAGTGCTGCCACTCTTAGAAGAGGATGCATCTCCCTGTAACTAAGCTCTGGGTATTTCTCAGCAGTCCTGCTAATTGCTAATGACAGGGACCTTGGAAGTCTCTGAAAGATCACAGTGTTTTAATTTGAATTTTTCTCTGAGGAGGAAGTTGACAGTGAGTGAGCAGTCAGCTCAGCTCTCTCCAGGCACCTCCATCGGGAAGAGAGAGTGTTCACCATTCCAGTAAAACATCCAAAGCACTCAAATTTCAGTCAGGATATTGTTTGTTGTATACTTTATGTCTGAGATAAAAGAAAGCAAACTAATTTTAAAATTACATCCCTGTGGGTAAGATAAGGATGCCAGACTTATTGGCTGCAAGGAAATCCCTTAGCTACTTGAGCAGTTAAAGGAGCCTGAGAGTGATTGTAAAACCAAGTCTCTGTCAGGTGCCCGTGTACAACTTTTTAGCTAAAAAAGACTTTTAAAGGAAATCTTCTAGGCAGCACAGACAATAAATAGCACATCATCAAAGCCTGGAAAAGTGTGAATGTGTTGCTATGTCAAGGCTTGTGCCTTTGTAGTATCGTCTGAATTAAACTGGAGTGTGCAAGGTTTTACTGTTCTTGATTAGTTTGGTGCCAATTACACAGTGATTCTTTTTTATACAAATCTACGTTTTTGCCCATTTGGAGAAAGTTTATAGAGCTCTGCTTTAATTTCCATGGTCTGTTAGAAAAATACAGGGCAAAATTATTTTGGTCAAGTTTTCCTCGGACTGATTAGAGTTTCTGTTTAGTTTGGGGCCACAGTGGTAGTTGGTACAATCTCAGAGCCTGGCCTACTTAGAAATTTTTAAAAAAAGAAACATAAAAATTTACTTTTTATCAGAAAGTGTGAATCCCAAGTCCCAGCAGCTTTTGTGTGAAAAAAAATGTAGTCTGCTCTGACACAGCCAGTCAAGAGATTTCTGATGAAACTGGAGCTGTTTCACCCTCATCACTTCTGTCTTTGTGATACTAAACTTTCTGAAATAACTCTGTGCTTTATTTTGACTTAACTTCCTTTGCTTTAGAAATTTTCGCCCAAGTGAAAATGGTAGCACTCCTGATTGTTCCAGACTAATTTGCAGTGTGATTATAGAATCAATTAAAGGGTATTAATGAGAGATATCTGCTGTACTATCTGCTTCATTTTATGGTTATTAGGAAGCAACTTATGGAACAGTTACCACAGTCACAACCTAAAAAATAGGGGCAGTCTCCAAGCTTGTGAGCTAAAATCCTGTATTGCTACATGCATGAAATCCTAGATAAGTGTGACAGGAGTTGACATCTCAGATACAGTTTGACTTACCAATGAGGGACAAGGCTATGATAAGACACACTGCCTCTGGAGGGGGAAAGAGATTCACTGTGGGAATCATTTTGATTGTTGAAAGAAATCACAGCGCTTCAAAATGATTGTGCTGTAACGGCTGGAACATCAAAAGCAAGGATAAACTCCTGGAAAACCACATTTGCACTATTTCCATTTAACCATTTAATAGAGTCACGGGATGAGTGAGAGGATAAAGCACAGGAACTGCCCACAGCAGTGATTTTTCTTTCAGCACACATGGTTTACTCCTGCTTTCCATGTGGTTTATAGGGATGGGGGGATTTCATCCACAGCTTCCCCCCTGAGAGCTGCTGTTTCCCAGTAACTTATACTTTCCCAACTCTTATAACTGCTGATAATGTTTTCTCTCCTTCTCAAGCCCATGGCAGTAAATGCCATGTAGAAAACCTGCTGCACAGAGCAGGCATAGAGGAATACATGGCTGAAAGAGAGTGAGGCTGCTGGGCTTTGTGTGCAATGGCAGCAGTGTTAGTGCTGTCCCTGGTGTCCTGTCCCCTCTGCACACCCTGAGTGACCACTGACACCAGGGTGGCTGTGCTCTGCCCCCTTTGCCTTGCTGATCTGGCACATCAAGTCCTCACTGTAAAGGTGCCAAAATTGCAATGCCATATTGATGTGTATAGGCTGCAGAGCAAACAAAAACCCAAAGAAATGCCAGCTTACAAGATGGTTGAAATTTTGGTGTTAAAACTGGTGGGTGACTGATGCACCCAGAAATAATTTGGGCCAATGACCTCTGGAGCAGGGTCAGCCTGAGCACGGGCAGGCTGATACGTGTGAATACTGCTCAGAAAGCCAAATTAGCAAGTGCTTTTGCATGATCTGTCTTCTGCTGCCTGGGCATTTTCCCACAGTGCTTGGAGCTCTGATTAAGGCAGTCAAGCATAAATCACTAGGGCACATGTCAATGAAGTCTTATGATGCCATTGGGGATAGAGGAATCATATCCTCTTATTGCTTTAATCGTGAGGCTGGAGTCCATTAAAAATCCATTTAAATCTGTGAACTGGTGCTAGGTTTAAACTGGTAATTTATGTCCAGTGGATATTAGCAGCATTTTTTCCCCCTGTATTTGAACTGTTGCCAACAGCTGCTCTAACTAACCAATGCTATTCAGGCTTATACAAAATAATCTGCTTCACTTTCTGGGTCTATATCAGCAGGCAGGAGTAAATGGGCATTGTCTGAATCAAAGCTTCTTACAGAAATGTTGCAAACCAAAATGAGAAGAACTGGAATAGCACACCATCAGTACATGGAAAGTATTTTGAACTGGGAATTGATCAGTGGATTTTCTGCCATCATCTTTCAAACTGCCTTTTGGGAGGATTCAGAGCAAGCTCAGTGGAATGTACCTGATACCCAACATCCACCTACCAGGATGAGCTGTACAATAATAATTAAACAGATGCTTTTAGCAAGAAAGGGTGCATTCAGTCTAGGTAATTACTTTGTTGATTTTGGAGTCTGACTATTTCAGAGGCTCTATATCCTTGTACTCATCTGATTTTCAAATCAAGGAGTTCTGCAGGGGAAGAATTCACACACACAGTGTGAGCTCTTCCCCTCCAGTGCTGATGCCTGGTGGCCTTTGAACACAGGCAGGAATTCTCCCACTTCTAACTGACCAGAATCAGATTCTACAGTGCAGAATCAATGTGCATTGTGCTGTTAGTATAGTGAAAAGCACTACAGATAAAAAGCAGCAGCAATGGCACAGCTGGCACTTACATTATTGTATGAACAACTAAACAATGTAGGAGCAAAGGCTACTTGGGCAGATGTATCCTGAGGCTGGGGTGGTTCTGGCAGCATTTGGACAGGGTCATGACCCATTTAAAGTAATCTAACTTCTCTCCTCTATGCTGTTCAAATCCACTAACTGTTCTGTGGCAGCTCCCATTTCAGTTTTCTGGTAGAAATTAACTTTGGAGCACAGAGGTCAAGGTTTTCTCATTTACCCATGGCATTAAAATTTTTTGGAATTAAAACAAAGCAAAGCAAAATCCTTTGTTCCCCTCTTAAGGGACATTCCCCAGCCATGAGGAGTGTGGATATTTCAGGTATCACATCATCAATCAGCACAGGGCTTTTTCCACCCTCTCCCCAGGTCACTGCCTTGCTCTGAGCCCCACTGGCCACCTCCCTGTGGTTCAACCCTCTGAGCTGCCAGCAAAGCACAGATGTCCCCCCAGCCAGGGCACAGGGACAGAGGGGAAGGTTCCATATGAGCAGGGCATCTGTCCCCAGCCACTCTGTCCATCTGCCACAGCTCTTGCTCCTAGCAGGAAGCTCCTACTCCAGGAGCACTGCAAGAGCAGGAGGGAACTGGCACCTGAAGGGTGATGAGGTCAGCAGAATGTTGGATGCAAATGTGGGGATCTCAGCTGGAGATGCAGAAAGGGATGTAGGAGCAAATGTTGGAAGCTGTGACAAGGGATTTGTGCTCTGCATGTGGAAATGATCATCAGAGTGCAGGGGGACTGGCCTGATCAGCCAAAAGCAGGCAAAAAGTAGCCAAAAGAAAATAGGCAAAGGCTCAACTATTTCTGAGCCAAAGTGCTGGGCCTTATTTTTCAAAATGAAATTAATTAATCTCTCCTGGAACTCCACCAAACTATTTATTCTTACTTCTGGTAGCAGCAGCCATGGAGGTAACCAGAAATCTCTGGGTAGTGCAGGTGTTTGCTAGCAAGAGCAGCTGTTACTGTTAGAAAAAACCCAAAAGGTTCCCTTCAGTTTCAGCTTCATAACCCAGATGACAAGTTCTGAAATGAATTAAAAAGAAAAAAAAAAATCTCCAACAGACTCTTCATCAAAACCTGGCTTGCAGCTGTTTTGCTCCTTCTGGGGCTTGGCATGAGCTAGCTGTGGTGGGAGCTGTGTTCACCCTTCTGCATGTCCTTTTTTTTGATTCACCTTCCATTCAGAAGCCAGCTTAATTTTTTCTTCATTTTTTCGCTCATTAGTGCAAAGAAAGCAACTGTGCTGCTGCCTCAGCTGCTGCCTCAGCCAGACAAAATTCAGCATCCTTAGGCAGGTGGAAGGTGTTTGTTTTGTGCTAGGAGCTCACTTGGGACAAAGAGTAAACAACAAAAGTAACTTGTTCCCCCAAAAAACATCTTTGTTAATTTTCTCCTGCGAAGGTTCTCCTTTGAAGTGACAGAGCTCATCAACTGGACTTGGAGGCATCCATACAATGCCTCAAAAGACAAAGTTATACTTATGTCAGCAGCATTAGGGAAAGTTAAACTTGTGGATATAGGCAATCCAAACTAAGCCAGGAAGCTTCTGTTTGATTCAGGCAGCCTAGAGCTGGCTATCACTGAAGTCTGCATTTGACAGCTGCAGAACTATTTCCTTTTGATTTTCCATGTACAAAGTCCCATGGTTCAGAAGAGAGGAGCAGGGTTTCATGCATATGACTGAGTGGAGAGCCAGAAGCGTTTGGAAATTATTCAGTGCAAGTTATGATTTGTTCTTACTGCTTTTCTTTTTAGCAGCAGAAATCGGTGCTGATGTCATTCCCTTGTTAGCTCCTTAGTTCAGTGAGAATAAAGGACAGCTAAATTGGGACCCTGCAAAATGCAACACCCAGATGGTTGAAAAGGCAAGTGAACAAGGTGCTGAAATGAGAGGCTTTTGTCTTGGGTTTGAAAAAAGAAATTTAAAAAATCAAGCTGCATACAAGTAATACACATGGCCACAAACGGAAGGGAGGTTCATTTGGAGCCTGAATTTTGCATTTCTTCCCATCAAACCAGGCAGTGCTGCTGTACTTGTGGGTAAAAAACAGCAACAAAACCAACAGCAAAGCAAGGGAGAGGGAATCAGACCAAACCCAAGTCTCTGTGTCAGAATTTTGGTACTTGGGGCTGGTAAAGTGCATTTCCCAGACCCAGGGACACCCACCCTTACTGTGATCCTGTGTAATCACCTCCCAGCCAGGTGCTCAAGGACCAGCCCCAGTTTATTTCCATCCCTGGATATTGCATTAAATACATTTCAACTCCTTGACATCCCAATGCTTTCACTGCACAATGACAGCAGGCTTGGCCAGTTAAATTATTGCAGAGGCCAGAGCAGCACCTCCAGACTGGAGGAGCACTAATCTAATAATTATCAGGCAATTACACAGCCCCATAAGCCAGGTATGGCTGCTATAGAAATGCCCCAGGAGGAAATGAAGTGGAGAGGGAATGATTCTAACATATGGCAATTTATCAGTTGCTAACACCACTGAGATTTTGTTAAAAGATTCCCTCAGGGTTCCCTAGGACAACGTCATGGATTTATGATTGGTGGTGAACATCTCTCTGAGTAGTGCAAACAACACAAAGGATTTCAGGCTTTGGGCATTTTCTGAACTGGGATACAATTCCCACCATAGTGGATATCTTGTTACAGGAGGCAAAATCTTTGCTGGTGGTCCATGTGATTGCTGAAGTACAATACTATTTGCTTAGATTATTTTACACTGGAGCTAGAGAGAGAATTGGTAGCCACAAAACCCAGAAGAAATTTGCTTAGTTTGTCTTAAAAGATCCTTTTTTTTTTTGTCAGATTTTTCTCCATTTTCCCAGCAGCACTGGTTATATCAGACATAGCAGCATAACACATAGGTGCTAAAATTAACAATGCTGTGTTGTAAAATCCTCTTTTAAAAAATGGTGACTGGTGGGAACTGCTCATGAATAAAACTGAAAAAGGAGAAGGAGTGAAGCATCATGGAAATGTTGGCAGAACTGCACTTTCAAAGTTTAAAATGTGAAAATTGGTTGACAAGCAATATAGATTGCTTTAGAGAGGGCAGGGATCATGTACAGATTGTGAGGTTCTTGAGAAAAGAACAAGACACGAGGTTCTACAAAGTGCTCTCAGCCTGGCCTGATGTGAAGGGGGATTATTGAAGATTTTGGTCAGGGGTTACCCTGCAGGACAGGGAAGGAGGAGGCCCCAGGCTCATCCTGCCTCTGTTTTGGGGAGAAATCTGCTTTTCCTTCAAAAAAAGGATCATGGCAGTGAGGGCAAGGAAGGAGAGTGGTGCTCCCTGCTGCTCACCTGTGCTGGGAGAGCAAGGTCACTGCTCACTCTGACTGTGGTGATCTTCCTTGCCCACTGAACAATTTAATTTTTCTCTTTCTCACCACTTGAGGAAAGAGTTTCTTTGTTGGGTCTCTCTTTGCATGAGCTGGGGTTGGTGAACTGATTCAATGTGACAGTATAGCTACAATTGCAGAAAAAGCAGGAAGAATGGCACCTTTTTTTCAGGATACTCTGTCTTGATCCATGATTTATTTGGCATGTTGAAGTATTAATGCTTCATGTGCTGCAGTAACTGACTTTTTGATATGGAGGTTTTGCTAGGAAAAGCATTTTAGGGTGTACAGTGCCAGGAGGATATTGGAAAAGAAGTGGAGAAATTGTCTTTTTAATAAAAACTGGTGAATTCCATCAGTGGAACCTACACACCAGCTAGGCCAACAGAGTAAAGGGCAGAATTAGTTTCCAGATATCAGCTGATGATGATGAAAACACTGAGAGTGTGACATTCATTTGTGTCCTGAACAATCACCTTGTAGATCACAAGCTCATCCAAGCCAGGGCCGGGGCTCCATCTTCCAGAAGGTTTCTCAGTACCAGGCACACCAAATTTCACATATTTTCTGTAAGGGTGGATTTTCCCAGCCTTTCAGAGTGTATTACCTTTAGGGGGTCAAAAGTCTTTGATCTCTGGTTGCCCAAACCATCAAAGGAGAAAGGGTAGGGGAAATTAATACAGCCAAGGGTTTCTAAGCCCTTGGTTGTGCTCTTGGTTGTTGAAAAGACTTTTTCTTGTATTTCTATTTAAACTTCACAATGAATGAAGTTAATTAGACTTGGTTAAGCTGATAACACCACTGCAAGGACCCAAAAACTGAGCCCTTCTTGTCTCTGTCAAAGAAAATCAATATTTTCATTCTTCCATAACCTCATTGCTCTGTTAAACAACACCAAGCTTGCATTATGCTGAAACTTATGCACATAATTAGAGCTTTGGGAATTTGGAGGTATTTTATCAGTAATTAAAATGAAAGTGTTCAAGAGAAGGGATTTACTATTTTTTTTGCATTCTTAATTAAAAAAAAAACAAACCAGAACCCAAAAAAACCCCCAAACCCACAAAACCAAAGACACCCCAAAAACATAAGGAAAAAATTGACTCTGTATCTAGAAAGACTCCCCTGGGACCTGTGTCTTCCCCTTGTGCCTTCATTTCTGACCTTTCTTTGCATGGAAGGACACACAGGTGCTTCAGTTTCACTGCCAAAAAGGAGGGACCAAAAGGGAAAGGTTCCACATGAAACCAGGATAGCACTTGCAGTAAATACCTCACTCCACAAACATTCATAGTGTAATCAAAGCCACATTTCCTGGAGAAAAGAAGGGAAATATCCCCCTTTAGAAGGGAATTAAAAGCTGCCCTATGCAAATTTCACTGTGTTTAATTGCTGGCCCACTTGGGCAAACTGCTTTTGGGGCCAGCAACTCCATGAATTTCCCTGATGTGTGCTAGGTTAAGGGAATTTTGAGAAAGGTGTTTTTTCTCATACAGACAGCATCTCCTGCTGTCTTTTGGGGCAGCATTTGGGTGATGATTTTAGTGTTTTGGCAGCAATAGAAATCCTGCCCTGGTTTTGGGTAATTCCTGTGGAAGGTGGGAAAACGCAGCCCTGCCTGGTCATCCCTCTACTACCCCTGCACAGCAGGCAAGAGAGGTCAGAGCAGCACAGAACCACACCTGGAGCTGAGTTTTCAGTAAAAATACTGGCAAGAAGTAGAACTAAGTAATTTGACTTGGCCAAATGAAATATTTCTAGTGCCATCCAGAACTGTGCACAATCTCCAGTAATGTTTGCATTGTAAACCCAAATCTCTTGATTTTTAGTAAAAGCAATGTTGTCTGAATGTTGTTAGAATACTGACAGTGAAAAAATCCTTTGGAAAAACAGTGAGAAAACCTGGTGTAACTCAATAGCTTTTACTACAGGTGTGCTTAGTGTAGAGTGAAATAATGAACATTGTCCCCAGTTTAAGCAGTCACCTCATGTGCTGGAAGTATGAACAACTCAAGAGGAATTGTAGGGAACTGTATCCCTGGAAGGAAAGTACCAAAGATAAAACCCCCATCAACAGCAGCAGTAGGTAAAAGTATTCCTGAGTGCTCGTGAACAAAGGACTTTTTAGGGAAAACTTGAAGCAAAGAGGGTTTACATCTTATCTATATTCATCCTTGGTTCCGTTTGCTTGCAGTGTGCTCTGTCTCACAAAGGAGATCAGCTTTTGTGGGGACAGCTGGGACTGGGATGGCTTATTTTCAAGTCTCAAATGTCAATGACTAATGCTGATTTACATGCAGATTGCCTCTCTGCTTTATTTTATTTGGTTATTTATTTATTTCTCAGAAATGCTGTCATTTGCCTCTGAGGAAGAAATCAATGAGAGGGCAATAAGGATGGAATCTTATTGCCTATTCAGGAAAAAAAAATAAAAATACAGAAATAAAAAAGAGGATGAGAGAAGCATTTCAGCAATTGTATAACTGCTGGTAGTTTTTCCATTCAGGTGTTTGCCAGATGTCAGTCTGTATGGGGAGAATGTATGTTCCTCTGGTTCCAGAGCTGCTGTTGAGCTCAGGCTCTGTGTTTAGTCTCTGCTGTTTGAGTTTGCCTTTGAGTTCCTCATTGTTGGTATGAAACAAATCCCATACCATTAACTCTGCTCCCTGACAGCCAAAAATGTATTTCTGTAGCTCTCACCATCTGGCTATGAGCAGCAAAGGTGTGGGATTTTTTTTCAGTTGAAATCTCTTCTTTCCAGGGTGTTCCAAATTACAGCTTCGTGCCTTATTGACAAAATTAATCTCTTGTAGCCTGCACATCTCCTGGATTCAGTGCTGTAATTTGGTTTTTTATTTTCCTCTTCTCACCAGCCTCTCCCCATCACCTGCTCTGTGGTGCTGGATGCTCTGTGGGGGAGGAACCAGCTTTGCTCTGAATCTTTACAGTGATTTTGCAATCCTTTCTTCCACCCTGAAAAAATGTTTATTGCCGGTGATTATTTATAATCGGAAAGAAACAGGCCTAATATTTTTACAGATTTCTTGTTGGACTTGGCAAGTTAGCATTTGGGAAGATTCAGACCTACTAGCAATGAGAAAGCTGCAGGCACAGCCTTTGGAATTGAAATGTCACACACTACCAGATTTATTCTGCTTGGTAGTTTCCAAAATACCATTGCAATGTCACCACTTCATGTTTAACTTCCACTGACTTCAACAAGAATTTGGTCCCCAAACTGTTGAGAAGTGGCAAACTGCAGGCCTGAAGTAAATAGGTTTATATAAATATGGCATAAAAATTTTAGGTAAAAAGGTTTACATCAATAGGTTTGATGTTGGGAGATCTGGGCTCAGTTTTGGGGGTCCTGACAAGGTCCAGGTTTGGATCCAGCTGGTCCATGGAGGATGAGCAG
Source organism: Melozone crissalis (assembly GCF_028551555.1). Lineage (NCBI taxonomy): Eukaryota > Metazoa > Chordata > Aves > Passeriformes > Passerellidae > Melozone > Melozone crissalis. Next base: position 10,278,093 of record NW_026535790.1, read on the forward strand.
ACTCCTGCAAGCTCAGCTCCACCTTGCTGAGCCTGGGACAGTGTGGAAATGGGAACAAGACAATCACGCTTGTGGTTACCCCAACAGAAAAACCTGGACATAAAAACCCTGGTTAGGCTGGGGTAAATGCCTTTCTCTCAGGATTTATTGTAGTCACTTATACTATGCCCTCATGAGGACTCAGGAGAGTCAGGAGATTTATAAATAAGGAGCTGGGACTAACAGATAAAGTCACTGTGATATAGCCCAGCTCTTGGGCATTTATAGCTGAACTGCATTGATTTTTATTCCTTTATTTTTTTCAATTTGAGTGTCTAAGACACATGAAATGATCACAAATTGATGGTGACCCTGAAAATCACTTTCTAATTGTGATGAAAATATCTTATTAAAGATTTATGTGGAGCAGGGAACCAGGTGACAGCTATTTATGGTGCTGAGTTGAATGTGCCTCAGAATATGTAAACATTACTGATGGGATGAATGTTCTTTCTTGAGAATTTTTAATGATTAGAGAATTTTCTTAATTATAGTCAGATATCTAACCACTAATTACTCTGCTAAAGTGTGTTCTGGTAGCAGGAGAAATGCAAAACAAATTTACTTACCTATTAAAATCTTTATGTGTCTATTACTGCCACCAGTCTGTGGCTCCTCAGAAATATAGACTCTTATTGATGGGATCCCAGATGCTAACTAGAATTTAATTTAGTTAAATGGTTTGTAATGCAGCTTGTATTTCTCCATGGATATACACCAACAGAACAAGATAAAACCATTACCAATTACTCAGGCGCTTTTTTTTTTTAACCTACTTGCACCCTTCCTTCTCGAATTGTAAATATAAAATATTTACAACGATTTATGTAAAATACTACTTTTTTTGAGTCAGAAAATCTGCTGCCTGTGCTATAAAGTTGCTTTCAAGGCTGTCATTCCAGTTGCAACTGTCCAGCAGTTTATAAGACACTACATCTGGCTCTACTTATCTTTTTAGTAGATTACACTAAAGTGAATCCTTAAGGCTAAACCCTCTAATTTACTAAAACACATGAACATAAAATTACAGCTGTCTCACCAAGACTTTCATTGATTTGAGCAGAACTGGGATTCATTTAAATGGTTCTAAAACTTAGATAAGCAAACTTCTTTCAAATCCATAGGAAAAAAACCCCACAAATAAAGTACCAAAACCACCCCCAACCTGCCAGGCAGCCCTAATTACTGCTTTATTGATTGGCTCATCAGTGCTTTATTCTTTATCTCTGTGTCTGATGACAGGATCTCTCCCAGATTCCTTGGCTCCAGTGGCAGCTAGGTGTGCCTCCCACACTGAGGGACCATCTTGTCAGGAAATAGGATGTTTCCTACACTTAAATCACAGTACAGCTCAATGTTTTACATTGTGTAAGATTCACCCCTCTGAAGCTTAGCAGTCTAAAAATTAAAAGTGTAACTTAAGCTAAAGGCAGGGAAATTGTTGACTGCAAAGTTCAAAGAGAACATAGATGGAGACATTAAGACATATTAAACAGTTTTCATGCATCTAAAGTTAAGAGGTTGCTTCCTCCCTGGCAGTTTTTCTGCTATTAAAAGACCCCACTCTGACTTTCTACACACAGTTTGGAGTATCCTGGGGTGGGTGGGAGTTCCCATCCCGGGGCATTTCACTGCAAGCACGAGCAGCTCAGTGGCTCTGTGGCGTTTCCAGGATTTCACGAATGCCTGGGGTTTTGTGTTGTCCGCTGTGTGTCCCAAGGACTCTCCAGGTGACAGAAACCAACAGCTTGGTGGGTTTTGTTGCATTTTCTGTGTTTCCAGAGTGGGGGAATTTGGGGAGCTGTGCTCCCCTGTGCCATGGGTTTCTCACCCCCAGCTGGCAGAGCTCCTTCCCTCTCCCTGCCTTTGGGAAGGGGCGTTTTCCCAGGTCCTGACCTTCCTTCCCTGCTCTGTTATCCTCAGCCCTGCTCCTCCCCAGGTGTCACCTCCCATCCTTGAAAATTACATGGGAATTTCTTGTAGGAGATGTAGGAGCACCTCCTCTGGGGACTGGTGCACATCTACATGTCCTTGTACCATAGAAGTGCCAAGAGTTTTACAGCAGATGTGGATCCCCCTCAGCATCCCAGATGATAACTCACAGAGGCACAGGGCTCAGGAGAAAACATGGAAAACAACATGTAAAACATGGAGCAAGAGGGAAGGGAGTTTTCTCTGAAGGCTCAGTCAGGGGCTGTTCAATCACCATCCCAGGAGCCAATGCCCCCATTTTGCACTCTCATTACCCAGTTCTGTCACCCAGCTCAGTGCAGCAAAGTGTGCAGGCTCTGCTGCTGCTGAATGTGAGGGAAAGCACCAGAATCCAATTAAAAGTCCCCTCAGCATTATTAGAAAGAGCAGTTCCAGCAGTTTGCCTGGAAATGTGCTGTATTTCCCAGAGCCAGCCTTCTCCCTGCTGACAGGCCCTGTTTGCATTTCTAAACCATATCTGCCTGTGCAGTGAGCAGTTACAAATATGATGCAAGAATTCATGGGAAAAAACCTTTCCAGCTGATGTGATAAACAGCCCTAGATGATCAAAATCCATATCCAAACCCTCTCTACTCTGACTTTTCCCTTGGGAGAGTGTGTATGAGAGCAGCACATGGCAGATGTTACTTTGCTTAATGCAGTGCTTCCCATCTCTCATACACTCATCTGCATGGCTGGCAGGTGCAGGAGTCTGCCTGCTGCTAATTCTTTCCTGTGTTTCCACTGATAGCCCTGGAAAGGGTTGATTATTTCAATGAAAGTGCTTCAGAAGACATGTTTTGCACTGGGTGGTTGTAGCTTTTTGAGCTGCTGCAATGTCAGAGAGCAGAGTTTGTCCAAGGACTCCTGTCACAGACAACTGTTATGAAAAATCCTTTCCTTAGGATTTTTCCTCCTGAGAAACTGAGAGGCCTCAGGAACAAAATGTGAACAATGGTTATCTGCTGCTGTGGAATGCAACAGGTGGATCTATAATTGGTCTCATGTGGTTGTTTCTAATTAATGGCCAATCACAGTGAGCTGGCTTGGATAGAGAGCCAAGCCACAAACCTTTGTTATCATTCCTTATTATTCTATTCTTAGCTAACCTTCTGATGAAATCCTTTCTTCTATTCTTTCAGTATAGTTTTGTATGTAATATATATAATAAAATAATAAATCAAGCCTTCTGAAACTTGGAGTCAGATCCTCATCTCTTCCCTCATCCTAAGACCCCTGTGAACACCATCACAGACTCACAGCACTATTTGTTCCCCAAAGTCGAATTCTCCATCACCACCAGGGTCAGGTGTGTTTGCCATTCCAGTCATGGAAAGGGAAATCAGGGAAAAATGAAGAGTCAGGAAGATGTATTGTTATAGTTTTTGCTCCCTGGACAGGAGGGCTTGGGGAAACAGCTGCTGGGTTTGAGACAAGTCACCCTGCAGCCTCTCTTCAGCATTACCCACTGCCCATCCACCCTTTCCTTGCCTCAGCCAGGGCCCTGTCACCCTCCCAGAAAGAATTTCCACCTAACACCTGATCTAAATCTTCCCTCCTTCAGTTTAAGCCATTCCCTCTTGTCCTGTCACCCACACCCTTGTCAGCCTCTCCCTCTGCAGCGTGTGGGCCTGGGGGCTGTGGCAGCAGCTCTTTGAGCAAGCACACCTGGTGTGTGCCTGGAGCAGGATCTGGGCACACAGGGTCCCGCCTCAGCCTGGGACCTCCTCCCCTACCCCTGCAGGGCTCCAGGGGAAAAGCTGAGCTCCCACCTGGGCAGGAGAGACCTGCTCCTTTCGTGCCTCTCTTACTGGGAGCTCCGTTTTTCTCTCCTGTTGCTTCTGTCCATTTCCCCTTTGGCACTGGATGAAAGCTAAAATAGGAACCAAATGTTATTTTCAGACTAAGCCAGGTGCTGTGGGCCTGCCTGCCCATATCTTGTTGAAAATGCCATGGAAGTGCTCAGGAGCAGGACTGGTAATCCTGCAATGGCACTTCCAGCACTGCTTCAGCAAAAAATGTTTGAGGATTTATTTATTTAAGTGTGTATTTAAGTGTTTTGCTGAACTAGACCATTTTTTAGGTTTAGAACTTCTAGTTTTATTGTATTTCTGTAAGTAAATTTCAATAATTTCATTTATGTATCTTCTGGACAGCTTGATGTGCTCTAAAATAGCCTTAAGGATTTTGGTCTAAAGTTTGCTGTCTACATCAGAAGCGTTTGAGAAAGCTACTGAGATAACAGAGAGAAAATGGCCCTAATAATTTGCTAAAGAGATGGTAACTTGTTGGCAGAAGGTGGTGCTGTTACCTGATATTGAAGCAGATAACTGACTCCCATGTCAATGAACTCCTGCTAAACCAAGCCCCCGAACAGCAAAGAGATTTTCTTTCCCCCTTCCTCAGCCACAGATGTGGCAGTGAACAGCTACAGATGTACAGATGAGCTTTCCTGGTCTCTGAGACACAATAATCTGCTTAATTAGAAGGCAGATGGCCATGCCATCATTCCTCCCTACATAAAGCAGAATATCAGGTGAACTTTGTTCTTTAGAGAAATAAATGCAGCCACACCGTGCTCTTCACATGCAGAGTCTGATTTCACTGACACAGACATGTGGCCTGAATTTAACAAAAGCAAAAAAATGATTGATATAAGGAACAGCTGAAAGATTTGAAAGTGGGGTGGATTTTTATTTTTCCATGAGCAGCATGCTGTCACACTTGATAATATCAGATGCCAGGAGGGAAAATTCAAAAAATCCAAAGGGAGGTTTTGGTTGGGAAAAGCTCTTTTAAGTCCTGCCTGAAGCATTGATAAAATTGGTACATGAGCTGACAGGTGATGCATAGCAGCGTGTTGGGTGCATGGAGCAATTCACAGGTGTAACATATAAATCACTCTTTGCCCTTCAGAATGATTTCAAGCCTCCAAAAATACCTGACATCTGTGAGAAAGGAAAGGATGAAATGCAGTAAATGATAAAATAGATAACAAGTCTCATTTCTGAAACTTCAGAATATATAGAGATGATAGTTTCAAGCTTTACATCATAAGAGTAAAAAACTTATTGTGTATTAATAAAAGATTATTTTTCAGCTAATCTTATACCTGTGGGACTTATGGAAATGCAGTAAGACAGAGTAGGAAATACAAAATATTATTGCATGTTTTCTCACAAAATAGTTGACAGGCTAGAAATTGCTAAAGTGGAATGTTTTACCTACTTCTGGATTAGAATATTCAGAAATTATTGGGTTTTACTCCACTCACAGTTCCTAATATAGAAAATATTGGAACATGAGAAAGGCTGTTCCTGCAATAGCTCACTAGAAACTGGTGTCAGAAATTGCAATCTGTGTTCTAAATTATTTTGATAAATTTTCACATTTCACAAAGCAACTTGGAAAATTTAGATATAGATCCAACTTTTTATCCTGAAGGATAAATGGGTGACTTTACTGTTATTTTCCCTCAGAACAAAACTCCAGTTTGTAGCCTTAAATGAAAGTTTGCAAACACAGAAATCCAAACCCTCAATTCTCAGTTGTCAGTGGGGGAGAAAAAATATCAGCCTAATGATGGCACAATCTAGCCCTGTAAATAACACCCACTCAGGTCCTGCTCCCCTGGAAGAATGTTATATTTCAGCAATGATCATCTGCTTTCCCATATTTTTTGTGTCTGTGAGTTGCTGGAAAGCAAACCTTTCCCACAACTAATTGCATTTGCTAATTACCTGTGAAAAAGCAATTACCTGCAACAGATACAACTCTTTGGAAAGGCTCTTTTAATTGGCAAAGATGGGGGAAGATGCTCTTCTGTGGATGCTGTTTTCAGAAGAATCTTCCCAAATATTGTACCTGATGTATCACATTAGACACATCAGATTGGGTTGCATCAGCAGTGTTGCATTACATCACATCACCCAGGTAATGTGCTGTGACAGACTTGCAGTGCAACGTGTCAGCTGGAAAATGGGGAAAGATGTGATTTCCTGAGCAAAATGCTGCTTAAGCTTTATGGTATTTTCTCCTTCTCTAGCTAAACAAGTGGCTTTTTGTGTGCTGTGGTATCTCCTAAAAGACTCAGTTGCTTGGGGAAGAATTCTGGGTATTTTCTGTGTTTTCTGCCTCTCCACTGACTATTAGCTGGTCTAAAATTAAAGGTATTTTTGACTATTTACATTTTCATAGCCAGATTACAATATATTTGTTTCTCCAAACTTTCAGTAAACCAAAAAAGCATTTCTAGGAGGAAAGTTCTTGCCATTTGTGCAGCTCTGTCCAGGGCCTGAGCTTTTACCTTGGCTTGTAGAACATCAGCATTCCTCTTGTGGGGAATGCTGAAGGGTGAATTCTGCACAAGTGTGTCACAATAGGACACAAAATGGATGACACACACATGCTGAAATGTTTAGGGTAAAAAGAGGATAGTTTATTTTTGAATTCTAGTATTTATAGACTTTTAAAAGTGACTATGGATTGGCGGATGAAATGGTTACTTTTTTAGCTACAGTGGTTAAATTAACAGTCTATTAAACTTTTAAACTTCTAGAAAGGAATGCAAACCATCATTATTTTCATGAAAAGTGCATGGGAAACTCCATTACAAAAAAAAAAAACCACCAGAAGGTACAGAAGAACTTAGAAGAACAGGGCGACACAAGTGAGGCTCAGGATCCCAGTCCTGAGAGACAAAGTGTGGCTGCATTCAGGTGCACTCAGGGTGAGAAGGGGATTTTCTAATGCAGGACTCATTTATAGTGCACAGCTCCTACAAGGGTGACACTGAAGGACCTTGCTGTGCCTCCCTTCATGGCTGACCCACCCCACAGGGATGCACTGCAGCCTCTCATCCTTCAGGGATGTGTAGGAAGAATTTGCTTTGGCCAAGGTGTTTTTCCAGCCCTGAGTGAAGATGACGTGGCTTGCCCAGGGGAGGGGACAGAGCAGTGGTCACTGTGGTCACCTGGAGGGGTTTGTGCCCAGCCAACATCACCAAACCCACTCTGGCCACCTGCACCTGCTCTAAAATGAGTTTCTAGTCAAATTTAGTTGGGTGTCTTTGACAGAAGACTTGGTGATGGCTCACAACAGAGCAGGAAGCTGGAAGAGGGTGCACTTCACGTGGGGCTGTGGAGGTAGGGGATGTAGAGATGAAAATGGAGTGCAGATGAAGGAGAAAAATACAAAAATGTTAAGCTTTTTAGAAAAGAAGGAGCCGTGAAGTCCATGCAAAAGCAAAAATCAAAATATTTTTAGTGTGTTACATCATCTGTGTTGTCAGCAATAATGAATTGTAACAGGTGCCTTCCTTTTATAGTAATTTCTTTTTAAAATTTAAAATTGTCCACTTTTTTATGAGCTACTCAGCATTGTCTGATACTGAGCATCATTTCAGGTATACATTATGCTTCAGTGGAACACCAAAACCAATCAACAGAGAATTTCTGAAGAGGGAAGTGCTATACAATAATGATGAACATATTGTCCTCAAGCTGTGGAGGTTAACAGCCTCAAATTGCTTTGCTATTTGTACATATTGAAATAAGAAGAATTTATATGTTTGCTCTCATTTCAGTGTGCTCTTGTGATTCATTACATTGGCACTTCAGAGTTCAGAACAGTCACTTGTCTCCTGAAAAGCAGCACCCTTAACTCTGTTACTGTTTGGCTGCTCATTATGGTCCCAATTCTTTCTGTTTTATTGCTGCACAAATACACTTTGGTTTCACAGTAACTTGTGGCTAATGCTGATTTCGGTAGTGTTCATTGTAGCCCTGGTGTACTCAGAAAGAAATCAGCTAAGTAAATCTATAATTGCTTTACTGTTTAAACAATGTCTTGGACCATTACAGCTAAAACAAACAAACAAAAAATTTAAAAAAAATTGGTTTTGGATACCTTTCATGCTTGTTCAATAGTGTTTTTAATGAAATGGCAACACACATGTAGAAAGCATTAACTTACCTTCCTGTTTTCTTGGTTTATAGGGGCAATACAGTCATTTTCCAGTCCTTCCTGGGTAAGGAAAAGAGCATAATTACTGAGAAATTAATTGTGAGTTGAAAGTCTCTAATCTTTGCCTGCCAACCCACACTCCTTGCTCTAAGCAGGTATTGAGGAAAGATATTCAGGTGCCTAAAGATGAAAATAGGTTCACAATGTTTGTTGCTTGTTTGGGTGGCTTTTTGGTGTGTTTTGTTGTTGTTTTTTCCCCAGAAATGAACAGGAGACCTCTCTAGCCCTATGCAAAACTGCTATATGCCCTATTGTACCCATAAATTCCTCCAGTACTTCTATTTCAGTTTCAATCAAACCCTGGCTCAAACCAGGGCTGTGAGGCCATCCCAAATCCCCAGCTGAGAGTCTGGATGTAGGTACCCAACTGGAGCCAAGCACTTCTGTTCTGTCAGAGATGAAATGCATCCTCAAATGCCTGTTTGGTCTCTGGGAACTGTATGAGCATCCCTTTGGGACAGGCACAGAAAGGGATATTTCCAATCTGATGGCCATATTTGCCCAGGAGAACCTTACTTTACACAAAGGGTCAGCCTTGGTGTTTCTGCCACTTCTTTTCATCAAAAGGAGAAGTTATTTTAGTTGTTTTCTATCTATCATAGGCATGCCATTTAAATCAATAGCAAACACTCTAATCTTATCTTTGAACCAAATATTAGCCATGTTTTCTATTTACAAGCTGACATTAACTCACTCTAACCCTTTTTCTGCATACAGGACTTCCCTTTTCTTTAAACCTGTTATTAATTCTGCCTTTTATGTCTAAACCAGGTACAGCAGCACAATTAACTGCTTTACTTAACATGCAAGTTTATAAGGGATCTCCATGATACCAGTGACATGAAGAAAATAATGGGGTTAAACTGGCTCTCATTACAAGCTGATCTTTGTACAGTCTTTGATTGGTAGGACTGGCAGCAGAAATGTATTGCAGAATTCAAATTAAAATTATGAGAAGCATTGCTACATAATGGTGAGATCGGACAAGAATAGGAGAATCCACACAAGTCTTTAATCTCCATCAAGCCAAGATATTGTTTCTGCTTTGTTCTGTAGTTTAAAATAAATCCTTAATGACGCTGTCATCGTCCCGTTTTGTGGTCTTCATTTCCTCCTGATTATAAATAAGAATCAGGTTTCCCTTTAGCAGGACTGGGAGTTCAGACTCTTCTGTTCACAGCCAGCAAGAACTGCTCTTCCCACTGCAGTGTTTCAGATCCTCAGCTCCCTGGACTGAGGCTGCTTTGATGGTGAGTTCATAGAGACACAGAGTGCTCAGGGGTTGTGTCCCGTTAGGCAGAAATGTTCCACGATGAGGCAGAGGGAGAAGTCCCCTTGTGGCTCTGCAATCAGGGAACAGGCTGGGGGTAAGTGTTGGTAAGTGAATGGTGACCTCTCCCTGCCCAACAAAACATCTTTGTCAAAGTGGAGCAGACAAACAGGTAAGTGAACTAATTTTGTGCTTCACTCTGTGAAGAGCAGGAGTTTAACATGATTCTGAAAGCAGTGGCAGTGGCTGAGGCCACAAGTGACTAATGCATGAGTCAGGTTTCTACAGAAGCTGTGAGGTGAAGGTAATGCTCAGTTCTGCTTAGATTTGTGAAGGCTGTGATCAGCAGGTATGCCAAAGTGGAGAGATGAGTTTCAAAAAGCTGGAGAATAAGGCTGGATTCCAGGGCTGCAGGGCACATACCATATCTGAGTGAGATTTGTAACAGCAATGCCAAGGACATGACAAAAAAACCCCACTTGAACCACCCACTCCTCTTCAGGAAGATCTCTGCTTTTGAAACTCTATGTAATAGGCACCCAGGCAAGAACTGAAAGAATTCACCACATGGGATAGCTGCTGAAGAAGCTCCTAGAAATCACCTTTAAAGAAGCAATACTGAAACTAGCAGTGAGATCTCTGGATGGGGAAAGCAGGATGGAGAGATTAGAGAAAAGGAAAAGTTTCCACCTGCTTTGTAAATATTAATGTGAAGAACTCAGCACAGCAGTGTCTTGTGAGCACCTTCTTCAGCACCCTCCTTTCAGTAGGTTGCTGGGATTTGCATTGCTAATGTGCCTGCATGGAAGTTCTCCCAGGGAAAAGAGGCAGATGAAATCTTTCAGGGCCAGGCACAAGGTGTGTGAGTAATTTTACCTCTGCATCCTAAACTGTGTGTATGCACTGGATAGAAAGCCTTGGGGTTTCTGGATGGAAAACACCTGAACTTAGCATTCATTAAGGAAAGCTGGTTTCTAACCATTGTATCCTCAATAAGTAGCACATCAGTAGGAGGGCAAAATAACAATTGCTCTAGGCTTGGAGACGCTTTTGCATTACTGCTACTCCAATTATTTCCTTTTTTACACTTGTTCAGCAGTCTCTCGCCTCTGTAATTACCACACTGAACACTTCAGCTATTAGATACAGCTACTAGACTTTTAACAAGACATCATTGCACTTGCTATCTTACAATTTAGCAATGTCTTTGAGACCAGTGTACCAGACTCACAGACATGGGTATGGACTCATGCATATAAAAGCTGGCTGTAGCCAGAGATTTTGCTAAGAAACAGAAAAGAAGCCAAGGATAAAGCTGCAGAATGTGGAAGCTGATGGCCCTGGTTTGAATATTCTAGTTAAAAGTTCTTTTTAATATCTGTATTGGGCAAATTTTTCCTTTCATTGGGAAATCGTGGCTGAGGATGAAAATGGCCAAATAAGAAAGCAAGTTGAAAGCCTGAAAGCCTCTGAGGTTTTATGGGATGTCAGATGTGAGGGCAGCTGTGTATCAGCTGTCCTTAAACACCTAAGGGAAGGGGAAAGGCAGGTTGAGAAGCTTTGCCTTTGCCCAGCTTTCCCTCTGTGTGGCAATTTAACTCCTGTGCTCTTGTGAAGGTGCAGAATACTAAAAAGAGGTAATTTTTTGTACAAGGCAAGGAGGAGCATGGTGGGCCAGGTTACCTGATTAGCTGGTGGATTTTCTGTGCTAACCCCAGGTGGCCAGGCAGAGCAGGCATTTAAAAACTCATCCATCTCTTGTCTTACTGTCTTTGAATTTGCATAATTAAAAGTGAATTACTTGCTGTATTTTTAATATATGCAGTGAAATTGCATGAAAAGCTGAAAAATTACAGCAATCCAGTAATTCATGTCATGTCCCATTCGGAATTACAGCTTTGCAGCCCCAGCTCAAACACCAAGGATTTTCTGCCACCATAAAGCTGTAATTGCTGAATTAATAACAGCAGGTTTTGAAGAGTGACTGCACAGACTCTCTGACCCAGGTAATAGAAATACTCATGTTAAAGTGAATTTGATACATGTGACTTAATCCATTTCATATTAGGCTCAAGTAGTGAAAATCATTGCTGTCTCTGCCACAGGATATTATGGGAACCACAGAAAGGTGTTTAGCTTAGGGCAGCTGTGTTGCTAGGCCAGTGGGGAGTAGAAATCAAATTTCAGGGACAAGCCAGGGTAGTTGTCCTTCTACCAGGGAACCTGAACCCCAAATCTGTTCGTCTGCTCAGCACTTCTGGGAGGTGGAATTCTCCACCCAGCTGCAAAAGCATGGAGAACAGGATGCAAAGGTAGATGGTGAAAGGCTTCTGCTAATGTTTCATTACTCCAGGATTTTATTATCAGCTACTAAAAAACCTCAACTTCCTCCTCACCTTTTCAGTTTGGAAACAAATTCTGCAGCTGCTGCTCTTTGCAAAATGTTCTGTCTGCTGTCTCACAGCAGGACTGGGATGAAGGGACTGATGTATATAAACAAAATGATTAAAAGTCAACTGAAATGGGATGATCTGAATGAAAGGTTCCTTTTTTTCCCCCCTTTGCTCCTTGTTGCTGTGGCCTGGGTTCCTTAAGGGTTCCTTAGGTATTGGAGGAAGCTGGTGATCAATTTGCTGTGAATTCCTCAGGCTCAGACCCTGATGCAGCAGCCATTTGAACCTAAGTGGCTTTACATTTATTTCAGTAGGTTTCGTGATTCCTGGTCACTGCTATAATCTGATTCAAGCTGTCAAGAGATCAATTGGCCCATGTCAAAGGATCTGCTTGCACCATGGGATTGATTTAGTGATTATTCATATTGCAATGTTCAACTGCAGCAAAAGACAAGATGTATGAGCAATCAGAAGCTGAACTTCTCTGCTCAGGATAATGTCCTGTGCTGGGGATCTTTGAAACAGCCTCATTGAGATTGTATGGGCATTGTGGATAAAGTGAACTGGCAGTTTCCAGGGCTGGCAATCTGGTTCCTTTCGTAAGAATTACCATCATTAATTAAAATCTCTTTTTCTGTCTAATTATTTCAGCTCTAATTCTCTTGCAGGTTCATAAATAGTAACATTTCATTGTCCTGGAAAAAAGTTCATTTTTCTCCTTTTCATTCTCTTTGTCACTGCCCTCCATTCTCTGCCCTCTCATGGCTTAAGGTAATTAAACTTCCACAGTCTGGTCACCTCTCTGAAATATTTAAATATAATCAAAGACATTTTCCTGTTTCTTTTGTGGGCAAAACTCCATGAGAGGCTTGAACAAAAAGGGTTTCACTTTCTGCAAATAACAGGAGGTGAGTGGCCAGGGATCCCAGGTTCTTTCCACTCTGGTTCACCATTACCCAGACCCTGTGCTACAATTCTAAGGGCAAACATTTCCAACCTTATGGCTTGTAGGGATTGTGAAAAGTATTTAACCTGGTCTTTGTAATTGCCTCCTTGCCATTTAACACTGAGATTACAGCATTTACTGCTGGATGTTGATAATTCCCTCGGCTGAACTTTTGCATCCAGCAAAAACGATTTTTGCAGAGTGTTCCTGTGGAAGATACTGAAATTTGTACATGCATGAATGCATGCATGCAGAGTAGCTTGGGCTCACTCATGTTAATGGAGAGGAGAAAAATCTCCCCAAAGGCAGGTATGAACAGCACTATTACCCAAAAGACCTGAGGATTTTGAGAAAAAATCAGCATAAACAGTGATGTTAAGGCAGAAGATCCAGCTTTGGGCAGCTTGAGGTTGAATCTTTCCAGGCTGTCAGCAAGGGGATGGTTTTTATCATCCCCTATGAGATCTGCTCTTCCTGTGGTGTTTAGCTTGCTTGGCTGATGTTTTCCTGAGTTTTTCTTCATGAAGTGTCAAGTTTTGGTATAAGTAAATATCAAGTGCAGCTAAAGGTCAAAGTAAATCATGAATGAAATTCCACAAGCTGATATTCAGCCAAGAACAAAAAGTGATGTCAGAGGCTAATTCTAAATTACATCAATGCTCTCCCTGGATGAGAGGCCATCCATGCCCTCCAGAGGAGCCTTGTGCTTCCCTCTTGGACATGCAGGTCTACCAGCCAAGAAGTTTAGAACATAATTGGGATGCTCACTAATTCCACCATTGAAGCAGAAGGTGGTACCCGAATCATTGCAATGATTTGGAAAGCTTTCCTGAATGCTTTATTTTAAGAAAAAAAAAAAATCCTATGTTTTCCCCCAAAACCACAGAGATGCCAGTGACACAAGGTACCTGTGGAGGTTTTAGCAGCAGCTTGGCTGACACCAGAGAACAAGCAGGAGACAAAGATTGCTGCTCCAGCTGTTTTTTTGTTAGGTTACATGATGAGGGAAGACAATAATCAGGGTCTATTGCCTGTTTTAAGCGCAGAGGAGAAGTCCCGTCTGTGGAACAGCTCACAGGTCTGTCAGACCTGCCCTCCTGGCCAGCACTTCATGCCAGAATTGAATTCCTGCTTGGTCCAGAGTGCAAAATCTTTGTGGTTTCACCGTCAGTGCAGTTTTGGTCATTTTTGGGATGTTTACCAGCAGGACTTTCAGTAGCAACACATTTAATGGCTGTGAGGCCCTGAATCAATGGTGTCTATCAAAGCAGCTGAATTCTGCTCAGAAGCAATTAGTTCTGTGAGCTGCAAAGACAACAGGATTTCCAGAGCCCGTGTCCTGCATTTATCTCTGCATAAATGGAGAGCTCATTTGTCTGCTTACCAAGGTGCCCATTTCACAAAATTTGCAGGAATGTTAATACCTTGACTACACACATTTATACTTATTCAGAAAGGCTTTGTGATCACATAAAACTTAAGAAAGCATAAAAGGAAGCAGTTTTCTTGGATATTTGCAGTGCTGGCTGTATCAGAGAGAAGTGGTAGAACTGGAGGGAAGGAAAAATGCATGTCCACAGATCACAGAGAGAAAAGTAGGTGTTTTGAATTACTTTGATGGTAACAGGAATGTTGTCTCCTCTCCAGTGTCGGGGCTTTTGAAAGCTCACTAGGCAGCAAAATGAAATGTTTTATGGTTTTGTCAAGCACAGCACAGCCACTGATATTATACTTGCAATTTCATGACCTGGTAAACAGATACCTTTGTGCTTGAGGGTCTAAATGCCAGCGGTGTAGAAAGCTGATGATTATGCTGCTTTGTGAAATAGGAGCTTCTTCACGAGGAATATATCACACCTGAAGCAGCATCACTTGATATTTGCCCTTGTAAAGCATGACCTTGTGACCAGTGCTTGCAGAGAGATAAAGAGTGGAGGGAGCTGGTGGGACAGCTGGGCTGGAGATATGTTTATCTCCTGCAGCATGGGCTGTATGGAATATGTGCTGCCTCTGAATGCAGTGATTCAGCACCGCATGCCACTATTGGGTTCTTGTCTTGGTCCAGTGTGCAAACTTTGTGGGGCTCAATACAATTTCAGCCAAAGCCTGGCATTTTTCTATGAGAGAGACTTTCAGGAGAAACCCTCTTTGTGCTGCTGGCCCTGGAATGATGGTGTCTATCAAACCAGTGGATGAGTTCTCTTGATGGCTGCGTCAAACCGTCTGCAAGTGCTGTAGATCTGGTGTAGCTAATTCTACAAATTAATGAGAGATGGGAGAACACGACTGTGGGAGAAGGGAGCCCCTGGCTGTAAGTTTCCACAGAAATCCTTTTGCTTTCAGCAGGGAATGGTAGCTCTGTGCTATTCTCACAGTGTCTTATCTAATGTGTTATTGACGCCATTGCATTTGCTTTCAAACACAGTCATTAGAACATTTAATTTGCAGCAGCTGTAATTTATATTTGTAATTTTGTCTAAGATCAATAAAGGAAACTGAAGAGATTTATAGTCCCAGTTTCAACTAAGATAAATTGAAACAGACTCTGTTTCCCTGAAAAGCTTTATTTAACCAGCATTTTAAAAGAACAAAATGAATTAGATGAGATATTTGCATGCAAGCATGGGTAAATAATCCCTTGTGTCTGGAAGAAATATTGGAAAGGGTGAACATGGTCAGTGTGTTCTTCTCTGAAATACAAATAAACTCCTGGGAAATGTTACCTTAGTGGAGGATCTAATGGGAGCCAAGGAAGCATTTCAAAATGCTTCTGAGCAGCAGCAGCAGTCGATAAATATCCTTGAGATCTGTTGTATTAATACTGCATAATAAGCCTGTAGCTGCATGTTTTAAATACTGTCAGGATCAGTCTGGGAGTGGAAAGTGAGACCCTGAAAGCACAGCTCTGCCTTATTTTACAGCAATCCTTGAACACGGATTGCAGAAATGTGTTAATAATTTTTGAAAAGTCTGTATTCATTTATGAAATATTCATGTCCCAGGCGCTGCCTCATGCCTGGCAAGAGGTGCCTCTCCCATACAGCCATTAGCTGGGGGATTATGCTGAGCAGAGGAGACGTGAGCAGTGTCAGGCCAGCTCAGGGCTGTGGTAGCTTCAAGAGGAGTCTGACAGAGGGAAGGCAGAAATTCCTAATGAACCTTTCTCCTTCTGCACAGGACAGGATTCTGGAGCAGGATCTGAGGGCTGGGACTGAGGGAAATCCCTGCATCTGCCCAGGACAGGGCACAGCTCAGCAGCTGGTGGCCGTGCTCACCCCTTTGGCTCTGAAGCCTTTTATACATGCCCTGGGGGGAGCCAGTGTATTTTTCCTCCACCCTCTGTTAATTTGGTTTATTTCTAATCCGGCTGCCTGTTGCCAGTAGACTGCTGGTAGTGCTGTGCCAGGGCACGTGTTCCTCTACTCTGCCATGCAGCCAGGCTTGAAATTTCTGCTGCTTTGCAGAAAGCTTCACTTCATGCTGCCATGATGAAGGAAAAGATAAGCTGTGGCATGGAGGAGAAAGTTCCACAGTAAGACATTGACTTCCCCCATCAGGCAGTTTTTCTTGTTTGTTTGGGTCTTTTTGTGTTGGTTTTTTCCTTTTATGATTTTTTTTGTGTTTTTTGTTTGTTTGGGGTTTTTGTGTTTTGTTTTGGGGTTTTTTTGTTTCCATTTTTGGGGGGATTTTTTTGTTTTTTTGGGGTTTTTTTTTGGCAGGTTTTTTTATTTTTTGGGGTTTCGTTGTTGGTTTTTTTTTGGTGTGGGTTTTTCAATACGATGGTATTTTGACTTAGAGTTTTGCCAAACTGCTGCACCCTTTCTGTGCTACATTCATACTCCCCAAGCCCTCAGGTGTCTCAGAGCTCCTGGATGTGTGGTGTTCACTCAGTAGCTCACCTCACCCTTTCCCCATCAATCTGGAAAAATGCTTTTCCAGCTGACACATTCTGCAGGCATCTATCCCTGAGGGGAGCAATCCAGGCTGGGAAGAGGTGAAACCAATTTGTGCTATTCTTAGGTTGCTAAAGTGGGTGAGAGTAGAAGAGAAAAGCTCCCCATTTTCTGCACTTCCACTTGTCTCCTCCCATAAAGGTTACAGAGAAAGCCAGAGAAGGACCTGCCCCACCTGTGTGTGTGTGCTGCACTTCATGAGCAGGATTTGTCTTTAAATGCTGACTGTAAAAGGCAGCTCCACACTGTTCTCCTTTCTGTTCTTGGGGCTGGTTGTTTGAATTCAATTAATTTAATATGTTTTTAATGGTGCAGCGCTGCCATCTCTACAGTACCTTGTAAACAACAATTTTTGCTGTAAGCAGTAAGCCAGCACCCTGTGTCATCATCCCAGGGGTGGAATGTCACCATTATGATCTGGGACTAATGTCTGAACTGCAACAAAGGGTGCTGTATGGGCCACAGGATTGCACAATGCAAAATTATTTCTATTATAACTGCTGTTAGTAATAGTTGTACACATGTTAGGAGAACTACTAGATATTTTATCAAGGGATTATGGTGCCAGGGCCAGGAGAGAGACAGAGAATCTATGGAGGAGGACAGACCTTCTTCTGCAAATGAATAGCACAGAAGTAAGTGTGTCAAGGGAAAAAGAAGCTGAGAGTCAAGGCTCAGCATCACATGGTGAATTTAATAGAAGAACTGAGTGGTAGCCTGTAATCTTGGACCACTGCTAGGCTTACATCATTATCCTGTTCCTCCAAACAAAGCTGTGGCACACTGAAGCCCCAGGTGCTTTGTTTATTGTGTGCAATCAGTTCAACTTGTCATTTCACCTACACTTTCTATTACCCAGTGTTTTCCTTAGAAGCTTCTAACAAACAATTCAGGTGAAAGATTTCTTGAAATGAATAGCTATTTGTGAGTCAGTGCATGGTATTGGATTTCACCTGCCGTGGGTTTTGGAAGAGAGACATTTTAGGAGGAACAATAGATAGATTTAAGTGATTGGTGGATTAGTTTGAGGACTTGCCAGTCCCATGTAGTGGCCCTGGGTCTTGTTGTCAGCCTGCTCTGTGTTCCAGCCTGCAGGACTGTATGGAGGCAGGGTGGTCTGTACTAATGAGACTGGGGGTATGGATTTCCTTCCAGTGTTTATGGCTGTCTATCCTTAGTATCTGTGCTCTGCTGTGCAAGGAGGGATGGCCAGCCTGAAAACTGCAATAGGAGGGATCTTCTGCTGAGGAGGGTTTGTTTCTACAAGGAGGTTCTTCCACCAAGCTTCAGAAGAGAAGCTTTTAGTCCACACTGCAGCACAGCCAAAGCCTCTGCAGTGTCCTCTCCACTGCATTGCACCTCTGGATTTGGGGGCTGTGGGATGAGAAAGATTGAGGAAAACATCCCCAAATTTAACACCTCACTAAGATTAGGTTTTTTCCCAAGGGTTTTTTCACAGGTGGGTGAACGCTGGGCTGACCTGAGGCTTGGAGCCCACCAGTTCAGCCCTCCAAAGAGCAGTGCTGGGAGTCATGGCTGCAATCCAGAGACTGGAATCCCTCCACACTTCCACACACCCCTCCAGTGGGCAGGGTGGGATGGGGAGAGCAGAGATCCATCCCCATGCCTGGGGTCCCTGGGGTAAGCAAATGAGAGAAAGGGATGTTTAAGGGATGCGTGCCATTTAGCCAGCATTTCAAGTTGCCACATAATAGGCAGCAGCACTGTGAAGCTCCTCCAGGGAGAAAGCTTCTGGTGGTAGCTCTCTCTGTACCTCCCTGCTGTGAGTCATTGTGAACTCCAGTTCAGAGGAATTGGTACCAAGGAAAAAGCATTGAGATAATAACCTTGAAAATTCAGAGGAGAGAAGAGGGGGAAGGGAGGGAAAAATTTATTCTCTAGAAATTCAGAACTGCTCACCCTAAAAGCATTCTGTAAATCATGGAATCAGGCTTCGCAGTGATCTGACTTTATCAAAGACATCATCCTCTGAGGGTGGAGAGACGTGTGCTTTGGGATTTGGGGATTTAAGGACTGTCCATATGGTGTCACACAGCCTAAGCCAGTGGCTGGTACGCTGCCAGTTTGCAAACCAACTCATCAAGGCAATGAAAAGGTTTTTAAATCTTATGCTTGCAATTATGAGGAACAATAGTTTGTAGTGCCTCGGGAGAAATAGTGTGCTGTGATTGCCTTTCTCTAAGCATGCAGGCCTCTGGTGTTAAGCACACTAACATCTATTCAAGCATGTTTTACCTTTCTAACAGCCATAGACAATGCCATGTTGTGTGGGAATTTAGTGGTGTTTGCTGGCTGCTGGGCCTTCTTTTCTCAGAGATAAACATGCATTGTGTTATTAAGAAAGAACCTTCAAGTTGCTGTTCTGATTTATATTCCCTTCTACACTGGTGCATGCATTTATTGTTTGTTAAGGGCTGACAGCCCTGGAAACCTAAGCTCTCTATTTATCCACAGAGTGAAATTCCTCTCTCTGTAGAGGGGATGCCAAAGGCACTAATTGTCAATGATGCTGTTGCGCACACAAAGAAATCCTCTCCCCATTTTCCACCCAGAATAATTCTGCCATGTGAGGGAGAGCTCCTGAAATGGAAGCTGATCTGGAGAATATGTCTGACAAAAACAATGGGGCTGCAGCCTGGGAATGCAGGCAAGCCCAGGAGAAGGTGAGGGAAAGCATGCTGTGCTCTCAGGTAGGAGATTGGTGCACATGATTCACCTCTCCTGTCCTCACACAGCCAAAAATGATGATGAACCTATTGCCATTATTCCAGGGACACAAAGAAAGAGGGAGAGGGAGATTTTGTAGCAGTAAAAATGCTTTTCTCACCTTGCACGTTGATTTTAAATGTGGTCTTGACATATGACTGCATCACAGCTTGCAAAAATGAGAATTCAGAGAAGCAACTGACTGGTTACTGCCAGCCTGTAAAGAATAATGTTGAAAGGCTTTTTTATTTACTCCTTTCCTTCTGTAAAAAGAAGGTGATGCTAGGGAGAAAAACTAAATTTAACAAAAACTGAAGTTTTATCTCCTCTGTTGCGTTCCTTTTACAAGGTAGGCTGCATCTTCCAGCCTTAGAAATCTCTGAAATCCCAGAGAGCAGGAAGCTCCCATTTCATCTCAGGAAAGATGGCAGCTTTGGCCCAGTGTTTGTTTTGCAGGGCATATACTTCAGGAACATAAAAGCAAATTTATTTTAATTATATCAATTTATGTTCATTAAAAAAGTCTTCTCCATAACTAACCCTGGTATTGAATTGCTTTGTGTCTCTTCCTAATTCACTCACACAATGTTTATTCAATTTAATTGACAGTTAGGGTGAATTTATAGGACTATAATTCACACTTCTGGTGAAAGGAAAAAAACAACGTGGAACTACATTATTTGCTGCAAAAGTGAAGTAGGGAGATTCATCAGAGCAAGCTGAATATACAATTTTAATAGTTTCCTTCATCAGGATCTCTTAATAGGGCTTCTTTTGCAATTACTTTAGGTGATTTGAAACTGCTTATTGTGAGAAGTTGCCAAACAATACAGAAATAAATTGAAATATTAGAGGAGTTTTTAAGAGCAAAATCTGTTCACTTCTTTCTTTTTTTGATACTCCTTTCTCTGGAATAAAAATGCTGAATTTCCAAAAATCTCCATTTGCTGGAGAGCCTGTGTGGGTCACAGGTAAGGAAGGTGCCTCCAGCCAAACTTGGTAATTCTTGCTCAGCTTTTCTTGGCATGGATCTGTGGAAAAATCTTCAGATAACTTGATATCAAAGAGCAAACCCCCCACCCTTCCTGTTGGGAGAGGGTTTGGTGTGTGAGGGTGACACATCCAAGGGGATGAGGGGAGGGAGTCTTTGCCAGACCCCACATCACAGAGTTCTCTGAGAAACCCCAGAGGCTGAAATCAGAGTCCCAGAATGGGATTTGTCTTTCCAAGGGCTGAGCAACCAAATGCAGCCACATCCTGGCAGTTTGGGGGCTTCTGAGCAGAGGGGATTTCAGTAGGAAGGGAATTCCAATCAGGACTAAAGTGGCATCTCCCACATGGCCCTGTGGAGGAGCAATCTGTGTTTAAGGCATTGCTGTGTTGCCAGCTGAGTACAGCACCCTTGAAATTACAAGGTTTTTTCCTTTTGCTCTAATAAATAAAGGTAATATGATGCTAAGAAATAATAAGTGGAGTTTATTTGTCCAGGCAATCACCCTTCAGTATAAAAATCAAAGGCACTGATGAACTATGGCCTCACTGTGTGAAGATTTTACAATATCATGATTACTATCAGATCTCAATACCTTCCAGTAATGTGTAAGTAGCATCAGCAATTGCTATCACACAATTTCATTGGGCTTTCAGATAAGTATCTAGAAGTAGAACCAGGTTTTAGAGGTATAAAGAATGCAATTACCATTTTAATATCTCTGCACAGGGAACAGGAAGATTAATTTTTGTAGGTCTATTTCTGAGATTTTTTTCACAGGTTGGGAGAGATATGTAAAAAGCTGGCAACAATACACTAGAAATAAATTAAGTGCTACTGATAGCTAATTAAAGCAACACAACTAGATAGCAGAATTACTGGGGGAAAAAAAATCTCTCGTGCCTTAAAATCATGCAGTACTTGTGATTATTTTCAAGAAGAAAGAGGAGAAATTTTGATATTGTTGACTCTTGTTTCTTAATGAATTGTAAGCCAACATTTTCAAAGCAGGGCTATGTCTCAGAAGTCCAGAGACTGCAAAAAAAAGAAAAAAAAAAAAAAGTCTTCCCCTTTAGGCTTTATTTATTGTTATAATGCTTGTGAGTGTATTTATTGTTACCTGCCAATTCCTGTGTTGTCATATGTGGATACAGTGTATTTCACAGCTTAATTTTGGGCTCTTTCACTGCTTCTTGACAAAGCTTTTGGAGTTGGTCCAACAGAAAATGCACTCAGTTACTAAACAGTGTGGATATGACTACTTTATTGGGATCCAGTTTAAGAAAAGAGGTGGAAGCTGCCAAACCCACCAGAGAGCTGGACTTCTTCTGGGGAGAAACAGAAGTTTTTTTGGCACAAAATCAGCAGGAGATTCACTGGGAGCTGCTGGTGACCTTCTGTGTCCCTTCAAAACTTCATCTGACCTGAGCAGCAGTAGCTGAGCTACATCTGGGGGGCACAGGGGGGACAATGCATGGTCCAGATCAAGATGGACTTGGTAGATGTGATTGGGATGATGTCCCTGGTGCTGGCTGTGACTGGGATGATGTCCCAGCAGTGAGCTGATGTCCCTGGTGCTGGCTGTGACTGGGATGATGTCCCTGGTGCTGGCTGTGACTGGGATGATGCCCCTGCAGTGGGATGATGTCCCTGGTGCTGGCTGTGACTGGGATGATGTCCCTGCAGTGGGGTGATGTCCCTGGCGCTGAGAAGCTGCCTGTGGGGTGGTGATGTGGGGAAACACAAACAGGATCAGCAGGAGGAGCGCGCACAAACCCCACACAGGGCACGTCCCACCTTCATCCCCATCCCTGAAGCATTAGGGATATCGAGCTTGTATTTCAGACTGGAGATAAGGTATGGAAAATCCATGGTTTCAGATCTTGCTCCAAATGAATGCATTCACCAGGCAGGGAGCTCTAAAGAGGGTTCAGTGTTGAGGTGACACACGGATCTCTGCAAGCCCTGCCTCTGACAGCTCGCTGCTGCAGCAGCAGGCAGGTGGCACATTTCAATGGCTCATTAAAGGACCTGGCCACACTTCTGTAAGTGCAAGGAACACTGGTGTCTCCTGCCGTGTGCTTCTGAAAGTCTAGAGCCAGAGGTGTTGAGATTGTTGTAAGTATTGTGTAGAATTTTCTGGTTTAGGGGATGTGGGGTGAGAGGGAAGCAGAAGTATGAAAAATACATATATATACTTGGGGAACTCCAGAATATATAGCTGTGTTGACCTATACTGGGCTTGTCTAGGGGCAATATGAAGGCCATAAACTCTGCTACACTAACCTTAAAAGTAAAAAATCACACAGCTGAATGAAGTCCTTTAGGACATTGGCATTCAAAAAACCTCTATGATTTTAAACCAGCCTTACTCAACTCTCTGTCTTCAAGGAGTTAGATTTATGATCATGCCATTAATATCTGTTTTAAAGTAGAATTTAAGGAAATGAGATTAGTTTGTAGCTAGTGAAAGGAGGCAAGGAACTTTTCCCCTCTGTTTTCCTTTTATTGAAGAGGATAGCACTGGCTTCCTGTTTGTCAGTGATTATGACCCATGACTTAAAATGGTATTTATTTTATACCCTTTTCCTGCTGCTGCTTTCCCCCTAAATGTCAATATTAGATGTTCAAGAAGAAAACCATTTCAACAACACAAAGGTTTCTAAAATCAGCGAAAGATGTGGAGTTTTTTCTCTCCCAAGTATTGCTGATGACTCTTCAGAAACATGGTTTTTTTTAAATGCATATATCTGAGCTTTGCAGAGTTTATTCCAGACCATGTGCTCCCAGGGGTTAAGAGCTGCTGTGTGAGAGGCAGAGAGTCCAGAATTACAACACACATCATTTCTGGGCAGCACTGGGTGCTCACCCACCCACCCTGCATCCCCAGAGGGATGGCCCCGGGTGCTCTGGTGTAGAATCAGTGCTGAGAGCAGGTCCTGCCTTGGCTGTGCCAGTGAGGAGCGTGCCTGCAGTCACAGCACAGGATACCTGCGTGGGATGTGCTCTCCATGAAATGTCCCAACTCTGCAGAGACATCTCTGCCTGTGGGTTGTCATCCTGCCGTGACATTTTGAAGAGTTTCAGCTCTGCAGCCTCACAGTGAATTCTCCTCTCTGCTGGCTCTGCTGATGAGCTGCTCTCTGCACAGCTCTGCAGCTCCATGAATCATTTTGGGAGTTGGATTTTGGTGATCCCTGCAGGACTGACAGCCACTGGCTCCTTAGAGACCCCACACTCACCTGTGCACTGGAGTTTGAGCTGCCCCAGCCCTGCAAGGCAAGGAGGGCTGGTCAGAACCACAGACTTTGGTGTGACACTGGGCAAATCCCTTATCAGCCCTCCCTGTCACCTGGAAAACAAAAATAATTCCATCCTCCAGCCCTACAGTGTTACTGATAAATGCCTCTCCCTTTTGGAGAGCACTTGAATTTCACTTAGTCCTATTAATACAATTAGCTAAAGTGCCTGGTCAAAAGCTGATGGGTATCCCTTTTTCTAATAGAGTTATGTGGCTTGGTGGTGCTGAGCACTCTGTGCAGAACAAAAGGAGCTGGTTTTAACAGCTTCCAGCACAGCCAGAGAAACAGATACTGGGTATACTCACAAAGTCTTTATTTTCTTTTAAAATAGCATGAGGAAAACTCCAAATGCAAGAGAAGTACATCTGTAGTTTCTATTTAATTTCAACAGACCTTTGAATCCCAAAACCCATCACTGGTTTTGGGGTTTTTGATCATGACATGGGTCAGCATTGTTGCTGGGGTTTTCCAACTGGCACATTGGAGATACAAATGAAAAGTTCTCTTGCCAACAGTGTTTCACTTTTTAATTTCATAGGAGGTTGTGCTTTAAAGTGAGCTTTGACTCATTACTATACCAGAAAATTTTTAATTAAAGCAAAAACAAAAAAAAAAAAAAAAATTGAGAGGTAGAGGAGGAAAATGCTTAGAAAACACTTTTAAAATGAAAAATTACTTTCTCTGTGACTGTTTCTGTGGGACTCTTTCATGTCCATGTTCTCTGGGTGTTTCAGCAGAGTGTGAGGCTGGCAAGGAGGATGGAGAGCAGTTCATGGTTGTGCCTCACCTTGCACATGTGAGTGAGGCTGGCCAGGTCCATCTCTGGCTAATCAAAAGGGAAAAATGCCACACATCTCAGATGAATCAGCAGGGAAGAGCAAATTCTGACAGTTATGCCAAAGTAATTTGAATTAGACAAAGCTTTGATGACTACAAAGCTGGACTTGATATCCCAGTGGGAGCAGATTTTCTTGTTATATGTTCATGTAATAATTTTTTTTACTCTGGGCAGAAATAAGGAAAAAATGGCTTTTTGACAGAGTCATGTGCTTGATTCTGAACTCCCAAGGAATGCAGAGGCAAAATCCTGAAGAAGAAGTAGCACCAAACTGGGGCTTTTATTCCTTGATGACTTCTTTATTACTTAGGTGTTTGTTTGTGTGGAAAAGATTAACTCTAGAAAAGTAATTCCAAGTCCTTACTCATGCTGAAATTTGTATATATATACATATGTAATATATAGACATATGTACAGGTTGTATATATATATATATATATATACACAATGTATATATATATATACACATATATATACACATACATACAATGTATACATATATATATATATATATATATATATATATATATATATATATACACACACACACACACGCAATGTAGGGCAAATCTTCAAATGATGCAAGGGATTTGCTGCATATTTATGCATACATTTTTTGTATTGAATGTGTGGAGGTTCTGCCTCAGGGAGATGAAAGTGCAGTAATGATCTGTGAGGAAGGTCAGTGCAGAGGAGGCAAAGCACATTTTTAATTTACACACCTGTGTGCTCGTGGCAGGTGTTAAAATTGGCATCACCGGTTTCAGAGGGGAAAGCACAAAGGATATGGGAAGATGTCTGGCATGATCAGTTTTAAGTCATGCACTTGAGAAGGATACAATGTGAAGTGAGGAGTTTTAATGCCCAGAATTTTATACTTCAGCAGGAATGCTCCGCACCTGCTGCTGAGCTGACATTTGTGGTCAGTTATTTCCCAAAGTTACTGGCAGTTTTATAATTAGGCCCTCAGTTAGCAATGCCCTTCTGCTCCTGCCTCACCCCACACACATCTGCAGGGCTGAGGGTTTCTGGTGTGGCTCTGATGTTTGACTCTCACTGACCAGAAGTGACTGCAGCAAAGGAGGGGCTGGGATTGCTGTGAGCCTGTTTGTTTAGCACTGAGGAGTTTTGAGTCATGTTTCCACTCCAGCAGGCTCTCCAGGGTCAGGAAGTGTTCATGGCATGAGTGGGAAGATGTACAGTTGCAAGAAGTCCTTTGTCACCCCGGGATAAAGCAGGACCACGTTGGGGACACAACAGGAATGGCCTCCCCGATTCCCACTGTGCCAAGAGTGCACAGCCAGAGCTGCTGGCCAGGAAATGTTCTCTCCTTTTAACATTTTCATTGGTTCAGATATTTTCCTGAAAGAAAATGACTTGTCTGGAGTGAAGCCTTCCATTCCAGTGCCACAGAAGTGAGTTGTGAGACCCAAAGTGCAGATTTGCTGGCATTGTGTTGCTCTTCTCCAACACACAAAGTAGTGGCCACATAATCTGGAGGTGACCTCACCAAGGTGACTTTTCCCTCTGCTCACCATTAAAAATGCTGTTTCCTGCCAGAGTCCCATTCCCAGTATCTTCCTCAATGAAAATACGAAGTTTTCTCACAGATATTTCTTACTCTGCAATATGAATTTCCCCTCAGTGGGATATGAGTTTTGCAATCTGCATTTGCAGAGACTGGACTTCACTGTCACCGTCAGAGATCAGGTCTTATATACAGGCTCAGAAAAAGCCATCTTGGTAAAGCTCATGATAAGCAGAAAGAAGAGAAAAAACGGGAAATAGTGAATTATTTCCATTGTTTTCATATTATAGTAAGTTTTGAGAAATACTCAAATATATGTGTTTGGTTTGCTTTTTTTTTCTCAAATCTCTTGTCAACTTATAGCAAAGTGTGAGTGTGCAGAGATAAATTATTGGAATATTTTGCCTGTATTTCATGTATAGATATACATACATATATGTATAAATATGTGTATAAGTGTATTTGTGCACATGCAAGCAGACAATAATGTGTGTGCATGTGTTTCTGTGGCTGTATATACACACATAAGTATATACATGAATACACCCAGGAAAGTAATTTTCCACAGCCTTTCTGTTGTTTAACAATACTAAAATGCTGGCATTCAACAATCTAAATCCTCAAATGTGTTGGAGAAACGTAGATTTTAATGGTGTTAAATGAACCATTTAGCACAGAGGGCCTCTCACCTTCAGTGGCACACTCTCAAATGAAATCCAGTGTTCAGATACAATAATAAAAAGAAGAAAAACAATATTACCTGTTTAAAGAGAATATAAAAATCCAATTAAGTTCTGAATTTTAATTTGCTTGCAAGCATGGGTTTGCTGCTCTGCGAAAAGAATGAAAATGTAAATGACATTTCTGTGTGTTATCTACATAATCCAGAGGCTAAAATATCCTGTCATGCTTATTTTGTCTAGTGATGATAAAACTAAACAGTTTTAAACTGAATTTCCTGTAAATGGGCAACTAATCAAAAATGAACATCTTTATATTCTGATCTTTCATTAATTTATGTACAAATGCTGCTATAAAGAGATTAGCTTCTGCAGAAGGGATTGAATTGTGCCTGGCAGCTGCCAGCACTGCTGGGCTGTGGCACTTGGAGTGCTGCGGGTGGGAGAAGCTGGAGGGAGCCACCACTCCCTGCCAAGGACTGGGGGCACCCCTGGCACAGCTGGCACCACACAGGACATTGTGCCCAGGTGTCACCACCCTTTCCGGGCACCACACAGAGCATTGTCCCCAAGTGTCACCAGCCTCTCCTGGCACACCTGGCACCACACAGAACACCACCAAGTGTGACCAGCCTCTCCTGGCTCCATCCAGAGACACACAGAACATTGTGCCCAAGTGTTAACAACCCCTCCTGGCACACGTGGCACCACACAGAACGTTGTCCCCAAGTGTCGCCACCCTTTCCTGGCACCACACAGAACATTGTGCCCAGGTGTCACCAGCCTCTCCTGGCACAGCTGGCACCACACAGAACATTGTGCCCAGGTGTCACCTCCCTCTCCTGGCACAGCTGGCACCACACAGAACATTGTGCCCAGGTGTCACCTCCCTCTCCTGGCCCCTCCCAGCCCTGGGGCAGAGCATCACTCTGCCCATTTGCTGCAATGTCCCACAGGATGAAGAGGTGCTGACCTGGGGGTGCAGGAGGGGCTCAGGGTGGCACCAGTGAATCTGTTCCAGCCATGCTTGGGACAACAGGAGTGCAGTGAACTCTGCTTCCCATTGCAGCTGAATATTCCTGCTTTTCCTTCTTCCTTTACATTTGCTTTATTTGGAATAAATAACATAGAAAAAAAAAAATCTGTGCCTGGACTGTAAATATCCAAATCAGCGATTAATTTGTGTCTACACAAGGCTGTCACCCACTAGCCTGGCCTAGCAAAGAGAATGCCCTAAAAGGGGAAAAATGACAAAATACACTTTAATGCCCCTTCAGGCTGGGGTCATCCAGCCATACCACACCCTGAATCCCTGCTCTTGCTCTCCAAGGAGCATTGTCTGCCCCAGAATAAATCAGCACAACTGCAGATACTGAGAATGCAGACAAGTGAGATGGTTTGTGTTCTTTATATTGATATTTAATACATTGTTAGGGAAGGGAATCTAACAAATTGCTAATTGAGTAGCACAGGAAAATCCCTATGCATGTGGTACCTGCAGAGACGTGGGTGCTACATCCAGGCTGGTGTTGAGTCAGGTTACCTTCAGGGAATAACCTTTGGTGTGATTTATAAAGAAAATTTAAAACTGGAAAAAGGTAGAATGTCCAAACCCACATTGTTTGAATAGACTTTTGTGCCTAATGGTGAGATTAAAGATTCAAACAAAGGAGTCTGTTGGGTGTTGAGCAAGACTGAAAATTCTTGGTGTTTCAATTTTAAAACACCAATCTCTGTAATGATGGGTGCCCAGTCTCTGAAGGGTGTCCAGCCCTCCAGTGCTGGGAATTCTGCTCCTTCTGAAACAGTCAGAGAGGCTGTTTATAATCATAAGGATTATAATAATCATAAGGATCTCCATGTTTGGATATCAGATGCAGAATAAATTATTAAATTGTCCTTGTGAGTTAAAATTGTACAGAAAACAGGGCTGTAAAGCTACCAGATCCAACAGGTGATAGAAAGCAGCTTCTTCTGTTCTTTCTTTTTTTTTACAAGCTGTATGTACTGCTCCTGGCCTTTGATCTCACTACAGATTCTGACCCATTTGAAATGTTCATTATATTGCAGCTCTATGGCAGAGATGGGAGCAGCAGCACCTGAACTCAGATCCTTCTGTGCTTCACAATTTGTGCACCCATTCTGCATTTCTCCAAGTGCAGAAAGATGGCAACTTTTATGGCTCTTCATGTCCTGTAAAGTAATGAAGTACAGCCAGGTAAGCTTCAGATGGAAGGAAAAACTAATCTTGTCTTTTTTTTCAGTATAGAGAATTTTAAAAATATTATTTATGCTGTCTTTACTCCTAGAGCATGTCTGTTGCTCAAAGTTGTTTGTGGAAATGAAAATAATTATAAGTGTATGCAGAGATATAAAACCATTTACCATGACAAAGCTAATACTGCATGGTTTTAACCTTGTTTCATTTAAAGCCTCAAAACCATCTCAGGGCCTCATTCAGTTTCTTACAGGCAATTTGTTATGCAGGAAACATCACCTTCAGCATCTCATATGAAACCACCAGGTGCTGTTCAGCCCTTCCATGTTAACCTCCTTCATGCCTCTTCAAAGGCAGCATGTGAAAATTACCCACACGTATTTGCAAACATACTATAAACCTGTTTTCATACTCACAAAAATGAAATTACAAAAACCTGAAAAGCTGTGATGATGCACACAGAATTTTCCCCAGCAGTGCTTGGGTGTTTTTGTTCCTGCACACGCTCCCCAGGAGTGATGCAAGGCAGCAAACCCCAGCAGGTGCAGGCAGCAGAGCTGCTTTGCAGGCACTTCACTGGCTCTTTGTGCTCCTGGAATGTAGGAACATGAGCATGCCCTTATTTTAAAAGCCAAACACTAAATTCAATCAGCAAAAGATTAAGCAGTGAAATCATTGGCTTTGAAATCTCAATCATCTGTGTTATCTCCTTTGATCTATCCATCCATTCCTTTAGCACTGCAGTTTCAGTGTCACTGTACACCTTCCCAATCCAGTTCAGGTGTCAAATTTTCAATATTAGTTTCTGAGTTCTGCTATTTTTGACTGCTTTTATTTAAATTTTTTTTTAATTAAATGAAGCTGGGGTTTGATTCATGTATACTGCAATACATTCATATATAGAACTCAAATGACCTGTCTCTAATCACAGCGCTGCTTTCGATAAGAAAACAGAGATAACTGTAATATTCATCCAGCTGTAGAAATCTGAAGTCTTTGGTGCTCTTCAGATTTGCAGCATTTCAGAACTAAATGCTGTGAGCATCTATTTATGTGAAGACAGACCATAATTACAGAAAAAGCCTTTTCCACATAAATATGCACTTTTCATGCCACTCCAATCTATTTTCAGTTTAGCTATATCATTTTACTATATGAGCAGAAGTTCTGGAATTTATTTTAAGAACCTTGTAACTACCTGATCCTAACATACCCAAAAATATGTCTGCAACTTTCAGGTTAACACTGTGTGACTTCAATCCTAGCATTAAGCTCACCTGTCTCAGAGCTCAGCATCTCCCTAGGTGAGTGCGAGCTGACAAGGTTTTATCTTTTTTGAAGGACCTCTATTTTTCCTTACCAGCCAGAGAGTGAGAGGCAGGGTGCCCACAGAAGTTGTGATCGGAAATGGATGTGTCAGCTGTTATCACCAAACTTGCACAGATGCAATCGGAGCTGCTTCTGTGTGCCAGAAGAAATGGGATGTTTACAGATTGGGATGTTTGCAGCTTCTCAGTGCAGCAGGAAGGAAACAATCACAAGTGAAATACAAACATACAGTCACATGTGAAAATACATGGGAAAAATGGGAAAAGCACAGAAGTGTGTGTGCACACTCAGATAAAGAGGATGCCAAAGGGAACAAGCAGAAAATGTGTTTACAGGTGGAAAATGTGACCAAAAAGGCAGAATATGTGGAAGCTGAGGACAAGGTGAGTGTCTGCAGAGCAGAAGGGACGGCAGCAGCCTTTCTGTCCCAGGGATGTGAGGGTGAGTCAGCTCCAACACTTGTGGGTCTGGGCTGGGGCAAACTGCACACACTCTGTGTGCTGGGCACTTTTATTGAGGCAGAGAAAGCCAGGAGGAAAGTTTTGTGTTGATGGAGAAACACTCCACAGTATTTGCCAAATCTAACAGGAACAAGCTACTCAGAAACACTGAAATATTCAGTCAAATTGATGCTGCAAGCAGGATGAAAGAGTCTAAAGTGAGACAGAAATTTTCTGAGGGGTAATACCAGGTGTGGGAATGACCTCTAGGGTTTGTGCCTCCCTGCCACTGTCCTTTCTGCCAGTTCACTTATCCCCTTCTCTCGTTTTGTTCCTGAAATTGTGTGACCTCCTGTGCATCCTCACGTGGTCTGACCAAGTCCTGTCCCCTCATGTGCACAGTAAGCTCCTGCACTTCTGACAATGAGAGTAGTCTGAACTGTTCAGTTTTATTCCTGCTAGGGATTTTTTTTGTCTATATGCTTCTTGGGAAGTCAATGCTCAAAGGAGCAACCTGTCTATCTCTGGCTTACATGCAGTTCCAGCTGAACAGCACTAGGCTTCCAGCAGAAGGATTGAAAGAACAAAGAAAAAGATTCATTTAATTTACCTTGAGGGATAGTTCATTTTTCAAATAGAGACAATTTGAAAAACACAAGGCACTGTGCCAATACCTTAGTCACTCTCAGAAACAAAATTAAGTCTTTCTTGGTAAGAAAATAAATGTCAATGCTGTGTACATTTGCATCCAGCAGCAATTCTGAAACTAATTTTGCAGTAATTGATAAGCTGCTATATTGCTTTATTATGGGCATTGAAGCTTTAAACATTCCTGTCCAGGCCAGACTTGGCCTGACACCAAGGTGGTCATTTGCCATGTACCCTGCAGGCTGTACCCAGCAGGCTGAACAGTAATCAGAGCTGCCACAGAGCTCACACACTGATG
Source organism: Melozone crissalis (assembly GCF_028551555.1). Lineage (NCBI taxonomy): Eukaryota > Metazoa > Chordata > Aves > Passeriformes > Passerellidae > Melozone > Melozone crissalis. The sequence continues at coordinate 10,309,688 of NW_026535790.1, forward strand.
TTCACTGGTGGCTGAATACAGTTCAGAACATTATGGGCCAAAAATCCTAACTTACACAGTTGGGCTGCTTAATGAAACCCAAAACTGACCTGGACAATATGAAACCATCCATCAGATTAGAAAAAAAGTTGCCCTTCAAGCAAGAGGCCATTAAATAGCTGATGAATGGGTGTTTCTGTGAGTGGGATTTCAGGATGCTAAATTTAAAACAATATCTTCTTTTTTTGAGTGGTGCCAATAAGATTCTTTATTATCTATGAAAGTGTCTGTGAGACCAGCTTTCTGAAAAAGGTGCATGGTGGTTTATTTATCTGTTAGAAGGCAGTGTCCATGTAGGCTTCATTCAGGCACAGGATAACTTATTTTTAAATGCAGAATCCCTGTCAGCTGAGGTGTGGTGGGTTATTTCCATTATTCTCCCAGCTGGTGCTGCACAGTGGCTCTGTGTGCTCAGTGCCTGATTGTGCAGCTCAGTCTGTGTCTGCAGTGCTGCTCTGCCCACTCAGGGCTCCTGTGAGGCAATTCCTGTTTATTCCTGCTCCTTCTGCTGGGGATTTCTACCAGGGGCTAATTTCTACCAGAAGCTCTTGTTATTTCTAGCTGGACATCCCAGACTCCACTCCAGCAAAGCCTCCTGCTGATGAACTCATCCTTTCAAGCCACTGAGGTGGCTGCAGAGTGACACTCCCACTGCAATTACAGTGGCAGCCTTGGCACCTTTAGGGCTGGGATGGAGACAGCCCTGAGCCACTCTCTGCGGTGCTTGCTTGAGGCAGCCCAAAGTGAAGGACAGCAAGGTTTGCTCCTTGCAGGACACAGAAGGACACATGAGCTCTGGGCTCTGCCAGGTGCCACTCAAAGCGCTCCCACCTGGCTCCTGCTCTGAACCACGCGCAGGAGGAGGCTGCTTCTCCCTGTGGAATCCAGGTGAGGCTTTGGGAACCTTCCTGGTCATATCTCACTGCAGCAACAGGGACTTTGTAGCTGAAAAATGACATCCATGAAATCCTGCCTGCACCCTTATGCCCCCACCAAAATAAGGGTGGCCCGTGGGGTTTTGTCGCATTTGCAAAGCGCTCTTCACCAATCCATGCAGTTTCTCTTCCACACAGCAGATCTCTTCGGCTTTCTGCAGTGAGCAGGTGCTTCTCCATATTTCTAGTCTGCAAACTTTAAGAAGCCCTAAAATAATTTGTCATTTTATAAATAAGCTGTACAAGCTGTCAGCACAAACCTGTCACCACGCAGGCAGATGCAAACATGCGCAGTGGGCGCTGACACTGAGATCTGAATAAAGGCCATCCAAAAGCAATTACACTTCCAGGTATTAGGCAAGCACAATTATTTAAATTGCTAGTCAAAAAACAGTTGATAAAATAGATAATTAAAAAAGATTGACCTAAAGCTGATTTTAAATTATTCTGTAACATGCACATAACTTATATAATTGCTCTCTCATGACCCAGCCTCCATTAAAAAGAAATTTCACCTAGGAAAAAAATTACATATTCAGTGCACGGTGATTAAAATAAATACTTATTCTCCTGAATGCTGGAAATTATGTGAGGAACTGCATTAAAAAGTAGGAACAAATTAGCCCTACATTGAGGACTGGTGTGTGGTCTGTCATTTTAATAAATCACACTCAGGTATTACTGAAATAGAACACATGACAATGCATTAGCCCACAGAAATAGTAGATGACCTAACATATGTAGATATATAAAAATTAAGCAGGAAAAAGACAGAATAAGATCATGGAATCATTTTGTTTGGAAAAAGGGCCTTAAGATTATGGAGTCCAACAACTAAGGCAGAACTGCCAGGTAGATGCTGAGATAACGGGGGACTTTGTTTTTCTTATTCAGAGTAAAGGGGCTCCTAAATGACAGTGGAGGTGCTGCCCTGCCATGAGCACAGAGCTCAGGGGGCAGCAGCTGCTGTGGAGGGGCTGCATTCACACTGCACCAGGCACAGAAGAGGCAAAGAGGAGCAAGAACTGCAGCACAGACAGGTTAAAGGCCAGATTTCCAAACATATTTAGTGCATCTTGATGAGGAAGAAGGAAACCTTGGAGGAGTCTCAGGTGCTCTTTGTGACCAGCTGGGGTCACAGAAAGATGAAAAGCAAGTGTGTCAGCCTGAGGCCAACGTGGTGTCCTTCGTGCTGGGAGGGTGGTGGATGTGTGGCCCCCTGACAGAGCTGGGCACTGCTGGGGTCAGCAGTAACTGTGGAGAACAAAAGCAGCTCTCTGTCTCACTTTGCAGTCAGCATCCTTCCCTGCCTCGTGTGCCATGGGAATGGCTCACAAACACGGTTTGTTTGTGCAATGCTCTCTTAAAAGAAGAAAATTTTACACTGCCTCTGTTGTAAGATGATGGTTCTGAGTTAGCTTTTAATGTCTGGATGCCCAGCTGGAGCTAAGAAACTGTTGAGACAGTGAAACCATAGCACTTTATAACCTGTTCTGTTGCTTTTGATCTTCTTCCTGTTGGTTGATGCTTTTGGCACCTATGGCCAAATATAAGCATTGACAACGATACCATAAAATGAAAAATAAGTGAATTTTGACCTATGTCTATGATTTGCAGAACCTGTTTGAAGACATGACCAGCAGCAAAGAACATTTCTTGAGGAAAATCCTGTAAGACTCCCATTTTAATGGCATGTAGCTCTGCCAGTCTCATTGCAGAAACATGAGAGCTTTCAATTTAAAATGCTCTCCTGCACACAAAGTACTTCTCCAAACCTGTCACTTCTCAGGAGGCCCTTTCTCAGGCAGTCTGCATTTTAAATTGAGCAGTTATGACAGTTTTCACTGCAAAAGGGGACAAATTAGTGAAAGCAGAATATATAGGAACTGGGTTACAGTAACAGCTAAACAACAGTAACCCGCTCCTGGGAAATTACTGGCTTGGATTTTTGCAGAGACCATCCATAGGAAGAAAAGAAAGTCATGGAGGACTAAACAAGCTCACCAGCTTTGTGCCTAAAGTAATGAGTTACAAAATGGCACAAGCTGAGATCATTAATCCTGAACTTATTGACAAGTTTGAAAGCCCTGGGTAGACATTTGTTAGAAATTCAGCTGACAGTGCAGCCTGCTCCTTTGTCTATGGTATTTTGAAGCTCTCTGCAATTTTAGATATGTTTGTTTTCCTGTGATGTCTCTGAGACAGGGTGATGTGAATCCCATTTTTGGGGATGGGATACTGAAGCTCTCAGGCAGGTATGCTGAAAAATGATTTGAAGCCAAATTTTCACCTGCTCACCTCCATGCCCCTTCTTCCCCCTTTGCAGACAAGTGCTCTTGCAGAGTGGCCACAGCTAATTTCATGTTGCAGGTTTTTTACATGAATCCAAAGCTCAGCCTGTGGCTTACTGAGCACCACTAGAATGGAATGGTTAGGAAGGAGCTTTTTTTACTAATCTGCTTTTAGAGTGCAATTTTCACATCTGAGTCTTATGATAGGAGATCAAAGTCCCTCATTAGAGGACTGAATCCAATATTTAATACACTTAATGCCACTTTATATACTCACAAGATAGTCTGGTTTCTGTATAAAACAACATCCAAGCTCCTTGTGACACTTAATGAAGGGACAGGAGTATTTTTAAGCCCTCATTTTCCACGCTGTTACATGGTGGTGGAGCAGGACTGACTTCAGTAGTTAGATGTCATACAAGCAGCCTGTCAAAAGTAGGATCAGTCTCCTCTGCTTTCCATGAGGGGATACAGAAGTATCCTTATTAATGCATCTGTCTTTCAAAACCTGTGCTGTGATACCCTGCACTAACATCTTTGGAACATCCTGGACTTGGGGAATGTCAAAACTCAGGATTTGAGTGCACACTGTTGCTCTGTAAATTGTATTGGAACTGATTAACCTATCCATCTCTATTATTCAGCTACTGGAAACAAGACACAGACTTCTCCTGGGGATTTACCTGGAGTGAGATCAAAAGGAAATTGCCTTTCTCCCCTTCCTGCATAAAGGTGCAAAATTTGTATTGACTAGTGGTGTTGAAAATAAATAAATAAATATATAAATGGAGTGACCTGAATACTTGAGGATTCCCTGGTGATTAAGGGGGGAAGCGTTTGAAACATGAAAAGTTGCACCCATGTTCAAATGAGAGAGGTCCTGCTTAATTATTTAGAGCAGCCGAAAGCTCATCAAAAATTTAACCAAGATATATTTCTCTATGATTGTGCAGGCACCACAATGTGCAGAAATGGAGGCTTTAATTCTGTTAAATGAAACCCTTGAGTTTTCACCTCCCAGCTTTCCATTCCTGGCTCGGGGCAGGAGGGGTGGGGTGGAAATGCATCCTTGTCTCCCATCTCCCCTCTCTGCCAGGCTCCTACAGAAAATTGCCTTTGGCAGCAGAGATGCACATTACTGAGGTGGATTGAAACAACACACCCTGGCAAATAAATGGTTTAAAGCAATGGAAGTGCTGCTGGAGGGGGTGGCCTTGGCCCACAGCAGAATGGAGCTGCAGCTTTCCAAGGCTGTGACCATCCCTCCTTGGTGGACAATGTCAAATACAAGCCAGGCTGCAGCAGAGCCCGTTCCTCTCCCATCTGTGGGGCGGCCACTGGTTCTGAACTTGGCCGAGCCTGAGAGAGGGAGGGAAAGCATGCACTGCCTTCCCAGTGTCCTGTAGAGTAATTAATATCCATATTCCCTCCTCCTTTAGCACTGGCAGGAATATACATGTTCTTGGTAAAGGTGAGGAGGGGATTTTACAGGCTCAGAATAAGCTCCAGGGGTGACAGTTTCTTGGTTTTCCACCCATCATTGTGGGATAGGTGTTGCACTGAATGGCATCTCATTTTCTCTGTATTTTTTTTGTTTGTTTGATTGATTTTTTGTTTCTCCCATTGTCTCAATTCCCTCCCATGAGAAGTCAAAGCTTTGCAGCTTAGAGTGTTTAAAGCTCCCTCCTGCTGGAGTTTCCCTGTCAGAGGTGGGTGCAGCTGCAGGAGCAGCTCTGCAGGGAGGTCTCTGCCACCTCAGTGAGCAGCAGAACCCACAGACCTGTGCTCCCTTCAGTAGCCACTGCTGCACACTGGATGCTGTTTTTAAGCAATTTAGTTCAGATCTCACCAATTTCGTGCACACCGCCTCAGAGCTAGGTCTGGGCCATTGCCCTTTTCTTTGAAGTCCATTGCATTTGTGATTTTCTTTGATCACTGCTGTGGAAATGATGGAAATGTTTTTCTCACAGGTTTCTATGCACACAGACATAAGAGGGCTGCAGTGAAGGTGAAATATCTGACCTTATCTTGACTTGGTTAAGATTTAAGTAACATTAAATAGGCCAAAATTATGTACTAAGTACCTTGAGAGGCTGATGAGGAGGGAGCAACAGTATTCTACTCCTTTCAATGTACTCAATACTTAAAGAGCTTTGCCGCTAAGCTTGGTGAGTGTCAGGGATTTAAAAATGCCAGACAGTACCTTAGGATTTCTAAGGCATCTTGTTACACTGAGCTTCCAGTGATGGCACTTGAGACCGAATATTCCCAAAGGAAAAAAAGGAGAGAGGGAAAGGAAAGGAAAGGAAAGGAAAGGAAAGGAAAGGAAAGGAAAGGAAAGGAAAGGAAAGGAAAGGAAAGGAAAGGAAGGAAGTATATATTCTTTCTTTCTTTCTTTCTTTCTTTCTTTCTTTCTTTCTTTCTTTCTTTCTTTCTTTCTTTCTTCCTTCCTTCCTTCCTTCCTTCCTTCCTTCCTTCCTTCCTTCCTTCCTTCCTCAGCAAATGAGGTTTCCTGGAGAAGTCCTGGTCTTGCTCTACTGTTCCAGATTTCTGGAGCTTTTGAGAAGTGCTCTGTGCACTGAGTCACTGGAGAGAAAGAAACAACTCTGCCCCAGCTGCCTGTGCTGATTTGGCTGGTTTCTTAGTCCACATAGCTTTGTTATAAAAACCTAGTTAGGAGAAAAATCTCTGAGTCCTTGTGTATAGTTCCTGTAAAAGCCATTCAAAGTTGAGAGGTGATCAACTAGGGGAACAGTGATGGGAATAATGTGGAAACTGCTGGAGAAGAAAATAAAGGCATTTCTTACTCACCATTGTATCAGTCTGTGTTAAACCAGCTCACAGACCCCACTTGGGATCATCTTCTCTGGAAAAGATGAGAAAGGAGCAAAAAAGAATGGTGAGCAAGAAAATAAGGTGGGTTTAGAAGGAAGAAATCATCCATACAAGAATGAACATCAGGCTCTCTGGACTTTCAAATCATGAAAGATATTGAGAATATTAACATAATTCTTCATCCTTTCTCACAGTACACGAAACACTTTTTACACTGAGAATATTTTGGGTGAATAGCTAAAATAAACCCCCAAAATCAAGGGGAATATTTTGATGCTTTGCAAGTGGTAACTAGGGAAAGAATCTGTACAAGAGTAGAATTTTCATTTGAAGTATTACTGTATATTTTGATTTCTTTGTCTCAGTTCATGACATAATGGAGCATAACTGATATAACTTGGCTTGATGTGTCTCCTCGTTACACATACTGGAACAATATCTGCAGAAACATTTGAAATTACACATTTTTACAGACATCTATTTTAAGGATCAGTAGCTTCAAACAAGCAGAGCACTTAGGCATACTTTAAAGGCTTATTTCCTGCAATCATGCATGGGTCATGGCTTAATCCTCATCAGAAAGCACACTTTGGGATCCTGATTGCAGGAGGGGGCACTGAAGGAAGGACATAGAAAAGCAAAATTAGCAGAGTTTTCAAAAGGAGTTCAGAGTTCTACCCAACCAGTAAATCATCGATGCTAATTTGGAAGAGAGCTGATTGTTCAGAATTCTGAAGGAGGGAACCCAAGAGGCAAAACAAAGTTGATGATTCAAAGTATCTGTTAGGAGAATGGATGTCAGTGCTCAGCACGGTGTGACACAAAGGACAGGCTTGGGAGGAATCAGCTGGCCTGGCAGGAAACAGACAGTCTGATGGGACAAGCTGCTAATCCAGTATTTCTTATTAAATTACTGAATTCCTCTAGTGATTTTTAATATGGTTGTTAACCAAAAGGCAGGTCTGTGAATTATCTTGGAGTAAAAAAATGATAGGGTGGCTTTGCTTGACCTTGGACTTCTGTCAAATGGGGTGTGAAAGGATCCTGAGAGTGGTGGGAATCCAACAGCCTTGTGCAGCAGATAAGAACTTGATTCTGTGCCACTTTAAATAAGTTAAGCAAAGAATTACTTGTGAATAAACTACTCAGGGAGAAAAATGCTAAATATAATATTACATATATATATGGTTTTTTGCACTCTTAACAGAAGGCTCATTACGGTACCCAGCTGTATTCAAGAACTCCCCAGCCACACACATTTTCTGCATATATTCTGTGCAGTCACCACTTCATAGAATACCCATTTAGTGGACATTTTAAAAATTTATAGCATTACTTTAAGGTCTGTGAATAGATATCAGAAATTTGTTTATGCCTTTCAAATACACCTAGCTAAAGTGTCAAACATCCAAATTTCTCAAGTAATTTAGTTTGTGAAAAATGAGTATGTGACAGTTGAACAAGAGGCTTTTGTATTTTAAAGTATGAGGAAGGGAATTTCCTTTACATTCACAAATCATTGAGTGCCAGATTTTCTGGATTGTGGGATTATTAAGATGCTCTGTTATTACAAATTATTATTATTATTAAGAATTTCTTCCAAAATATCCTGAAAGGTGCTCATGCTCATTATTTGAAGGGCTTCCCCATCTCCTTATACCTTTCTGCTTAAAGATTTTTTCAGTGGATGTGGTTTGCAGAAACCTCCAGGCTGCTCTTGTTCATGCTGACAGAGTGACCTTGAACTGATCAGGCAAAAAAATGGAGGGAGCACAAATCATGCCTCCATTCCTACCGTCTGTGCCCCAGTTATTGTCCATTATCTCCCCTGAGACTGCTCCAGGAGCTGAGTTGTACTTTTCCTCCCCTTCACATTTTCTTTGCTGCCTGGTGGTGCCCAGGGGTTCCACCTGCACTGAGAACTTGGCTCTGGGTCAAGTCTGTGGAGGGGAGCAAGCACAGGCAGCATTTTAAGGCCTGTTTAATAATTCCAGTATCTCAAAATTTGATTTGAGCTTCAGTTGTTCACCTGCAGGGCAGGATTCTGCTGCCAGGGAGGTTCTGGCCTCCTGCACCCTGTGTACCCCAGTTATTGAAGGGGCTGCAGCCAAACCAGGTCCTGAGAGCAGCAGAGGAAGAGTGAGGAGGAGAAACTTTTCCCAGTGTTATAAAAATAAGGGAAGATTTTGGAAGGTATTTCAGCTATTCTGCAGGAGTGTGATGAATAATCAAGCAGTTCCAATGGCCATAAAGTGGGGACACACAGGTCCTGGCAGTGATTTGGTGACAGCCATTGGCTTTGCGTGCATTTCTGCACGTGCTGCTCCTCCAGCGCTACCCAAATGCTCCCTGGTTGATTCCTGGGGCAAGATTTTGTGTCCCACAATGCCGTCACTGTGGCAGAGGTATTTGTGTTGCAAATCCTGTGGGAAATGCTTGAGATCATTTGTCTCAGAGCATCACTGGGATCTGCCTGCATTAGGCAGCATCAGAGCTGTGCCTGGGTGCTGTTAAGGTGCTGTGTTCTCTGAACTCCAACAGTGCTGCTTGACTCTCGTCTCACTGAGCAGCTGGTAATTGTCAAGACTTTCATAAGTGAAGAAAAAACTGAAAATGCCAGAGTGCACATTTTATAATAATGTTTTTTAAATTCAAGAGTAAAATATTTTGATTTTTGAGATAAAGTTTAATCTGACTCCTGTGAAAAGCCTATTTCTCCCTACCTGTTACACTCAGGAGCACTTCTGCAGATGAAAACCAACTTTCCATCCTGCAGCCTCCCACAGACATATGCATGCACATTATGTCCCATGTTTAATTGCTTTTCAAAACTGTCTTATCTTGGCACGAGCTTGTCTTTGGTTTATCTCTGCTCAGGATAAATGCATACCTAATCTTATTACTGGATGCACTCAGAGCAGACAATCTCATTAATAGCCACCCTTGAGGGATTTTTATCCATGGATCAATTTCATAATTGGAACACAGCTACATAATATATAAATATATCCCTTCAGTGGCATAGCTGTTCTCAGGCTGTTCAGTCTTGCACATATCATGAGAAAAAATAAAAAAGAATCCAGGAAGAAAGAATGTATTTTTAAAATGGAGATTCTTCTTGGAAGCTTGTTAGGTTTTCAGATCACACCACAGGCTTACAAGCTTGATTTGTCAGGTTCATGATTGTTAGTGGATATGTGAGTTCTATCATTTTTAGCCTGGATAGTCACTAAGAATAGTTTTCCTTATTCTTAGTGGCATTGCATTGCATTCTCTATGCTGTTTGCTGTAGCATATAGAATTCTATAATAGGAAAAATCCCATCGTGTTAGCTACATATCATTTTCTAAAGCAGCAGGAGCTATGCAGCTTTTAAGAATTAAATTATGTTCATTTATTCAGTGACTGCAAAATACCCTGCAAAGAGTGTAATAGCTTAAAGGCTTCCTAATCAACTTTACTTCATCATTAAATAATTATGCTTTGTGTATCTGAACTACACTTTTGTCACATCTCATATACAGGCTAGTTAGTGAATATGAGTCATTACCAGGGCTGAGTGAACCATTCATAATTAAACCTGAACCAAGCAAAACTGCCTGGTTTTGAGTTGTGTGAAGCTTTCAGCATGTCTGGGATAATTTTCCAACAAACTTCGATTCAATTATATCCAAGCCCTAGCAAGAGAAAACATATATTTACTGCACAGACCCTAACCTCAGCAGGAATTGCTGCTTGGAGTTTGGTTGATTTTTCCCTCACCTCTGTCAGGATCATTACACCTCTGATACAAAGGGATTAATTTTCTTTCTCCCTCCCCCTCTGCAGGCACACAGTGAGGATGGGCATCACTGAGGCTCTTGGAATACAAACCCAAGAAATTAGTGAGCATGTGCTACAAAGTTTTACCCATTTGTAGCTGCAAGACATGCAGCCATACACACAAGGTTTTCCATGATGACACCACTGGGTGTTATGAGCCAGCTGGTCAGAGAGAAATTACTGCTATAATTCAGAAAGGGAATAGTGATAGCAGTGATAAAGATGATAATTCAAAAAAGAGCAAAAAGGGCATGTTCATGTGTTTGATAATTAACAGATCCCAGATCACTCAGAAAACCAAACACCCTCATCAGCTGCCCACAGCCATCTTTTGGTGTTGTCAGCAGCAAATCATCCTGCTCTGCTCTGTGGTGGGAGACAGGCTGCAGTGAGAGCAGGGACATTGCTGGATGTGTTTGGTTGTTGTGGGGCTTTGCTGCTGCAGGGGTGAGGACGGGCTGTGCTGTGCTCGCTCAAGAGGCAGCGCTCTGAATCCAGATCTCAGGAGATAAAACAGCCCCATTCCAGCAATAAGACACCCAGTTTAAATTGTGATGACACCTCACCATCAGACTGATGTCCTTAGGGACAGGATGGAATAGCTGCTGCCTGCTGTCTGCAAATCAGATCAAAACAAGAGCCACATTTCAAACAAAATTGCTACCTAAAGCACACGGGGAACAATGGAAGTGTTGGGAGGACAATTGATTGATAGGGAGATATCTTTGGAGTGCACCATTCAATTGCATCATTTATATTTCATTAAGCATGAAATTATGTTTATAATTGTATTAGACAACTCTGGGAGAGATATGAGCTCATAAGCACAGACTGAATTAAAACTATTATTAATTATTACTCTGGTTTTTTTCATTTTTAATGAAATTATGGTTGTGAATTCAGAGCAACGGTGAAGGTGTTTTACTTTATTCATAAAAAGATCACTTTGGCTATTGTGTAATAGAGAGGATAGGAATGGGTGTTATTTAATGCAAACATTATTTCATCCAGGGATGTACTGTGTGTAATCTGTATGGAGAATGGAGATTCCCTGCTCCAAAAGGGACAAATGGTCAATGGCAGGAAAATGGTGCAGCAGCCTCAATAACAGGGTGGCCATGCAGTGTGCAGGGGAACCCAGGATGAGGAGATCAAAAACATAGGAAGAGCTTATAAAAAATAGTAATATAAAAACCCCCAAGCCCTGAAAAAAATTATGGAAAGCAGAAAACAATGTGCAGCCTCAGGAGGTGTGAGAAAATAGCAGGAAGCAGCACAGAGGGAGGCAGAGGGCAGGTAGCACCTGGTGGGTGGAATCTGTGCTGCTGTGCTGGGAGGGAGGTACGAGCCCATTGCTGCAGCTCCCTGCTTTGCTGTGCCTTCCTCAGCACATCACACCTGGGGATGATGTGTCACCATGCCAAAAGTGACAAAAATGGCCAGCTGGCAGCCAGCCCTTCTTGCTGGGATCATCCACAAACCGCTGTGTGATGGAGAGGGAGGGACGGCTTGCAGCAAAATGGGATCTTCTCTGTGCTTTGTCCAGAAATCAGAGCTGAGAGGTTTTATTTCATCCAAAATCTATCAAGACTATGGCTCTGTTAGACTTTTCCACTTAATAAATATGCAAAAATCCCTTGGACTTCAAAAGGCCTTACTCACCTGGTGTAAGAGCAGCAAGATGTTTCCTGAGGTGTTGCAGAAGTGGATGACTTACATTAAAAATACTCCAATTTTTACACCAGTGTCATGCCACACAGAAAGTTCTTCAGTTCACCTTCATGTATTTTTCTGTAGTTTTCCAGCTCTCACACTTATTCTGCTAATGATTAAGTATCTCAAGGACTTTAAAACAAAGCTTTTCACCTTTAGATATTTTTTCCCCTGTACAAGAAGAACGGATTCCTTGCTGGCATTTATCTTCCAACATGCTCTCTAGCACCCCGACCAAAAAATATTTTGAAGCACATTCCTTCTCATCTCAGAGCTTTGTTGTGCATGCCACACAACCCACTTTTTTATTTAAAGGCAGATTTTTTTTGGTTTTTTTTTTTTTTTTTTTTTTTTTTTTTTTTTTTTTTTTGTTTCTCCTTTTCTACTTTCTTCTCCTCTGTGCACAGCTGACCACATGGTTTCATTCAGTGGAACAGCCGATTGCGAAATTAGACAAACACTTTGACTTTGCCGCTGGCTTTCGTGGCTGCGGTACCTCTGAAGACTCCATTCACCTCTAATTACATGTCCATCGAAATCCTGCAGAGAGGGAACAGTGTACATCATTAGCCCTCCTAAATGAATGTGCAGCTGAGTAGCTAACAAAGGGATTAGCGCTTGACAGGGGAAGCGTTGCATGCTGAAGGAGAGGGTCAGGGGGTGACTGCCTATTACACAGGAATAATTGCCACCCCGAGCTGGGGGAAGCGCTGTCTGCAGGCTCTGCTTGCTGCAGAGAAGCATTTTCTCTCAGCTCTCACCCCTCTGCCTAATCTGCCTTTGCACAAATCAAGGAGAGGAGCTGCTAGTGGGCAGGGGAGCATGGAAACGGGTGGTGGAAATGCAAGGTGATTTGGAGTCCAAGAACCTTCCTGTTGGACAGAGGGCTTCCTCTCTATAAATAAAATCTCTAAATAAAACATATCCTTTTTAGTTTTTAAAAATACTGCTTCGCTAATCCTCCATTACCATAATATAGCATGTGGCTTTATACAGCTTGTTTTGAGCTTGGGAAAACAAACTCAAACTGTAACAAACTTTTAAAAAAAATATCTTTAACAAAAAGAGTATAAAGACACAGTGCAAAAATGTCTTCTTGCCCTACCTCACCTTTTCTTATTTAAAAGAACTTTATGATCCAGGACAATATTCACACTGCAATGAGCCCTGTTGAGTGCTGTTTGGGGTCAGATTAAGATTTAGATTAAGCTGTCCCCAAACAACTAATATTTTACCTTTTTGAGAATACAGTTCTTACTCATGGGCTTTAACAGATCTGTTAGCTCTGTGGCCACAAAGGAGGAACAGCTATGGAGGATTTCAAAATGCTGTAACAATCATCAGATGCAATGGGTGGCTGAGTTAGGGGATGGCAGTCATCGCTGTCACTGGGGTGCTGTTGACAAATTGTGCTTGCTGGAAACAAGCCACTACATTAACATACTGTGGCTTGGAATATCCTGTTTGGCAGTGAGAGGGATCTTACAGCTAGGAAAGATCCTGGGTGAGACTTCCTGCTGGAATAAATGCTCATCACTCGTCATCACAGCTGTTGTGATTCAAATGCGCTGAGATTCGCTCCCTTCTCTCCAAGCAGCCAAGGACAAAATCACAGCTAAAATGATTGGGGAGCATCCAGCACATGTTTGGGGTTGAACAGAAAGGGTCTTTCTGTTCAATTTCTGGTTTTTCTTTGGTGCTCTACCCAGAATTGCTTGCTGAGATCACACAGAGGAATTCCAGGTGAGCAGGTGCTGGGTCTGGTTGGTTGTTTTAACCTCACCAACAATACATGGTGGAAAACCTTTTGGCCAATTTTGGAATAAAAGATGCCATTTTATAGCAAGTTAGCTCAGTCAAAGTAATTTAACTGGACTATATATAACTATGATATCTTCAGCCCAATTTAAAGACAGCGAATTTTAGTGCAGGCATTTTAAATTATCTAATCAGCCCCAAGAAGAAAATACCTTAAAGATACATAACTAAGTCTGAGAAAAGACACAACAGCAGTAGGGTGATACTGTGCAATGTGAAAATGTTGTTTATATCCAAACATCACACGCACAGTTGAGCATGAATTCACATTAAATCTACTTGAGCTTCAAACATGTATTTTTAGATATGGGTAGAAAGAACTATTTTTCACTCATGGAGTCCCAATATCACAAAGGTTTTAATCCGGTGAAATATATGACTTTTGAGAACTTGAACATGACTAATATTTCCAAAACCTTGTTGAATAAAAACATCTGAGCACAATACCTGCTTGCTGGTATTGTGAATCCCTTTTGTGGCTTTATTTCTTTCTGTATGTTTAGTGGCTTGTCAGTTTTGCCATGACAAGCCCTGCAGAGGTTTGGAATGAGTGAAGCTGAAGACATGAATCCACGTTTGTGCCTCCTGACATTTTAATGCTCCACTGTGGTGCACCAGCAGAGCAGGTGAGGGTCTCCTGTACAGAGCCATCACCTCCTCAGGGCCTGTGGCCACTGGCCCAGCTGAGCCACAGATACACAAATAGGAGCCCTTTCACCTATTCCTGCTGCTCCTGAGCAAAGGCTGGGGGGAAAAAACACAGAAAAACTGATTATGGGAATAAAAGGAAATTTTTGCATGAGCTAATGGGCATCCCACATACTGTCTTCCATTCACCATGGAATACTCCTTCCTCTTGTCTGATAAAGCGACATCTGGTTAGTATATTTGCCTGATTTTTCAGCTCTCTGCATCACTGGGACAAAAGTAATCTCTCTAATTGGTACAGAGAATTTTTTCCAGCATGGTTAGAACAGCAGACTCTGTATTGAGATTCCTTTATGGCTGTTGTTTCTTCAGAAGTCATGGAAAAGGAACCTAATTTTGTGTTTATTTGTTCACAGAGTTCAGAGATTTGCAGCCTTAGAAACAGTATATATGTCTAGTTATGAAAGAAATAAAATGCCCTAATTAATTTTCTGCATCACTGGAATGGAGCTTCAGTCAAATGGGGAAGGCACACATTGTGGATGTCAGAGAGCTGTCCTAGGACCAAGCCTCCAGCACTATTTAGGAGCAAAAGGTAAAATGAGAGAAGAAAATGCTAATTAGAAGAGGGGTCTGGATGAGGTAGGCAAATCTCCTTGTAATCTCAAATAAATCAGAAGTTCTCTTGCTGTGTTCTTATCCCATCCTTAGTTTGCTGTGCATTTTGCTCCTGAAAACAGCCCTCAGCCTATTTGGATCCTTCAGGCAGTAAGTCTGGTTGAAAATACTATTCTTTTTCCTTATTTAACCCTAAAGGTTATTTCCTACAGAGATATAAGAAGGTGGTTTCCGTCTTTACAGTAGCACAGGTTTTCTTTAATATAAACAGGCCTGGTCTATTTGGTCTGGAGGGATTTTCAAAGGCCATGTAGGAATCATCCCCTCAAAGGTGCCTGTGTCTTTCAGGGCTGGACTACAAATCCATCACTTGGTTGGAAAATCTCTTGGACAGGAACATGTTCTCAAAAGAAAGACCTGAAGACAGAGTAATAATGCAAACCTGCTGGAGGTAAAATGAGCAGTATTGTGTATTTTGGGCTGTTTTCCTTTTTGCTATAAGCATGGATACTACAGGTAAAAGTGGTATTTCTCAACAGATTGTATTTGCAATGTTAGACTTGTTCCTACTCTGACTACTTAAAGTTCCTCAGGAGGCTTTTATCCCAGTATGTCTGAACATTTTAGCAACACTCATTAGGCAGGATGACATTAGTTATTAACTACGAGAGGTTTTGATGTCCCCTTTTTCAGAAATGTTCATCCAGTTGGTGAGAAAGGGACAGAAAGGGCTAAAATTACCCTGATTCCAGAAGAGCAACAGGCACTACAAAGAATTTTACAAGAAGTTCCTCTTCATAAGGATAAAACTGAAAGTGGTGAATCTGTAGAGCTTTGAAATAAAAAGACATGGTAATATTCTTCTAATTCTCAAAACGTCTGCAAAGAAGGTGCTTCTGAAATACTCTCCTGGTCACCAAAGGAGCAAAAAGTGTTCTTGTCTCTACATAGAGCAAAATTTTAAATCAGAGATTTGAAAAAGCTTCTTAATGAAGGATATTTAAACAGTGAACCTGGCTGCTAAGGGAAGCTGTAAAATCGAAGTTAAGAAAGACCAATTAGAGTAACACCTGTCTGGAATGGGCACAGCAGGATTCTGCATCCATGCAGTGAAAATGGACTTAAAGCCACTATCATGCTGGGGTGCTGGTTTTTATCCTCCAGAGCCCCACTCAGGTCCTGTGATCCATTTTTGCTACACACATTTATCTCCCTAGACTGTATATGAGTCCTCTAAGCTCAGCTCTCAGGGTCTTCAGTCTGTCTTACTTCTGTAGCTCCAGCCTGCCTGGGAAAAAAAAAAAAAGTCATAAAGCTGAAGTATGTGAGATCAAAGTCTTCTCATGAAGTCATGAGGATTAAAATTAATTTCATTACTGTGGGTAGAGAAGCTTTCCCTAGGGAAAAAGGTGCTTTTTTGCTCTATTGAGTTGGTACCTCAGCTGACCTCATTCAGGGAAAAACTCTACCCCATAACCATCTTTTGGAGAGGCTGGGGGTTAAAGGATATTTCCCTACAATCCTCAGTGAGGTGTGGAATGATTCTCCTGGTTTCCCACAGACACTGTGAATATATTATCTCTGAATGGTTCCCTTCCTGGCACACTGTATGAGAACAGTGGACATGGCATTCACAGATCTGGATTCCCCTCTGGAAATCAGGATCCTTCATGCCACAGTCAGTGTTGCTTCCTAGGGTTCTAAATTCTAGAATTTAATCTTAGCTATGAGATGCAAGAAAGATTCCCAGCACTGTAAGTCAGCAGTATCCCCCAAATAAGTTGATAAAGCAGCTGTGTTGGCTCTAGAGCAGCTTAACTTTAGGCTTCTGAGTATGATGAATTATTGTTTAAGGAGATGTATTCATAATTCCGTTCCTTCCAAGCAGGTGGTTGATATTTTGAGATCCCTGCTGTATCAGCACTATGTATATTTGGCACAGAAACTGCATGAATATTATAAATTCTATATTTAATTGAGTCTCATAAAGAAATCCTGTAAATCATAGTCATCCCATCAAACAAACCAGGAAAACGATGTGGTGAGGTATTCAATAACACAGCTTTTTTTTGTCCCTAAGGGATAGACAAAACTTTGTTGTTTCCCTTAGAAGAAAAAGAATGATGATAGTCAGGTACCTTTGATGTAGTTCTGTTTATCTGAAAATAACATAAAATCCTAATTCTTAGCATTGAAATCAAGTAATATGATGAAAAACTTTTACATGCAGCACCAAGCCTCCATGAGCCAGCACTCAGCCAAAAGGGCTCTCTGTTTAGGCTTTAAGCAAGACCACAATGCCACTATTGACTCAGGATGTGTCCGAATCTTTCTTGCTTCTTTATATTTTCCTTGAAATATTTCTTTGTGTTTCTCTATCTCACATATAATGGCAGAAAATATCACAGCATTGTTTGCTATGGACTAGATGATGAAACTCCTTTGTTTATATTTGTGATATTAGGTGATATTATATATGCCGGGGGTGAGAGTTAATATTTTGTCAATTTACTGGGACTGCTAAAATCCAGAAGTCCTGCTGTGTTCTGCTTTAACTGAATGAGAAAGAGTCTAATAGTTCTTTCCATAAGATACACTCTGAGGCCTTGATAAAGGTTCTAAATCACAATAAATTAAAGAGGGGAAGTTAAAACAAGCGCAGGTCTTACCTATTAGCAAGGGTAAAATACACATAGCAATGCAAGCAAAGGGAGATTTATGCCCAGTTTCCTCAGGTGGGTTTGAGTCTGTACAAAGCTAAAACTGCTTTCATTGTGTTGTTTTAAGTTCTCTGCACCACTGGCTCACAATGAAGCATTATTTGCACCTACTTTATCTGCAGTACATCTATTACATCAAATCAACAGGAGGTGAGAGAGGCTTGTACTAAATGACTGCAGTTCATTATTTAGCTGTATCTGGCAATGTGAACCAAGGCAGCGGGGGTTGATTTTGGCACCTGAGCTGCTCTGGCGTTTTTTTTGCCTGCAGAGCCCTGGTGGTGGGAGAGATCAGTTTGCTCCCAGGAGCAGCAGACAGGCCAGTGAGCCCTCAGAACACCCAGGAGCACACGCACGGCCACGTTTTCCTGACAGGCTGCTTCAAGGGCTCTCCAGAGCTATTTGATCAGGTCCTCCAAAGCCTCTTCACAGCGCTTCTCTTCGCTGCTCTCACTGTGGCATTCATCACGGGCCATTTTATCTGGCTGAGAGAGGAGCATGCACATGGCTTTGAGTCCACGCAGTGCAGCTACAAATAGACTGCTAGACAGGTCCCTGGCCTCACTTATCAGAGAGAAATGGCTGAAAAGAGCTCTCCTTGAAAGGGCAAGGTGATCCTGGGCTGTCACACCCCAGGTAAGTGCGAGCCCTGGCAGGCAATAGGGGACGTGTGCCCTCGCTTGTCGCAGGGCAGGGCAGGCCAAAGCCTGAGAGTGTTTGCAGATCTGTGCTGAAAAGCCTTTGTGACAGTAGTGGATTGTCCAGGGATGGCAGGAAGGGTGCTTGAGATAAGGACATGGCAACTGTGTGGCACAGTACAGCAGCAATGCTGAGGAAAAGCCATTGAAATTCCCAGCTCCTGTCTGAGTGTGAGGGGACATCAGAGTGAAGGGAGATCCTCACTGCACTGCCAAGGCCAGCCCTTGTCACTGCCCCACTTCTCACCCTCTGACACCTCAAGTTTTAGCTTTCATATTTTTCAGTTTCTGTGCTGCTTTAGTTTGTATTTCTGAGCTTCACATTAGGGATGGTGAGATCTCTTCACAGAGTAGGGACACTAAACAATTCCTTCTCTAGCTGGGGACCAAGGACAAATGATCCAAATCTCAGGCCCAGGAGCACAAACAACATGGACCGAAGACAAAAAAACAAGAAGAATGGGACTTCATAAGCTAAAGCTGGAATTGGACAATTAACTCCAATATGCAAATGCACCAGAACTTGTAAAACTGAGAGACCCCATGACCCTTCATCCATTTTGTGACTGTTTGGGCTCATTTTGGGTGTAGCCCTGGTTGAGCTCTTGTGCTGCCCAAGGTGGATCCATTGAGGCCTTCTAATAAATCCCTTCTAATACATCCCTCCTTTATTCTTTAGCTCCATCTACTCTCTGTTCTAGGTCTGCCTTCACAAAGCATCACCTCCACCACAAACCAAACCCTGTGACAATCTGCAGTTGTGTCTTTTTGAGATGTCTATTTTGATCTTGTTCAGCAGCAAAGTGTACTCTCTACCCATAAATTTGCAGAAGTTTCAGAAAGGAAAAGAGCAATTATGGGAGACCAAGTGGAAGCTGGTGAGAGAGCAAGCACAGGAAATAGTGTCTGCTGGTGGTTTCCAGTTTGCTCAGGGAAATGGGATGGGTAGCACAGCTTAAGAAATTAACATGGTTCCATTAAGTAACAGGCATGATTTACTGTATTTTCCTTTCTATACAAAATCATCCACAAAAAATGGCCAACTGCTCCCTTTGCAGGAGCAGGAACATTGTCATATGTACCAATGGGGTCACTGAAAGCAAAAATAACTGTAGAATTAAGTAACTGCGAATAAGATCCTTTGGGCAACCAGGATTTCATGAACTTGTCTGAAGGAGGCCTGAAATGCATTGGAAAGTTACTGTGTTCAAATGCAATTTTCACATTTTCCTATTACACAAAGCAAAAGATACTTTGCCTAGCAGAAAAGGGCCTGAGCTTTACTGTAATAGAAGTTGAGAAGTAACTCTGCTGAAGTCATTGGTGTGAGCTAATGAGCTGTGAATATACTTTAATATATGAAACAATACCTGGACAAGGATTCCTGTTGATTTCAGAGGGACTATTTGTACAGCCAGTTACTGCTCTGTACAAGTCTATGAGCATGTGGGTTTCTGCTAAAATAAGATTACACGTCTATTAGACTATCCAGGAGCTACAACACTGCAATATATGGTATTACCATGCACTGAAGATAGGTCCTTGGGAAATTATTCAATAGAAATATGTAGGAGACCAATTTCCTCAGTAACAGCAAATCTTTCAAGCACTGCAGTTTAGGTGAGGATTCAGCTCTTGGAATAGAATCCATTTAACTTTGGATTTGGAAAGAACAGTGCTGGAAGTTAGGGAGCAGCAGATTTATGTGTCACTGGATTATAGTGGTGAGGCTATTTTGCAAATAACCTGCCCTCTGAAACTGCTGACTCTAAGATGCTTCAGGAATATTGACATTTTGCCACAAGTAAAGAAAGCTCACTCTCAACTCATACACATTTTCCTTGCATTAATGAAACAATACCTGTGTCCTCATAACAATTATAAAAACATCTTTCACTCATTATGCTACCCTGCAGCAACGAGAAGGGTATTGATCCAGGCCTACATTTCATTTACAAAAAGAAAAAAAATTCTGGGGACAAAACAGAGGATATGAAATACTCTAAAACATGAAGCAAATGACTTCATCTCAAAGAAGAAACAGCCTTTTGAAGAAAAGTAAAATGCTCAAAGTATCTTAAGAACAAAGAAACACAAGCACCTGGGTCTATGAACTGCTCTGTAGTAAACTATTTCTTACTGCAGTCATAATAGAGGCTCAAGCAAGGGGAAATCTTCCTTTACAAAACAAAACAAAAGCATGGGAGGTCACTGCAGAGAGTTTCATGTGGTTTACGCATGGGGAACTGAATAGAGACAGGCTGCATTTTTTTCCCTGTGAATTACAGGGCCCTTGCTGGCACTGTGAACTGGCTCAGGAATTCCAGAGTTTCTGTTCAGCCCTGCCATCCCTGCTTCAAAACCTGGGCCCAACAGGGATCCGTGATGACAGCACAGTTTCCATACCAGTGCTTTGGTAACTTTTCCAGTGCGCTGCAGCATTTCCTCCTGAACTTGCCTCCTTGATGGTGAGAGGACAGCAAACACCCAGTGCCTGTGCCCCAGGACAAAGTGCTCTTGATTGTCCTTTCAGCTTTGCTCCTTCTTGTAGCCAATTCTTGTGGTATTGGATCACAAAAACTGGCTGTAGGCAGGGACAGTGCTGTTGAAGGTGAATTTAAAGAAGGAAAAAGTTGAGTTTCACAGCTGAAAGAGCTCCTGAGAAACCTGAGATCTGTCACTGCTTACACAGAAGCCCTGACACCAATGTCCTTTTGAAATACTGCAAATTGTGCCCTGCTGCAGCACCAGTTCCATCCATGGCATGTGGGCAGCTGTGAGCATGAGGAAGTGCTGCCTTCCTCCTTCCCAGGGGTGATTTGTTCCCCCTCATCCAGAACGTTTCAGTATTTTTATATTTGCTTTCTGTGTTGTTTTTTCAGGTGTGCAGCTCTTGAGGAGCAATCTGGGCTCTGATTCCTCAAAAATGTGTCAATGTCATTCTCTGTATCACTGGGTTCTAAAAACCACAGTTTCAGTTGCTGCAGCATTTATTGCATTCAGCTTTCCTCTTTTTCTAAGGTTGAGCTGTTTAATTTCCTGAAACTTAGTAACAAAATCAACACAGAAGGCCAGAGCTGTTCCTTGTGCTCTAAATACATATTCAAAAACTCTCAGCTAATTAGTGCTAAATTAAAATGCAGGAGGAATATCCTTTATTTTTAGGTTATATGGATAAATCATTTACTTCCTTTACTGTTTCTGAAGAAAGATCAGCCACTGCGTGCTGTTAGTGCCACTGAGAATAATAAAGAAGTCATCAGAAAATGATATCTTGATAAAACACGACCTTTAAAGCTGAAGCTGTGGGAGCAAACCAAATGAAAAATGTTTTCAGAATGCACACGAAAAGGTCTGCAATGAAAGGAAAACTGATTATTCTCACATTCTTAATTATTTTAGAAGATTGATGCAATTAAATTAGGTATTATTTTAAAACAGTGGGATTTCACACCATGCTGGCTCCATTATTCATTTTTGAATGAACTTTCATTTTTTCTATTTACAAAAATACTGATTTTTATACTCACGCTTTTCATTTTACCACACATACCATAAAACAAGGACAAAAATTTTCACAGCAGGAATTGATTCCCACCTGGTCACTTTAAGCCATGTTGTCTTCCTCCCTTGCAATTACTGACTATGTCCTTACCCATTTGAAAGGTTTCTAGCAGCATACAACAGCTGGGGTCATTCTTATTGCTCCTGAGTAATCTTGTTTGCTACAAACACCTGAATTCACAAAGGAGCCAGCCACTGTCTCAAGGTTTCTGTGTACAGAAGCTCTCATGCAGGGGAAAAAAAAAATAAATTAAACCCCAAAGATCTTTGCCAGCATTATTTCATTTTCTTCTCCTCAGATTCTTGTCCTGATTTTTAAATTACACACAAGTGGTCTCAAAGTACTTAAGCCAAGGTCAAATTTTTTCTGTGTTTTTGCATAATGCCTTAAAATATGAATTTCTAATCTCTTATTCTGACTGGGTAGGTCATCTGCCCTAAATATAACAAATAATATTAAAATTCAGGCTTTACTGATGTTGAAATTAAATGAGCGGCTGTGAGGATGAGCAGGGCTGAGGGGGTGCATTGTGTGACCTTTTTCAGTAATCCCAGTTTGGATCTCTAGATTGAATCTGTTCTCTTTGAAGAAATACATGACCACAAAACCCCCAAATCAGCCAGAAAACACACAGCATCAGCAGTACAGGGTTAAAACTTGAATTAAGTTGAAGAACCAAGTCAGTGGGAGGGGGTCTATTCTTAATTGAACTGAAATCCTGCTCGCAGCGAGGAGGGAGCCTGTGAAACATCCAGCCAGGTTTTAAATGTTAGTCACATTCCACAAGGCTTTCCTGGCTTTTGTGGGTTGGGAAGGTAAAGGGTAATGAAGGACTAAAATGTGAAGTTCAGACCCACATTTGTTGAGGACTGCAGAATTCCTGAGGCCAAGGAGCTGAAGGACAAAAAGCTCACCCCATGTGTGTCATGGCAGCAGCTCCGTGGAGAGACTGAAGGATGGGGATTTGCACTCCTTTTGGAGGAATTCCCTTGGGATGTGGTTGTTTGGGACCGATTTAAAGGGTCCCAGTTTTCTTCCCTCTCTTTCCTTTCCCTTTGTCCTAAAGAAGGGACCAGTCTCAGCTGGCTCCTGCTGGTTGGTGGGGCAGGATCTCAGCTTGTCTCAAACCCCAAGGCACCCACAGACACCTGCAGGAAAGACACTTGTTACATCCAGCCAAAGGCAGATTATCTAGATAATCTTGCCAGAAGCAAAATTCTTGTTAATTTTCCTATTTCACTCCACATAAAATATTAGTGCAGTACAAAGCTCACAAAAGAGTGACACGGACACATTTCTAACATGCTGAGAAAAACAGACTTTAGGTTCACTTAAATAATCACTAAATTCCTGAAGGAGAGGCAGCATGTTTTGTATCTTTCTACATATTTATTATTTCTTTCTCCTCTGCTCTTGGTGAGCTATTCAAACAAGGTGGGAGAAGTTTCATCTGAATTTTTTATCCAAATTTTTCTTCAATGGCAGTTGGTCATCCCACCTGGATACCTCTCACCTGTCTGGTGAGGTTAAACTGTCCTGGTCCTGCAGTCAATGACAACCAAGGCGATACAAATCCCTGGGTTTGTCCTCTCTTATTGGAATCAGTGGAATTACAGCCTTTAGCACAAGTCCAGAGTGCCAAATTCCCTCCACATCTGTGCATACAGATGTTTTCTCTGCTCCGACAGGAACTGGTGTGCCTACACCTAATAATGGCAGCCATGAGATACATCAGTGTGGTTCTCCAGCAGCTGATTTGCAGTGGGGATTCATTTTCACTTCCAGAGGTTTCTGGAAGCTTCCAAAGGGGCAGAGTTGTCCCTTTTAATTCTCTCTTTCTGAGCTGCATCTCGTGGTGCACTGTTGCAGCCAAGTAGCCTGAAATTTATGCAGAGGATGATTTCCAGGGTGTTGGCCATTCACTGAGAGTTAGAGCTGAGGCAGTGGCTACTGAAGATCCAACTGGAATTGCTAATGGTAAGGAGCTGAAGCCAAAGCAACCCAAGCCAACAGAATTACTGGAAGGCAGTGAGACCTGTCTCTGGGGTCTGTCCTACTGAACATATGTTTGGAACTTGAAAAAGGAAAGGGACACCTCAAGGGACATGAATCAGACCAGTTGAGCAACACTGGAAACTTGAACATTGCTACAAAGCCAAAAAATCTTTGTTTTAGCATATCCAAAATTTATTAAAGCAAAGTACTGCAAAATAGCAGAGAAACAAAATCTGATCCAAATCGATATTTGGAAGAAAATGTTGACAAAGAGCATAATCTATATGCCAAGTGTTCCCTTAGGAGCAGACTAATTTTGCACAGACATTCCTGAATAGGAGATACATTGATAAAAATCTCTTGTCACTGGGTTTCAGCACAGCATGGGAACTCCTCACTGAATTAGTTTCCAACCACGACTCAATCCTCTCCTTTCTCTCCCTCTCCCTCTCCTGCTATGACCAGTTAGGAGCAGCCACTCCCTCTCAGGCACTCCACAGGGGTTAATTCTTTCTCCTGTGTTATGCAGCCACTGGGATTGCCCTGAGAGTTTCCAAGGTAGAAAGAGAAAGCAGAAGTAAAAAAGCAGCTCCCTGCATGATTTCTGAAGCATGCAAAATACAATAGTAATAAAAATAGTAATGAGCTCATTATAATGGAGATGGTCTCATTAGCAGTGCAAATGCCAATCATATATGTGGCCAGGTTCCTGACGGTGCAGGGAGTCCTTTAACACTGTTCTTCCCTGCTCCAGAAGTATAAATCCTATTTTAAAACATCCAATTTGTGCAGTTCTTGGGCTGCTATCCCTCCCTTTGTTCCTCAACAGGCCACTGCAGTTTATAATGCCTGGACACATGGGATGTGGGGAGTGAGATGCACATCCCTGTACCCCTCCAGGCCCCCACTGCCACAAAAGCAGGGAGAAGATAACTCCATTTGCTCCACTGGCAACAAATATCTTGAGCATACAATGGGAAAATGTATTTGGAAACATTTTAATTGGGAGGAAAATAGTTTCCATCAATGTGCTGGCAATGAATTTATGGTATTTGCAGATGCAGAGTAAGAATGGGGATGATAACACAGTTTCAGCCATTTAGGGCCAGTGGGAGCTCAGTACTCATGAGCATGTCCTGCTGCTTCAGACATTCCTCCCAGAAGCTGCAGTGCAGGGTGATGCACTGCCTGTAGCTGGAGTGAGGTTCATCCCTCCTCTTCCACTCCACACCGGTGGTGTGGCTTCCTCCCTTCCAAAGTTTGAGGCAGAAATATCATCTTGGCTGAGGATGTGTTGGCCACTGGTCATTCTGAGGGAAGAAATTGCCAGCCAGTACGCCCTGCAGACAAAATTTTTGTTTTCATTTGTAATCTAGGCTACTAGAAATGTAGAACTCCATCATGATCTGCCAGGTAATAATGAGCCACGCTCTTCAAAAATGTACTTAAAGTTGAAAGTGATTAAAGATGCTTCAGCCTGAAATTGCCTATTACTCACTTGTACTCTAAACAGTTCGTTTTTCACATCATTCCAGGGAGTTGTAACTCCTTAAAGCAATGTTCCTGGTAATTAGGGGAGAGCAGCAGCAGCAGCCACTGAGCATTATCTGTGCTGCAGCAGTGCCAGGAGTGCTGCCTTCTGCAGATGACAGAACAAGTGTGACAGAGAGGCAGCACCTGGTCCCACTGCTCAGCAAGTGACTCCTCACCAGGACCTCAGCTTGGTTCAGAGAAATGCTGAACTTGGGGAGGCTTAACCCAGCTTGGTCTGAGCTTCTAGGATCAGTTTTGGACTCAGAAGGGAGCTCTGGTACCCCTCAGGAATATGGCACTGCCTGTAGTCTGGGCAAAACTCCTGCCTCTCTGAAGTTGGCCTAGGAATAAGAAAAGGCTTTTAGGAATTTATTTTTAGGCTCTCTACTTTTTAATTCTGAAGCATAGTTAAAGTAGCTACAACAGACAGAAACATCCTGCCGCTAAACCTCAACCCTCTGCCTTTGCCTTCATGGCCTTTATTCTGTACACATTTTTGATTTACCTGTTTTACTTTTCAGACAAAGTTAAATGAGACCCAGGGTTTTTTCTGTTGCAAAAGTAGTGCTACTTTGGTCAATAAATGTATCAGAGTGATCCCACAATGCTTAAATAAAGCAGCAATATAAATAAATAATTTTCAAAATCCCAAGCACTTGAGACAACCACTCTATACCAGACACAGTAATTGCAGGACCAAGTGCTGTGGTTGTCCTGGCTGCCTCCATGCCCAACCCAGGGCACAGAATGAACCCTAATAATGGCTCAAATAGTTTGTGACAGTGAAAAATGTAATTTTTGTGTCCATGGGCTCCTCTGACTGGAAGCTGCCTCCCTGTAGAGATGCACCTACAATACACAAAGAGCATTATTTCACGTGTGCTGTGGGGTGGTTTTAGTTGTGATTCCCATTTTGCTGCTCAAGCTGTCACATCCTCACCCCAGCTCTCCACAGGTTGCTGTCACCTGTGACACTGCCTGATGGGGCCAAACCTCCTGAGAAGAGCCAGAGAGGGAGAGAGGGGAACAGTGCTGGCAGAGCAAAGGTGGGGTGGAGACCCAGGGCTCCAGGCTGTGCTCACTGTGCTGGGACACATCTGCAGTTCTGATGGAGAAAAACCTGTGCTGCACTAAGCATTCCTCCTCCCTCCTGTGTCTTCTCAAACTCTCTGTGATCAGCTGTGGGCTTCCAGGGCTCCTGGATTCATAGCTGGCGTTACATGAGCCCTTGGTCTGGCAAGTGGCATGATGCTTCATTTTAGCTTGGAAGAGGATACTGTGTCACACCAATGCTGTTTCATCTTTAAGCAGAGGGCAGTGATCACAGCTGCTGACTTTGTGAATTTTATCACAATAAAATAACAGCAATAGTTTTTACCTGTTTGGAAAGAACTGTACACACAACAGTGTATTAACAGCAAGCGGCAATATTACTAATTATTATCCTTGTTACTAATGACAGGGACTTATCTCAATATTAATAAGAATAATAAGCTTGTTCAAGATGACTTCATCTCATTTAAGCTCAAGAATTAATCTCAATAATAAGGAAAAACAGAAGCATAGCCAGGAAGATGTATGTAAAGATTACAGAGAAACTGTGTCAAAACTGTGGTGAACAAAATAAACATGCCTTTTTACTCTGGTATGCATGATTAAAAACACCCCAAACTTTAAGTTGTATAGGATGCGTTTTTGCAAGGGAAAAAGCTACAAGAGTGAGGATACTCCTGGATTTACAGGAACAGTGAGATCCCCAGCTGGAGATGGCAGGAGCTGCAACATGGCACAGAAGCAATGGGGACACATCTGTCAGCTTGGGCAAGGGACAGCTGTCCAGTTCTGAAATGTCATCCCACTGCTGGTGGGCTCCTGTGCTGCAGAGGCTGCAGAAGAACAGGAGCTGATTTTTCTGAAGAGGAGTTTGTGATGGCTGGAGCTGCTCCACATGCCAGGCACAGCTAAACCCCCCAGGACCAGCAGGTCTCCTTCCATGCGGAGCCTGGAGCTGCCTCTCACTGCTGCCCATGCAGGGCAGGCAGAGATGTGTGCCTCAGAGCACAGGAGGACAGCTGAGAACACGAGTGAGCCAAAGGAAATGAAAGAAGAGCAACCAGCAGATGATTAATGGCGCTGATATGAACCCTGCTGACAGCGCCGAGCCCGGGCACCTCTGCTGAGACAGATTAACTTTGTCTCCTGGAACATGGGAACTAAAGGAAGAGAAGCTACCCACTGGGAAATGTCTAAATCCATAGAAAAGTAATGAGAATGTTTGGGCTGAAAGAACCGGCTGGAGAAAAATTTTGGCAACGTCTGCCTCTCTTTATCTGAGTGCTTAACAACCACTCAGCTCAGCATGCAGATTCTGGGTTACCAGTTGCACGTCTCCTGGCCAAAAAGTCAAAAGGAAGCAGCACAGGAATTGATCTTCATTTTTTCTGAAGTGGTTTGAAAACCTTCCTCAGCTGTGTTTTTCCACCCTGACCTATATTTCTGTGATGATTCATTTTTCTGTTGTTTTTTTTTCAAAGGATGGCAGAAAACACAAGCTTTGCCTTAGTTGGGGTTTCCCACCCTCATTGCCCTCATCTCTGCATGGTAAAACCATGGCCACACCGGGAGGCAAATCCCTCCTGGCCCACCAGCCTCCCATCTCACTTATAGGATCAGGGCAAGTTGCTCGCGCAACTTCAAAGGCAGAAAGAAAAGTCCAATACACTTTGAAATACTTGCCTGGTGTCTCTGTGTGAGACACGACGAGTTTTCCATCAGGGATTTATGGTGTATTTATTCATGTCATAAAAAGAACTGCACAGTGGCAAGCAGAAGTCACTTGTGGGTTAGTCCTGGCATGAAATTTCCACAAAGAGTAAATAAGAGCTTTTCCCCTGCCTTGGGGTTATGACAGGGATCTGCAGCCTCCTTTGCCTGAGAGCGCTGGACTTGGATTTGCAAGTGATGTGAAATACAGGTCTGCACTCTGGAGCCACATGGAATTACCTGTCTGGGCCATAGCACAATGTGCACTTTATAAACAAGGGCATGGCTTCACTTTATGTGGCTGGGGCACTTGCACCCAAGCAAAGAAACAGAATATAAATTTTATTCCTTACCACATTTCCTTCCCTTGTTACCCTCCAGCTTCACTCTACTGAAGAAGTTACAAAACTTTAGTATTGTCTCAAAACACTGGAGACCAGTAGGATTTTAAGGCCTGATTCATAACTCACAGAACATCAAAGGAAAAGTCCCAGTTTCCCGAGTTTCTTTTTCTCATTTCTGCATTTGGGGTCTGGCCACAGCTGATTTTTTGATATGCAGAATATGCACAGCCCAAGCTGTCCAACTTTGGTGGCATCCTATTGGGCTGAGGCAGAAAAAGCCTTGCACAACATCTTCTAATGATTCATATTTTGGGGAGGAGGAACATCACCTCTAGGAATTCAGCTTTATTGGATACTGTAATCCAGAAGAGATAAAAGCACTTACTAATTACTGCTGGGTTTTGTTTCTTTGAAGAATTGGGTTAAATCTCTTCTGAAAGAAGATGTCTGTTTGTGCTCGTTAGATGTATAATTTAATTTGTTTAGGGTTTTCTCCTTTTCTGGGGTTTTGTTCTAGTGATATCTGTGCTTTTCCTTCTCTTTTTCCCCTCTCTTTTCTTCCAAAGTTATGAGCTTTTGATACACACTAGATTTATTTTCTTAATACAATAATCATCATCCCCAAGTTGATGAATCTTCTTTGGGGCATCATTTTTTTCTTCTATTTTCCCCATTGAAAATTAATTCTCTTAAAAAAAAAGGAGGGGGAAAAGGGTGCTGCTCTTTGCTTGCTTGTTTAATAATTCTGAGATTTATTTGCTTATGGACCTTTCCTGGCTGAAACCTGTATTTGTGCTACGCTGAAGAGAGAACTCAAAATATATACTTTAGAAAAGGAAAAAAAAAGGTAATATTGTAATTTATGTGTCAACCACTACTATGTAACACTGCAGAAGCAGAGAAAATTGGGCTGAAAGGGATCTTGGGGCTTCATTTAATTCATAATTCTTCCCCAAGCCAGGACCAACTCTGCCTACATCATTCTTGACAGATGTTTTTCTAACCTGTTCTTAACAGCCTCCAGTGGCACTGGGTACACAACCTCCCACGGCAATTTCTATTAATATGCAACTGTTCTCAATGTTAGAAAGTTTTTCCTAATGTTTAACCTGAATTTCCTGAGCAGCAGTTTAAACCTGGGAGTTCTCATCCTGTTCACATGTATTTGATCTTGTTAAGTCAATCCAGCTGAGGGAAGTGGTTTAGCCCAGCTCCCAGGAGCTTTCTGCACTTGTGTTCCTTTGCAATTTTAGACACATTTTGAAAAACCCACCCACTGAGAGCTACACCCAAAATGCAAATAGAGATCAGCTGTTTGGCCTCCCCATGCCTGACATCTCTTGGGATTTTGTTGTGTTCTTGGGGAAAGAAGAACAAATAAAAACCTGTACCAGTTACACACTTGGGTTACAACCTTTGAGTGTTGACTGGGTATTTATGTACTGACCACATCAGGATTTGCAGGATTTATTATAAGTGAAGTTTTTCTTCTTCCCCCCCTCCTGAAAACAACACCCAACAATCAGCAATACCCCAAAATAGATATTACTTCTAGCTTGCTGTGCAAATAAAGAAACACTTTGATGGACTATCCTATTTCTCATCTATAGGATGGGAATATGGACACTGCTATTGACTCCTTGGTGCTCTCATGGCTCTATAAATGAAGACTAATGCTGCAGTCAGCTTTGCCTGGTAGATTCATTTGGGTCAGACAAAGAGCCCTTCCTTTACCCAATTTCCTGTGTTAAAGGGAATTATTAAAAACCTCCAATATATTTGCAAAATGCTCTGAGATGTGAGTCTGAGGTGTGCCCTGTTTTATGGCTCTCAGATTTAGGGATTATCAGGGGAGCTGATGAAACTCCTGGGTGTAAAACTCTGCATGAGGAGCAGCAGCTCAAAGGCTTCACACAACAATTCCAGACCCCACTAAGGCAGAGAGGGCTGAGAGAAATCTAATTTCTGGCAGCCACTGCTGCCCCCCAGCCTTTTCTCTGTCTCTCTGAAGCAGCACTGGGAGCTTTTCAGGGCTTTTCCACAGGCAAAGGAGACATCTGCTAACCAGGACACACAACAGCTGGGTCACAGCTCTTTTGCTGCTCCTGGCAGTGGCAGAGATTTTTCCAGCCCCTGGCACTGGCCTTGCCTGGTTATTAGTATTTGTTTTCATCATTAATTTTTTTACTACAATTCTAAATAACAATGGAATAAATTCCTTCTCAGAAGTGATTTTTTTTTTCCCAATTACTGCTCCCTTCAGCAATGGGAAGGGAAATATTCTTATTGGGTTGGGGAGTGATTCCTTCATGCTGGGTGAGGGGGCACGGGGAGCTGTGGTCAGAACAAAGTTGGAATCAGACAGAAGAGGAAGGGGGTGCCTCAGGCATTTGGAAAAGCTGGCTTCTCTACTTCTAGAGAGTTGTAGCCTTGGAGGCACAAACCCTGAAAACGTGGAGGTCCCACAGCGTGACAGACCAAACTGGTAGGAAAGCAGGGAGGATCTATCAGACCACAAATGAGGAAAGAATTGAAAGCTTTTTTTTGTTTTGTTGTGTTGATTGATGCCAAATGATTGTGTTGCTGGCCTTGGGAAAATGAAATACTGAACAACAAAACACCATCATTTGGGGCTAATCAAAGATTTCTTGCTTAGCCTCAAGCTGAAACAGTTTTGGCTTATTTGATCCAGAAAAATAAAAGATAAAAAAATCACGGACACATTTAAAAATTAGGTATTTTGGACTGGAAAAAAGAAGGACTAAATTCCTTTTTTTTCTTTTCCAAGTTTTGACCAGCTTTCTTGTGTGAAACTGTTTCACAAATTTGCCTCAAATAGGTTTTGTCCAAGAAAAAAATAATATAATCACAACATCTCTTGCTTTAACTCAAGCTTTTTTCCCTTTGGCAGGGCATCATAAATGCATCATAAAGACGGCATTTCCAGTGCCCTGTGATCCCTTGCATATCTCAAGGTGATGTGCCAGGTCCCTCTGTGCAGGTTGAGGTCCTGCTGTGCCCAGAGTCTCAGATAAATAACAAAATAAATCCCAAAACTACCGAGCTCACATTTTGTTTTCACTGCCTGCTGAAAAGAGCTACAAGATTTGGCCTGCAAACCCTGAGACTCCTCTCCAAAAAGATGTTTGACTTTCACCTCAGTGCAGAAAATGTGACTGCAGCAGATGCTGAGAATGCAGACACAGAGAGACCTCGAGCAGCACATGGCTTATCACTTCCCTCCTAAGTGACAAATCAATAAAGGCTCTTCAAAACCAACCCCACAGGTCACACTGCAGCAGCAAGGCTGTGAGCACAGGCAGGGCTCAGTCTCACAGGTGGGAGCAAAGGCCCGGGGCTTCAATGAAAAACCTCAGGAGAACAGGGACAAAAGAAAGCAGCATAACACCAAGAGATGCACACTAATTTCCACAGAAACTGCCCTGTTTGCAGCACACCCCTGGAGCAGGAAGGTGCCAGTGGAAAATGATTTTTAGAAGGAACTAGGTGCTGACCTGCACTGCCCACAGCATGGGCAGGACACAGGGACTGGCTAAAGTGCAGGTTCAGAGAAGAGATGGTTTTGCAAATGGAGGACCTTAATTTGGGCCTGAACTTTGAGCAATCAGAACAACATTTAAGAGGCTGATTAACTGCACTGAGCAGACTGACAAAGTCCCTGGTACAGCCCTGAGTCAGGCTCTTCACTCCCACCCACAGTGGGGTAACATCCCACTGCTGGCATCACCCCCCATGAGTGACTCTCCTGCTTTCTGGAAATTATAGTGCTTAGCATTCTCTTGTAAATACTGAAATAGATCTGATTATTCATTTAGTCAGGGGAAAGGAATCTCCTGCTGTTTTCCAAAACCAGGCAAAACGGCCAATTGCAGCAATGCAGGCAAGGAAGAGAGCCCAGTCCCATCTGGAGCACATGCAGGAAGGCTCTCCCTCGCTCTGCAGGCATCTGCCAGCCCTGCACCTCTCATCAGAACTGGTTGTACAGCACAGCAGAAAATTCAAGGTTTTTTTTTTTTTTTTGCTACACAATAAATCACACAAGCCCAAACCAGTGAATTCTCCAAATCCAAATGGTACCAATGCACAACAACCCAGCCACAACCTCTTCCATCAGCTGCCTTGGAGGAGGGTGGAGCTCAGCTGTGGTGAGGTGCCTAGCCAGCCTGGTTCCCCTGTGCTCCTCTTGCATTGCTGTGCTCCTCTGTGGCTCATGGAGCTGCAAACAGGAGTGACAGCAGTGTGAGAGGCAGTGCCCTGCTCTCCCTGGCTCCCTGGCAGCTCACTTAGGCTGTAATGAATGGGAACTGAAAGCTCCTTGGGCTGACAGCCCCAAACACCAGCTGTGGAGCCGCTCACACACCTCTAGAGGACACAGGACAGAGTGCAAAGACAAAGCTTTTAATCACCTTGTGTGTTATCAGATCCTCCTTGCAAGGATAAGATGAATGCCTTTGGGTTGCTGGCTCCTGACAGTGCTGCCATCGTTCCTCCCTCTTGGAGCTTCCTTTCTCAGTTTTGTGTTTTTAATATGTCACTTTCTGTCTCTTTTCTCCCTGCAGCCATTCTGCCCTGGGGTGTTGTTCCCCCCAGCATGCAGGGACAAGCTCTTTGCTCCACAGAGCCTTTCCCAAGGGACCATAATGTCTGCACCCACAGCAAACCCCTTCCCACCTGCTGAGGGGGATTCAGAAAGCCACATTTTTTAGCTTACTCTCCTTAATGAGCTATCATTTCCAGCCTTTGCATGGCCCAGGATGTTGAACACCCCCTTGTTTTGCTTTGCCCTTCCCTGTGTGTGGCTGAGTGCCCAGTGATGCTCCCATACCATCCATGCCTGCAGATCCTGGGCTGCTCCCCAGCCAGGCAGAGCCGGGGGAAGAGAAAGCACAAAGCCCTAAACCTGCCACCCCCAGCATCTGAGGCAGAAGGGAATTCCCTGAGTTAAACTGAGGTGCTTGGCAATACTGATGGAAAATTCTCCTTTTCCAGTTAGAGCTTGAGTCAGCTCTGTCCCATTCAGGGACAAGGGAATGGTTCCAGCAACAGAAAGAACAGATAGTGGAGTTGCCTCTGTAATAATTGCATTAACTCCTTTATGGCTTGTTTTTCAGCCCAGAAATAATCAATAGAAGTTACAGAACATACTAAATTACGCTTTGCTTATTTTTCTAAAATTATGAATAACTTTATGAACTTGTTGTCAACACCAACTGCCAGAAAGGCAAACTAAAGACTCCGTAATCTCTGCTTTAAGAATCTGACCATTCCCAAATTTCTTTCAAAGTCATGAATATTTTAAAACTAACATAGCCTGTGGTTCCTTTAATTTGATTTTTTCTTATTATTTCTCAATTTCTCAGCCATCCATATACCCCTGCATCACGATCTTAGAGTTTTCTCTACAACCACAAGCTGTTTTATAATTACAGCTTTTATTGTGTTCCAGAAGTGGATGCTGTCAGTCAATATTTGAAAGTTCACAGTAGGTTTGTGGCAGAGCAATCCTGAATCATCTCAGTTTATGCAGGAACTCAGGCTGTGTTTATTTTACTCCTAGCCAGCAAAGCAGATATTCCTCTGAGTGTGGCCAGCTGAAGCCACAGCTGGTGGCTCAGCTCAGCTCTCCAGTCAGGGCTCCATGTCTTGCTGCTGGTATTTCATGACCAACCTCAAGTCAGGTTTGTGCTGTTGCAATACACAAATATTTGTTATGGTTTGGATCAGAGTCAAGCCTCAGCCAGCACCAGTTGCAGGGGGGCAAAAGCCTTTCTCTATTGCACAAGGGAACACGCACAGGAAGAGAACTTGGTGCTTCTCTGGTGTAAATCAGCTCTTGAAATTAAGACTTTGCTCCAGTGATGACTAATCTCTTTGCATAATTCCCCTCTGGATGTTTTGGATACAAACATGTTGTTTCTCCTGTAGTGCCAGATTTCAGAGGGTCTTTCTTACTATTCATGTCAAATCTAGTTGGGTTGCAAGTCTGTCTCAATAAAATGAAAAAATTGCTCATATTTGGAGACTTAGACATACCAATGTTTTCAGAAGAACACATCTCCCATTTTAAAACATATGTTTCCTCCTTTGTATCTGTTTTGTCTTTGGGGCTTTTTTTGCAGACTTCTGAGGAAATGTGTTGGCATGAACAATATGTTTCAAGCAAAGAGAGCAAATACTTTCAGAAAACAAAGTTTCTACAAGTCATAATGTTTGATTCATCATGATAAACATATGATTTATTTACTGTCCCTCCAGGAAGGGCATCATAGTATTGCCCAAGACAGAAAGGCCCAATAAAAACAGTCCTGAACAGCAAATGCTGTAAATTATCTGTACCATACACTACAGCCAAAAGCTGCTCACAGAAGGGTTTGCTGTGATGACTCACTTCCAGGGAAGCTGTCTTCTGCTCAGTAGAATTTTAAGTGGCCAAAGGGAAGAAAAGATGCAAAATTAATCAAATACAAATTCCTAAGTGTTCACCCTCTTCCAACATCCCCAGCAGTGAGCCCTTGGCTGGATACGTCCCACTGATACTCTGCAGGGCAAAAGAGGAGAGGTAAAAGCAGAATAAGACTTCTCTGTTCCTTTGGAGCAACATTTATTTCTACTTCCCTGAATCATCCACCTGCCAGCATGATAGTCACTTATTTCCTAGACTTTCCACCTGAAACCAGATCCACTTCTGGAAATGGAGACTGAAGAGAACAGCTACAGGAGTGAGCAGGGATTTCTGAGCCTGTTCTGCAGAGGATCCAGTCTCCAGAATGGTTCAGGGTGGAAGGCACCTGTAGAGTTCATCTGGTCCAAGCAGTCACCTACAGGGAGTGGCCAGACTGTGTCCTGGTGGCTTTTGAATATTTCCAAGGGTGGAGAGTCCAAAACCTCCTCAGGCAACCCCTGCCAGTGCTCAGTCACCCTCACCATCGTGCTGCCCATAGTTCAGATTTGCATCAGCCACAAAATCTTGAGACAGACAATATTGTCAGAGAAATTAAATATTCACACTTTCAGCCCCACCTTGACAGGCTAAAGCAGGAGCTGAAAGAGCCCATGGGCTTTAGTCAATGAGTAAGCAACTGTGAATTCAGTGGGTTTAGTGGATTCCTCTTCTGCAGATTCAAGCCCACTTAAGAGATTTGTTGTCATCCAGGAAATGCCTCTAGGAATCTTTCCTTTAAAATCCTTATGGATTATGTCTGACGTGGTTGAACAAGCCAGAACACAGTCTCTGCTCTCAAAATTCACTAAAAACTTTGAAAAATTAACTTTATATTGTGTTCTAGCCTGAACTGATCTTTTGTATGGGAGAAAATTTCCCTCTAAAGTAATTTCTACCAGGTCCAACCCAACATGTGTCACCTTTTCCAGTTCTTTTCCCTGCTCTCTGTGCTCTGGGTCACAGAGCTGGTTCCAGGCTCAGTGAGCTGCAGAGATGTTCTCTGTACCCTGTTCCCTTGTGAAGAACACCTCAGCCCTGCTAGCAACAACTGTGCCATCACTTGTTTTATTTCCACTGTCTGCTCCCAAGCACCTTCATCAGAGGCTTGGAGTTAGGAGTTAATTAAACTGACAGCGCTGCTTTGCTGCAATTCAGTGCAAAACAATTGAACTTTTATCTGATCCAATTTCTCAGAAGTGAAACCAGGCAGTGCCTGGTGAGAGAGGGAGGTCTGGAAAACACAGTCACGGGTCAGGGGGGTTGTGCTCCCTTTGTGTCACTGCACCCAAGACACAGCACATCAATGGCAGGAGCGTGGCTGGGCTGGATGTGGGGAGATTTGATGTGGAGCTGGTGATGGCAAAGGGTCAGGGAGACTGAGGAGGTATAAATGGGGGAATTTACTTGAGGCCTGACCTGGGGAAATCCTGTTCAAAAGAGTTATTTGAGCTCTTAATCAGAATCAGGGAGAAATGCCAATTCAAACATTTGTGAGGTGTTGGGTTTTTTTAACAAACTGTTTAAATCCACAGAACACACCATCCCTGTTTAATATTTTTTGCATATGGAAAAAAAAGCCCTTAAATTACATCTTAGAGCCACAGCTCAGATACTCAGAATTATCTATTGCCATTTAACACAGGCATGTCATTGCTGCTGTAAAATCACAGCTTGACTGAGCAAGGTGGGGTCACTGTGCTTCTCTCTCAGCCTCTGTGTCTGGGCCCTGGGCAGGTTGCCTCTGAAGTGAACTTGTGATGTGACTCAGTGGTGAGTCAAAGTGAGCTGACACTTCTTTCTCAAAGAATGGAATGGCAAGAAATTATTATAAAATAGAATTTATCAATTATATTATAATTTATTATAATTAAATTATATATAAATTATTATAAATAAATTAGAATTTATAATTTATAAATTATAAATATAAAATTATATCTCATCATATTGAGATAATAGACAAGCTTGGGTAGGATACAGTTTTTCTGTCCAAGTGAAGATGGAATTTTATAATGTCTACTCACTTTATCTGGAAAACAATGAAAGCAATCTTGCTCCATCTCTATCGATACATTTCATTTTGTACATAAAATGTGCTTCACTTGAATTTCAGCTTTGTTAAAAAAAACAAATAAATCACTGTGTCTTTTTGCTTACATTTCCTTACATGCATCTGAAATTTTACTTAAAAACAGAGAGAGGAGTACTTTTCAGGTCAAGAGATCCAGGAGAGAACAGCCTTCCTTGTCAACAAATTGTGTGAGGCAAGAGAAGTTTTTCAAACAGTGCCAGCAACTATGAGTAATTGTTAATACCAATGGTTGTTAAAGCACCAGCAATCACTGTGATCAAACGCAGCTCTAACACAGTCCTGGGAAACAATTCTCTGTAATTTTGGCTGAACAAAGCAGCAACAACAAGCACAGATTTTAACTCTATTGAATAAACAACCTCTCTCCTTCTCACACGCTTGGCCATGAAAAATGCAAACATGCAGCAGCACGAGGTGAGGGTTTTATGGGCACCGGATGAGACCACAAGTGCCACAGTGGTGCTCACCTGGCTCCTGGGCTGTGACCTCCCCACGGAGACACCTCAGCCACCCCTGCCCTGGGTTATTTGTCACCTCTGTGTGGGATAAACTCCCATACCTGAGCCTCAGAGAGGAAACCCACACTGTGTTAATGTGTGAACGCTCTTTTGTGTTGTTTAACCATTGTACAACTTGTCTCGATCAAGCTGTTCTTCCACCCTTTCTACAGCTGTAAAAACAAACTATTTAAAGAGTGTTAGAGGGTTCCAACTTTTTCTTTTACTTTTTGCTTTTTTAAGGTCACATTTTTTCCCACAGTTTACTTATAAGGACTTTCCACCATGCTGCTCACTACCTCTTCTGACTAATTATCCTTTTTCCATAGTTAAAGATGACTAGGGATGAGAAAAAAATATGCCTTAGCCTATTGATATAAGATAGAATGAGTAGATAAAGCTCTTTTCTTACTCTGTGCTGGATCCAAGCCAAACAGTTCATAAAGGTAAAAGAACCTTTTCAAAAAGTTACTAATATATATTTACTAAACAAATAACTGCAGACTAAGGTAACAGGTGCATCAATAATGTCTGGGAAGGAAATAGCATTAAAATTTGGCAGATTTCTATGTTTACATTACCATTTTTACATGTCTAGCTCATCCAGCACTATAGATGCCATGTTAGTTTCTTACTATGAGAGGATTTTCCACCATATTGCTCTATAAATTGTATTCTTTTTTCTCTAATATAGCATTCAAATTATATTAACTATTCATATTAACTATCTGTACAATCAAGTAACAAATCACTGCACTGGCAAACTGCATTTTGAAAAAAACACTTGGTTATAAGCAAGGATTTAAGACTCAAATCAGGGATTTCAACCTGGCCTCTAGAACATTACAATAAAGGCTCTACCAATATCATAATGCAGCAAACACAGCCACTCCTCTGAGATGAGACTCTTAAAACACATTGCTATTTGATTGTAATGTTTCCCCACAAGAAATTCTCCATTAAAAATCCTTTTGAAGTTATTTTAAGAAGCAGTCAAAGGCACCAGGGTATTTTCTTTAATTGTGCTAGGGAATGAAAGCATGGGCCTGAGCTGTGCTGTTTGCTGGGAAGGAGTGATTTCAGCTGAATCAGGGCCTTAGGACCGGTGCAAATGAGTAATTTGAAAAGCACGAGCTCAGTTTGTACTTCTGCTAATTGACACAACACTCTTCTTGCTTAATATGGAAAGTCATGAGCTGGGAGATCTCTTCCCCTCTCCATCTCAAAGCCAGCAGGGGTGGCTGTTCTTGTGTGGCCTCCAGGAACCACTTACACGGATTTAGATAATCATTTCCAGACCTTTTCTTGTACTTCCTCACACAGACTTTCCTGCAGATGACCTTTGGGAGCTGGAAACTCTGAGTGTTGTGGAGAGAACATGATTTCCTGACTGCTACTGTAAGTGAACCTTGAAGCAGCAGTCCTGCATCACAGCCCAGCAAATGAAAAATGTGAACAGCAAGAATGAACAGGGAATTATGGTAAAACAAATAAAGTAGCTATCATCAAGGGAAGCTGAAGACTCTGATCCTTCAGGACTGGAGGAAGTGGTGCTCTTTTTTGGACTCCATCTTTGGTTTTGAAAGCAGAATTTCCAGCACTTTCAAATCAAGATTAGTAACAAATGAGGAGATGCTGTCTCAGACAAGGGGGAAAAAAAAGCAAAACTGCAGAAGTCTTTCCCACTGCAATAGAACAGATAATTTTAAAGTGTAAGATATCTCTGAATACTCATCACAAAGCACTTGGGTGCAGATGAGGGAGATCCCAGCATTTCACGCAATGTTTATGCAGGAAATGGGAGAAATAACAAAGCCTGTGGGGTAAATATTTAATATTCCAGTTGAAAGAGGCATTAAAAACTGGAAGGCAGCATGTGCCACTTCCCATGGCAGTGACACTCAGCTGCCAGCACGCAGGCAGAAAGCTCAGGGAGGGGAAGGGACTCCCACAAAGGATAGGATTAAACATGCTGAGGACAGGATGATTTCAATTAAGGAGCAGAGCTGATCCAGGCGTGGGCAAAAATATCTGTAGCAGAGAGAAAATGTCTTGGAAATTTCCCAGCACATCTTCTCCTGTCCAGGCTCAGGCTCTGGTGTCCAGCTCACTCCTGGGCACGAGGGCTGGGGTGATAGCCTGAGAAGAAAAATTGATGCTTTTTTAATGCTGCACAGCACAAGTTGTCCTTCTCTTAGTCTTTGAGAGTAGTGATGACACAAAGAACAGAGGAGGCTGAGCTAAAAACCTCTGAAAGTCATAGGAAGCAAATGGATAAAAAAAATCAGCCTCTGTCTCTGTACTAGAGGCTTTTTGCTACTGAACTAAATGAGAAGTACAGTCAGCCTCCAGAAGTGTGATTAGCATAGCAGGGCAGCAACAGGCAAGCATGAAGGAGGGAGAAATGCTCATGTCTGCTGAGATGCCTGACTGCACTGGGATGGTTTTCACTCCCTCTGCCTTGAAGTCTCCTTCTTTGAGCACCACAACGGGAATTTCTGCCCCTTTGAAAGGCTGCTTTGAAGAGCTGCACTTGAATAAAGATATCCCTTATGTACCACAGATAACTTGCTACAAGTACATCTTCCCAAAACCTCTGGTGTGCTCTCCTAATGAAATAAATTTATTTTTCCATGCATGTATTTCCAGAGATGCATGCCAGGAGTATTTAGACACATGGAATCCTGAGCACATGAGTCAGCTGGGAGACCTGACAGAGCAGCAGGGGCTGTGCTCTGCTCCTCAGCACTGGCACCAGCAGCTTTTCTGCTTAACCCAAGGCAGCTCTGTATGCTTCAGGGAAAGGGGGAAAAAACGGTAAAAAAAATAAATTCAGAAATCAAAATATCAAAATCTATTTGTCACCTTAGGGGCAAAACAATGATAGGCAAATTCATCCATCTCACAAGATTCCTGTCATCATCTTCTCTACAGCTTTGGTTTTTTCCCCCATTTTCACTACATGTGTGTAGAGAACAGCAGAATGATGACAGATGAAATAAGAATGACTTGATTGACAAATTCAGTAGATAGTATATAGTAAAGACATTCTCCAGAATTGTTTAGCAACAAGATTTATCTTGTGTAAATAAGATGGAAGGTTTCAGCATGGCATGGAACCATTTCTGTCCATCTGGCTTTGCAAGGAAATTGTGTGGGGAAAGTAGAATTACACTTCAAGCAATAAAAAAAGAACCACTGAAATGATAGCAGTGAGATTAAAACAAACAAACAAAAGAGAATCCTGACTAATGCCATCTAAAAATATGAAGCTGCTCTAGGAAATATAAAAAGAAGTGAGAACTGATGGAAATGAAGAACCAAGGTTTGGATTTAGTAAACTGTGCTTACTTGATTACACCCATATGCACTCACTGATGAGCTCTTGAGCAGAACTGATGAAAAATTGGATTGTTTACATGTATCAAACGTAGCAAATGGGAATCTGAACTCAATGTGCCAAAAAACCTTGAGAATAAAAATGCTAGCAATAATTGCTACATTTCATGTGTCAATAGCATGCCAGCAAGAATTCTGCATCAAACTGTGGCCAATGGGAAAAGGTTGGGTAAGTGAAACTGTAATATCACTTATCTACCAAGCAGGCCACCTGATGACTGACAACTTTAATTTCAGCGTGAAATTGGCTGACTGGCTGTTGAAACATCCATCCCTTCTGACAGGGATGGTACTCTCTGGATATTTACCGCTAGAACCTTCCACAGCCATCCTCCTGCTCCACTCATCTTCATTTCAAGCAGCACAGAGAGGGGCCTTGGCCACAATCACAGCTCTCCATGGAGGAGTGGGGCAGTGATGGCTCCTCACAGTCCCCAGGTCACATTGTCCCTGCCCCTCTGGAAAGGTCCTTGTGCCCATGAGAAAATAAAAGTTCTGGGGGGTTGTGTACCCAGAGCAGAAAGTGAGGTCTTTGAGGTAGGTGTGGGAGTAAAACTCAAAGAGATTTATTTTATATGAAATAAATATGTGGATCAGGAGTGCAGATTTTGGAGCAGAGTCCTTTTTGTTTTCTCCACCAGAAGAAAAAACTTCACTTTGTTCTTGGCCTGTATGTGCATGACCCTGCATGAGAAAGATGTGGATGTGATCTTGCACTGGTTAATAGCGCACATTACCTTACAGCACAGAATGCTCCCATCTGTCTTTTCAAAATAAATACTGATTGGGAGAGAGAATAGTCAAAATAACCATGACTACTGTACACTTACTATATTACTACAGACTGAATGTTACAGTGTTCTCCTGCCTGGACAGAAGACATATTTAAATATCTGATTATTATCTGTAATTTGGTGAGCTGGAAGAAAAGTGTATCTTGTTTTTCAGCTGCAGTCTCATAGATACCAAGACCTGCTGTGGTCCTGAAGCTGACTGCTTTGGATGTCTTTGCTTATTTGGGATCTTCATTACTACTTGCAATCATTTAATTACTCTGATTTTGATATTTTCCATCCACTCTGGGTTGAGGGAACGTTTACAGCGAAACAACAATTAAAACAGAAGCCAGAGAGCAGAATCCCAAACCCTTCCAAATCAGCCTTGAATTGTGAGCTCCTTCCTCTAGGGCAGCTTTCCACCAGAGGAACCACCACCAATTCCAGGGGCTTTGCCACAACACCACGTGCAGGTTTTGCTTTGCCTCCAATTCTGTATTTTATCGTACTGAGAATTCTCCAGAGCAATCTAGGTGCTGCTAAAATGTTTGGTCTCATACTGAAAAAGGTCCATAGAAAACATTCCTCCACTAATTATGAGAGACATTCCATCAGTCTATGCCTGAAAGCCCAAAAGAACGAGGTGATTAAAAAAAAACAAAACCAAAACTAGAAAATATATCTGCCTGAATAAAAGCCTTTCTTATGATTTTCTGGCTATTAGGATCCTATTTGCCATTTTGTTTCTGCTGTTTTGGCTGCCTGGTGCCCCAGAGTAGCTGTAAAGCTTCCCCACAGCAGCTCTGCAGTGACTTTGCTGTGCCAGAGCAGGACACAGGACACTGATGGTATTTAACTTTCCTAAAAACACCGTCCCAACAAGGGCCTGAGGGAATGGGAACGTGCAGATGAAGCCTGAATGCTGCATTGACTTTTGGACTGCAACAGAAGGCTTCCACAGAATTGAAGGATTACTGCTAAATTTTGTTCAAAAAGGAAAAAATAGAACTGAGGAGGATAACTTGCACACATGGAGCATGCTGAACACTGCATCAGCCCAGAGACTATTAGCACATAATTAATTGAAATGGCTTGGCACTTGGGCTTATGCTACTGACACTATGAGAGTTAATGTTGGCCCATTTTCCATGCTCATTACAATCCATGTCAGTAGGATGGACACATTTGAAACCACTT
The DNA here is from genome assembly GCF_028551555.1 of Melozone crissalis. Classification (NCBI taxonomy): domain Eukaryota; kingdom Metazoa; phylum Chordata; class Aves; order Passeriformes; family Passerellidae; genus Melozone; species Melozone crissalis. The sequence continues at coordinate 10,352,449 of NW_026535790.1, forward strand.
CCCTCTCTTTGTTGCAGTATTTGCCAATAGCAGGAGAAATTGATGCTGTGAAAGGGAGAAAACATCTCCAGCATTGCAATGGAGGAGCAAATTATTCTCTGGTGCACATTATAATTGCAGCATAATCTGGTCAGAGAAAATTAACTCCTTCTTCTGATATGGTCCAGGGAATTATTCTGTGGTGCTATGAAAGGATGCTTTGATTTGTGGTGCTAAGTAATCATAAACAGCCTTGGCTCTCATAAGTACATGCTTAGGGGAGCTGGAGGGGCTCTCTCTCCCAGAGCCTTTAAGTTTGTAAGTTGTGAAGTCATCTCTCAGCAAGAATTTTTTCCCCTTCTCCAGAATCAGATCTGCAGAGCAGAACTTCTTTCCTTTCATCTTCAGGTTTTTCATTTTTTTTAAATTTCATGTTTTCTTAAGGCAAATGGGTCTTCTCTTAGGAATGGGTCTTAAAATGTGTGAAGATCTATTCCTGATAAAAAAACACCAGAAAACCAGATGTGCAGTCAGCCCTCAGTGCCTGGTTAATGGCAGAGAGTGGTGATTACACCAGAGAACTGCCAGAACTTCTTGCTGGAGCATCACCACCAAGATCAGCCTTGCACAAACCTGAGTGTCTCCTGCTTTGGAAAACAAAGAAGAAGAAGAGAAACCTCAGAGAAAAAGGAAAACAATGCTTATCTCATTTGCTTCTCCTGTGTTGTGCTCACATGTGGAATGTGTTTGGAGATTATTTACCCACAGGTGATTGTTCCATTGGATTCTGCTGTGGGTTGTTTTCACTCATTGGCCAATGAGTGCCAAGCTGTGTCAGGACTCTGGAAAGACTCACAAGTTTTCATTATTATCTCTTTAGCCTTCTGTCTGTATCCTTTCTGTATTCTTTAATATAGTTTAGTATAGCATTCTTTAATATAATATAGTATCATAAAATAATAAATTCACCTTCTGAGAGCATGGAGTCAGATTCACCATTCCTCCCTGCCACAGGAATCCCAGCAAATACAATAGTGCAGCACCAGAGGAATTATTAACGTTGCAGTGTCACCAGGAGCTGGTTAATTATCAAGGATTTCTGTGTAGCACCTAGAGGAGAGCAGCTCTGAGGAGCAGCACCATCCATGCCAGCTGTGCAGCACAGTACTAATTATTCCTGCCTTTGTCATCCTCGCTGCCATCACAGGGGACAGCTGGCATTTCCTCAGCTCCTCGGACTCCTGCTAGTAATGAAGAGAGTCTCAGCATGCTGCATGTTAGAAGATTTAATGTGCTGGCTGAATATTGTGTGGAGTTCCTGATTTGTGTCAGCAAGGCCTGTTAATTCATGACAAGTGTCACCAGAACTTATTTCCCACACATTTAGACTCAGGTAAATGACTCTGGAGAAAGCCTGGCTGGGGCCATCAGTGCTCACTGCAGATCTTGAAAGGCTGCTGAGGGATCTACTGAAGAACAGACAGATCTCAGAGTTTGAGCACGCTGCTCAAACACACCCCTCTAAGATACCTGGTGCTGTCCTCGAGGAATGCTCATGAATCTTATTCTTGCTGCTCCTTCTTCCAGAGAAACCTCCTAAGATTCTTCCCCTGCCAGCCTGTGCTCCTCACTCATGTGCTCTCTGCACAGATTCCTGCTTCTCCAGCATCCCTGGACTTCCCAGCAGCTCTGCTGATCCCATGGTGCTGCTGGGAGCAGCCTCAAATGGCTTTTGCAGCTCCCCTCACCTCTCCTCTTGATATTGTAAAACAAACCCCACATTCCTCACCTAAAAATCACTCACAGAATATGGAGGAACCCCGCTGATACAAAATAGTGTGTTCCTATTTACCACCAAAAAGGAAAATGAAACCCAGTGTGAGGTGGTGCAGTTGGGGTCCCTCCTGCCCTGGGGGATGGAGAGACCCCTGTGCTGGAGCTGTGATGGGCACTGGGGTCAGACAGAGGGGAGGGAATGCTCCTGTGGCTCCCTGCTGGAGCCTCCAAGGCTGCAACATGTATTTTGATACCACAAAATCCCAGAACTCCTCATAAAATATTCATCACTTTTTTAATGCCACGTCTTCTAATTTTAAAATTCAGCCCCTAAATAATTTAGCAGACTCATGGAGAAAAAAAACCCCAACAAAATAAACAGGTCTCCAACAAACAAAACCCCCATCTAGGTTGTGGTACAGTTACTAAACTTGTCAAATGTTCCCAACATGTTGCTTGTTTCTTGTGAGGGATTTATAGCTGTGCTCACTGTCACCAGGTATTGAGATTTTTTGCTGCCTGAAATGCAGAGGTAAGTACCAATGATCTGATCCTGCCAAAGGCAGTGCTGTGCTTAGGGGATGTGCAACATCACATTTGCAGGTTTGTGAAAAAGCAGCTGGTGAGATCCTGCCATCAGCTTTGCCCCAGATCCCACCTTCTCAAGCTGTTACAAACTGCATTTTGTGCCATAAATGTTAAACCACAACTCACTGGATGCCCCACATCCCTCCCGTCCTGGTCACAGCCCCTCAGGGCCATCTGGTCACCCAGTGTGGGCTCTGTGACAGACCTGGGGACACAGAGATGGAGAGTGCAGACCTTTCCTCAGCACTCACTGCATAATTAAAGCACCTAATTTGGTTTGGATCTGTGTGCTGTCTGCTTCCAGCTCTTCAGCCTTGTTTCTCTGTGCTAAACTAAAAGGCTACTGCACCCCAAACTTTCTCTTTTTCCTTTCTCAGGGAATGCTGTCCCACAGAAACAACCCCAAGTTGCCTTCTAATACCTATTTATCAATACATGGTATTGTGTATTGATAAATGTAATAATTTATCAACACTCAGTAGTCTGAAAGATGAAATAAAACTGTAAACCTCACTAGCCAGCAGCTGTTTTACAATAACCAGATTTTGCTTCTGTGGTTTGCTGCTGTTCAGGGCTGACTTCAGACAGGTTACACTTCTGAGTGCAACCCCAATTCACCTTTCACTGCAAAAATACAGCATGGCCCCTGAAATGGTAAATATGCCAGCTAGCTTTCCCACTTTAATTAATTTTCCCCAATGGCCTTGCTTAAACAGACTTCAAAGTTCAAAGAAAAAAAAGAAAGAATTACATTTTAATAATACTCTTGACAAAAATGGGGAGAAAGTTTTCATAATTCAGTGCTGAAGTCATGGAAACTCCTGTGCCTAGGGCTGTTTTGCCTTTTATAACATCAATAATTTAACACTTAATTGTTGTGCATTATTTGGTTAAAGCAGATTATGACTCTAGCATTTGCATTTATTTTTCAGTAATGGTGAGATAGCTCTTCCTCAGTAAGAATATATTTGGACATTCATTTACCCTGCAAACAAAATCCCAGAGTAGCTCATCTCTAATGCTACTATTTAACCACTGAGAAATGAAGCCTCTCTCTGCTGGTGTATGATGAGAAATGTCTGTTTATTACCAAGCCATTTTGATGACTTTCCTGCAGTGCACTTTCCAACCATTTAAAACCCATATTTTTAGGGTAAAGTCTGGGATTAACAACCCCATTATATTGTGTTTAAGCGAAGTGAAATTTCTTGGTGTATCTTCAAAGGGCAGGAGACATTTCTTAATGCCTTTCATTTATCAGAAGAAATTAAACCCCCTGGAGCAGTCTGGATGCAAAGGACAGCCCTGTCATCCCTCAGGACAGCCACGGCACCCTGTCACTTGTCACATCTTAGAGCACTGCACAGACTGCAAGGCTTGGCACTGCTTTCCCTTTGAATTAGGGACCACACAGAGCCCACAGGCTTCATCTCAGACTGGTGAAGGGCAGGGTAAAAAACTGTTGAGTACCTTGAAACTTTTTCAGGGCTGAGAGAATATCCACCATGAATCTGCAAACCCCAGGGGAGCCTCCCTTGTGCTTCCCTGCTCCAGAATTTACTCTGGGGACTTCTGCTCTCCCCTCTGCCCATCACTCTGCCCTGCTTTGATGGACAGCCCTGCACCAGGACAGCTCTCCCTGACCCTCTCACCTCTCAGGATTACAGGGGAAAATCCCATCCACTGTTAATTATGGGGGATTTCAGTGTTTTCACCTCAGAAGAGTAAAGGCTTGATTTGACTTTTAAGAAATACCACCCGCAGTCCTGCAAAGTCCTGCAAAGGTGGGAACTGCTGACTGCTCACTCAATGCTTAGATCACCATCAGAGCAGCAAGAGTGATAGCAGAGATCTGAGAGGGAGAAAGGGTCTTTTAGGATTAGAAAGCAAAATGTGAACTCTGCTGGGATTAAGTGGCACAGAAAATTCACCTGCTGTTTTAAACCCAACAATCTTGTAACTTAGAGCAATCTTGAGAGCCTAATCAGAGCAAATCACTTTCAACTATTGATTTTTAAGAAAAGGGACTGTTATACCCACATACTTCTTTTACAAAGATGTAGAAAAAAAATCCCAGAGGTTTCAAAGAAAGCAATTTTGCTGCTCAAATCTTATGGACCCTTTCTATATTCTACCCTTTTGAACATACCCTGATGCAGAGAGGCAAGAAGTAGGGACCATGACCCCAGTGTATAGATATGTAAATTAGAAAAAGTTAATAGCTTTGAAAAGTTTACAGGTTCAAGAGGAGCCCTGGTTCTGTGACACATTTGATAAGGTTTAAATCTGTGAGCATTTGCACATGGAGCATAACATTTCCATGGCCACACTAACACAAATCTGTGTTTTGCAGAACTCCAGTGAATTCAGCTCTGGCAGCAATTAGTCTCACCACCTTATCATACACTACAAAAAGTCAAGTCACACCGAATACAAAACTAAAGGTTGGATTTTCTGGGGCTCCTAATGCCTGCTCAGGCATCTGTGCAGATTTAAAAAAAATGTGCATTAATGAGACTCCACAGAACACCGAAGCTACTGCAGAAAAATTGACTCCCTGAACTGCAGGTTATGATCCTACTGGGAATGAATTTGTTTGTGTGTTTTGGGTGGTAGGTACACTGCCTGCTCTCTGGAAATAAGCAGCCTGAGCAAACTGTGCTACTCACTGAGCAGGAAGATAACATTGCCGGTTGATTACGAGCATCGGTAATAAAACCCAGAAATCCTCAGGAACAATAAATACCCATAATACAACCTGAATCCCCTTCAGCAATAAGAATACGCAATGACCTTCTGAGCACCTCAGCTCAGAAATATGTGCAAGGTGGCAATCTGTCTGCATGCAACTGGGTGAGATGTGATTAACAGGGGCTCTGTGTCAGCCTGCGAGCTCCATTTTGGGTGAGGAGCTCTCCTGCTGTCTCTTTACCTCTGCAGACTGATAATACCTGCAGAGGTGTCAGGAGACAATCTTGCCCCTGGCACGGAGCTAACAAGGATCATTAAACTCTGATGAACATCCCTCTAAATTGATCTTTCTTAGTCAAAAACCTGGCTGATGTCCAAGGCAGCTGCTTCTGAACGAGTGGCTACGCTGGTTGCTGGTCAGGGAGGGGTGGGAAGGCAGGGCTAAAATCACACAGGATGTTTGTGTCCAGGAGGAATTCCATGGAAAAGGCAGTGCCATGGGCAGACCAACCACCACAGGAGTGGCAGGAGCACAGCTCAGCATCTCCAAGGAAAAGGCTCTGCATCTCTCAGAGGGGTGGAAACAGAGACACAGGCTGTTAACAGGAGGTGCTGTGTTAGAGATGGAGAGCTGGCACACATCCATGGCTCTGGCCTCAGGATAGTGCAGAAGCACACACAGAAAGGGGGATTCCATCTGGGAAAGCCCATGGAAGGTGTTGCTGGGGGCCCTTTGGAGAGCAAACCCACATTTTGCTCAAAGCTTGCTGTGCTTTTCCTGTGTCTGCTTGGTAGTGACACTGTGGTCCCTGAACATTGGCATTCAACAGATCCCAGGGGAGTGCTACAAAGCAGCTCTGTTCAGATACTTCAGCCCTGAAAACTGGAAATACTAAATAAGAATCCAGTAAGTCAGTTGGCATTTCCCTGCATATTGGGTGTCCATAAAAGTACTTGCAAGTGTTTAGCAAAGTATTTAATTAAGTGGAGCTGGGTAGTAATATTTACTCAGCTAATGGCTCTTCCCTGGAATTGCTTTCACTTGTACAATGGTCCTGTCTTTTGTTTTTAAAGGCCTGTGTTTTTGTCACCACAACTTCCTCTTAGAAAGAATCCACAATCTTTTGAAAATGACTGGTATTCCAAAACCTAGGGAAAAAAATTACCTGTGTTCTAGATAGCCAGTGCTATTTTCCTGGTTGCAAAGAATACAGACTACCTAAAATCATAGCCAGTCTATAATCTGCTGTACTTTATCTTGTATTTAAATGCTGTATTTTCACATCACCTTCACCCATGGAGGAAACTTTACCATTCATTACTACCAACACAAATTACAGCTGCAAGTGGAACATTATCTAATTATTGCTTTAGGGAAAGCTAAATAGTAAAAAAACCCCTTGAATTCCCAAAAGGTGATTTGTGGGCAGATTTAAAGGGAGAGAATGCTTCAAGCTATCTATTATTAATGCTCAGCTATGCTGACCTTTGACAAATAATCTTAAGTCACACACAAAGAGCACAGAAAGACCTGAAAGACCTGACCCAAATGTCATTGAAAAGGCTTACACTGGGTTTTAGTGGGATCTAGATCAAGCTCAGCACTAAATTAATTTCTGGGTTGTTATAATCTTTATACTTGACTATCTTTCATGTTGTACCATATGGTTATCAAAATGTATTGCATTTCCATCTGGGTGTATGGATGAGCTATACATTAACTCTCAGAGCTGAATCCTCATTATGAGAAGAAGGAGGGTGATTTAATAGCTGAGGAGGTCTAAAGGTACAGATTCACCACGCAGTGAAATGTTCCCCTCAGTCTGTTTTAGAAATGCTGTTTCTTGATTTCCTCCTCATTTTATTTCATGCCTCGTACTACCGATAATGTTTACTCTGTGCCACTTTGCACCCTGTAAAATGGAAGGATGGTTTTGCTGAGAGAAAAAAAGGGAAAAAAAACCCAGACCACAAAGCCACCCATCAACCAAGGCATCCTCATGTCCCACAGGGTTTGGCTGGAGGCTGCAGAACTCAGGGAGGGGATTGGCACTTCCCCTCCACAGGTACTCATTGGGGAAACTCTCATTTTCCTTTGGCAGAGACTCCTGCTCAAATGGCACGCTCCTTTGAGAGGGAGGATCTGAGCCCACAAGCAAGATTTTGTTATGCTCACACTGCACAAACAGGATCTTAAAACATCTACAGAGCCTTTTTTTTATATATGGAGTAAACAGAAGTGCCGTGAAGGAGCTCACTGTCTGATGTGGATTCATGAAGTGAGAATGGGCAGGGTTTTCCAGCAGATAGGAAGTAATTCACTGCCTTCAAAGTTTCTGGCTCCACAAAGATCAGAGATCCAGATGCCTGGTACCATTTTCTGCAAGTACAAACTGGGAATTGTGGAAATGCAAGAAATCTTTCCATGCAGAAGCTGAGTTCTAATCTGACAAACTCTGGAGCACACAATCCTCAGTGTTTTAGATTTTTCTGACTGAGGGTTGGAAAGGAAGAGAGAAAGTGTAAGATGTGCAATAAACTACATTTATTTATAATTCTGCTTTAGTTTAGAACCCACTCAATTTATACCAAAAGCCTTTGGCTCAGAAATGCTGTGTATTTTGCATGATACACAAGTACTCATAGAAAAAAGCAGTATACAAAAAAGTGGCCAACATTTTTTTAAAGTGACTAATGATTTTTGAGTGTTTAAATATAAATAACTTAAAAGGGAGCATAATTTTAATAACTCTCAAATAAACCTTTTCAGCTCATCTTAAAGTAGATACTACACTGCACTGTGGAAATACCTTTAGAAATTTGGGGTAGCTTCTCCTTTTAATACTCATTCTTTTAAAATTAGGAGCTTTTTCTCCTCCATGAGGACTGTCAAGATGCTGTCCCCATGTAATATAAGTCCCTTTGAGGTTTCTCTGAAGAGCTTACAAAGGCATGGCATTTTCTTAACATAATGTCCCAACCACTCTATTAAACAGCCAGGACTGTTTAAAAGCTTTGGTTTTTTGGTGGTTTTTTTTTTTTTTTTCATTTTGCTTAAAATAAATAAAACCAAGTAGATATGGAAAAAAAAGTTTTGTAGAGAGCTGTTTGTGTCATTTTCCAAGTGCATCTTTTGATAAAATGCCCGATTATATCTTTAAATATATCTCCATTCATCCTCCATTTTCTACATTCTACATTTTCATGCTAATTCATGCATTTACCATTTTTCCTTCCTCCATCTTTAGATACTCTGCCCACTACTGATTTTGCTCCCAAATATTATTTTTCTGTTGGTCACCTGACTGTGCTTTTCTTTGTCTCCAATATCTCCTCTTGCCCCATCCTTCCAACTTTTCTCCTTTCCAAACCTACTTATTTAATTTAATTTCTTCTTCTCCTGCTCAGGTGAGCAGAAAGAGAAAGAGAGGGATTTTGGAGTGCCTCTCTCAGCCATGAGGTCCACTAGCTTGATTTTAACATTTCCCAATTTGATTAGAAGTGCTGGAAGTTGGGGAAAATTTTTCCTTGGACTAATAAACAGCAAATTTTATAAGAGAGCAACAGAAAGACACTTCCTGCACTGCCTCACCAATATAGCTTCCAGAGCTGATATTACTTGTTTCAGCCTCCACAATAATATGTGAAATATGGTTAATCTTTAGTTCCTCATGATGACACTGGGAACCCAAAGTGTTGGAATAACTGAGCACGCATGTGAATTTTTTTTTGGTTGGCCCATTTTGGGTTTTTTTGGGGGGCATGTGAGGTATGCTCTGGTTTGCTGCTTTTTTGTTCTTTTGTAAAAACATATTGATAAGAACATAACCTTGGGGACAGCAATATAAATTCTGTGTCTTGGCTCAACAACTGCTGTGCCAGGAGACAGAGAAGTCAGTGGGAGACCTGGGCATGGTCTCAGGGCATCATATAGCCCATGAATATTTTTAGACTCCTCTTTACTTCTCTCTGCCTGTATGACTGCTGTTGAAATGAAAAGTGAAACCAGCTTGAAATGCAACCCTTATATTTACATTTTTTGAAAATGTTCCAGCACTTGGTTCCATCTGTGCAAATCAAAACCCGTGGCTGAATAACACACAAAGTCTTATTAAAAAATACTAAGTGGAATTATATGGAAATTAGGGTTTCATTGTCTTTCATCTCACAAAAGCTAATAACGCTACAGAGGATAACCTCCTTATCAAAAATAGTTTCTAATACAAATTGCCTTTGACTATATTTACAATGTCACTTTTAATCAAGTAAATTGTCAGGCTACTGCACTTCTGCCATCTACATGACACAAAAATACAATGAAGAGGGAAGTGGGTACAAGTGCTTTCAGCTTTAACTGCCTGCCCACTTCATACCAATTACTACCTATTTAGTAAGCTTGCTCTTCTGTTCTTAGAAAAACACTAGAAATAAATGTATGAGTTCCTCTGAAGGAGACACCATGCAGAAAAAGGCTTATTCCACTTACCAAGACCATTTGTCTTTGTAATTACACCTACTTTTCTTACTCCTACGCAATTAGTAAATACAAGGTAAAAATAGCCACTTGAATGCCAATATGGTCCCTGACTGTTTCTCTATTATGTCACATTTAGGTTAGCTCAATATTCCATTTGTTGGTGAGTTAACAGCTCTATTCAGATGGGTTTGCTCCTGCAGGTGCATTTTCACTCAGAGCACATACTCCCATCTCCACATGCAATTCCCACCAAGGCTGAGGCACAGCCTGCTGTGCTGTGACCTGCTCTCAGCATTCAGCTGCCATCCTGCAGCTCAGCCACATTCCAGCATGTTCCCTGGGCAGACTAGGACACGTTTTTAAATACAGATGGAATTATTTCCACATTTTGTGGAGTTTTTGTTGGTGGTGCTACTGTCTCTTTTAGGAGGAACAAGCACAAGCATTTAAAAGCAGAGACTGAATTTTCCCAGGGCAGATGGTGCCCAGCAGCTCACCTCAGCTGCCTGCTCTGGCTCAGGATGCCTTGCACTGCCCAAAACCTTCTCTCTGCAGATGTTGCCGTCACCACTTTGCACAGCACACCAAGGACAGGACTGGAAAGACTTCCAATTCCAGCCAAGAGGAGAAAGCACTGAGCATGCTGCATCCCTGCATAGCCACTGGAGATAGCCCAGTGTTTCCCTCATTGCTGGCTGGGTAGAAACAGAGGAAATCTTTGTGTATTTGCTGCCACCCCAATGGTGTGTCTGGATCCTCAACCAGTGAAAAGCATTGTGGTTTCACTGGGAGCAAAGGAAATGGGCTGATTTACACAACTGTGGAATAGGAAATTCAGGATTAATGAGTCCAGACCTTCACTGGCATTGTTGAAAAGAAGTTCTGAGAACAGTGGAGTTAAGTTTCTAGCTGCCAAGTGTGCATCCTCTGATGTTTAGAAAAAGTGAACTTATCAACTGTTCCCTCTCTTGTGAGTTAACAGAGGTTCTTCACTGAGGCCAGGTCTCTATTTTCACAAAAGGTGCAAGAACTTAACACAATTCCATTACCAAATATAGGTGAAATATTGGGTTTAAATGCATTACTGAAGAACTGACAGACAATGTGGATAGGCACACCTGAGAACCTGATCTGAAAAAAAAGCCTAAGTAGCAAAATGTTTCAAGTCGAAAAAAGAATTTTTCTTTCTTCTTTTTTCATTCTTCTTCGCTCAAAAGACAGGTTTCTGCCATCAGAACAAAATTATTTCAGCTGGAGAACAAATACTCTCAAATTTAAGCTTGTGCATAAAAAGCCTCAGAACCTGATGGATTATTAAGATGTAGAAAAGAGCAAAGAATAAGTGCAAAGAACGAGAACAGGAGCCTAAACCTGAGGAAATCAGGAAACATTTCTCAGTTGGTTTGTGTGGATCAAGGGTCTCATTCCCAGGTTTTGAATCTCAAGCCTAATTGTCAGTGATGTCTGTTAAAAGCTCCATCCATTTCTGACTTCCCAAACCTGGGCATATTGGACAAGTTGGCTTTAATCTGGAATTCTGCTCTTGAAATCAGGACAGTGTATCAGGTAATGCTGTTCTTTTATACCTCCATGAGGTTTTGCTAAGAGCAGAGAGCACAAGTCAAGTGGCCAAAGTCTGCGAACAGCCCTTGAAATGGGAAGAAAAGACCGAGCACCCACAGACTGTGGGAATGGATTTGCAAAGGGCCTGGTTTATGATCCTTTAAATCAAACCTGGATGTCCACTTCAGCAGTTTTTAGGTATTTTAGATGTAAACAAGTGGCCTTAGAAGGAACTAATGGAGAAACTTTCACTAAGAGTGAACAGTGTCACTAGGTGGCTTCTTGATGCAGTTGCTGGATCAAAACAGAAGGGGAGGCCCACTGTGGATTTTGGACTGACGTAAAGCCAATCAAACCTTTCCAAAAGATCTTTCATATTGAACCCAAAATGAAGCTTAATTTTTGGGGGGCACTTTTATTTGATGTTGTTTTACTTTCCTCTTTATATTTCCTCAAAAGGAAAGTTCTGAGAACTTTGTTTTGAACTGGACCATCACTCATTCACATTTTCTTCTGGCTGAAACTTTTCTGTTTAATACAGCACAAATCTGAGTATAATTTCTGCCCACTCAGAACTTGTGTTCTGGAGGAAAACTGATCTGCTTGGCTGTAGTTTTCTATCATGTGTGACTTTAGCCCCATAGAAAGCAACACAAATCTGCAGGAAACCAAACCTTAGAGCCAGGGGCAGTGATCAGAGCACTGGTGACAGTCCTGCTCCTGCCACCAAGGGGTGCCAGTCCCACCATCTGGTCCCTCAATGCCCAACCACTCCTCTGATGAGACAGCCTGGGGAAAAACAACTGGATCAACTAATCTGGCAGTAAGGAAGGGAGCCCCTTGACAAAATATTACTGAGAGGAGAACACCATCCCTCCTTCCAAGGAGAGGAAAAGGGAAATTTCTCCATACCTTTCAGAGCCAGGTTTGCAAAGGTCACTTCATGTGCAGAGCTGCTGTCCTCCTCCTGACAGCTCTGGCCATAAATTCAGAGCTCCACAATGAGGAAATAAAAGTTTTGATTATATGCACTAAATTTCTATGATACTTTTCATCTCTTTCCTATCACTGGGAACTGTTTCCTGAAAACTGCCTCATAAAAACAGTGGTCCTATCAAGTCTGGTGTATTATCTCCAAGGTATTCTGATTTGGTTCAATACCTTTGTGGTGATAGGGCTTGCATCAGACCCCAGCCCCATGCTGTGGCTCTGTCCTGCCTCAGGCCACTCCAATGCCACATGAAACAGCCAAATTCTTCTCTAGCAGGTCATGTCCTTTTTATTTAGTGACCTTTTCTTCCCAGATAGCAGCCCCTCTATCCCTGGAGGTATTATATCACAGTCAGTATTTTCTCTTTCAGCCCTCCTCATGTTGAAGGCATCACAAAAAGCTCTGACAACAGGACTTGTCACCATCTTTGTGCCCACCCTGAAGAGGTTTCTGTTGCCTTGTTAAGGTCATTAATTCTCCTGACCCCTTTAACTTCTCTACCAAGGGCTGATACAGCTTCTTAACTGTCCTTCCTCACTCCTCCTCACCTTCCAGAGACCTCAGCCCAAGAAAATAATGTGTTGGGGAGGAAAGCTTCTCTAGCTCTTTGAGAAGCAAATACAAGAATTGTTCACACACTGGGCTGCTCCTGATGGCTGCTGCTCACCCCTGCAGCAGAGACTTCAGCTCTGGCCCCACAAAAACCAGCTCTGAGCTTCAGTTTTTGGGCAACTCCTTTCATTTGCCAGAGTCTCTGCTTGCTGACAGCTGGGTGGGGATAACCATTGCATTTCCTGCTCCCTTTCCATGCAGGTTTATCTCTCCAGGACCATTGCACACAGAGATGCCTCAGCCAGGGGCAGCAGCCCAGAAGCTCCAGGAGCTCTTGGATCCCACTCCTGCAAAGCCAAGGGTTGTAATCCCATATTCTCTATATAACAGATATAAAAATCTCCCTGAATGCAAGAGCTAGAAAACACAAAAAAAGGAATGACCATTTCTAAAACCCACAGTCCTAAAATTCCCTTTTATATTTAACCCCCCCAAACTGAAACTGGGATCTGAAACTTAACCATTTTTAGGGAATAGTTTTATCAGCCAACAAATTTGAAAAAAAAAAGTTTGCAGATACCAATACTAAATAGTAACTTAATTAGAATGTTAAAACATAACTCTTACACAAAAATATACACACATGCACACTTCCACCTATCACACGTGAAAGTTTTTCACACAAGTCAACTGGGCATTAGTTCTGTTGCTTTTTATAGAACAAATAATTTTGTCTATAAGTAACCAGCTTTGCTTACTGAGAAAATAGTCTGCAGAACTGAGACTGTGCATTAAAATACTATAAAATGAGAAGTAAAGTATCAGTTTAATGGTTGGATTGCAGCCTTTCTTTTTCTAAATACAAAGAATTTAGAACATTGAGAGGAAAGGACAAAAGAATGAAGTTAATATATCTAATATTCCTTTTCTTCAGGAAAAAAAAATACTGCAGGACTAATTTTCTCAAATCCCAAAAGAGTGAAAGCTCCTTTTCCCCCCACTCTTTCTCAATGCAATTTTCATTCTTTTGTTAAATTAGAAAGGCTTTAATTTCCTTTTTCATTACAGTTTGAGTTATAAACACAAGCAGAAGCTTCTGGGGATTACACGTTGAACAGAAAGGCACCCAAACCACACATGGCAGCTCCAAAGTGTCCCTGCCCAACGAGAGGATACATCAGGGCAGCTGTGGAGCTTGGCCAGGGGCCCCAGCTCAGCTGCTCCTCCTGCCAAGGGACCCCTGGGCTCTAGATCCCTCATTTGTGCTTTCCCAGACTGGCTGGCAAGTGCCGCTGTCCCCTCTCAGTGCTGCCATGTAGGAGCGTCGGGGGGTAGAACAGTCAGGATGGACGGAGACGAGAGATCTCTGCAGCCAGGTTGTGGAACTTGGGGTTTATTACAAAGGGCCTGGGTGCAGGGGCCTTTTGGGATTTGGGGTTTATTGCAAAGGGCCTGGGTGCAGGGCCCTGCTGGGATTTGGGGTTTAGTGCAAAGGGCCTGGGTGCAGGGCCCTGCTGGGATTTGGAGTTCATTGCAAAGGGCCTGGGTGCAGGGCCCTGCTGGGATTTGGGGTTTAGTGCAAAGGGCCTGGGTGCAGGGCCCTGCTGGGATTTGGGGTTTATTGCAAAGGGCCTGGGTGCAGGGCCCTGCTGGGATTTGGGGTTTATTGCAAAGGGCCTGGGTGCAGGGCCCTGCTGGGATTTGGGGTTCATTGCAAAGGGCCTGGGTGCAGGGCCCTGCTGGGGTTTGGGGTTTAGTGCAAAGGGCCTGGGTGCAGGGCCCTGCTGGGATTTGGGGTTTATTGCAAAGGGCCTGGGTGCAGGGCCCTGCTGGGATTTGGGGTTTATTGCACAGGGCCTGGGTGCAGGGCCCTGCTGGGATTTGGGGTTTATTGCAAAGGGCCTGGGTGCAGGGCCCTGCTGGGGTTTGGGGTTTAGTGCAAAGGGCCTGGGTGCAGGGCCCTGCTGGGATTTGGAGTTCATTGCAAAGGGCCTGGGTGCAGGGCCCTGCTGGGAGCTGCAGCCACAGCTCGGAGCAGGCCCGAGAGAAGGGAGGGGTAGAGAGGATGAGAGGGTGAGAGACTAAAAGGGTAAGAGAGCAAAAGCGTAAGAGAGCGCGGTTCCTGTTACAATACAATAAATCTTCTTCTGTGTTGAATATTCTATTTCTCACTAACCAATCTAGTACAATATACAAATCCTATAGCATCTACATACAGCCTATAAGAATCATTACATTACCATACTGTGTTACATTTTAAACCCTAAAAACTCCTCTTTGGACCCCTTCTGCCAAGCTAGTAGGGTTGCTCTGACCCTTGGAGCTGTTTGCAAGCAGAGGGTCTTGTTCCATCAAAAGGGGATTACCTTCAGCTGGCCACACCATTGTTTTCCAGTTGTTCAGTAACTGAGGTATCTCAAAGCTTGCTTTCATTTTAATTTCACTTATAGTTTCTATACTCTCAAAATCTTTTGCCAGACAACCATATTTATAAGGCTTTCCTGTTTCATCTTCCCCAACACTGCCATCCTTGGTGAGCTGTGCCTGTCAGAGGCTCCTGATGCTGATGCTCTCCTTCCTCCAGCCCTGGGGCTGCACTTCTGCCCTGCCCAGCTCTGCTTTCTGTCACTGCAACGAGTTCCCTTCCACAGTGGAAAAGCTGCTCCTTCTTGAGCACATTAAATGAGATCTTTTCACCCTCTAATGTTTCTAAAGCTTTGAAATCAGGTCTGGAACTACCAGTTATCTTTTTGCCAAATTATAACTGCTGGCTGTAATAGTGGGTCTGACCCTCATCATATCAAAACTCCCATTATTTTTGTATTAAACCACAGAAAAACCCTCAACATTGGGAGTAACAGCAGAAATGTGCTGACTTCTTCAGGGGCAAAGCCACCTGCTTTCTCTTGAGTTAGGTGTCTGCCTTCAGGTCAAACCCTCAGTATTTGTCTTGTGGGCACTTTCAGCACAGGAGAGTTCTCCAGGCTGCCCTGAGCCCTGCCCAGCCTGACCCTGAGCACTGCCAGGGCTGGGGCAGCTCCTGTGGGCTCAGCAGGGTGGAGGAAAGCTCCCTCAGCATCCTCACTGACACCCCTCACTGCCCACATCTGCCCTCTCTAAGAGGTCCTGCACTCCACATCACACTTTTATAAACACTGCCAAGGAAAAAACACCTTTTTTAGGACCAGAACATTCATGCTTTCCAATATTCTTTCCATATTTTCAGGCTAAAAGATCAATTTGTTCTTCTCCTGTCTCCATTCAGCTGCCAGAAAGGTCATCTTAGGATGAAGTGTGCCAAACAACAGAGAATATTTTGGGGGAGAAAAGCAGTGTGGCTATAGAAATAGTCATGTGTGCTTGCCCTCCTTGAGCCTTTTAACTTACAAAAATCTAATTAGGGAAGACTTAATGTACAGCATGCATAAGGATGCCAAAGCTCCTAACAAAATATATGCAGCACTATTTTCTTCATGCTTCATTAATAAGGAACAAAATGTCTCTAGACTTCCTGTAACATATGCACAGAGTGATTTCAAACCAGACTGAGATTCTTTTCAAATGAGGGTTATAATATACTCAAGCAATAACAATGCTTTTTTTTTTTTTTATTGCTTTGCTTGTAAAGTTGTTTCCTTGTTCTGTGAGGACAAAGTTATTTGTCATTTTTGCAAAATATAACTTGTTACTTTGATGGGTTTTAGGACCTTTCTATTTCAGCTATCGATTCAAGGTTGAGCGTAGCCTACAGCAGAGCTGAGCTTGGGGAATCAGAGTGCAAGAGCAAAACTAGGATTTTTCGACAGAAATTATATCTTTTCATACAAATTGGAGCCACAGGAAAACAAAGTTTTGATTCATCTTCTAAGTCATATATAAAGCGTAGGGCTTTGTGCCATCAGATCACAGGGAAGCAAAAGAAATTTCTGGCTCTTCCTCATTTGCTTATCTTGCTCTGACTGCAAACAGAAGGATTTATTCATTGGATAGATTCTGGAACAAAGAACCTCCAAAGAAACAAATGCAACCTTTAAGATTTCTGCCAAGGGCTGTAGCAAAAAGCCCCAGTGCTGAGTCCTGTTTTATCTTCTGAGGCAAAGATGCCACTCTCCTCCTCAGCTCTGCATTGTGGGCAGGGCTGGGGCAGTTTGGGAAAAAGACAAATCTGCCCTGCTAGTGATAAATGGGGCAAGTGTATCTGCACTACCAAAGATTTTCCCTTCTCATATCCAATTCCAGAAGGAATCAGACAGAGGCACTTCCCTGTGGGATCTTTCCCTGCACATGATCTTTCCCTGTGTAGGCAAAGGGAATCAAAGTGATCTCATGGGTGTAGAATATTTGATAGTGAGGCAGTGTGGGGGAGAATATTTGCCCAGGAGATTTACAAAGAAATATTCAACTGTCTCTGAATGTGTGTGCATGCTCCTACAGTGAGATGCTAAATTGCATTATAACTATTGAGACATCAACATTTACCAACGTTTGTGATTCAAATATAAGCACAGAGTGCAAAACTGTGGAACTATTTAGAGCCATCGGGGTATGGATCTGTAAGCAGAGGTTTGTATATCATTTGATAGCTATTTATTTCTTGTTAATGTTTATGTAATGTCATGATGTTTTGATGGTCTGACTTTCCATGTGATGGGGATCATTTCTGATGGGTAACTGGCATCAAATCACTGTTTTGCAAATACAGAATATTTTCATATTTGGTTGGTGAAACAAAAAGGCTTCCTAGTGTGAATATGCTATTAAAATGCTAATAGACCCTATTTGAGAAATCTTACTCAGACCTCAGCAGGAAACATACACAACATTTACAAAGATTTAGATATGTGTTTTTAACATAAAAGGGTCTCCCTTCCATGGAATTGTAAGAAGCTTTAGACAAGACTGAGGATAAAGTGATAAGGCCCAGGCAAAGGAAGAAGAAAGAAAAATATATGGATGGCTAGTGAACTTATTTATGGTGAAATACAGATATAATTGTGAGCATGAAATACATGCATATAATGTGATAGCAATCTTTTATATTTGATGTCCTAAAAACCAAAATCTAAATGTGAAGATCACTGACTCAAACCTTTTTTTTCCCCCCCAGGTTACTTTTGGCTATTTCTGCAGATCAGCCCTCTGAATTATTGCTTGCCAAGGAACTGCCCAGCTGCTGGTGGGGATTTTTCCATGCCCTGTCACACTCTGCATGAGAGCAGGGAAAGGCACAAAGGGATGTTCTTGCTCTGTGTTGCACTTTGAGTGACGAGTAGCACCTTGCAGACACCAGGGTGTGTGTGTCAGAACTGCTGGGAGCTGTGACACAAAGCCCAGAAAGTGAAAATAAAGAGGAAAATCTTGTTGTAGCACTGTGTCCCTGGTGAATTGAGGAGCAGGGCTGGCAGTGCCTTCAGCAGGGCTGGCTGGGTTTGTTCTGTATCGAGTTATTGAACTGAATCGAAGCTGCGGGGTCAAAGGAAGCAGAGAATTTGAGAAGGCTATGAAAACAGAGCCCAGAATTGCTGGAGAGCTGTAACCTTCCAGAAATGTAATTAAACAAACAGGCAAGAAGTGTTTGGGATTGAAATCTCTGTTTAAACATCTGCTATTGCTTTATTGGAATATCAGAGTGGAAGAAGAGTTCACATGATGAAAAGGCAAGAACATTCTTTTCCTCTTCTTTCCATCTTTTATTTTTTTTAGTCCCCCACTGAAACTGAATGTTGAGTAAACACAACATTAATGTCTGATGGTCAGTAGGGTGACACGATTTGAATTCTTGCATTAGGAAACAAATTCCTCATCAAAACCAAATTCTTTTAGTCTGGCTCAATAAAAATAAAACACACAAGTTAACTCACTGACAAATGGCCTGGATATTCAAAGTTATCTGTGTTTCAGAAATATCTAGTAAGCAATTTGGATTACTTTTTTTAAGTTTTGGCTCCACTTTAACCCTGAAATGAATGTGCATAAATTAGTTTATGCAAATGTCATTACAATTCATTGCCATCAGCTTAACACATTTCCTCCAAATGGTTGAACTCCCTTGCATTGTAGGTAAAGTTCAAGGCTTAAGACTTCTCCAATCACTTAAAAAAAACAATAAATGGAAGAGAAACTGAGAGATTATTTACTTCATGGATTTGTTTTGCTTTCCTAAAACAAAATAATTCTCGATTCTACTTACTGGAAATCTGCTTGGTTAAGAAATATTAAATGAAAGCAGCACAGGACTGTTTTGCTTTGTTAGCCTTTTGTTGTCTAGGATTTTTGGAAAGGTTTACAGTGGAATTATAAAACCAAAATGGAACAGTGGGTTAACATTTTGCAGAACCAAATAGAAGAGCAAGACCTGCTGATTAAGAAGGCTAGCCCCAAACCCAAAGTGTATTAGGAATGATACACTTTATGATGAGCAGGTCAGGAGTGGGAAAGCCTAAATCTGGTACTGGCTCAGAGCAGAGCTCCAGATGATTTCTCTGGTGCAGATCTGCAAGCCAAGCCCAGCCTGGCCATGCTCACAAACTTCCCCAGCTCTTCTGGTCATTACAAGCCTTTACTGAACTGGTGGTCAGGTGTCCATCTCATAATCTCCATCCCTTGTCTTCACACAATCTCCATATATTCTTTATTCTTCCTGTCCTTTCCCTGTGACTATTTATCTTTAGGGGGATAATAATAATAATAATAATAATAATAGTAGTAGTAGTAGTAATAGTAGTAGTAGTAGCATATTTCTCTTATGTGGCCCCCACAGAGATGGCCATAATGGAGCTCTGATCTCATCTGAGGCCTTCAGACAAATGCTCCTTTAATGTCAGTATCTCTTAGAAAATACACAACAAATAGACCACAGAAAAACTAATTTTCTGCTTTCCTTCTGTTTAAATATACTGCCAATTGAACAGGCAGGATCCTTTCATCATCTAAATCTCTCTGCCATGTTCAGCATTCCAACGATTAAAGGCAGGAAAAAGCTGAAGCTGGGCAGTGGTTTCAGAACTGCAGCTTGTGCTCCCAGTAAACCCAGCCAGTGGTTCTGGAAATCAAAGCAAATGGCCAAAAAGTTTTCAGATTCAGATGTGTGTGACTGGCATGGTCAGCTCATACATGTGTGTAATGAAAAATTTGTCAATTTGAATGTAAACAGGATTATTTCCCCATTCTGTGCAATTAGTTTATCAAATAAATTCATGCACTTAAATAACCTACTGGTGAAAGCCACACATTGATCTGAGCAGGATCAACAGGTTTGGTGATTTTTTAAAAAGGTCTATGTTATACTGATCCAACAGCATGATGAAGGTGCCCATTTCACCTATATCAGTATCACAGAACCTTGAATATTGTGTTTTCAATTATAGCAGTACTGAACACAGAAAATATGAAGCACATCATGTTAACCAGGAGGCATTCCTCTAATTCAGATATTTGTTCTATAGAGAAAATCACTTAAGAAGTAGATCCAATTAATTGTGTTGCTAAGATGTCAGTACAATCTGCTCCATCCACATAGCAAATGTAAGTAAGTCTCAGTTTATACCTTCTGGGCTTTTCTGGAATGTGTAGAATCACAGCAATTAATTTCTGCTGTTTAAAGAATATGTGAAAACCTATTTTGACACATGCTCTGGGTAGCTGGGAGTTAATCACACAGGAGAGAATAAGTGGTGGGTGGGAGTTTCAGATGAGTGGTAAATAACAGAAGTGTAGTGATTTGCAGTCTTTTAACAATCAGAGGACAGATTATTGACTTGCATAAGAAATGGCAAGGGAAAAGGAGGAGAATGAACCTAATACTGCAAGACACAATCAGTTAAGAGCTGATTTGGTAAAATAATGCTGACTTCTTGTAGATAAGTTGCCCTCCTCATTGCATCCAAATGACAATCAAAAAAAGCTAATTCTAGTGCTGCCTTTGTGTAAATGCAACTCTTGTACATGCCTGTTTTTTTTTCTTCTTAGAACACAGGCTGGCAGAGAAGTCAAAAAGGAGATAAGCTTCCAGTGGGATCCAGATGCTGCCTAGAAGATGTCACAATTGTGAGCAGCACACAAACAGCCCATCACTTGGTGCTGCTGAGACCCAGATGGGTCTGTTATCCTTGTGTTCATCCTGAGAGAAAGCTGAGAGAAACTGGCTCTTCCCCCTGCTCAGAAATGTGGGAAAACCAAGTGCCCAGCCTGGGTTCCCTCAGTGCAATAATACCTCACTAACTACTTTATATTCACTGCTTTGAAAACAGCTTGGATCTGAGCTTGTTTTCTTTTTTTCTTTTGAGTTTCGAGTTCATAATGGCATTACCCTTTAGAAGAGAATTTGCTTTTAATGTGTCCTTTCACACATTCCTCATTCAAGAAACAGATAGTACAAGAAAACAAATATTTCATTTCTGTTATAAGTAGTCCCAGTTTATCTGAATCAGAACTTTCTGTGTCACCAGTAGGTGCTGTATGGGTCAGAGAAAAAGCCATTTGCTAGCACAGCACAACTTAATCTTCATTTTATAATGGACTACAGAGGCTTCTTCAAACCACACCAGATAAATTATGTACTTGAGACAAGAACTGTGTAATTTTTCTCTTGTGTTAAAAGCAATTTTCACGTGACCTGTTCTTTCTAGTAGGGTCCAGATGTCTTCAGCCCTTTCCTAAGCAGGCATAGAACAAACTCACTGGTTTCAATAAATTAATATTTTCAGGCAGTTCACTGGTGACCTGCTCTGTTGTCACACAGAGCATCTCCCTGCCAGGTTCAGACCTCAGATCCCCTTCACATCTTCCATGCATGCACACACATACATTTATATGGATTTACAGGGGACAATTTCAGTTAGAGCTGCAAAAGAAGTGCTAACTCTAAACAATCACTGTTTTTGTGAACATATTTTACTCTATGTGAATTTATTAATTTTTTTTAAGCTGCAGTTAGTGGTTTCTAGATGAAATCATAACAACCACTAATCACTGCCAACCAGGTTGTGTTCACAAAGGAAAATAAAAGCTTCAGAATACATATGAGCTTCTGGGCTACAGTGTTTACAGAGCCTCTAGGATTTTGATCTGTGCACGTCTCTAATGTACCAAATGTTGAAAATCCAAAACAACTGCCAAAACTCACATTTGGCCCTGATTATTTCCTTGTTTATCATGGTTAGCATTCCCCAGATAAGAGATAATGTTGCAAGTTCAGTAACCACAGAAAGTTGTGAAGACATATTTAAAGAGGAACATAACTATTATTTTTTACTATGAAACTTGGTAGATTTTAATAGAACAATTCACAGCAATGTTCAGGTCTCCCTTGTAAAAAATTCTAGGTAACAAGATAGATGAAAAACTGGAATGTTTCTGCCAAATCTGCATTTGTCTTTTATCTACTAAAACTGTTTTGTTTTTTTTTTAATTCAGCTTTTTCAGCTGCTTTTTTAATGCATTGCTGTAAAACAACCCCCAAAAGTCCACCAGAAGGTCATTCTGCCATGCAGTCACAAAGATCTCAGTGATGGAAGCTTCTTGTCCATTTGCTCCTAAATCTAGGTTATGGATATAAAAATAGCAATTATTGTATTGCTGTTTCAAGTTACCCCATGGAGACACAAACATGGAACTTACTGTCACGAGCCCTCATTAGGCTGAAGAGCAGCTTCTAACAGATTACTCTTTGCTTTGCTCAACAGGAATTTGCAGAGATAAGCAGAATTTTTTTATTTTTTTGAGATAAAAAAACCAGCCAGCATCCCTCACACTGAGACAGCACCCACGGCTGGGACTTGGAAGGAAATTATGAAGAAAGGACAGAATCATAAGGGTCCATTGCAAGGTTTTTTCTCCTTTAAAGTGTTTTTCCCAAGCCCTTGCTTGCTTGGATTGCTGTGCACAAAGAGAGAAATCTCCAGATTCATGGAGAGCCTCATTGTTCCCCATCACTCTTGGCAGGGTGCATCTAGCACGTCTGCTCTTGGGTAGCACTCAATAAACAGGTGAACCAGGCATGTGAAAAGCTAATATTCTGCTGTTTTGACAGTATAATTTTCTCTAATAATAAAGGAAAACAGCTGCTTCAAAGAGTCTTTTGCTTAGAAAGTGTTTGGATCCTTATACTTTGACTTTTATGTGGTTTATGGTTCTGCGAAATGGTAACATCTCATTTTATGAATGACAGACAGATGGAGTTCCCTGCAAGTTTTATTGGTAGTAATGCAGATAATATCATTTGAGATACTTAACTGCAAGAAATACTGGGGATAACAAAATACTGCCTTCTCTCACTTTTTATGATTCCTGTTATTTATTTTCAACAGCTCCAAATTTTCTCTCTGTTTTTGGTAAGTTTTCAGCACTATCACCTGGAATATGTAAAACTTCATGATCTTTTGTTCATGTGCACAGGAAGAGAAGCTGTTTTAATTAGCTAATTGAAAGCCAGCAGAGATACAGTCCAAATTGCAGAATAAGGTCTGTTTGCAGCAGAGCTGTGTGCCATCCATCTCTTTCTCTCCCTGTCTCCCTCCCACGCCCCACATTCATCTAATTGGATTTTCATGTCCAAATCCCATTCTCTTAATCAAAAGGCAAAGAAAATCAATCTTTTGGTTTCCCAAAATTTAAGTAAAGTATTTAGTCCAAAAGCAGTGGGAGACTTACTCTGCAAAGCTCTGTCAGACCCAGATTACTAAATTGGTTAACCCTTGTCATTAAAACCATGGTAATCATCCATGAATTCTGCTGCTCTAAAGTTGCTCTTTGTTATTTTAGAAAAGGTTTTATTTTTCCAGGTCTTTGCAAAAATCCATAAAATTTATTAGGGACAAATGGATGGGGGCTTTTTTTAGTTGTTTTTTTATGCTATTTGTTATCAAAACATAACATTCTGGAAGCAGATACTTCAAACATGTGGTGATATTATGCAACATTTGACCTGGAAAGAAAAGCATCTGAAATGCATTTTTATGAATTGCTAGATATTTGCTCTGACACACTAAATCCTTGAAAAGAGAAATTCAGCTCTGCTGCCTGTCTTTCTCTGTAGAGATTTATGTTTCAGACACAGAGCAAGGCCTGGATGCTTCGTGCATTTTCTGGGCTGCATCCTTGCAGCAGTGCAGAGATGCTGCACCTCTGCCCAGGGCCCTCCAGAGTGATGCACAAGCTGTGCACAGCTGAGCCCTGCGATTTCCAGACAGGAAAATCTGGGATGATACTTGAAATCCCAACCCTCTGGAAGGTGAAGGGTCCCCAAATCCATCAGCCACAGGAAAAGACACAAACCTGGAGTGAATCTTGCTCAAGTTTAGTGCTGGCAGGAGGAGAAGAAGGGCTGATATTCCCTGATTATCCACTGCAGCTTCCCCCTGCCCCATGCCCTCGGGATGTTCAGTGCAGAGTGTTCATCCCATAGCTCACATGGCTTGGAAGGATGAATTTTTAAAGCAAAGCTTTAGGCTGGTGGACACATTTTTTCATGGGGATGCTGCCCTATGCCTCCTATTTGACATAACAAATAAGAGTTGGCACATGAAAGGCATTAAAAAAAAAAACCAGGGAGAAAGTAAAGTGGCTTTAAGACACAGTTCACCAGGCCTGCTAAATCCTGCGATATCTGAAAATTAGCTCCATTTTACAATTCCATTTCTGCATTAAAAATCTGCATATCCATACTGTGAGCTATGTCTATGCTGAAAAGGAAATAATGAGAGATTGTGCTATCCCCAGTGATACTTAGTCAAAACAGTATATTGAATTTTAATATCAATGATTTCATGAGAAATATTCCACAGTAAAGTAATCAGGCATATACACCCTTGATTTTTTACTGAAAAGTGTAGTAGCAGCATGAAAAGTATATTTTAATTTCCCCTTTCATTTTTATATGGAAAGAAACAAGCTTCTTTTCTGCTCATCCACATCTATGAATATTCAAGTTGCTTAACTGAAAATGCTTGGAAGGAACAGAGAGCAAAGAAAATTATATTGTATAGGTCTTTTAACAGGAGGGCTTGGATGAATGCGAAGTTACATTTTCAACACATTACCAGCACCTAATTTAGAGAGAAGTGTTTGTCTGCAACAGTGTCAGTGCTTTTGTTCTTCTCAAAAGGGACAAACACAGGCAGGAGCACAAACAGTGAAAGCTGCAATTTCTCTTGTTTCCTGCCATCAACATCCAGCATGAGCTCTGTCCCACGCTCCCCCATTATTATGCAGGTAGGAGTTTGAAAACTGCACAATTTAAAGAATATAAGCAAAGTGGGCCCAGAAACAATCCAGCTGGGGACTGCAGTAGCTGCAGATTGCAGAGCTCTGGTGAAACCTCCACAGGAGTGTTCTCTGCAGCCCTGCAATGTTCTCACACTTGCTCAAACAAGGGCCTCCAGCAGAAAATATTAAAAAACACCTGAAATTATACCTTTATATAGTTATTTTACAACAGGATCCCCTTGCAATTGAGACCCACTGGTATTGCTCATCTAGAACCTCACTAGTTAGGATCTGAGGGAGCTCTGCTGTCCTTTGGATGTCTCTATCTCACTCATCCTGAAGCTCTACTACTTGAAGAAATGAAGAAAATAATCTCTTTGCACAGATTTTGGGTTGCTTTCTGGCAGTGGCTGCCCACATGCTGCCTTTCTCAGCTTTCTCACTGGAAGAATACCCCAAAAGGAAGATCCCTCTGGAATTCATTCCCTCTCAAAGGAGTGGGCACCTGATGTTGAACCTCCCCAGTGCTCAGCCCAAAGCCGGGCACTGCTACTCTGAGCTGGGCTGGAGATCCCTTTTTGTGTCTCCATCTAGGTCCAGCTGCAGGCACCCTAATCAGAAACCCAGAGTCATGAAAAGCACTTTTATCTTTATCTGTCCCACAAAGAAAAGCTTTAAAGACACCACAGTGGTCCCTGCTTGTTCTCTCCAGCTCTGGTGAGGTCCCCACTCACTGTCAGGACCCAGAGGAAACCTTGGGTCCTGGAGAGGAGCCTCCAACCAAGACCCATCCCAGAAATTTAGAGCTCCTTGTCAATTTTTCAGTGGGTTGTAGGACAGTTTGAGGGAGGAAAAGCAAAGAAAATGACTTTTAAAAAGAATCAAAGGAAAGATGTGGATTGTTTATGTCTCATGATAGACACATAAAACAGCTGTATCAGGTGTCAGTGTTGACTGCTGGCTGCAGTTCAGCATTACAAGAAAAATTCCCAGCTGACAAAACACAACTCCATCCCCAAACAATTGTTTCACAATAATATTTGCTGGAAAGTCACTGCATAGCTTTGGGAACCCTGCAAAAATTCCTCCAGGGAAGAATTTCCCTCATGCTGCAGCAAAGCCAGTGTTTCCACCAGCATTTATCACACACCTAGCAGCTTCATAACCTTTTAAAATGTGCAGTAGCTGGGCTTGTGACAAACTTCCTGATCTTTTACAGGAGACATGCAATGTTTCCCATCCGTTATGCAAATCCAGATTGCAAAATAACTTCTCCAGGAATTGCCTGAATAAATCCAGCAAAGCAAGTTGAGAAGCACTTAAAACTAACAGAGCAGGTCAATAAGGACAGGGTTGGCCTAATCTGTGAGGTAATGAAAGACATAAGTAGGAGATTTGAATATGTACTTGTACAGTTATGGTTTGAATTCCTCAGTGGGGAGGTGTGGGGATGGGCCTGGAGAAGGAAAATTGAGCAGAGACACAAAACCTTTGGTTTATTTGATGGCCTCTCATGGAGTATTTCTATTAAATGATGGCAGACAGGTCAGCAGATTGTCCTGCTGTTTTTGCCACCTGCATGTGGCAAACCTAGGGGCTCCTGTGCTCAGGGCAGAGCCAACAGTCGTGGGAGCAGAGCTGGAAGAGCTGATGGAAATATTTCCGTTCAGAAGACAGGGAGGCAGGACATGCAACAACTTGCAGTACTAGAAAATGCAGCTTAGCATGAAAAGCAACAGAAATTGAGAAGCCTCATCTGAGCTGGAGCCAGTAGCTCACAGATCTTCCTCTCTGGCAACCCTTCTGCATACATCAGGGTGGGAAAACATTAATTATACCACAGCAAGCAATGTCTTCCAAAAGACAAAAGTCTGTGCTGCTTTCCCATGCCACAGTCAGCCACCACCCCTGTCCTGCAGGCATTGCTGTACCCAGAACCTCATCCTGCTGTGCAGCTGCAGCTGATGGAACATCAGCCTCACATGGAGCACAGCCCACTGAGAGAGGAGACGGCTGCACACCCCTGCTCCATCTCCTGACTCCCACCAGCTCCTCTGCACCCCCAGCCTTCACCCCAAGATGAAACAAGGTGTTTCCCTCTCCCAGGCTTGTCCCAGACTCTGTGTGAGCTTTGCAGGATGAATTGAGCACTTTTGGCTCTGCAGATGTGCAAACAAACCCTACTGCAAATATTATTCAGAGTTCAGTGATCCATGTCCTCCTAAGGGCAATCATCAGCTTTCTGCTCCTGCCAGCATCGCCCCTGACAATTTCTCTATAAATATTTCTTTCAAGCAGTTCAAATGGAAAAAATCCAGGTAAAATAGAAATCTTAAAAACCACCATATAGACTGCTGATGACCTTTATCATCTAACCTTGAGCCACTGGAAAAGGAGTAGGAGGGGAAAAGACAAGTTCAAATGGCCTGAGTTAGAAGTGGAGTTAGTTATCCATACCCTGACTGAAATGCATTCATGGGTCTCCTGGAAAAGATGTATTTTTAAAATGCAATATGCAAAAGCAAATGTAAAGTGTTGGTGGCTTGAAATCATGTCTAAAGTGTGAAAGGAGAAAGACTCAGAGACACATCTATTCAGCTGTCCAACAGTTTCAGGGGCTGCTGTCTACAGAATGAGCCCTGATGTATCCAGGCTTCAATGGGATTCAAAAATTGACAGCTGTGAATAAGTCTTCTCTTAAAATAAAAATTCACAGAGCAACCTGCATTCAAAACTGAGCACCTCTTGCTGGCTCTCCCCTCCAAACACATCCAGTTTTATTTATGTTTGGTAGGAAGATTTGTGTCAGTTTTGCATTTTACATAAACAACATCTGCCTGGTGATAAGATGCACTGGCACAAATGATTTCAAATGTTTACATCCACAAATTGTTCTATAAGAACTTAATATATTGGCCTTGTTTTTCATCAATCTTGACCCGTTTTACAGGGGCATAAATCAGAACAAATTACATTTAGGTGGTAGTAAAACCAGAACAATTTCAGTGGACATTAACTTTTAAGGCTTTTGCAGCTGACAATGGGGAAGAATGCACAGGAACAACTTTACCTCTTAGACACCTCATACAACACTGCTGCACCTCTAAATTGGTGCACAAGCACAGAAAGAATAAATTAAATAAGAAGGATATTTCAATTCCACATGAACTCACTGTTTCAACTGCAGCTTAAATATCTCTGTGTAAAAACAAACCTCAATCAAGACATTCCTCAGATGAAGACACATTTGCAGTTTTCACTGACAAGTTGTGAGATTTTTTTGTTCTTATCTTGGTCCCACTTTTTGATGGTTTTAAAAGGTTGCCTCATTATCAAGGCTGAGCATCTCCTATCTTAAAAATACAACATTTGTTGCAGTAATTTTTTTTTTTGCAAAAAAAAAATGGATAAATTAAAAAAAAAAAAGAGAAAAAATATTAAGGGAGTTCATGAAACTATGAAAGAAATTATTTTTATTTGGTACTGGGGAAAAAAGTACTGCAATGCTATTCTGATACTTGTTTCTAGGAATCAAAAATCCTTCCAGTAAATTGTATCAACCAATGTCAAACTATGGATTGATCTCTCTGCCTCAGTGTTCCCAATCTTGACAATTTGCTGATGCCTTTTCAGCAGTCTTTGATTGCATTCCCAACACTGTTTTTGAGGTACATTGTACAATGGTTCTTGAACATACAGTGTTGGTGAAATCCCCATAAAATGAGAATAGGGCCTCAGAGGATTCAATGGTATTTGCAATGTCCTAAAAAATGCATGGCCAAAAGCCATTCTGAACATGGCATTGAGGCTGAAACAGATAACATAGCACAGTTTGCAAATATAGAAATTAATTATTCAAATAATTTAGTGCTTTGTCCAAGGTCACACAAAAAATTGTTTGCTTGAGAGCTATTCCTACACCTTAGGGAAATCCAGGGGAAGAAATCAGTCAGTGTTTCTGTACTCAAAGATGTGATGCAGTGACTCACTATAAATCACCATTTCCCTCCATTTCCCATTTCTTTACAAAGGCATTTGGCAGGGCAGGGCAGGGATTTGTGCAAAGGGCAAAGGATGAACACAGGTTCATCCTGCAGGCTGGAGAGCAGAGGGCAAAATGGGCAGAAACAGGGGACAAAATTTTGTTTAGAACTTTGCAAGAAGCTTGGGAACAAGGTTTAAAAGTGTCAGGAGAGAGGGTGGTGTAGCATGGGCTGAAGGAAAAGACCAATCTGATAAAGACCTTTAAAAAAATCAGGGTACAGAATTAGAGACTGAGAGGAGCACAAAGGAATTTTATGATACTAAAATCACATACAGCATGAAAGCGGAGTAGTGTTGAAACACACAGCAATATTTTCCACATGTTATTTATTAAAAATCCACTCTCAGAAATAACTATCTGCTTTCACAGCAACTGCTCTTCTCCAGAGAACAAATGTGGTCTATTAGTTTTCCTTTACATATCCTGCATTGTTGCAATATTGAGCAATGCTTGAATCTAATTCTTCTGACACAGTTATGAAAAATGTAATTTTTAAACCTTAAAATATTTACACAGCTAGTGAGACTTACACAATTAGAGCCTGAATCAAATTGTCATTTATATGTGGTATACAATGAAACATTTGTTAAATTCAATCAGTTAAAATAAAAGCAGCAATAAAACACCACCAGACAAGAGGAACCCATCTTTGCCTGCATCCAGCTGTTTGTTTATTTATGTATTCATCTGTTTAATAAATTTTCCCCAGCCTTGCAAATATGCACATTTTAATGGCAATTTTGGAGAGGTAAGGGATGGGATTGGGGTGGGGAGGACACAAGTTTTCTTCTCAGCCAGGAACATGGAGTAATTCAGTTTCCATCTGTTCTATTGTAGACTTGGTTATGGTATATTTGGCTGCTGAAATACCTTTTGTACTTGCACACCCAGCTAGAAACCCACTGCAAGGGGCATTTTACCACCCTAAAATGTCTCGGTGGGAGCCAGTGGCATCAGCATCCAGGTCAGCAGCATATTCACAGCTGAAAGGGATCCTGTGAGGTTTGGGTACCTGCTCAGGGTGTTAAACTTCCCTTCCTGACAGCCAGGAACATGTCAGGGTCATACCTGCCCTAGTACAATGCCCTTCATGAGTGGATTCTCTGCCCTGAGTGAAGTTGATGAGAATTCGGGATCAATATTAGGAATTCTATTATTATCACTAGCAATAGTTTGCTAAAATAATTAATTTTGTTTTTCTTACTTTGATTTGTCTTTATTGCTTGTAGGAGCTCCTGTTAGACACGATCATGCAGACTGCCTTGAGTGCCAGTGTGCATCTAATCTTGTCCAACAATTTCTTTTCATTAGTGGGATAAAGGCGCTCTGCTGCATTCAGAGCTCCACTTTGTGCTCTTGGGGTATTTAGCTTAACCCTTTTAACATGATTAAAACAAACTAAGATCAACACAGCCAGCACTCCTCAGAATGACACAGACAAGCCTAATTGCTATTGAAGCTTCATAAAGAAAACAAAAAAGCCAGAACTTTTCCCCTTTTTACTTTAAGTAGGGTGGAAAAAATCTAATTGATTGTGATCAGTAAAGCCAATACTTTGAGATGTTGTCAGGGTTACTGGATTTATTCTCCTTTTTCAGCAGTCTTGGCCATTACTTAACTATTGGATTAATTGTATGCAGAACAAATCATCTGCCATTTCATTTTATGACTCATTAAGCAAGTACAGCAGATAACCATTACTGCTTTTTGGTGTAAGAAGATTTCAAAACTTGTGCACTGCTAATGATGCTAGAATTAGGTAAAGCAAATACCTTGCTGTGTGCAAAGGTCAGGGTAAGCACTAATGAAACACTTATCTGCCCCAAAAGTAAAATAAATCCATTTCCTGAGCCTTGTGAGAGGTTTAAAGCTGAGACAGGAGGCTGAAGGGTGAAGAAATTGCTGTTCACTTGCAGGGGGCTCTCAGTGGCACTGTAATACAGAGCTACCCACAGAACCCTGAATATCTGCAGGAGATTGCTCCCTGAAAGGAGGGATCTGCCTTGGACAGAGCTGGAACATGCCTGGATTTTGGGGAGGCTGATGTAAAATGAGAGAGGCTTTGCAGAGGGTCACACTTTGGAAGGATAAAAAAGGAGGGGAAGGGGCTGATCTAGCCAGGATGGAAGAATGCAGTTCTAGGCTGTGATGAGTTTTCTGGAGGTGTCTCAAGCTCTTTCAGCCTGTGCTCTCCCCCAAAGCCCACCACAATCTGTGAAATTCCTGAGGTACAGCACCTCCCTCTGCTCCTCCAACAGGGGACAGCTTTGCAGTCTGCTCATGGAGCACCGCACAGGGTGCTGATCACACACTGCAGTGCCTCCTGCAGATTTGGAGGGTAACAGGGGAAAAGAAGCAGAGCATGAAGTGAAAAAAACAGTGGAAAAATATTGTTTGTATACTAATAAAACTCTGTTTGTAAGTAGAATGTGGATTTGTGCACTTTGGGGTCCAGAGCACAAGAACAATTAAACTGAATTTCAGATGTGTCTTCTCTCTGTTCTGGATTTTTCTCTCTCTCTCTCTCTCTCTTTTTTTTTTTTCCCTGGAGATTAAGTACTTATATTGTTCTTTCTCAGGGAACTAATAATAAGAAGAACAGCAGTAATCTCTCACTAGTGCCATTAAAAGTATCTTTTATTTTAATACTCATCCCATATATTTGTTGCAATCTGACCTTTAAAGCTGTGAATAACGTCAATCAAAGCATACTCATTTATCTTCAACATTTTAATTACTGTTCTCAATATTGATCCCATTTTACTCATTTCCTAGACTTACTGTATTACAAATATAACATTTACTTCCCCTCTCATTCTTAAAATATTAAAAGTTTGTGAAGTTAAGTCCTGGTGATACCTGCTGTCAGAGATAAAATGTTTTTAGGAGATGGAAAGAGGCAAGTAAGGCGTGTAAGAAGTCAGTACAAAGCCCTCCAAGTCTTGCTGAGTTAAGTCTGTGTGTGTGGGGTGATTTCCCCCAAGTTGGAATCTGGAAAAGGGCAGAGGACACCTTAAGCATTCACTAAGGAAAATCAAAGTGCCCCATGGAACCTGCAGTAGAAGGACTGTGGCAGGGAAACTCCCATTACAAAAGTGTAACAAATTCCCAGGAGAATGGAAGTTGGGAATTGGATCTTTTGGGTTGGGAATGGAAGGCGAAATGCAGAAACTGGCCCTCAGCTCCTTGGGGACTGGGCTGCTGCCCTGGTCCACAGGCTGGATGCCAGCAGAGAGACCCACAGAGCAGAGCAGCAGAGCAGGAGGGGAGCTACAAACACTGTGAGCCTCTTCTTTTAAGCAAATCTCATTTCTTATCTTCTCCCTGCCTGGAGCTGTCGTTTCAGATGGAAAATGCTGATCTAAGAGCAGGGGGGCATTGGGCTGGTGTGGCACCAAGCATTGAGCAGATGAAGTCTTTGGAATGACTTCCTGTCAGTGTTATAGCATGTTCTTAGAGCTTGCATGATGTTTGTGAGTTCTTTGGCTTGATCCTCGCCCTGATGAATGGGTTTTCATAGATCCAGGACAAACTCCTCATTTTTCTTTTCCTTTTAATAGAGCTCCACAGTGCAGCTCCTCTGGAGCTGGCACCTTGTAGGGCTGTTTTGTCATTACCCAAGTTGCTGCCGTGTTCTCCTTTGAGTAAATGCTGAATTTTTCTCCCCCTCCAATTTACTTTTCTCCCATCATTCTGTGTAACTGCATTAGATAGTAAAGATGCCTCAGATGTTTAGCAAGAGAAAGGATTGCTTTGCTGTGCTTAGGAATAGAAACATTTCCCTGTTCTGCCAGCTTTCCTCACTTAAAACTAGAAGAAAACAAATAAGTGTGGATTGTCTGAAGGTCTCAGAGCAAGCTGGCCCCACAGCACAGTGGTCCAAACCTTTACAGCTTCATCAGCTACTGCTTGCAAAATGGCCCATACTGAAAAGAATCCCTAAAATGGCCATTATTATTATTGCTTTAGTATTGTATGTATATTTATCCATAGAATACATTTCTCTGCCCTAATACCACAGACTCACTCGTCACATCAGAGCTTCTCACCCTTCCTTTGTTTGATGCTGTCCAAAGAGTATCATGGAGAGCACTATTACTTCCTCAGACACCTTTTCTTCTTTACCCTTTTCTATTTCACCTCATTTAACATACAAAGTACATGCTAGGAGTGCAAAAAGAGGAATTGCCACACATTACCATCTCAATGCAATGAGAACCCATTTTATGCTGCCTTAACTTTGGATTTCTAGTGCTTTGAATGCAACCGGGGTAAGCATTTTGCTTAACAATGGGGTGCTATTATTAAGAAAATAACAGTTAATGGCCATATCTTCCTGCTCTAAGAACTCTCAGCTGCATTGAAACACGAGGCAAATTCACTATTTTGCTGTTCTAAATGAAAGCACCACTATAGGTGAGATGTTTAGATTGTGCTGCCAAGCTCTTTCCTTCGAGCAAAATTTAAGCTTCTCTAGTAATTGAACTGATAATAAAAATATCTGAAATAACATTTCTCCATTGTTTGCAGACAGCTATAGCTAATCATCTTATGTATTTGCTAAACCTTCTATTTTACTTCCTTAGAGTCTCGGGTCATTTTAATTGACCTCATGAACATCTCAGGTGCCCAGTGACACATCTGCTCCTGAAATTACAGCATCCCAGGGGCTGACCAGGGGCTGGAATTCAGGCAGAGCAGCTGCAGGTGGGCAGGATGGGCTGTGACAGGCGGTGGGGACAGGGGAGGGTGGCAGGAGCCCTGTGCAGGTGAGCGAGCTCGAGGTGCCAATCACAGCTGCTGTAACAAGCGGCAGGGGAGCGGCCCTGCCACAGCCCCAGCTCTGCATTTCCATCATCACCATCCTGTGACAACTGCAGAACCTCCCAGGTGGCCAGAGTTGTTATAAAACACGCAGGCATTCATAAAGCCATGAGAGCTTGTGCCTTGCTGGCTGAATTCATCGAGCCTGGCAGTCCCAGGGACAGGGAAAGACACACTGAGTTAGCACTCAGCAGAGCGGGGCAAAGGACTCCCAGAGCTCACCCTAAAAAGGTCTGGCATTAAACAGGCCAAATGAGGCTTCCCAGCAGGGAATGAACATGGATTGTCTATCAATCTGTCATGGCAAAAACCAGCTCCAAGCAGAGGCATTACTGCTCTTCTGGACAAGGATGCACTGAGCTGCCTGGGAGTGGGCTGCGAGAAATGTGTTAAATAAAATGACACGGGAGCAGCGAGAGCAGGGAGAGATGGAAATGAGAGCAGAGATGTTATTAAGGCAGACAACCGAGATAGCCTTGGAGCTACCAGCATATGTGTCAAATAGCTGGTTGGTCAAAGAGTTTTAGTCACTGTTCTCACAGTTCCTCATCAGCAGACCCTGATGACAGTCAGTGAATTAATTCCTTTCAGCATCTCCATGAGTTACTTTTAGAAATGCAACTTTTGTACCTTTCCCTGTCTCCACTTCACCAGCAAGGCTTAAAACACTCCACAGAAGTTTTCAAGGGGTTAAAATACATGGCCCCTCCATTCTATTTCTAATCATGTGGGGTAAAGTTTCACATTCCTGACATATTAAGTGAAAATAATTCTTTTGTTTTTTGAACTACTTCCAATGCCATCTGGAGCATTTTAACACTAGATGACTCGCTAGCAACCAGCATAAAATCCAAAGTGCTTATAAGAAAGATACATGGCTACAAGTTACCCCATTAGCATTCAATGGTTTATTTTATAACTTTTGAAGATACCAGGCTCTAATCTGCACGCAACTCCAATTAATGTTAATGGGAATTATGTGAACATCCAGAGTAGTTATATGGCCCTTAAACTCTTGGTACAACAACTCTCATTGTCTACTAGTCTAAATTTGCATAAGCAATTAATGTCTCATTAATGTCTCATTAGGAACTCATATGGTGTGAGGGAGGAAAGAGCATAAGTGCCTCTATGGAAACTGCATTAGGTCACACATGAAAATGACTTTACTGGTTTAATCTTGTTTTGTATTTGTACATGCAAAAAAAGACAAAACTGCAGAGAGGCAGGGAATGGCACAGATCAGTGTGGCTGCTGTGGGGTAAGGCAGACCTGGAGATGCAGGAGATGTTTCCAGCTGGACACAAGGAACCATTTAGGCAGGAACCATTAAAAGGCCACTGAGCTCCTCTGAGGGCAGAGCAAGCTCTAAACATGTGCTTTGGTGTCTGGGATTTGGTCATTCCCATACCAACTTCAAACACTGGAGTAGTCCCACTGAAATCAAAACCTTTACTTTGCTGGCCTGTAGCCTTCACCCCTTCATCTTTAGAGAAATCCAAACCATTTTGGCTTGAGGTTGTTCTGTTACACTCAGAAAATGTAAAAACTGAACCCAGGATTTGAGGCACAGCTCAGTACAGGGGGTGGTCACTGCCCTTGCCCTGCTGGCCACAGTGTGGATAACACAAGCCAGGACCTCATGAAAAGCCCAAATCCTCTGCAATAGTCCATGATGTTGAGAAAATTTGGTGCAGCTACCACAGGGAGGGTTTTGAAGACCAGCATCTGAAGGACTGATCTATTCTAGAGGGTCCCCTCAAAAACCAGTCAGGAGCTGGATGGAGACTCCACACTAAGCACACACTGAAAGAGCTGATGTTGCCTGAGACAAACCATTTATCTCCTGAGGAAATCTGATGGGATTCACGCTCTGAAGTCAAAGAACATCCTGACTATTAAATGAAAATATAACTAAATGTTCATGGTGTGTTCATAAACCCTGAGAGAGCACATCCAGCACTCATTAGCTGTTACTGGTACCTTCAGCATCCTTTTGGGCTGCTGCAGCCAGAACAGCTGTAAAGAGCAGCACGTTTGTTCTGGAGCATCCCAAAGGCACTCAGGAGTTCTAACCACGCTGTGCTCTCACATGTGTAGTGCTGTTTCTTGCCACAATATTCCAGCTGAAGTGGGAGGGATTTTCCTGATGTGTCTTCAGTTCACTGGTGTTGGAGAGCTTGCCTGAGTGCTGGCTCAGCCACAGAGCCTTGGGCCAAAGCTCACAGCTGGCACACACAGGGAGCTGCACCAAGTGCTCTGATTTCCAGTGGAAAGGGAGATGGAGGAATTTAAACAAGGACAGTGCAGTCCAAAATGGAGAGACACGAGCAGTTAATCAGGAGAGCAAGCACAGTGCTCAAATGTACCTGGGGTAATTTATGGAGAGAGTATTTTTTCTGGATAAGCTGTTTGTTATGCAAGTACATGGAGTTAATCCAGTGCTGATTTGTCAGGATATGGACCATAGCACCTGAAGAATACTCCTGGCAAATATTTCAGATCCAGCTACTCTGAGCTGTACCTCTGACACCACTCAAAGCTGCTAGAACTGATGTTATCTGGACTGAAAGAACATGTGAAATCAAAAAGACTTTAACCTGGGAAATGGTGAAGTTCTGGGAAACTGAACTGGTTGGAAATGGTTGGATCTGGTTCTATCTGCTTTGAACCAGCTTGAGCCAGTTGGATCCAAACAGAAGGAACGCAGGGGAAAAATTCATACTTCTAAGCTGTGTTTTCAAAAACATTTGAATCTTCAAGTCTGACCCATTTTACACCTGCTGAAAACAGGGGTAACTCCTCACACAAAAAGCTAGAAAATCAAAGCTAGTGTAACCTTTTTCTCTTCAGACACCAACTCGGAGTCCACCAGAGGTGAATTAAAAGTACTGAAATAGAAAAAAGTCACTCTTTAATTTGCTTGAGAGCCCAATTCTTCTGTCTGAGAAAGGCACCTCTGTTTTCAACAGTAGCTTGATCAACTAGAATTTCAAGACCAGCATCTACAGAAAATTGAAAACCAGTGGGAGCAGGGCAAGCCCTAAAACTGATAGAGTTGTACTGGCACAAGAGACTGACCTCACTGCAAGGGACTGACCTTTGGAAGGCAAAATGGCCCAAGCTCATCCTCACCAAGAGCCATCAGCACTCAGAGAGTTTGTAAGAGTTTGGCTCAGCACATGCAGGGTGATACCCTGAATATAAGGAACTGAGCTGGCAATAGCTGGGCACAAGGCAAGACAAGAAAGGCAATTTTATTACTAAATTTTTAAGGGCAATGTGTGAGTGGTTGAGAAATGTGGTTATTTGCAAGGTTCTTTCCATCTCCTAAATGCTGCAGATGTTCCACGGTTTTGCAAAGCACATCTGTATTTCTCACTGGATCTCAGCAAACCCTACACTAACCCAGCTGTTCCGAAATGGAGTTTACTTTATGCACATCAGGAAAAGCTTTCTCAGGCACATTGTCCTATATATTTGCTCATTCTTGTAAAATAACCAATGTTGTTGAGATAACCAAAATCTTTTTTGAACTTTTTTTTTTTGTCAAATAACCAAAGTAACTAAAGATTCACGGTCAGAAGTACTCTGCAGTGTGTGTGAGCCCTCCATAAACACGTGAAGCACTGCTTTCCTAGTAAATTGGGCCAGATTTAATATATTTTCACTCCATGTTTGGGATCAGAGTATCAGCATGATTAGCCTTAACTGCCTTTAAATACACTGCCAGGGAAAGGAAAACAGCAGCACCACAGAAATCATGGAATCAGAGTCACCTCCTATAACTCAAAGCCCTGGCTTCAGTGGGGCTCAGCTTCTCTGGCTGTGAGTAATGTGAGTGTTCCCACCAGCCTGCTGCCTGCCAAGCTCATGGTTTGCATACTTCAGTGGAAACAACAGACGAGACATTCACAGTGTTTATCTCCACATTTCTGTTCTGCCCTTTTGTAAGAATTGAGGCACTAATCAATATTTCCAGAAGTAAACATGGTGTTAAAAAAATACTTTTGATTAAACAGTTGTACTGCTAGTGGTTTTTTTAAACAGAGATTTAAATGTTACAGACAATCTGTTACATTTTAGTGGTGAGTGTGCTTTATTAGGCTATAGAAGTCACTTTGGACTTCAAAAGCAAAATTTTCCATCACCTTTTAACTAAGTCTTTCTGCAAGAATATAATTTATCTCCAGTTGAGGCAACAGCCTATGTGAATAGAGCCTGCCTCCATCTCCATAGATCAGCCCAAAGCACCAGATGTTTTCTGTGAGGAATAAAAGCCTTTTGGGCTGGGGATTTTTTTCTGTTCTTAGTTGCAGTCCCCAGGCCAACACACAGAGCCATGTTGGCATTGAACAAAACAGTCAATTGGATGGTTAATAATAATGATTTCTTTGGGCTTTGATTTACTCAAGTGAATGATCAGGAAAACATTTGCAAAACGGGGACGAGTAATTATCTTCTCCAGTATGGTTTTAATAAGAAAACTGAAGGAAGAGAAATAAGCACAATACTGAGATACTGATGAACAGGACTGGGTGAAAATGTTAAACATAAGAAAAATTGGTTTGTTCATGCTATGCAGGCAGAGCACCAAAGCCTTCCTTGCAAATCCCTTGAGTTGGGCTGTGAGTGCCAGGCTCTCAGCAAGGCTCAGCCACCACAACCGCACCAAGACCTTGTGAGCATGGGCTGCTGGGCCAGACCGGCTCTGTGCCGGGCAAACCCAGGCAACCCCAGCAGGTTTAGCCCTGTCTCTGCTCACCTGCAGCATCACCTGTGCTGTGACACCCATGGCTGAGGCTCACACCTGAGAGCTGCCTGCCAACCCTCCCAGGCAGAACTGGAGGCTCTGTGGGGCACTGGCTCCTTACAGGAGCCGGAAAAGTGGCAGCACATCTGCTCCTGAGGCTCAGCACTTCCACTGCCAGCACCAGCTGAAAGCAGCAATATTTTAACTCAACAGGAGGGGCTGGACCAAAGGGCCTGGCAGGGGACACACTGCTCCCTTTGCCCCTTGTGCAGCTGAGGAGTTGTCACCCAGCAGTCAGGTGACAAAGGACACAGGAGGTACAAGTCATTCTGCCCCTCGTGTCCTTAACTGTTCTCAGACTGAAACCTCAGTGCCACAGCTGTCTCACTTGTACCCAGCTGGACAGCCAAGCATAAGGCAAACACATGCACTGCTCGTGCTGACAGACTTGGCTCTCAGGGTTCAACAGTTCACCTTAAAATAGGAAAACTTTCTTTTGCCAAAAATTTAGACTGTCTGCATAAGCAAACTTACTGGCAGGAGTTTTCTCCCACATTCTTTCTCTCCTTTCTGCTTAAAAAATTATCTTATTAGCAGTAAACACGTAAAAAATTCAGATTCAGATCCTTGAGTATAAAACACCATAAGTAAGCAATAAAAAAAGAGAGGATGCTGCTCTGTCTTGAGATATGCTGAAGCTCACTAGAAATGGTACAAATTTCTAACATCCTGTTTGTTTTTCTGGTATCATGGCAAAGAGTGTGTGCAATACAATTCTCAGTGTTTCACTCCTCAATGCCTTGTTAGCGACAATTGCAGTTCTCAGGAGGACTGAACAGTGGAGTCTCATACTAACTCCATATAGAGTGAACCTTTGGGGAATTTCAGACTCCACAGTACAAGCTATCAATACAAAAAATCATAACTGCCTCTGGTTGAACAGATATTATTGCAGTTACTGTAGAGGCAGGGCTGTTAACTCTTTAAAATCCCTTTATCTGATGTTCTCATTTTAAACCTCATTTATCTCCCAGCATCTGAGATTGAGCAATTCTTGTCTGTCAGACTGTAATTACTTTCCTTCCGCCCCTCTCCCCAGTACATATAAATAAAGGCTTTTACATCTTACCTCCCAAGCTACTATGAGATGCCTTTGTTTTTGAACACAGTAGAACAAAAACAATGTTGTATTATTCAGCAGCCGTGGGAAATAGTTCTTTATTTGGATGCAATTAAACTTAAATGGTTAGTTCTGCTTTTTATCAAAAGCCCCTATGAAAAATGTATAAACACAGCAATCTTTGCCTGCTCATTTATTCACTTTGAATAAACTATGCAGAATGAAATTGAGCTTTATTTCATTCTTGCTCTTAATAAGGTGGATAACTAGCTAGCAAGTTCTCAGGACATGCTACATTCTGTATTGATCTAGTTTCTTTAATCTACTTCCAGAAAAAATAGGGGCAGCATTCTTGTTGCTTCAGCTTCCAGTATTTCCCCCTTACTGAAAGTGCAGCTCTATGCACCAGCTGAAACTGGTGCATTTGGGCCCATTTATTTCTCATTAAGTCAATGGGCATTTTCTCATTGATGGTGACATCTGAGAGCCTGGGGCTGGTTCTCATGGCATAAATCCATAGAGCTTTGGAAATTACAGTTTAATCTACAATGTTTCTTGAGCTTTCTGCCCAAGTTTGTGGAAGCAGGAGGAGTTCTAGCTGGAATTTTCTGAGAAGTATTACTGCAAGGAGGTTTTAGGGAAAGCACAGAGAACCTGCCCTAAGAGACAGCCAGTTTGTAACCAAAATCAGCATTTATGGGTGCAGAATGCTCAGGTTGCTCTGAGGTAGAAGCAGAGCTTGCATGGTCCAGCCTGTGCCTCCAAATATTTGGGACCCCTTCAGGCACAGAAGAAAACTCTGAACATCCCCATCCAGTTAAGGACACTTCCACCAACATTTTGTTTTCTTAACCTCTAAAATTTGATCATTTTTACCCCCAAAGGAAAACCAGGTTCATTTCCATCATAGTTGTGAATGAAAACTTGTTCACAACAAGGGGAGTTCCTGCGGAATGGAAACGTTGAAGATTTCACAGGTTTACCTACTGGAACCATCAGATTTGTTGGCTGAAGCCAACAAAGTTATGAAAAAGATCAGGTTGCCTGGGCAACAATTTTTCCAGAGTCAGCAGATCAGTCTTGCAACTTATTTTTAGCTTTTCTCAAGTAGAGAAGTGGCATTGCAGAGGAATGCTGGCAACAAACAAACAAATGCACTGATCCTAGAAGTGGTAAAAATATTACTTTGATTACACTGGTATGAAAGAAAATACAACCTAGACTTCTGAAAAACAGCCAAAATCCAAAGTTTTAAAGTGGGAAGTTGGGTTATGCATGGCTAACACTCTGATTTTGTACCTGATTTTCATGAGCACAAAGTCAGCGACTTGCACATATAAATGTCTAGTTATACACCTAAGAGATAAACACCTTTCCTTGCACAGAGCCCAAAATCTGTTTCTACATCCTACAAAGCAGCTATAATCTTTTATTTAGCAAGTCCCTGAAATTTATATTCACATTACATGCATTTTAACGTTTGTGTAGTGTAAACATATTTCAGGATTTACCACACTTCTCAGCTGTCAGGAATTTTATTTTTGAGCTTGCTTATGTAAAGTGACATTATAAAAGTGAAACAAAGGAGATAAAAACATGTTCAATTAGTTATGGTGTTCTGAGATAGCTTTTATTACCATTTATTCTTGTGAGCAGCAACATGCGCTCAGGAATTCAAGCTCTAGCTCTGCACATTGCTCACCAACATGACACTGTCTCTAAGGAAACAGTTCAGATATTTCAGGGGCAAGCAATGGCCAGAAAACATTTGCTGAAGAACCTGAATCTCTTGGTGAAGAGGTGTTATTTCTACCTCCAGGACAGTGAAACTTCCCAAAGATCAGTGAACCAAGTCTACAGACACTCTGGAAGCAGCACTCGTCCCACTTTCATGGATTATGCCATATTTAGAAGTACACTTGAATCTCAGTTTTTAAGAAGAAATTCTCTCTGACAGCCACTTTCCAATCAGCAGCAGCTATTACCTCTCCAGCAGAAGTTTAATTTCTTTGCTCACTGCAAAC
The DNA here is from genome assembly GCF_028551555.1 of Melozone crissalis. NCBI lineage: Eukaryota > Metazoa > Chordata > Aves > Passeriformes > Passerellidae > Melozone > Melozone crissalis. The sequence goes on from NW_026535790.1 coordinate 10,394,036, forward strand.
TTCTACTCAGGGTTACATGTGGAGAGGACACTAAGGTACATATTTTATTCCTTGTTAAGCCACTAAGTACAGTTCTAAAGAGATTTCTTGTAAATGCAAGCCCAAGTGTTCTCTCAGACATGCAAGAGTGTTCTACACAATTAAACAGTCTTGTTCTTCCCAACTGCCAAAGGTCTCCTTCTTTCTGGACCTGTTCTGACTTGCTTGTGCTCAGGCTCTGCAGAGGAAGGATGCAGGAGCCAACAGAAGCAGAGTTGCAACTGAAATTCCCTGTTTGGAGAATTTTCTGTCCTTGAAACAGCTGATACAGGATGCTCTGGACTCGGGTGGGTGCCAGTCACTGATTGTGTCCCTCTGTGTTTCAGCTGTGTTGAAAAGGAGGGTAACACACCAAGCCCCTCTCCTGCACAATAAATGCATCCAAGATAAGCAGGCAAATGGGAGGAGGGGGGAGGAAAGACCAATTCAAGAATCAAGTGGCTGCCCCTGGCCAAAACACATGACGTCACTTGCAGCATCTGTGCAAATCGCCCCACTCTGGGAACCTTCCGCAGCTCCCTTGCATAATTGGAGTACAACATTAATTAATAACATGCACTAATCTGCAGTTGAACTCCCTTTGTACCCAGATGTTGATATGACCCCCAGCTAGTCACTCCTGTCTAGGCTGATACATCATCTGCACACTTGGGCAGCTTGCCTCTGCTCGCAGGCTCAGAATCTCAGGAGCATACAGCATCTACTTCCTCAAATCATGAATCCCTGGGTATTTTTTGCATCCGGCTCCTATCTGTTATTTCTCCATAACTGGGACACACAGTGACTTATACCCCCTTACCTGTCACCCTTAATTTGGATCTGGATATATGAGATTCAGCTGTGTATTTCAGATGCTACCGGCATTGCAAAACCTGGTGCAATATGAAGGTTTCCTTAGCAACAGTCACCATAGGAAGTCCTTTAAAGATGCCTTTCCTGACTCTTGTGATTCTGCTTTTCAGAGATTTATACAGGTAAATCAAATATAAAGTTTTGACGTGAACTTACAAAATAGCGGCAGAAAAATAAGTGTATTGAGCTGGAATGCAAATAACTTATTTCCGAATGTGCTTTGGAAACATATCTCCCACTTAAGTTCATGGTATTGTACCCAGCAACTTGCACAAAAGCAAGCAGAAAGGATAACTTTTTAGAAAAAGTAATCAAAAACCATTCCTCTCTTCCAAAGCTTGCTAGTGTGATCACCTTTGATAGGAATGAGCCACACTATATATTTATTATCTGCCATGTTAGGATAATTACACAGCTGGCTTATGAACCATTGAATTAGTGTGTTAGCTGATGATGCTCTAGGTTCAGTTGCAATTCGTACCCAGTCCATCTTTCATAATAATCTAATAATGAGACATCAATTAATTATCACAGGTTTGAAAGGAGAATGTGGAAAATGCCATCGCTTCAGTAATGTCTCCAGTAATATTTTATTTTCCCTTTAATTATATCCCAAAAGCAAATCCAGCCACTATAGCAGCAGTGAAGTTACCACCTGTAAATGGCAGCCTAGCAGACCATTAATCAATAGCTCTCTGCAAGGAGATGCCTCTTCTGTGCTGAGCAAAACATGAGTCTGATTTTACAGGACGCATAAGCAATAAAATACCGACTGCTAATGTCTAATGTGATGATTCCCTTTTACTTGTGCACCTGACACTGTGAAATATTACTGAAATAAGCTGTTTTCAAGAAGGATGCTTTCAGCATCAGTAAATCAGCATTTCAGCGGCAAGGAAAAAAAAAATCATCTTTATTTATGCAAGACCCCTTGCAGAAATGTGCTATTTCTGGAAGAGGCAGACATCATATAATGTTTTCTCAGAAAACAGAGCTGTTGTCCATGATAAAGAATTATTCATATCTCAAAGCAAGGCAGAAGCATGGAAGGTGAAGAATTTGAAGAGATGCCTTCAAAGCTTTGTTAAGGCAGAGACCTTGTTACAACTGTGCTGTCTTTGCTTGGGAGGCTGGCAAGCTGTTCCTGCTGCTGTGAAGAAAACTCTCTATTCCCCAGCAGCCCATGGGTCCTGCTCCCTCCCAGCCCTTCTCTTAGCACATTTGCATGTGAACCATGTAATAAACAATAATTTCTAGTTGATGAGACTGTACCAGTGGTAAAGCCAATGCTGTAGACCATAAACACAACACGATGAACTGGAAAAATGGGACAGCACCTTTCAGTAGACCAGTTTTTGTTGAGCCAAGTTATTGCTTGTTGCAATAATATTTTATTAATGTATTCCAGGTGATCATACTTGGGACCAAGGGGATGAAGGTAAATTCCACAAAATACACTGCAATGGCAGAAAACTCTGCAAGCCACAGATGCCAGGGGGTTTCTTGAGTCTGTCAACAGACAGAGGGCAGCTTCAAAAAGAGGACATTTAAATGCAGTTTTGGACAATTGCATGAACAGACAGCGCCAAGCTGTCCCTCAGGGGAAAGCTCACAGGGCTCACAACTGCAATGTTAACGTGGGATGTCATCCCAGAGATACACAGGATGCTTAATCCAGGATTAAGGGATTACAGCTCCCTCTCCCAGGTTCCCAACATGTGGTACAGACAAGTTTCCAAAGCTCAGATTGCAAACAAGGACAATGGAAGTCATGCCTCCTTTAATTCTGTGCCATAAGCAGAAGATAACTTGTCCCAGTATCATGAGGCATTTTCTGGGGTTAAATTTTAGGAGAGGGATTTAGTTTGCCTCAAACAACATCACAGTCAAGCAGATCACACAGTTATGCACAGTAATATGTATCTAACTCAGTCTGGATTTTTTTCTGCTTTTGGAATAAAGGCACAGATTGACTGATCCAAGCCTTTAAGCACTTCTTGTTACAAAGTCATTAACCAAATATAAACTGTGTGCATGCAGGGCTCTGAAGGTAGATAGGCTGGGACAAGGGGGACCAAGGGTATTGCAAATTCCATATTTTTCTCTCGGAAAAAAAATCTATGAAAAATATGCCAAAAAAAAAAAAAAAGGCAAGAATGAAAAAAGGGAATTAGTTGATGTCTACAGAAACTGAATTCACCTCCTCTTGGCTCACACACATTAACACCTAGAGAACATCCCTGCAGGGAATGTGTTAAGTAAAGGATAACATTGAGGGTTTCTACTGCATTACAGAGAAATTTCCATTAACCTGAGAGTAAATGTGGACAACATGCTTTATGAATTTCTTAGTGGGCACTTTAACTGAGCTGTAAAATGCAGCAGTGTGAGATGGCTTCAGATCATGCCATTACCAGGATGCAGATCATCACTTTAGAACTGAGCTGTGGTGACAGCTGTGAGTACCTGGAGTCAGCTCCTCCCAGAGCTTCAGTGCAAGAAATACCACAAGAAACATAATGAGGACTTTGAAAAATGCAGCTTATGATGCTGAATAAAGCATGAACTTGGCTGGTGTTTGCTTTGAAGCTTGAATAACACCTTATGTTTCAGTATTGCTACACAAGTTATTCCTTGATCAATACCAAACTAAGATGTCTTTCTTTCCCCACACAACACTATCCTGCTTGTGCTGCTGGTACCCATCAACAAATCTACTCAAAAACGCCTTAACTAATCAAAAACCATGAATTTTGGAATTCATGTTGCACCAGTGTTCAGAATTCAGGAGTATTTGCCAGAAAAACTCTTGGTTTTGTTCCCTAATCAAAACAAGCCTTCCCAGGGTGTGACAGGCAGCAGAGCTGCTCTTTATTACCAGTGAAACCTTCACTCAGAGCTGTTGGAAAGCAGCTTCAGCCCCCAGGGCCAGGATTCACCAAGGCCAGAGGCTGCCTCTGCAGCCACCTCCCCTGACCACCATTGGTGACACAATCCCTCCTTTAGAGAGGCAAAGTCCCTTTCCCAGCCACGGCTGCATCTGTTGGGGCTGGATGCTTCTGCAAAAGCTCAGATGCTTTCTCAGAGCATCACTGCAAAGGACACATCTGTTACTGATGGCAACATGAACAAAAGAAACTTTAAATGCCGTGTTATCATCAGGTCATTCAGGAATCAAAAGATCCCTTAAATCAATACCTAAATCCCAGTGCACTTTGTGCTATACTAGCATATAAGTTAGTGCAGTCTTTAAGACCAGACAATCTAGGCTTTTTTTTTTTTAAATGTACTTCTTTTGCTATTCTACTTCTTCCATTACTGCTGTTCCCTGTTTGCCCTTTCTCTACTCAGCCTCACAAATGGGGACAATAAAGGCCAGGAAAAATGTCTTTATGCTGCAAGAGTTTCATTTCTTAAAGTGATGATCTTGTATTTAATGCACTTCAGGAAAGGCAGTTTCTCTGTCAGGTTTCACCCTTGCTGTTGAAGGAGAAAGACAAGTCTGAAGTAATTTACCTCTGGCCAAAACACCCTTGATGTGCATGTGGGAACTGAACCCTTTTTCCTTCCAGAGGAGCCAACCTACCTGGCACACATGCTTCTAGATATTATCTAGTCACATGAATGTAATGAAGATGTTTTATTCCAAGACTCTGGGTAAAGAGGTAAATAAAGGGAACCACTTTAGAGAGGATTTTGGAGAGGAGTGAAATCATGGCTTCACAGGCATCCTTGCCAATTATTCCCACTTATGGAAAGAGGCAAAGTTTTAATCCCAGCAAACAAGCTTTTCACCACTAAAACAAGACAACTCTTCATTTCCCAGCTCACACTACAGAAATAATTTGAGGGCTGCCTGTGTATGGAGAATGCATTTTTCACACCAGATAGCAAACACATTCTTCTGAAAACTCCAACCATTATTTGTGGCAATTTTTACTGTATGTCCATTAGAGGAAAATTAATCATAAGGGGATAACTTTTGAAGATGAGCTGTGTAGCACTTGGTTTGCACGCTATTGTACTGAGCATATGTTTTCTGCTACAGTTGACAGGTGGTATATTTTTTTATTCAAAGCAATTAACATCAGGGTCAAGATGGTTGGATGTCTTACTTTTCTGTTCCAGGCCTGGAAAAAACGTAATTAAAAATAATAGACAGGTGCTTGCTTTTATTTTTAACTGTGTGCATGAACAGCAGTTAAACCGGAACGAAGCAAGTTGCAGTTTTGGTGCCTCAAAAGACAAATCCACACACTGGAGCTGAAAAGAACTTTTCCCTCTCAGGGAGCACAAGACAACACATATCTTGCTTGGAAGTGTTAAAAAACCCTAACATTCCCCAGGCAGATGCAGGATTTCACAAGATGGGTTAGTTACCATAGTGGCACTCAGTCAAAAGTTGGACTTGAAGTTCTTGGAGGTCTTTTCCAGCCTTAATGATTTCATGACTCTGTGCTGTACAGAAATTCACTGGTACCTTTCAGCAGCATGGGGGACAGAAGGGGCTCATTTCCCTTAGCAGAAGCTTCCCTCTGGTAACTCCTGCATTTCTGTGGCTGCTGTTTACTTGACCACTTACAGAGCAATAAGGAAGATTAGAATTCCTATTTAACTTTGTTTCTTGTTTTTCTTCCCCAGTAAATACTTAAGAAGTGAGCACAGAATTATACCTTTTTTCCTGTTCTAAATACTCCTTGAGAATTCCGTGGCTTCTAAAACCCTAGGCAACATTTCCTTTGAAATTCTTCCCCAGATTTTACCAAGTCCAAGTGCCCTTTGCCTACAGAGAACAGAGCACAATCCCTGTCAGCAGGTGCCCCCCCTTTGCCTATTACTTGTATAAATAAATAAAAAAAAATATAAATAGCTTGCAAAATTCCAAATCATAGGAGCTTTAAAAAGCTGCAAGGTCTGCTCTTTCAAAAAAAGGGGTTTTGTCTACTTTCTCCTAAAAGGGTCTGGATTTTTATCACATTTTTTAAATTTTCTGCAGTCAACAAAGGCAAAGGGAAGAAATGAAAGGGAAAAAAATCCTCAAACAAAGCCATTGTGGAAATGAGTAATAAGAGTAGCTCTAGAAGAATATTTTAAGAGGATTTTTATTTACAAGGATCCTTACATTCTTTGGTTTACTAAAATGAACCCTTTAAACTAATGGCTAAGTAGAAAGTTAGTAAAATACTCAGTTAATTACAGATTATTCTCCAGTCTAAAGCACTTGTAGACTAAATTGAACCAGTATCTTAAGTGCACTTCTGTCATCTAGTGCAGACAGAAATGAGATTAAATTCCCCATCAAACTAAAAATCCACCCAGTTCATTCAAGCTTATTTACTCCATTGGGAAAAAATTTGTAGCCACTATAGAGAAATCTATAACATGAAACTAATCCAAGAGAATAAATCTCTAAGCAAAACTGGTCACTGAGCTGCCATGCTGTGATCATTCCAACCAAAATGAATTTTAAAAGTTGTGCTGATTTATGCATTGAACTACTTAAAGCTAGAATAAAGGCTGGTGCCTTAAAAATGCACATTGCTAAAGAAGTGAGAAAATAAACATCAGTGTAATATTTAGCATGGAACCTCTATTAATGCAGCTATTAGAACTATTAATTATGTCCACAGCTATGTGATTTCTTAGCCAGTTTCAATACACTATTGCTATTACCATTTTTCAGATTTATTTCCTGGCTTAATGTCCTATTTTAAATTTCAATTTCAAGCCATTTTGAACTCAGCATATAAACTGTCATTTCAGAAAGCATGTTCATTACATTATAGAAATTATCAGAATTTTTGTCATTATCTGAGCTACAATCCAGCTTTTCAACCACACGCCCTGATTTTCCCATTATTTAAGAAAACTACATAAATGAAAAAAAAATTAGGAAAACCTTCTGAAGTTTATTTAAAGGGATTTTTTTTCACAGGGATTGTTTGCCTTATTTGAGTTGATGTTATTTAATTTTGGCTATTACAAGCTCCAAGGTAGATGAATATCAATATTTGTGTCTGGCTGTGTCAGTCACTGATGGCTGAGCATGACTTGGCTGATGACTCAGGGAAAAGCAGAATCAGAATATCCTGAGCTGGAAGGAACCCACAAAAATCATCCAAGTTCAACTCTTGGCCCTTCACAGAACACCCCAACAATCCCACCAGGGCTGAGGACACTGCCACAGACCCTCACAGACACCCTGCCCTGCTCATGCCTCCAACAAAACAATGTCTCTTGCAGGTCTAAAAGCTGAAATCACTCCCAGTGGGAGGCTGGAGTCTCCAGGACCTGTTCTCCCAACTGCAAATTCACAATTTAACCCAGCATCTCAAGGGAATTTCTAAGTCTGGGTGTGAGATCCCAATGTGGCAATAAGGAAAAAACTTACCTTGATGGGTTATTTTAGAGTGCCCAATTCCTTCTGCTCACAGCCCAGTTCCATGCCCAGACCACTTTGCTGGTTTACAGCATCCAAACCACCCTGATCCTTTTCCAAACTCAAACGCATGTGGTGACAGATGAATTTTGAGAACCCTTAAAATAAAGCCAAACATTTGCTTCAAGTTCTGGCTGAGATAAAGTCTTTCCCTTTGGTGGGAGCTCACCAGCACACTGCAGTGTGAGGGAACTGCAGGAACACCGGAGTTTGCATAAATCACTGAGATCTGTCTCTCACAGGCAGCTCTCCCTCACCCAGCACATGATAACACAGCTGACATTTCTTTTTTATTCCTCAGGAAATTCTGAAGCCAACCAACCTGTTGCACAGGTTAATGAGATGAGGGAACATCCTGACAGGTAGAAAACCTGAAACTAATTTTGTTGTATCTTTGTATTTTAAATGCAAGGAGTGAGCACAAAGTGTTGAGAAAAGTTTTATTGAGAAAAGCAAAATTTTAGATGAATAATGACTGAATCCAGGAGCCCTGGTGTGGTTGCACATTGCTTTTGAGCATGCACAGTTAAATTACACTCCTGCTAATAAGACTCTCAAAAGTCAATTTTTTTCTCATTCACTCACTCTGTGCTTCCAAAAATCTGATTTTTTACAATACCACATCTGTTGATGGGACCTCAGGAGCTTGAGGTAGCTCATACATTATGATTTAAGCAGTACGCACACATCAGATTAGGGATCTAATCAATTCTGCTTGCATTGGAACACCCACCAGCACAAGGCAGGACATCTCAGCCCCATGGATCTCAATGGGCTCGATGCATTTCACCTGTTTGAGTGAGTGTTTTTACAGATCATAGGAGGGTCTCCAAGATGCTCTTTGCTGGTTCTCCCTAAAATGAAGTGCTCCCTTAGTTTTGCAATTGCTTTGGGGCTCCAGGAAAACATTTCGGAGTAAATTTCTTTCAAATGGGGGAGTGTGTGCACATGTGTGTCTGTAAAAATTTCATTTTCCACCTCTTATATTATACAAGGCCACAATCTAGCCCAAAAGAGACAGGAAACCTCAACTGGAAAAATAATTCTCCTACCACTCAGCAACTCATAGGAGCCCTACATTTCATTTTTGGGCCTAATGCATAGTGGGTGAGAGTTTTCTCTGAAGTGCTCAAGCTGGCTGGAGGGACAATAAACTCCACCTCCAAAGCTTGTCAGCCCCCAGACTCCTAATTCACAGAAATAAATAGAAATGCCATGTAAAAAAATACATTACTTGAATACTTTCACTTGGAGCAGAAGAATCTCCATTATTTTCCCCAAATTTAAACCCTGATTTGTCTCTTGCCAACTATTTCAGAGCAAGCTCCTTATTGAAAAAAAATCAGGAACTGCGAAAAAGATTTCGTAGAAATTTATCCTGCCTATCCAAAACAGCTCAAGTAATTGAACTATTTTCTCCCTAGAATCTGCCAAGGCAAATAGTCTGCACCATAGGATAATGATCCACATCTCAGACTAGAATGAAACTGAGATGAGAGCAGAAAAGAGAGAAAATGGATATGGTCCAATAATTGTAGCTCTAAAGAAGAGGAACAAATAAGCATGATATCATATTTATATCATTAAATATGCTTTCATGTGGAAAGCCATGTTTTAAGAGGATCCTCTGGTCAGACCTATGTAACACAAGCCATCAAACTTCACTTTGAATTCTTGTTTATGATCCTGATGAAGTGCTCTGACTTAAGGGCACAACCTGTGCAAGGATAAAACCTTTTTGGCTCTGTTTTGACTGGAAACCACAGAATCCTATTGTTTCACTTGAAAGCTTGTTATCAGGGATATTCCAACTCAGATTAAAAGTGTGCTGTCCTTCTTAGCATTTGCCTGATTCCATCTCCCAGCTGCTGCCTCCTGCAAACCCCACTGCTTAGTTTTGGCAGAGAATAAATGAGAAATAGAAGAAAAATAGAAATAAACCTGTAATTTATGAACCCTTGGGTATAAAATGCACCTCTGCTGACCATGTTAGGAAAAGCTTTGCTCAGTATCTCTCTTGCAGCCTGCAAAGCACTTCTGGAGCCTTTGATGCTCTCCACAGCCAAACCCCAGCTTCCCCTGCCCAGCAGAGCAGGCAGGGCTGCCAGGCCCTGTAAAGCAGCATGTGACAACTCTTGTTTTACCCACACAGGAGTGCACAAGGCAGCCCTCAGTGAAGTGCAGCGTTATGTAAGGAGGAGACTGCAAGAGTCTTGAGGAGAGCACACACCTCCCTGAGCAGGGCTGGGGGAAAACTGAGGCTTGAAGAGCAAGCTGGGCCCAAAAATACAGATTTCCGCACAAAATGCAGCTGAAATACCCATTGGATTGAGGGGTTCAAAGCCTTCTGCAATCATTGCAGCCCAGGCCAGCAGGGAGCAAGCCCAGCTTCCCAAAATTGCCAGGCTCTGGCAAGGAGGATCCAGCCTGTGCTGCCCTTCCTCCTGCAAGGGACAGAGCATTGGGAGTTGCTGCCAGCAGAGAGCATCCCTCCTGCTCTGTTCCACCCCAGTCCCATGGGACACAGGTGCCCTGGGCTTCCCCCTGTGCCATCCTGCCCATCTCCTCTGACAGCCCTGGCCAGGCTCACAAGCCTTGCTATGACCCCTCCTCTCACCTTCCTCCAATAATCCTTCCTCTTCTGCCCCATTCTGCAAGTGTTATTGCAAATAAAATCCACACAAAGGCACTCCCCAAGCCCATCAAGCCCCCTTGAACTCTCATTCTAACATTTTACACAAGAAATGCTCTTTGGCCCAAGAATGCCACAAATCAATAAGAACTATTTGAGCTGAGTATCTGCAGTGTTTCATGTAGGCTGTAGCAACTTCAAACTGTAAAGAATGAGCTGGGGCTGTTTTGTCACCATTTATTATGTTGATTGTGTATTTATTCCTTGAAGCAGGATTCTGCTTAATGTTCTGTGCTTTGAAAAAGCCTGGCAGCTGGTCTAAATGAGTTATAGACCCATTTGCCACCAAATCAAAGCCCAGAGCCAGATCAAAGCCAGATAAAAAAAAAAAAAATCATTTTTCTGTCACAGACTGGATGGCTTCTTCTCTGCCCTGTAAATAAAATTGATATTATTTCATCCAACTTCTATTTTCTCCTGATCAAAATATGATTATGTCTAATGCTATCCTGTCCAGGGCACTGAAGTTATACGAGATGTGAAAGCTTATTGATGTATTCAATTACTGGATGCTGCTCCATTGTCTGCTGAGCAGAGATGCTCAGTTATCAGTTCTTTAGAGCTGTACATTTCTGCCTAACAAAGTCATAACTCCCACAATTACCTGCCTGATGGATGGAAAACAGAAATATCTCATGAGTCCAATGCTGTTATCGGCTCTTCTCCATCTCTAAAATTGCTTTATATTAATGAGATTAAGGCTGTGAAAGAGGTGGCACACGATTTAATTATTTATATTTTTTCCTCCTGTGGTAGCAACACGCTCATGTTTCTTGATCTGCATAATGATTTTTCTATAGTACAGCGTTTCCCCAGTAAGAACTAGATGAAATGTGAAAGGCAATGAAACATAACCTTTCTAAAGGCTTACATAACTAAAGCTTGCATCTGTATTTTCCCCCCATCTAAACATCTAACCCTTCCAACACAATAGTTGTCACAAGGCTCCTTAGCAGAAGCTGCGCTGAAAATCTAAAAATGACACCATTGCATTTAATTAGGCTGAAGCACACAGAGTAATTCTCAGGAGCTGGGTGCACTGACTGCAGGTAGTCACACTGTTTATAAACATCTTGAACATCACTGACATTTTTCTCCCTGTAGCTTTCCAGCGACAACTGTCCATGCTTTACAACAGTACTGAGCTGGCATATGCAAAATCCTGCTCTCCAAATGCCAGTGCACCCTCACCTATACTTTTACCCCAGGAAATCTAATTGGACTCTATACAACTGCTGGTAGTGTATTTTTGTGTATTTTTACCTCTTCCTTGGGCTTGCAACAGGTTTTTTCATCAAATGGAGACAGTTTCTCTTGCTACAATTTACTGTGATGAGTGACGAGGAGAGGTATTTTCCACAGGGTTGTTCTGGGATGTTATCCCTGCAGCAAGCACTCAGATTTTAATATAAACAATATAGCTGTGATACAGTACAACTGCCCTAAAGGCTGTTGAGGCTGCTTCTGTGTTTATTATTTGTGCTACACAAAAAAGCATTTCAGCTCCATCATCACTAAATACAGCAAGTTCCAATCCCACAAGGAAGGAGATACTGTGCAAGTCAAGCACGTGAAGATGACTCTGTATGTATAGCAACCAGAATAAAAATCTGGTCCAAACCAGGCTGTTTAGAAATTCTGATGCTCCCTGAAGCATGCAGCAAAATATTTGACCAAGTAAGAGATTAAATTTTCTCTCCTCCACATTTAGCCATAGGTGATCTGCACATGGTCCAGCCCAGGGTGCAGTTTGATGCTCAGGCTCCCTTGGCACCTCAGGAGTTATTGGATCATTCAGCAACTCTTTGTGGCACTCCTGACTGTCTATTCATGCATTTGGTGACATTTAATTCATCATCCTCTGCTCCCAGGAGCTGGAATTATGGAGCTCTTCAGAAGTGACCGTGCAGCCCTGTGTCCCTCCCACCTGCTTGTCTCCCTCTCCAGCGGGGCGTCCTCCAGACAAAAAGGGTTAAAGTGTCACTGCCACACAGATGATTTCCAGCAGTACCTCTCCCTCCCAGCTCATCATTCTGTAGCAGTCTGACTGCTGTCACCCTCCTTTATTATATATAGCAGCTGACAGGAGTAATCTTTAGCTCAGAGATGACAGTTTGGGTTATAAAAATCTGAGAATGATGTAAGCAGCATTGCTTGACATCACTGGCACACAGCTTGAGGTAACTCATGCCACTGCCAGTGATAACCACACCTTCCCTTTAGACCCTACATTTATTTGGGGCATCATTTATTTTAATACAGCGTTTTTGCCAGTGTTCAGTCCTGAACATTTTAGGAGGGAGATCAGTTACACTTAAAAATCTATACTGCATTTCATACTGAAAGGCAAATAGAGATTTTTCAGATCAGAGTAGTTTAAGCAGTATAGATAAAATCCTGGGACAACAGCTTTGAACACTAGACATCTGCATTTATTTACTGATTAATTTCTTTATATTACACTTTCCTCCATATCTTAAATATTGTTTCTTTCTTTACTCAGGAACCTGTAACTGCTGTAAGAAACTGGATACCAAGATAACTCATCAGTGTTTGTTTAGAAAGCATATGTTAGCATGTGAAGTGGAAGTACTTATGACATTTTCAAAAAGCTATGAATAATCACATATCATTAAAAGTGTTGATTGAGACAGTGCTTCGCCATGACATTTTTAATCTGAGGCATAAATAAATGCAAAGGGAAAAAATTCTGGATTTCAAACCACAAAGTTTTCTGCCTACTGTATCCTAGATGTAAAATAAAGAAAAGGAAGGAGTTGCTGGCAAATCCAATTGCAACACTTCCATTGATTTTAGTTGGATCAGGTTTAGTGCAGCTGTGGTAGTTTCCTAAAAAAAAAAAGGAATATGTGTTGCCCTTGGAAGGGAGATCAAGGCTTCCTTTCCATCCACACATGGAATCTTTGGGTAGCTCTACACTCTTCACATTAAAAAGCTGCTTTATTTGCTGAATTCAGAACATCAACCCACTCTTTGTTGAGAAAGCAAAACAGTAGTTTCATCTAATGTACACCCTGGGAATAAATCCACTTGTTTAGAGAAATTTTTAAGACTCAAGAGTGCGAGAAATAGAAAGAATAAAATTCAGCCAGCACAGCACAGGGGAGAGCTGGAGCACCAGAACAGGGAGCAAGCTCCTCATAGCCCACATGGTGGGAGCTGATGGATTTATCACCTCTGCACTCATCACATACCATGGATGGGCTCAGTATTCTGAGCTGCCATTCCAAACAGACCTGACGGGCACCAAAATCCCTCTTATTTCCAAACATGGCTACTCTAAACAGGAAACTACTGCCTGGAAGAGGCAGTGATTTCTGAGTTGTTTCCTTAGTGACCAACAGGAATGAAATAAAATACATTGTACAGAACAGTGTTTCATATCCTGAACACCAGGCAGCAGTGTTTTAAGGAAGTTTAATTCCTGTAAAGTCAAACTGACTATTTTAAAATTAAAAGCTACTAACAGGGATGCTGCATGTGCTGCTAACATGACTGAAAGTAATATGCCAAAGCATATTCCACCAGGTTGCAATCTAGTTGGAAGTACTTTAGGCTGGATTTTATAGCTGAATCTCATGTGCTCCACCACCACACTCAAATAAATGGCCAGAAATCCCTGCCCTATCCTCCTAAGCCTGAAAATATTTATAGTAGAATCACACACTCTCATTCTCCACGAGACTACAGCATCTCTGCAATGAGGGCACAATGTTGGTCAAACAAAAGGGCTCCACCAGACCTTCAAAGGAGCCTTCAGTTTGGACTCTAAGAAAAAAGCTGTTCCTCCCCAGGATTTCTGGGTAACTTCCACAAGAAACTCCAGTCCAGGATGACAAGTAATTAACTTTCTCCAGCTGGAAAAGTCTGCCAAAATCTCAAGCAACAGAAAACGGGGTGCACAGTTCTCCTCGAGGCTGACCAATGTTCCCCATGTCAAAACAGGCACTGCTGTTAAAATGCAGCCTTTCCATATTGGTTTCTCTACTCTAAATTTTTGAGTAATTTGACTTCTCAGTTATATTTTAAAGCCAGTAGTACAGTTACAGATGTGCCTGGTTCTGAGAAGGTGCAAAATGTCACAATATCTTGAGGTGAATTAGAAATGAGAAATGCACACGCTGAAATCAATTCTTGGCAATGTTTTCTATGTGACATTTTTTTCAGACCTAATCCAAAATTCACTGAATTCAGAAGAATTGTATTCCTTACATTTGGATAAAGCCATTATTTATGAAACATACTTCTGCTTCTGAGCATGCTCTGATTAAACACAAAAACACATCCACATTTCACAGGGAACAAATGGTCAAAGCAATCATTTTACAAGCTTTATTTACAAGACCTGTGCAATCAACACCAAGGAATATATAATCCCTTTGCTGTAATCAGGGTCAGCACACACATCAGAGGGACAGAAAACTAAGACAAAATTGGGAGTGCATAAATTTTCACTGCATGGTTTACCCAGAAACTAGCTGGACAGAAATTCATTTGATTAGGCTTGCTTTAAGGCACTGTAGGAAATAGGTAAGTTTTGGACAGGGGAATCTGAGCTGCTCCATAAAAAGCTGTTCCACCCCCCTTTCTTCTCTTCTCACAAAAATTCTGGGGTTTTTTTTGTTTTGTTTTTACCCCAGAACATTGTTGAAAAACAAACACAGCAGAGCTTCCACTTTGACACCTGGAAGCATAGGGGGAACATAAACCCCAAATAAACAGCCATGCTGGATAAAACAGCATCCAGAGGGCTGCAAGCAACCAGTGCCCAGTGCTGGCAGAAAGAATCACACTGCCTTGCCCTGCCACATCCAAAATGATGATAATTGCCTCCTACAGAGGCATTTGAGGGCCACAGCAATGCTCTCCAAGCTGCAGAGGGGGTGTGGGGCTGCCTGGAGCTGGAATCCCTCCATGGACCCTCTCTTTTCCTCACTCACTTTATGGGGTCATTCTCCACTGGCTCCAGAAGCTTTTCAGAGCTTCTGGCTCCTGTGAGTTTTGAGCACAGTCATTAAAAACTTGGAATAAAGCTCCTGCCCTTCTGCCAAGCAGATCTGTGTGTGAGGGTGGTAGTGTCACTGGTGGAGGTATTTGTTTTGAAAAATCAACCTTTCAAGCTTTTATTGCACAGCAGATAATTCAAACATCACATATCAAATAGCTCAACAGAATACAGGTGGAAGTTTATTCCTGTTTACACTGGTACTACTCCTCTGGTAGCTCAAGCCAGAGGTGAATTCTGAGACTTTTGGATTTGTTTACTGGCTGAAATGAACATTTAGATGTTGGTTTTGTCCCTAGAAAATAGTCAGACAAAATGGTGAAATTAACATCTCCTTTTAAACTCCATTCTTACATAAAACTCCAGAAAGCAGCATGAATACCTGGCTTATCCAGATTAATTTTTCAAGTGTATAATTTTATTTCTGCAATAGCATGCAATGTAATATTGTTTAATGCTGTGAAACAGCATTCTCAAGGTGCTGAATTATTATCAGCTACACCTTTTGCAAATTTAACCTATCTCACTCTAGAAATTTCACTGAGGCAAAACTCATTAGCAATTAAATATTTTCCCAGAAGTAATTAACAATATTAATGATAACAAAAAAGATTACAATTATATTTTCTGAATGTCCAGTCTGCAACAATAAAAACACGCCATAGAGATAGAATATGGCAAATTAGTGGTTTTCAGAAATAGCTGAAGAAATTTGTTAACACAATAATAACACTTATTTTAACTCCTTTAATATAAAATAAAAGCTGCAGTGTTTTTCAGAAACAGAGTTCCAACAGCAGCACCTGCCAATGCACTTCACTTCTGAATGCCAAATTCATAGGCAGGAAATCTTTAAATTCACTTAACTTCACAATTTTAACAAAATAAGGGCTAAACTCACAGCAGATCTGAAAAAAAAATCTAAATCTGGTTCAAGTTCAAAGAAACAATCACATTTGATTTGTTTGCACTGAAATATTGCCTTTGACTCAAGTCCCTTGTGGAGTAGATGGTTATAAATTTTGAGCCTCAGGTTTTTAGTATCATCCTTTTTAAACACTGATATTCTGCTTTGCAATACTTTATCCCAAAATCTCACAAGCCATAATATTCCTAACCACAGAGTCAGTTTGAGGGGATGCAGTTCTTAAAATGAGCCTCTATTAAAATTCCCTGTAACTGGATCACAGTGTTTGGCAGTATCAGCAATAACCATTAAACCCAGCCAAAACCATTCTGATAGAAATCTGGGGTTTTGACCAGAGTGAGTATTTATGAGATGCACAGAGTTTTCTTTTAAAGGAGCTTTTCTTGGAGGGAGAACTTCTCCTGATTGCTTTTGGTTTACAAAAACAAGAAGTTGACATTTTCTGCAGGAAGTACAGCATTTTCTGATTAGCTCTAATAGCCACTTTTGGGAGCTGCTGCAATTTATCCCAGCATTTGAAGTAGCTGAGTGTCATTAATTGCTATTCACCAGGGTATTCAAGGCACTTGGTACCTGGTAAAGATGGGAGCTAGAAATCAGACTGCAGGCCAGGACTGAGCAAAACACTTCAGCACACGAATGAGGGCTGAGCTGATCACAAATCCTGCAAATTGCTGACCTGGAATTGTGACCTGGAATGTACAAACTCTGGAAGATGTGTATGACCAAGTGCTAGTTTAAGTATCTGATAGCAAAGCATGTGCCTATTATTTCATTTTCTAGTTTCAAAATCAAGGAACCCTTCTCATACATAACATTTTCTGCTGTAAAGTTTTCCAACTTTTTCCCCTGTATCACTGTCTTCTCCCTCTTCATGTTTCTCAAAAATGCTCCCTCTGAACTAAATATATCTCAGTCTTATACTAAGAACACATGATCTTGTTACACTGATAAACCAGATCTTGATAATGCCCAAGCTGCAGTAATATGTAATTCTTGTCAAAAGAGTCACTTATTTCATTTCCCTTCCTCAGAGATGTGCTCTCTAAGTCAGTTTCTGATGGAAACAAATGAAGGCAATGATTTGCCTTGAATAATAAAGCACCTGCAGCTGTTTGCAGCATTTAGAATGATGGCTTATCATTAGCAGAAAGCCTTAGATATTCTGAGCACCCTGCATGCCTTGCAGGTAGGACACCAGCTCTGGGTCATTTACCTCACTTTTTCATCATTTTCCAATAACAAGAACATCAAGGATGCAGCACATACATCACCTGCCCAGGAGTCTGGATTTACTTTAGATAGAGACCTCTGAATTAGTCCCCTTTGCTCCCCAAATGTCAATAGGAAAGATTTTCTTAGACTTGAATCATGTAGAATCTATAGAGCAGCTCTCCCTTCTGGGTCTGTGGTGGGGGCAGCTCTGTGGCTGGGCAGAGGTAAATGGTAAATGCTAAATCCAGCAAGGATTTTAAAGGCAGTTTTACACCTCAATCTGGCACAGCTCTGAAGACAAAACTGTCAGGTGTGTCTGTCTTTGCTCTCAGCAATCCCAGAGAGGTAAAACCTGCACTCAGCTCCTGTGCAGACTGAGCACAAAGCAGCAATAACACTCTGGAAATGGCTGCGGGGCTGTGCCAGCCAGCTGATGTGGGAGCTGGAAGCAGCTTTTTGTGTAGTCATACAGCAAGCAACTCAACTTCATTCAAAATAGATTAACTCATTACAGAGAACAGGAGAATAAATTGCACAGGAATGAGTGAGGGATTTTCAAGGGAGTTAATGCACTCTAAAACACTATGAAGCTCCTGCATAGCTAGAAAGGATGAATTTGTAGCAGCATAATTTACAATTTAGAAAGTTCAAATAATTACACATGAATCACTAAAATATTCATTAAGGGAAAATCCCTTTACTTTCTAGAACAGCTTTAGTTTTTCAGCTGTTCCACAAACACAGCCAGGTGAACCAGCTACTTGTCACCACCATTCAAATCACTGCTGATCTCTTAAGAAATAAAAACCTCACCCAGTTATAAGTGTTTCACATGGTTGTGACTTTGAGTCAGCATTTTCCCTAGCTGCAATCTCACAAATTACAACTCCAGTGCAAAGTTAATACTGGATCAGTTACTATAATTAACAAGATCAATAACAGGCTAACAATAATGCATTTTTTCCTCCTGAGATACACCATCCTGCATTCACATAGCTCTAAACTCCAAGAGAGCCACAGCTGAACACAGCAACATTGACATCAGGATGGCTCAGGGCACCAGGGCAAGCACAGAAGAGATTTCTGCCAATACCTACAGGATTCCCTTTCCCATCTCAGCCTTTTGTGAGGATGGACATGAAAACTAACAGGGCCCATGTTCCCAGCCCTTCCTGTAGCATCACATAGTCATGCCCTGGTCTCTGAAATGCCACCAGCCTGTCCCAGCACACATCCAGAAGGGCTGTACCTGCTGTTGGTTTTAACAGGATGGTAACTACACTTGGATCCTGTGTCCCTGAGCATCCTGCACAGCCTTTTCTTGTTGTCCTCTGTTTATTTTGGCTAAGACACTGTTGCCTTTAATTTCCTCATGAAATTAAATCCATGAAAGGATAGTCTCAATTCCCCTGCTCCTTCCTAGCAGCAGGACTCTGGCAGACATCACAGAGGGCTCTGACTGCCCCACCAGCCCCAGGCCTGATTTTTCTCCATCCCAGACTTTAAAAGCTCTGAGGGTGGAGGAATTTGTCATCCTTCTTGGTTAGACTGTACATAAAAGTTCAGAGATTTTAGGTAACAGCAATGCAAGCTGCTACAGCAAGTTTTGCAAGCCTGTGCACTGGGCCATTATCATACCCCAGTAATATTGGCCTTCACTTTTGCTGTGGATTGCTGAATTAATAGGAAATTCTGATTGAATATGTGCTTCCAGTGGAAAAGCTGGAAATCAGTACATGTACTAAGAGCAGGCTGTGTCTGCAAGAGCACCAGGCAAAGCACTGCCACAGGGAAAGAGAGAAAAGCTTCAAGAAAAGCATCAGAGTGAGCAAGCCCTGCTAAGCCCTCTGGAATTGCTGTGGGAATGTCTGTCCTTCCTCACAGGGATCCCTGCAGCAGTTTGAAGGCAGTGGGTAACAGATCAGCTAATGGCTACTGCAATGGGAGCAGAAAGGAGAGGAAAAGCACAGAGGAAGAGATTATTTTGGAAGCTTTCCTCTCACTAACAAGGGTTTTCTTCCTCATGGAAAGTATCACATCATCTTGGTTTTCTTACACAACTGGAGCTTTCTCAGCACCTCTCAGACTGCAGTTTGGGTTTATTCCCATGCAGTTCCACATGCCTTTGACACGACCTTGAGGGCTTCATTCTGCATTAGCCTTGGTTTTGGGAACTGCCTTGGCTGAAGTTTGCCAACTGCAAGGCATTTCTCAATTTCCTTCCACAGGCCTCCACCAGACTGTGTGCTGAGGTTAGTCACCAAACGCATGCAAGTTTTACAGTCTCACAGAGTTACTTACCTTGCTCTCCCAAAGGCTTTTCTCTTGCATTAAAGCTCTCCTGAGAACTATGGTTTTCCATGGTTAACCAACTAAAACCAAACTATGGTTTTCCATGGATAACCAGCTAAAACCAAACATGTTCTGAGATGCAAAAGCACCACTTCCATGGTGAAAAATGAGAGGTCCTGGGCAATGCCCAGAGGCTGTGCTACCCCATCCCTGGCAGCCACAGCAGCTCCCTGTGCCAAGGGAATCAGCCATCATTATTAAACAGCAGTGGCCCTGCTCTCATCCAGGGCAGGACACCCTAACCTGGCCTCAGTTTATCCTGACAAAAAGCACCTTTCAAAGTGCTGCAGACATGAACTGTGCATCTCCTCCCAGTCCTTCACATGGGTGTTTTATCCAAGCACAGACACATCCCATAGGATTGTCTGTTAAAAACTCTGATTTTTCTGAACCAATGTTCAGAAAATAATCATCAGGCAGAAGTGGCAGGGTGCAGAACAGCCCTGTGTTTGTCTCACTGCAGCCACAGCCCAGAAGGGCAGAATTCCATCCTTCAAAGACAATACAACCATTATGTGGGCAGGAGTTCAGGATATACTGGAAAATAACCACATGGAGAAAACACAGTTCAAGGGCTGCATTTGTAAACATTTGCTGGCATCTAGAATCCAGTCAAACCTCATCACAATTCATGCAGTCACGCCAGAAGCTAATCATCACCCTCACTATTATTTTTAGTGGTTCCCAAGTGATGACTGTGCATGAGCAACATAGAAATAAAGTTCTGAATTATTTATGGTGCTCAAAACACCTCAACAAAAAATGCTGGCCCTTCTTGTGTTCATGCTGACTCCTGGATTAGAAGAGAAAGGGGAAGTTAGGATTAGGAGCAGCAAGTGGAAAAAGTCAGGACAGAGGTAACAATCCAATTTTCTTTTTTAGCAGCCCCCTTGGTTTTGAGTTATGTTTTATTTTTCACACATCAAGATTCACACACCAGGCTTCAGGAGATCTGCACTCAATTTCCAGTCCTTCTACAAATCTAATACAGCTGTGACCAGGACATTCTATTTCTCTATGACTCAGTTTGCCACATATGAGAAAGAAGCTAATTTTCAAAATATATCACTGAGAATAAATGAATAACATTTTAATTGCCTGGATATTATTGTGCTGCTCTATGTGAGCAGAAAAATAGCTCAAAACAGTGTTCATGTAGAAAACGTGGCAAGACAAACCAGCTTTCTAGATCAAAACAAGCAAATCTAATTTCAAATCAGAAATGGTTTTTATATTTATTTAATTGTCTTGCCATCAATGCTTTAACTATTTTTTCCCCCCCAGAGGGAGGATGTTCAGTCTTCTGGAGTGATTCTACAGATGCCTCTTTTAAGCCTTAATTTCTCTGAATGAACCAGGCAATTTCAGGACTAAATAATATGGTTACAATTGTCATTCATTCAGAAAAGCAATTTAATTTTGATCAGGACCTACCCCTCGGCTTTGAATTCAAATTAAGACAGGCCACAGATTCTGAATGTAGTCATTGCTAAAATGGAAGAGATCTTGCTGCACACAAGAGACATGTGAACTCTTCGCATGCCAAAAATCTGTGTTAGATAGATAGCACTTGAAACACAATCCTCATTAAAATGGATCACAGCATTCATGTTCTGGAAACACAAAGAATAGAGACTAATGGATTAATCCATGGAAAGTGCCACAATGATCTGTACCTTGTCCTTGGTAGAACAGCCTTCCCACAATCCTCCTTCCTTCATTCAAATTCTAACAAACAAGGTGCTCTAGCTGAAAAGAATTCACTGAAATCCAAGCATCCAAAAATCCTAAACATGTTTCCATCCAGCAGTATGGTGTGACACAGGTAATGACACTTTTGACTTTGCTCCAGTAAATCCAAAACTGCCTTATCTGTTAATATCTTCCTGTAAGAAAATATACATCTAAAAAATATATTTCCAATATCTATATTAGGCATATTTTAATAAAAGCACACCCTAAAAATAAAAAGCCTGCACCAATGAAAAGCCTCAGTTGCATAAAATTAAGACTCTGTGATTAGGTGGAATCAAATTTCATTCTTTCCAACTGCAGTGGTTTTTAAAAAAATAATTTCCAGTGATAGTATTTATCATCATGCACCTTTCTGAAAGGAGAATACATTGACTGGTTCACTGTATTTTAAATCTCCTGTGATACAGCCAGGAATCAGATTATTTGCATGTGAAAAGTTCCGCAGAGGAATGTTCTTACTTAGCCAGTAATTCTGTGATTGTCAGCCCAGTGACTTCTGAACAGGCATTATACACATCTCCACTACCTCAACAATCATCTGTCTTAAATATATCCAATATATCCATTAAATATATCCATCACAGACACAAACTATATTTAGAGATCAACTCCATAAAGATCACAAAAGGAATTAAATAATCCAGCCTTTCAATGGCAGGGGACTTGCCATGCTGATGTAGGGATCACTTTTGGCCCAGTGCTCCGTATTTCATTGCCCCTGACCTTGGAGGTAAAAGTCAGTATCTGAGTTGCTCCACAGCTGCTATTTCATCCACGTTTCTGCTTCACTGCTAGAACACAGAATTATGGGACCATAAGGAAGCAGGAGAGGTCACAGGGGTGGCACAGATACAGCATCAATCACAGGTGTCATCTGGGATCTAAATTTAACTATTTCCAAGGAGAGAGACTTCACAGCTTCACTCAGGGCTTCCTCTGGCACACCCTCCCTGCAAGGGATGCTTTTCCCCTGCCTGATTTGAACTTGCTCTAATCACCTGTAGTAGCTCTACATTTACTCATTCCTTTCTCCTTAACAAAAGCTCTATGCAAGTAGAGGTCCGCTGGGGCAAAGCACCACCTGTGTTGTAACAAAAAAATTGCAGTTTTCAAACAAATATTCTGATTTTCTTTGCCCAGAAAATAGAGAGCTACAGCAGCTCATTTTCAAAATACTAAGGGCAATGAAGAACTGTTCAAAGTTTGCAGCACTACAAAGGAATGGGGCCTTCCAGTGCCTTGCCTGACAGGAGGAATACAGAATTTATCTGAGCAAATTCAGCTTCAAAAGAAGAAATAAGCCCTTAAAGTCCTGTTGATTTTTCTATAGAGGTGGAATTCATTAATTGCATCAAAAGGAATTGGAGTTTTTACTCCTCTTTCCCTTCCAGCAGAGATTTTTAAGAAGCCAGTCAGGAATAGTCAACTGGGTGTGACCCTACACAAACCCTTCCAACCTTTGCATCATTGCTGCTGCCAGCAGGAACCAGTGTTCTCTGGGATAAAGATCCAGAACTTGGATTTGGGGGTGCAGCTGTTGGACAGGAGGGCTCTGCTCCACCATAAAGTCAAAAGGAATCTCAGTTCCTGAAGACTGAAGGTCCATCCAAATGACTCCACAAGATTTTACCAGATTTTTTTAATACAGATGATAAATAAGATTTTACTATGTGAGGCACCTAACATTACACCATTGCTCAATGGCAGACACTGGTTTTAAAAGAAATATTCTAGCCCATCCTCTTATATTTATTTTTGAGAGAGTGAATTTTAGTTGAAGAAACTTCTGAGTGCAGCACAAGACAAGGAATCACAGCCCCAAATAGGGATTTCATAATTTAGAACTGTTCCACATGGCTGCCCATTCCATACACATAATTCATTATCAAATCCCAGCCCTGCTTGCTCTCTGTCTTGTTCCTTGTATGGGTTGGATTTAATTTGAAATGGTTTTGAAATGGTCACTAACAGCATTTAAATATGAACCTATAGAAGTTTGGTTATGCAAAGTTCAATTAATAGTCCACATGTCTGTGTAATCTGAAGACCTAATTCCATCCCAACACCTGTTTTGTATTTAACAGCAGGTCACAGCCACAAAGGTTGATGTAATACCAGCATAAAACAAAACACTGTGTGAATATTCTCCCTCTGTTGAACTACTAGCAGATGAACTATTAATCCCATGATGAAATTAATGGGGCGCTTCTATGATTTTACACACACAAAAAAAAAATCCAAATGGCCTTTTCTTTTTGTTCATAATTTGCTTTCTTTTACATTTCATTAACAGTGCAGAGTTATTATGTGTCTTGACTTGAACCGACACTACTCAACCCCCAAACAACCTTTTTAATATCTGGACCATTTATTCCCTTAATAGTGAATTTTCCTGAAGAAAAAAGTTTCCACTGGAGTTTTATGGATCTCATAGAAATTGCCATATAAACTTGGAGAGCCAATCCCAGAGCAAGATAAAGAATGGGTAAAACTAATCTGGTTTCTGGTTGCTTTCATCACTCAGGGACAGGAGGATGGTTTAGCCTTTCCTGACTCTCCCCATGAGTGTTGCTGGGGTGTGAGGCAGTGATTCTGTTGAGTTTTCTGTCCTGGCAGGTACTGGAGCCCAAAGGATCAGCCCAACTTTGAGATTTGACACACCTTGCAGCCCTCACTCTTCTGAGACTCTGAGAAATGCTGAATCCAAGTGATGGGAAATAATCACCTCCTCAATGCAATTGTAAACTCACAGAGGAAATGATGCATTGTATTTAGAAATTATTATTATATTTTTCTATATACATACAAATGAAATTCTAATCCTCCATGCCAGAGGAAGAATATCTAAAACAAAAACCTGATGGCATTCCCCCAGTTTCTGTCCTTGTAAGTTGCTGTTGTTTACACACTGAATGTTTGTCCACACTTACATATGTACCAGCAATGCTTTCTTAAAAAACAATGCAAAAAGTGGATAAAACTCAACCTCAATAAAATACCTAAGCAAAACAGTGAATTACAATGTAAATCAAAAGAGCCAATCCAGCTAAAATACACAAGAAGATTGAAGTGTCCTGCAAGCACAATACCTGTAAAGACTGAAGATGGATATATACAAGGCAAAGTCAGAAAGAATTAAGCCAAGGTTCTTCTTAAATTAAAATTGAGTAAACTGGTTTAAGTTTGAGGCAAGTTCTTGCCAATTTCTGTCCCTCTGTGGGATTCATTATGGGGAAAAATGCCTGAGATATTCTATGTGTGATTGTGTGATGGGATGAGGAAGGTGTTCTGGACCAGCAGCTCCTTAATGTGTCTGCATTACTAAAAAATAAAGTGAAGGCAGTTTATTCAAGGCATCTTTCTTATTTTTGGGTAGACCTGGAAACACAGAAATCACCTGACAAAAGCCCCACATATTTCCACCTGTTGAAATAAAGTTCCAGCATCACACTTATAAAATATCTGAAGAGCAGAGCAGGAGGCAGTGCTGTCTTCAGAGATGTAAAACATCAGAGTAACAGGAGCTCAGGCTGACAGCTAGCTGGGCTTGCTCAGTGTTCACAACATTGTGGTGGAAACAAAGGGAATTAAGAGCCTGGGATTGCCTTTGATTGTTATTTTCCAAATAGAGCATGAAAAAAATAACACAAAAGAGAAAAATCCATTGGGAAAGATGCAACATTATCAGGTGTGGATCAAAGTTGCTGTAAGGCTAAAGCTAAATATATTATTTCAAACTTATGGTCAATGGAAAGAGCTCAAACACCCTTTTTGTTGTAGGTACTCTGCTCAGTATTTGTTCAGTACAATTGTACTGGTTCAGGGAGGATTTTCTAATAACCTCATTGAGGGGTTTGGCAAAAGTTACATCAAAAGGGTAACCTGACATTCAAATCAAAAAGATTTTGGAGTATGGAAAAATAAAAGCTTTTTTGACAGCTACTGTTCTGACAGACAAAAAGAAGTCAAATATCACATATCACTCATGCCCTGCAGTCTGAAGTTTAAGGCTTAAGCTTCAGCCTTCACCCTGCCTTGCTCACACTGCCAGGTGTGTAGGAGCAGCTCCCTTTGAACAGAGCCAGGCTCAGCCTGGAGCTTTGGGGTTTGGGGTTTAGTGTGAGCGCAGCCCGTTCTGGCTCATTCCAGGACTGCAGGTGCCAGTGGATCATGGCAGTCAGAGCTGCAGTCCTCACAGCAAGTTTTAAACTGCTCCTTTTAATTCTATTTTTAACTATTTTAAAAAATTCTTTCCACTGCAGATGGGAAGCAATTTGAACTTTTCATCAGACATTTTGGACTACCAGCTGCTTTGGTGCTCATCCCATACCCCAGCCTCCCCTGTTCAGCCACAGATCCCAGCACTCACTGGGGCAGATGTGTGAAATTTGGGTGTTCAGCCTTCTTTTCTCCACTAGAAATCCTCTTTTCTGCTGCAGTGACACAACAATGAATCCAGATTAGGGAAAAAATCCTTTAGGAATACATTGGGAAAGCAGATGCTCCTGGACTGTTTGGACATTGCTCCTGCTTTCTTTCACTTTTCAAGTGGAAGCACTTTTGTGGAGATGCTCAGCCCACTGCACAATTCTAAATCCCAAAGTCTCTTTACCAGTCACAGCCAGCTAGCTCAGATGGGAATGCTCAATGCCCTCAGTACTCAAGATCAGGAAAAAACCTCTTCTTTCCCCCTCAAAAAATACCAAAAAACCAACCAACTAACAGAAGAATCACCAAGAAAAGGATACAGAGTCTTTTATCAGAACACAGGAGATAAACTTCTAATTACAGCCTGAGCTGGCAGAGAGAAATCACAGCTCTGGAGCAGAATGGGAGAAGTGCACAGGAGAGTTACTGTCTCAACTACACAAGGTTGTAAAAGGCAACTGGCCTTTCCATTCCTTCGTAAATAATATCCACAAATATTTGGTCTTTTTAAAAAAGCTCAGCTGGTGCCCAGCAGGAAAAATAAAAAGGCAGCAGCACACAGGTTGATGTGCTGCTGGTACAGCTGTGCCACTTTAGGGTCTGCTGCTGTCCAGTAATGCAAATTTCTCAGGCCACACTGGATAGGAAGGTAAAATCTTTATTCCACTCAGCTAATTTTGATTTCAGACACCAAAAATGCAAGGCAAGGGAAGCATTTCCAAAGCAAAGGAAGACATCAAGCATTTGAACTGCAGTGATCTTGTATCATTGAGAAATGGGGTTTTTTTTAGTGATGGAACAATATGACAACAGCAGAGCCAATGTGAATCTTTGCAGATCTGTAAGTAGGTAGATATAAATTGCAATATATTCTGACATTCTTTACCAAATACAACATTAAGGTGACAAATTATACTAATACAGTATGATTTCAAGGTGTATCCACATTTGCAGCATGTGTAAATTTCTCAAATAGAATCCGATGTTTGCTAATATGGTACAATCTAAGTTAATAAGATCAAATTATGTCTGATCATACTACATTAGTAAATGTCACATCAAATTAGTCATTTTCAGAATTATAATGAAGCGCAGAAAGAAACCAAAAATAACTTTTCCAACACAAGTAAGCAGTGCTGAAATTGAAAACTGAGCTAAATACCAAGCCCTCAGAGAATGCTTTTTGAATGCAAGATTTGTCAATTTTCCTTCTCAGTCTTTTACCAGAGAGCTCCCATACAAGATGGAAATGATGGTCACAGTAGGGTCTTGTGCTAAGGTCACTAATAGGAACTGGAGATAAGGTCATGAACTAGGAAAAGATGACACAGCCACTGAAAGGTTTCAGTCAAATTTCAGTGGTTCCAAGCAGGAAAATCCATGAAAATCCACTGAACAGAAGTTCTGAAAGATAAAGCACCTTGAACAGGAAGTTGCTTAAACAGTTATTAAACTTTCCTCTCTTGAAGTGTATTATCTGAACCACTGTAATTAGCCAGACCTTGTAAGATTTTATTTTCCTTCTCTCCTACTGAAACCTGTCAGGTGCACCTGTGATACAACCCCATTGATTTGCAAGCACACAGAGTTTGGTTTCTTTGAACACAGCCAGAAAAACAAACAACTTCTTGGCTCAGGAATCCCAGAGCCTGCCCTCAGCACGTTCCTCAGCCCAAGCTCCCTGGCCATATGCTGGATTCCAGAGCTACAGCTATTTTTTCCCGTGTTCTTCCACCAACTTGGAAAGTTTCCTACCGATTTCCTACCTGTCCCTTCACCTAAAGATAAGGAATATTTCTTGAAATGCCCACATTAAAGCTGACCTGTCTTGTGGCAAAAGCTACCCAAGGAGGGTCCCCAGAGTCTCAAACCTTACCCTAAAAATAGAAGGCTGAAGTCAGTCCTGTTGAGTCTCAGGGATGTCTCACACACAACCTTTCCCAGAACCTTTAACAGGGATAAAAGCCTGGCAAGTGGCAGCAGCAGAAAGAGCAGAAATTTTAAAGAAAATCCAACAGTCCCATATTTACTGGGGACATGTGGAATATAATTTAAATGTGAGAGTAAAGGAAAAGAGGAAAAAAAAAAAAACAAAACAAACAAAAACCCACCCCAACAACAAAAAAACCCCAAACAAACCCCTCCAAAACCAAACAAAAAACCCAATAAAAGAAGGAATTTTCTCCCTATGTCAACAGTTAAAGCAGAGTCCAAGACTTCACCAAGTCATTCTGTCAACTCCAAGACATATTTTAATCTCTTTTGATGAACTAAAAGACACTGGAAGGGAACAAATACTTGAGAAATTTAATTTTTATCCTCACCATGTTAAAATATAACCTATGTAACCCCAAGTGTCTAAACCTTCTGGGTAAGCCACTTTTATGCCCAGTTGAATAAATTAGTGCCAGCTGCAAGCTCCAAGCCAGAATCATTATTTTGTACAGTGTTATGAAAAGTGGGGGCCAAAGAAGTGGTGAACACCTAAATTATCAGTTCAGGGTTGGGTTTTTTTTAAGACTAAAAATCACACTAAACAAGATGTCCACTGTTGAAAGGAGGATTTCTAGCTACTTTCTCAGAAGGTGGAACATATGTTCAATATTGTGACCTGTAGTGTTTAATATTAATTTTCTTGATTTAGCATACACTGGCATATGCTTCAAAGAGCACTTTTCCCCACAATGACTTTACCAGCCCCTGTTACTCATGACTTTTGTTTATTTTCTTGATATTTTGTTTCTTTTTAATCCAAGCTGTCTGCATGAATTTTAACAGAATTATGGGTGTTTACATAAGGCAGTCTGTTCAGGGACAAAGTTGTTGATCCCTAGAGAAAGCATTGTTCCTATCCTGTCTGTATTTCAGCAGATTAGGCTTAAACCAGACCTATCATCAAAATACACTCACCAGCACATGAGCTTTACATGTGTTTTAGTTTGAATGGAATAGTCATAATAAAGCAGCCTTTTGTTATTAGTAATTATGAATACTTCTGTTGGATTCTAGTATGTCAGTGGACTAGAAACCCTTTGTTGTGTTTAAACTAATGTCTGCATTATTCTGCATTTTCTTCTTCTAATCCTTTCTCTATCCTAAAGGATTTTAGCAACGTTTTACTGTCATTCTGTTATGAAACTTGTTTTCCCTTGAGCATGTGGCAATTTCGTTAGATACCTGAGGATTGGGTAAAAATCAAACAACAATATAAGCTAAGCCAAAGTAAAAAAAAAAAAAAAAAAAAAACCCAAAAAAAACCCCAAAAACAAGCCAACATTTCTACACAGCTCAATACAAAAATAAAAGCACATGGTAGGAGGAGGGGAAAGAAGGAGAAAATAAGGGAAGCATTATTTTTTGCATGGTGTTTAACTCCTTGCTGGCTATTTTGTGGTGGATCTGAGAAGTGCAGTAGCACCAGCCAGGCAGCTCAGTCCTCTGGTGGTTCCCAAGCCCTTCTGCAGTCCTGGAGCAGCCCCTGGCCACTGGCTCTGCTCTAGAACTGGCAACAAGGAATGTAACTTTCAGAGGGAAACTGGTGTTTTTGTATGGAGACATGAACTGTACCCTACAGTGATGTCTTTAGCCCAACCTGCTCTACCCTTATTGTCTCCTCGCCTCCAAAATCTTCCTCCTGGCTCAACCTGGCTTTAAAGGAGAGTATTGCAGAAAGTCAAGGGAAATTGCACAGGGCTGGACCTGATGACCCAGAAGACCCTCCAAATCTTCTCCCAGTGTCATCATCTCAGCTAATCCCAGTAAAAAACACATCAGAGTTGCATGTGACACACCGTCCTACAAACTCCTCTCCCTGATGAAATCAGGCCACCTGGGACAGCACAGCCATTGTGATGGGACAGACTTTTCACCATTTTAGCGGGACAAATAACTCTCCTGATCATTATATGAAGCCAAACAAGGGGTTTCTTCTCCTGGGACCTATTAGCATGCTTGAGCATTTTCTGAAAAATTATTTGGTCAGTCATGGGTGTTGTCCCACTGACCACAGAGCCACTCCTGTTACAAACT
This sequence comes from Melozone crissalis, assembly GCF_028551555.1. NCBI lineage: Eukaryota > Metazoa > Chordata > Aves > Passeriformes > Passerellidae > Melozone > Melozone crissalis. Next base: position 10,423,791 of record NW_026535790.1, read on the forward strand.
GGTTCACATTCATCTCTCAGAAACCCAAGGGCTTCAACATGTAGTGCTTGCATTTCCCAGAGAAGCAATCTGAATCTAGCTGCCATCATGTAGCCAGGTTGTAAATTCAGGAGCAGGCTGGAGCTGCTCCGTGTAACGTCAGCGCGCAATCAGGAGTTCAGCTAATTGAGCACAGCTCAGTGACACCAGCACAGTGAGCAGCACTGCAAAGCTGGCAGCAAGAAGGAGCTTGGCAGAGGAGCTATGTGTGCTGAGGCTGCACGAACAGCATTTTAATCAAAGCCAGGTTTCCACAAGTCACAAGTCTCTTGGCTTTGGCTGAAATCTTGGGTCATTCTGTCGTTACACCCAAGCCCATCTCTCAGGATAGAATGCTGCTGTGATTTTGCATGCAAACACGCACACACCCTGGAGAAAAGTAACTTCAGTAAACAGCAACTTCAATGAAACAAGTTTTTCATACATTAATTTATGCCCACAGCACACAGATAGTACCACACTGGCTTTTGTTGGGCACAGAAAGATGGGACATGAATTGGTTGTGGAGTGTGCCAATACAACAGCTGTGACAGATCAAAAAGGAGACTTTGAAGATGAAAATGGCTTAAATAAAACTGGCCTAAAATGAATTATTGCCAAATTAAACTTAATATTTTTTAAGTTTTTTTAATAGGGTGAAAAGACAGCAGTAACAGCTTTTCTTTGTGTTTAAGGAATCAAATTTTCAAAGCAAAAGGGATTTAATTGGTCAATGCTTGTTATCCCTAACTGAGTACTGGGCAAGTCCTTGAATTGCCTTTGCTAATTGCAGTTTAAAACTTAGGAGTAGAAATAAGATTTCTCCTGTTGTTTATAAAAATGAGTCATGTTTATAAGCAAGAAAATTAAAACAGGTCTTTGTTCATGGCAGGAGAGTTCAGATATATTTGAAGAGGGAAACATGCCAAACCTTTGCTTTTAATTCCTCCTGGGTTATCCACCCCGAGAGCTTTCCCTGCCTGACCTTTCTGAGGAAAATCCCCTCTAAAGTTATTTACACCCTCTTGGACACGAGAGGCGTCTGCAGGTAGATGGACACTCAGGAACAGAGCAGCACCCAGGGAGCAGCTGGGCTCCCTGGTCCCAGGGATTTTACAGAGTTTTCTTCCCTGTGAGCACAACTAAAGCTCTGCACTCTGTACATCCTGACCAGCCTGGGCAGACACTATGAAATCTCAGCTTTACTACCTTCAGCACTAGTGAACAATCCATCCCAGTCTCACTTACTGCCCCTGAATTAAGGGCTTTAACAGCGCTTTCATCTGTGCTGCCTAATGAGCAGCCCTCAGCGACCTCCATGAGCTGAGCCTGGCTGAGTGGGTTATTCTCTGTCTGAGCACATTGCACAACCCAACAGGACAGAGCAGGGGGCTCCATGCTGCCCTGACAGCACCAGGATTTCCAGCAGCACCCCAGGGCTTGCTCGATGATGGGCTGCTGATTTTAAAACTCTGCAGCCACTAAAGTATCTTTCCATTTTAGCATTGGATTAAATGCAAGGCAAGGGGTGGTCTTGGAATTAAAAGGCCATCCAAAGCCCAATTATCCTCCTATTTCTTTGGCAAGGCTAATCCACAGCTGGCCTGTGCCTACAGCACACCAGACAGACAGACACAAGGCTCAGCTCTTTCCTTGGGCATCTCCCCCAGGGTGTGATTAAACAGATACATCCAGCATCTGTTTCTCTCTGCAGAGCTGTGCTGCACAGGGCAAGGAATCTCCCCATTTCCCTCTAACACGTGTGCATCAATAATTAATGAGTCCTATACAGTCAGTTGCTCCTTCCAAGAGACAGAAATCTCAAGATTACTCACTCACCATTCACTCTGTGCAGTGTTTTCAAGGCAGAAACCATATCTGGCCAGAGGAATTAAAACAAAGCCCTTCTTCCAGCAAATCTCTGGGGATTTATCCATACCTTATAAAGCTCTGTGATTCCAGGATGCTGCTGAAAATGTGCTCTCCGCTTGCAGGAACAAACAGCCAGGTGCCATCAGCCTCCTTCCCTGCAGGACAGACAAAGCATGGGAGGGTTGAGGTGAATCCCCACTACCAGGGCTGAGTCTGCCCTTGGGAAAGCAGCTCTGTGCTTAAACATTTAGATGCCAACAAGGCCACTTACTCAAACAGAGAAATCTGGGCACATTTTTGTATAAATCTTTCTATTAATGTATCTTAATTTATCTGAGATCTATAGTGCTGTTTCATCATGATTTGTTTCTTTCCTTCCTTTTCCCTTCTTTGGTTTAATCTCCTGAAATGCCTTCTCAGGAGATATTTTTGATATTTTTCTTTCATAGAAATTTCATTTCATTTGATTTGAAACATTAAATTTCATTTGAAATTTCATTTCATTTGATATTTTTCTTTCATAGAAAAGGCACAGAGAGGGTAAGAAAACAGCTTCAGAAGCAGCAAACAATTAGTACCCTCCAAAAAAATCCTAGGTTTAGAGCACTTCAGAAAAGCCAACTTCTTAAAAACTGCTATTTAACCCAACAACTCTTGTATGAGAAAAATAAAGAGGAGAGGAAGAAGCACATTTTTCACCCTACCCTAAACCTGCAAAAACTCCAACCTCCACACAGACTGGGCTCAGTCAAGCAAGTTTGCTGGAGCAAATTAATTAAATATGTGAGGGAATCCCCTCACCCAGGCCAGCTGTCCCTGCCCTGGCACCCCATGGACTCAGGGCACACAGCTGAGGCCTCTTCTGCTACAGAGCAGCCCTTGAACCCCTCCCCTGCCAGCCCCAAATGAGGGCTGCAGAGCACACAGAAGGGGAATGAGGCTGATGGCTCTTGATGAAATCTTGTGCAGGGATAACTATTGACCTTACAGCTGAAACAAATTCATTTTCCAAGCAGAAACACTTGCCAGACTGTGCTCCTCCCCTGCACAGTGACCACACCACATGCCATTCTGGTTTCCCCTTTTGATTTCTGATTTCTTCTTTTCTGGGATTTCATCACCTGGCAATAAAAGAGTCTCCAGAGGTTCCTGAAGGACTCTGAGCCCAGTGGATCTGCACCACGCAGAACAGAGACAGCAGATGGTGATTTTGCATTAGTGTGATAGTTCAGATTACAGAGACACTCTAAGGACAGTGTCCCAGAGGTCCCCAGATTTGGTTCACCCCACAGGGAGGAGCAGGGGAATGTGAATTGGATTGCTTGGGTAAATTACTCCACGTGCCAGAGGAAAATATCACCCTGACAGCAAGAGTATTGCCAGTAACCACAAATCCCAGGAGGCAGAGGAAGAGGGGATAGGCGTGGATGTGGAATGGACCATGCTCTTTGTTCCAATTAATGCAGGCTGGAAGATTTGAGAAAGGAGATTTCTCCATGAACATGTATTCTCCATCTTCTGTGAAAGCATCTTGGTCCCTCAGCCTCAATATTTCCCACAGACATGTTCACTTCTAACCTCTGGCCTGAATCTCCTTTACAAGCCATGTCTCATTCTGCACCACACCCCTGGACATGGGAGGATTTCTCTGGTTTACAGTGGTTTTACTGAAAGCACAAAGAGGCCCATGTGGAATTACAGAAAAAGGATACAGTAAAAACAATATTCTTACAAAAACATGGGGTCCAGCCTGCAGCTTTGGGGAACAAGGGGCAACTTGGTAAACTGGCAAAGTTCAATGGGCAGTCAGAGCAGAGAAGAAACCAGACATTTTAGCCTCCAAAACCAGCATGTGCCTGTGTTTTATCCACAGGCATTAAATAGGGGAGTCTAGTACTTAATCAGTGCCACCAGGTGCCACACAGTCACTTCATGTGGCCTCAGGACACCTTCACTGTCCACAGACAGAGCTTCTCCTGCCATTAGTACATTCCAGGTCTGAGCTTGGACTGTGGCTTGCCCTGCAAGCTCCTGCATGCCACTTGACAGGGGTTTATGCCATTGTGCAAAATTAATCCATTGCCTTCCTCTTCTGGACTGGGAAGAACAAGCTACAGCTCTGCTCAGCACACACCCTCCCAGGGCTGCAGCTTTTATCCTCCATCTGGATCTACTCACTAAGGAAGCCAAGCCCTGTAAATATATTTTAAAAACACCAAGGCGTGTAAACGCTGCAAGAAATGATTACTGGCTCTCAGTGATCAGGAAGAAATATGTCCTTTCATTAATGTGAACCATCTGACCTCCCAAAAAAGGAAAAAAAAAAAGAAGAAACAAGGGCAAAAAACTGGTATTTCTTAGAGCTGGCTTGATCCTGACTGTGCTACAGAGACCTGGCCCATCAGGGTGTTGGTGAGGGTCACAGCCTGCTGACCTCACTTAGAGATGTGAGATGTGGATGATCCTTTCAAATTTTCAACAGCTGGAATTGCATGGGCTTAAATACTGTAGCCAGGTGGGTGACAATCCTAGAGACTCCCTGGTATGTGACTACATGAGAATGATTACTTTAATTAATTTCTGGGTCATTACAGGGATCAATTCTGGTGTTGTGGCCCATTAAGCAATTTGGTTTGTCCCAAAGCACTTGGTCATTATTAGCTTAGAGCCAATAAGCTACAGCACACAACCATAATCAATAGATGAAAAAGAATTTTGAAGGAAAAGAAAGAAAAAGCATGGATTTTGATCTTGCTTAAATCAATAATCTCCCAGAAATTGGTGGAATTCCCTGATGTAAAATCAATGTGAGCAAGTTCAAAATTGAGTTGTTTTGCTTTGTCAAGAAGATAAAATGGAGAGCTTGGGCTGTGCCTTTAAAGAGAGACATTTATAGATTAGATTTTATTTGCAATATCTTCCTCTCCAGAGATTTTCTCCCCATTTATAACCTTGAAATAGCTATGTTAGGAGCAGAGAGAGAGAGAGGGACAGAGAATAAGGGTTTTGAACATCTGCCTGAAAAGAACCTTTGATAGCACTTCAGACCACTCATCATTCACAAACATATTTACCCTCTGTCCTCACCTAAGATAGGGCAACTGATGCTCCATTTAAAACCAGGATTTTCATTGGGACACACCACTAAGTCTACCCTTGATTTCCCATGGCTTTAGCGTTACCCTAATGTGTGGCCCAAATGTCACCTTTGGGGATGAGAATATGTTCAAGTGGGCAGCCCCATTGTCCCATTGCCCCTTTGGCCCCTGCACTTTGTGCAATTCTCAGTGCAGGGACACTTCTGAGTGCCATTAGCATCACATTGTCCCTCTCTGGGATAAATCCCAGGGTGACAGAGCTGCTGGCAGGCTTGAGAGAAAAGCTGTTTAAGGATATCTAGATGGATCAAATCCATAAAGCAGGAATTTCCAAATCAGAGACTAGCATATGTACATAGATAAAACAAGCTTTCTTACTAGTGATCCTTTCAAAAAGTTCCAAGATGGTTTTTGATTACTCAGTGGCAAATATTGAAGCACATTTCATTTATAAAATGTAAAAATACAAACAGCAGGTAAATGCATGATCTGCTCAGGCTATGCACAAGCAGAAGATTCCCTTACACCTGCAAGTTGGTGAGTTGTAGAAACCTTTTCTTTCAAGTCTAAGCACAACAGGGGACTTGAGAAAATGGGTTTCACCCCCAGAGTTTGAAATTGTGCTTGTCCACTCATCCAAGGAAGGCATGAGTGAGTAACTTGGTCTCCCACTCCTGGATTCAATAAGACCCCTGATTGCTACAGAGTGGAGATGTACACGTTGATGTCACCATCTGCTTAAAATGTCAGAGGAAGATTTTGGTGCAAGAATAAGTTGTTGTGCTGACTGCAGGCTCTGGAAGCTCGGTGTGCTGCTGAGCCCCTGTGTCAGCTGTCAGAGCCTGGGATCTTCAAAGGGTTTGGCCAGGGGTTACTGAGGGATTACCCTCAGCATGAACCTCTGGGCACTCCATTATTTGACAGTAATTGCCTGTTTCTAGCTGCTACAGCGTTTCCTGCATACAGGAATCCTCACTTAACTGAGGCTTTGCTCATTTACAGGGTAGCAGGGAAGGAGCAGCTCTTAGGGGTACTCAAAGAGCTGCAACTTCCACGCTTTGTTCCCCCTGCAGTGACTTGTTAAACTCCTCCTTCTTCTGTGAGAAAGTTACAGCTGCAACAGAATCTGTCATCACTGATAACTGGTAATGGTGCTACTCTGAGCCTCTCTGAAAATCCCAGCCAAAAAAATCATCTCCTTTGGCTATCAACTCCTCCATGTATGTACAATGTCAGCTCGGAAGATGGAAACAATAAAAAAGGTTTTTTGGGGGGATTTTTTTGGTTGTAAAATATTACATCTGTGCCTGCAGCAGTTCACTTTGGAAGCCCTCAGAAGCCCCAAGTGCTCACTAACAACACAAGCCAAATGATCAGCAAGGGAATTGACAGTGTGACTCTGAACCCACCTCTTCAGCTAAATCTTGGCTTAGAGGGGAAAAATGTGAAAAAAGATGCAGATAGCATAGAAAAAAAGCAGATAGCAACTTCACACCCATCCTGCCCACCCAAGTGAATATGTGCCCCTGTCCCTGTTTCAACTCTTCTCCAGTTGCTTTTTAATGAATGCTGACTGTTAGGATGGGAAGCACTGTCAGCATGGAATAAAGGGCATGATTAAGAGCACAGATTTTTTTCCAAATTATCTGTAAAAAACACTGAAGCATCATTACAACCCTCCAGGGGCTTTGGGCAATTCAATCTCCAACACCATTTACAGGCTGTTCTGCTACAGCTACCCAAAGGATGACAGGGACAGCAACTTGTGATGGCAAATTCTGCTCTGTGGACACTCAGGGTGGGGATCTTTGCTTCCACCTTTCCCCATCTGAGATGGAGATGGAGAATATTATAACAGAAAGGTGGGACATGTCCTGTTTGAAGGAGGAGCCAAAGTTTAGGCACATTCAGGTGTTTTTGTCAGGTATTTCAAATTGCCAAGCAGTGCATGAAACCCAACTCTGCCATGAAGCAGAGCAGCAGTTCTGTGGCCTTGCAGAGATATCTGTGACTGATGTAACACGTACCTGTACTTTCCAATAGACCTGGGAATTGGTGTTGTGTATGCTTAAATGTTTTGCTTGTTCTCCTTCTCTCCAAGAGAATAATTATGGCCTTACCTTCTCTCATTCATTAAATCAAACCTTGTTCTCCTCAATGGAGAGCACTCCCCACTGGATACACTCACTCTTGTGCTGAGACCTTGTCAGCTCAGTTACAGCCTAAAGCAAAATTTTCTGGCTGGCTTTATGAGTGCTTCTATACAAAGGGATTATAATGGAAATTGCAATTTTTCCACTACTCTGAGAACCTGCCTCCCCTGCTATGGGACTCTCAGTACCCACCAGCCTCTCACACATGCCCGGGGGCAGTGTGAAGTGACCATTTCCCTGTCTGACAGCCAAACCTCATGACTCAGTCCAACTCTGTGCTATGCTGCTCCACTGACTTGTTTTTATAGAATAATTAATTCACAGTGACTGACATTGTTTTATTTCCAGCCCATCACTGACATCTTGTCTGAGTTACATCACATCCCTCAAATTACCTATCTTTTTTGGCTGCTAGTGCTCTTTATTCCCTCTTCTTTAGTATGATACTCATTATAATCTACTCTCTTATACTAAGGCCAAGACTCCTGCTGTGTTTCCAGGTAAGGTATTCTTTTACTGAGTGATTCGTTGGGGAGGAGAGAGGAAAGAAAGAAGGAAAAGCCTTGAGATGAAAAATATCCAAGTTTCATGATTTCCGAGTCTCTGAAACAGCTCCAAAATTCCTTGGTGTTCTGGAGGCCTTTCCCTGCACGATGAAAGCACTGAGCTTTTGTATTGTTTGCTTTATTTTGCAATATTTTATGATTCTCATAGATTCTGAATTGTGTTGATTTGTGACTAGTTTTTCATCATTACTCCAGGAGGAAATTTCTCTGGAAACACAAGCAAGAAACAACGCCCTGAAGTGAGACATTGCAAATGAACAGCTGCCATCAGACGATGGATTCTGTTATTTACCCTGTCCTTGCAGAGTGCTGCAGCATCTGATCACTCCAAAAATGATAAAGGGAAAACAAAACCACCCTTCTCCCCATCCTTCCCCTTCCCATTTACCTCCTGCAGGCCATTGCACAGTGAGGAAGAGCCACAGAATTCTCCAGCCAGGGAAGCAGGTTCTGTGATTAAAGAGGTAACCATGAATGTAAAACATGTCAGCTCAGTTCCATCCTTCAACATATATTTTCTGGAAAATAAAAACCAAAAAACTGCCTAGTACAGAGCATCTAAAGTCCCTTGATTGGTAGTGAAACTGATAGAAATTATACATTTAAATCTTGTTAGGGAAGTAGTCTCCTGTCTCTGTCTCAGATGCTGTCTGTGCAGTGAGGATATTAGCATCTCCCCAGCCCACAGGCAGTAATTGATCCACATAGATATAGAAACACTCAGATTCTGAGGCCATGGGAGCTGTTGAAATATCCAAGAATGATGACTCCATCTCCTTGCTCTGTGGTTATTCTTGATTTACAGAAATATAAATGAGACCAATTTCTCACCATTCATATTTGAGAGCACCTCCACAAAAACAGTGATTTCATTGAGCACTAGAATTCAGGGACCTAATTTCCTGTGGATTTGCATCTGTATGCTGGGAGTCCCTCTGGATCCTCTAATAAGCATTGAATTCATGATACAGCCATTCTCTTAACTGGGCACTAATAGGATTTCTCTTCTTTGCCCAGATGCCTGCACTCATGAAAAGTGTTGAGCTTATTCTCTCTACCTGTCTGTCTAAGCAGCCACCAAGGCTCATTTCCACTAAGAAACTGCCTTCACTAATTTAAAACATTCATATCCTCAGCTGCTCTAGCAGAAAGGGTATAAAGCCTAATACAATTAGTTTCAAGCCAGCTTTACTTACATTGGAAAAAAAAATTACACTGCTTTCAGTTCTGATCTCCCAAAGGGCTTTCATCATTTCAAATTCTGTTTGCATATCCCTGGAACTACACTGACATCAAGTCAGCATAAGTTAAGTGAGAATCAGTTAATGGAAATTTAATCTATATCATTTAAATTTTGTTTATCAAAATCTTGGCTTCACTCCAGCAAAAGGGGTTGATGCTGAGTATCCTCCCTACAGCTGGTAGAACCATTCCCCATGTACTCATGTGACCAAAAGTAAATCTGCACATGAATCCATGTCTAGGGAAAGTGGGCAAAAACCTGTTGTCAACACTGTGGTTGAATACACAGAGTGAAATTTCCACTTTGACTTTTTTCTGGAGCAAGAAATAATGATTCCACCAGCTCAGAGGGCTCTTTTCATGACCCAAATCATTCCACAAAGGAAAATGAAACCAGCAAAAGCTAATTTTCTTGGAAGTGGCTTGACAGGGTTTATAAAGGTTTCTAATAAAGAAGCACCAACTTCCAAACCTATACATAAGCCCACTCCTGAACAACAAATTTCTGGTGCACTCTGCATTTTTTATCTGTTCTTTTGCTTCAAAAGCAAATGGGCCTTTTTTTGGAGGGTATGAGGAGTAATGTCTTTTGGACAGCTTTCACATTAGGTGTCATTTTATGAAGCTGAGTTTCTTATTCTTGGCTACTCACATTGAAGCTGTAGTTCTTATGAGCACATTTTAATACAGCAATTTATATTCAGAATGAAGAACCTATGGTTATCCCATCATCAGAAATCCTTATGAGCTCAATTTTTTGCTGTTTCCATTGTGGGGGATTATGGCTTCCATAGAAAAATAAAACAAAGTTTTCTTTTCTTTTCTTTTCTTTTCTTTTCTTTTCTTTTCTTTTCTTTTCTTTTCTTTTCTCTTCTCTTCTCTTCTCTTCTCTTCTCTTTTCTCATGCAATTTATGTTTGCAATACCAAATCTTTATGTTTTGGGGTGTGTGTTTGTTTTTTTTTTAAAACCAACATGCAATAGGTATGTGTTATAAGTTAGAATGGAACATGTCTTTTCCCACAAATGTGTTGACCTGCTGGCCAGATGTGTACTTTGGCACACTAAGTGCTGATTCTCTCATGTAAAGACCCACAGATCAGACACCTTGGGTCTGATCCCTGTTATCTAGTGAGGCAAAAATCTTGCAATATCAAAAAGTACCAGATAAGGGTTCCTTACCTCTTTACTTTTTTTTTTTTTTCAAAGCATTGAGAAATGCTTTTTTTTTTCAAAGCATGAGAAAACTCTTTAAACTCTAAATGATTTATGTGCAAGCCTTGAAGTGCCTATTAAACATGCTCAAGTAGGGAAATTTTCTCTAGTGTGAGGTAGCCAAAAAAGAATAATCTGATTCTTCTCAGCAATACTCAGGGATCTGCTCCTTACTCACAAGGAAATGACACGTCCGTGTTGTTCCATTTGCCAGAATATATTTTTATATATTTTATCAAGGCAATACGAGCCTGTAACTCCCAAGGCAAATTTATTTTTCCCAATTAAAACTGAAAAAAGGCACCATCTCCCCCTCCTTCAGAAATTATATTTTCTTGAGAAAAAGCATCTTAATGGAAAATTCCAACTCAGCTCTTCTCAGCTTACAGGAGCAGAAAGAGCAGCGTGAATTCTGTCATGGTGGGTGAGAACATCCCTGGAGGGCAGAACCTCTGCACAGGGCTGCACCAACCCCTGGGGCCTGCACACCAGCAGACAGCTCCATGTGTCATCTCTTTGCAGAATCAAGGCCTCACCTGGTGTTTCTGAGTTTTCATTTACATAAGTATCTGTGAAAGAACATCATCTAAGTATTTTGCTCCATTAAACCCCATAACCTCAGTGGAGGAAAGAGGAGCAGCGAGAATTTATGCCAAGATAGAAAAGGAATTGATTTTACAAATGTCTTTGTGCATCAGCCTAAATTTGTTTGTCTTTTTGTTGCCTTCTATATTATAATTGCTTTGCACAGCAAACTCCTTGGGCAATACCTTCAGATTTTAAGTATTTGGGTGTAGTGAGCATTCTGAATTTTTACAGAATGTAAAAAGAGGTGTTCCACCTCTTTCCTGGATTCTTGCCATGGCTTTGCAAGTTTAAAGAGATGAGAATGGACCTGGGAGTCAATCCAGATGCATATTTGACATCAGATAATGCTGGAGAGATTTCACCCTGAGCCTGTACTCTTCACTGATCCTGCTCAGGAAAGAGAGAATGTGCTGTATGTATGGGGAGAAAATGCATGTACAGAAAGCTGAAGGGCAGAGAAAGACTCCTGAACCCCACCCATAACCCATTTAAAGAGAAATAGCACTACAGCTCTTAAAAAAACCAAACCAAACTACTCAAAGCTATCAAAGACCCTCAGGTCTATTTTCCAGAGTAAGTTTGCTTTGGCTGCTTTGAAATCCCAGGGCTTGCTTTCCTCTCTGTGTCTCTCTGTTAATCCTTCAGTCTCTTAAACTGAGACAGAGTTTGCAAGAAGCTTCTTGAATGATGCCACCTAGAAAAATCCACGTGCTGTCTGGTAGCAGTTCATTGAGAATTTATCCATCACTGATAGCAGGAATAGACACTCACAGCATTCAACCCAAGCGTGTGACACTGCAGAGAGAGCGCTGCATGTTGAGTATTTGTATTTATGAGGAAATTAGAATGGAGAAAAGCTGGGCTTTTGGTTTCTGGCCACCACTTTCCTTCACTTCAAATGTCTGCCCAGGCTTTGCTGTACCTCTGCATATTGTATTAGCCTGGACTTACAGAGCTCTGGTTTCAGTATTAACCTACAGAGGAATTATTGGAAGGCCCTGGTGTGCTGTGTATCACATAAACCCTCACTGGGCTGCCATGGCAATGGGCTGGACACCAGCAATCATTTTTAAATGCTCTGGGGATTGGACTGGTACTTTCAGGGAGACTAAATAACTTGTCCCAAACAAAGTTACTTGGAGCTCAATATAATTACATTTTTCCCTGAAGAGGTGGCAGCAAGAGACTAAACTGTGTTCTGGGCTTCACATTCAGTAACATCACTTTTCTGCAAAAAATAAAGTCAACATCATTGTTTATCCTCATTTAGGATTACAAAATATGCTCAGGGTCCTTGCAAGATGATTAATGTCTTCAGCTGGCAGTGAGGCAAATGGGAGTTAGAGATGCTCAGGTTTTCACTTTAGTTAAATGGATTTCTGCCTGGACACAACCCCTGGGCTGTAACCCCCATTCCTGTGGGACACCAGGGGCTGGGGCTGCTGTGCAATTAAGGAAAGGCTCCTGAGAAGAGCCAGGCTGCACCAGAACAGCTCAGGAGTGCCTGTCTGCAGCAGTGCTCATCAAAAGGTGCTCAGTGAAAAGCTCAGAATGAGGATCTGCACGGACCCACCCTTCTCAGACACAATTTACAGAGCTCCATTTCTGCTTTATGGAGGTGATGCTGCTCCCTCAAATTTCCAGCACTGGGACAATGGCATCTTCCTGCAGACAAAGGGCAACGCTGACCTTTGTGGGAGTTGTCTCTCTAACCCTCACTGCCTTTTGGATCTTGTCCCACACTGAAATCTGCCCCGAGCACCAGCAGCACAAATAGCATTTCCAGCCTTCCAAGAGAAAGGGAATGAAGGGCAAAAATGTCCCTTCATTTTTATTTTGCATGCTGGGCTTTACTGCAGATTTATTAATGTCTGGGCAAGATCATTAGCATTCTTTAAAAAGTCTAACTCTCCAGCCAAAACTAAAATTAATTTGATAAATTCTCCTTGACTCTCAGTTATTAGGTGAGTGCAGAAAATGTTCATAAACATGAAGGACCTTGACATTGCATTCTGAAAATTGCCCTCATAATAAATTAAAGATTACTAATATAATTTCTCATTGCACATTTTGCCCTGCTCCTTCTACCAAAGAAGGTTTATGTATATATTTCAAGCTCTCCAACTTTTATGTGACTGAGCTGTGTACTTTGAAATCTTATCTTTGCCAAATAGTTCTAACAGCAAATGTGAAATAACAACGTGAGCAGAACTGCTCAGCATCACTTCAAGACATCACAGTGTGCTACAGTTTGGTTCAGATGTTCACAAAGATATTCTAATTAAAAATCCCAGTGGATTTGCTTTCTAAGGAAACTACCATTTACATGATAATGTTTTATGTCTCAGCAAGAAACTGCAAATAGGCCCTGAAAAGAGAAAGAAAAAATGCCAGTGCTGCAAGGACATTTATATATGAAAACTGGGTCAGAAATGATTTACAAAGATTACAATTATTATAAATACTATGTTTTCAGCTGGAAAATTTGGTTTTTCAAACTGCTTTTTAATTTTGATGATCTGATTGGAAATCTGGCATTGTGACCTGAGAATGCCATCCCTCAGTCCTTCCATCTCCATGCAAATGAGAATTTAGCGCCATGAGAGTGATGGGAGTTTGTCTTAACAAGAAATGGAAGTTGTTGTCCAACATGAGACAGATCTGAGGGGTGAAAAGCAGTTTCTTGCTGGGCACAGGTATGAGATGTTGTCACTAATGTCATCCTGAGAGATATTTTCCTGAATTTAAAACTGCAGAACCAAACTGTACTGTGTAGCCACGTGCATTTTACTAGATTATGCCAAAATCTCTCTTAGTGGCATTTTTTATTTGGTTGTTTCTCTCTCTCTACATTATCCTTGGTGATAGCATGCATATGTCTCAATTGTAAGATAATTTTTCATACATTATTTTGTCTTTTTATAAATATTTACATTGTGCTGTTTCTTTTGAATAAATAACACAGTGTCTGTCTCTGTTGATCACACTTTCACTGCTTGTAAATCTGTAAAACATTTTCACACATCAGGTGAAAGTGATAAAATGCCTCTATTACTGGTGTGCAGCACATTAATTCAAAATATTTTTTTCAGATTTTAACAGCTAATAGATATCCATTTTTCTGCAGAGAAACTAAACATTTTGCTTTCTCTGACAGTTCTCAGGATCAATGCCACCCTTAATTACCACAAACCATCTGAGATCTAATGACTTAGGTGGAGATACACCGTTCTAACAGAAAACCTGCTCTCTAACATGCTGTAAAATATCAAGATTTCCTAGAAATGCAGTACAATGAACTTAAAAGCTAAACAGAGAAAATGTGACTTTCACTGCCTTTTTTATTTAAGGATCCCAAATAATCACAGTGACCCAGTCTTCATGTGACTGAGTTAGCAGCTGGCAAAGACACTCCAGGAAAAAGGCTTAAAATTTCAGCCTGGACATCTATAGTTTCATTAAATTTTCAATGTTTTTTTCACAGTGAGGGCTCATCCTACCCTGCTTTTGTCTTGGGCCATTTTAACACAACCACTGTAAAACAAAATTCAATAATGTATATTGACAGAAGTTCAACATATATATATATATATATATAAAAAAAAATTATTCTTTCTCCAGGCTCTGCAGTCTTCAAAGGGCCTGAATTAGTTTAGTTCAAATTGCCAGGAATACTTTTTCAGGCTCACAGAGAGCCTGTGCAACAGTAGGTGCAGTTTTGAGTAAAGGCAGGTTGTTGAACAACCTCTGTGATGGTGTCCCCACTGGGATTCCCCAGCCAGCTGTATTGGAATGAGATTCCAAACCCCACATCTCCCTTGCTCCAGCAGTTCCTTGAAATCTGCTGAACTTAGAAACCAAATACAAAAAAAATCAGTCAGGTGATGTATTGTGTGATTAATTGTTCTGTAATCATGATTACAGGGCTCTCATCTCAGGTAGCAGTAATTAGGATTTTCATTCTCCTGCCCGAATTTGTGATAGCAGAGCAAATTCACTGCAATAGCCCTGGAGAGCCACTTGCAAAGCCTCTCCCTATCATCACCAACCAAGCCTTAAAATCCATAATCAAACACGTGGTTTATTGAATTAAGGCACAACCTCAGTTTATGCAATGTCCAAAGCCCAGGGGAGCTGCAGAGGAGTCCAAAGGAGGTTGGGACGGATCCTCTCTGCCTGCACATCCAGAGGTCTGGAGATCACAGGGAGTTAAACTGGTTACCCCAGTCCTGTGTACCAGGCTACTAATGCAGGAAAAGAAGGGAGGAGGCAGAAGCAAAGCATGGGAAAGCACAAGGGAGAAAATAAAAACTAAACCAGACTACAACTGCTTAGTAAACATAATTTTTTCTCACCCTGGGAAAACCCTGTTTTTCTGAATGTATTCTGCATCATAATGGCACATGGAACAAATTAACTTGCAGTGATGACCTACATTAGGATCAGAAAAAGACTGTTCTAAAACAAAGTTGTGAGTGGATGTTGTCAAAATACAGAGCTGTTGTTTTCTTACAGCCTTTAGGATGATCCCCTGAAGCAAAAGGCTTCAATGTATTCAACAGCAGAGCACGTCTCTTAATAATTTTCAACCATTTAAGTCCTCAAATCCCTGGGAAGCATGGCTATCCCTCAGTCATTAGCCTCATTTGATCTAAGGACAAGCACAAGCAAGAGCAAAAACCAGGAACTGCAGGAGTGGAAACAACATTTCCCAGAAACATTGAGTAGGTGTGAAATATTTGGAGTCCCAACACAACCACATCAAACCAGTGAGATGTATATGTACTTGGCACACCCCTGCTTGCTTTGAAATTCCTTTTGCCCTTTTGGACCATCTCCAAGGTGAGGGAAAGCCAGTAGAGCCTACTCTTCTGCAGAAGAGGCAAAGCAGTGTTTATTCAAGCACCCTGTGCTCATAATGAGGGAAGCACACAGAATTTGCTGGCAGAAGGGCCAGATCCTGGCTTTGAAGCCATATTTTTTGTGACCTAAAGAAGGCAGAGAAGGGTTTCAACTGGGATGTTGAGTTCCAAGCCCACAAGCAAGCACAGAATCTTCCCCTTCCCTCTGGCTGGTTTTAGTCTCTCTGTTTTCAGCAGTCTGGCTCTGCCCTCGCTCACATTCCCTGTGTCCCAAATTCAGGCTACACCCTGTGTGTGGAAATGAGCTTCTTGAGAAAAGCTCTGCAGAGCTCTCCCTGACAAAAAGCTCCAGTGTGCTCTCCCTGCCACTCCACTCTCTGAGGCCCTGGAAGCACAGGCTGACCCACAAACCACCCTTGCCAGTGAACTTAAATATCAAGTTGCAATTGGGAGGCTGCAGTTGACAACGCATGACACAGGGAGGTATGACAAGACTGACAAGGCTGAAGGAGTGCCACAAAATGTCACCAGACAATATCAACCCCCCTGGGGCCTGCAGCTCTCCTGGGGAAGGCTGCCAAGGAGGCAAGAGAGCACCGCTGCTGACTCCGTGGCAAGTGGCCTCAGTCAGTGTGAGAGACCCAGAGCTGTCGTGTTTAAATCTCTCAAGGGTGGTGGAAAAACAGCTCATGAAAGCAAGGGAAGCAGCAGGGAGACAGCTCTGGAGGGAAATGTTGGAGCATCACCGAACCATATGTAACCCTACAAAGATAATGGCCCTAAATTACCCCTCACTAGCCTTGGTTCATTAAGAACTTGATAGAGCTCTACTGGTGGCACTGGAAGCCTGCTCAGGGAGCCAAGAGGACTCTGGATCAGGCCTTGGGACTGGAAAATGTATTAGGTCATAAAGTACTGTTCCATATTTTATAAGGGAACAGCTATCAATGTCTGCTCCACCCGGAGAATATACAAAAACCAGCTGGAAGCACAAACAGCTGTGCACATCCCAGCCTCTCTTCAGCTGCAGCTTCTTTCAGATGCTCCTAAACTCATGTCAAAAAGACATTTCCACATCTCCCTGTCTCTAAAAGGACTCTTAAAACACTGAGAAAACAATTATGTTTGGTGACATATGTGAGTAAAGATAATTATAGCATAAATGAGATATGCTTGACATTATTGTCAGTTATTTGAGCTAACCTCTGGGTATGCAAAATGGGGATGATGAGAGATATGTTTGCAGGCTGCTTTAACAAGTGCTTCTGATATCACAACTTTTCAGTCAAGATTCTGGCACTTGTTAGCCAGATTTTGAAACTATTCTATGAACACAGTCCAAATCAGAGCATCCATTGCTTGTGCATGAGATTCTTCCCAGAAAAATGGGTAGCAGGGATTTGTGGAGGGTGGAGGTACTGCTAATGAGAATGCTACTTTTTGGTGAGACAGAGATTTTTAAATCTGTTCTAAATTATGAGGTTCTTTGGCAAAATTCTCCACTCTCACTCACAAATCTGGTATTGATCACACATTTTGTGCTAAAGATCCATTTGCCAATGGATCTATAGAATCCAATTCTACCACAGTGTCACTGGCACTTCCAAGAAGGAAGGGAATCTGTAGATGGATGGTTCCATGATGAATCTGGATGAATTTGCATTTAATTTAGTTTTTGGTTGGGTACAAATGGTCCATCTGGCATGATTTTCCTTCTCCTTTAGCCATATAAACTAGAATATGTGTTTCATTGAACTGTCTTCTTGATCCCTGAATCTAAATACCCAACAACTGATGAAAAGATTGGTTTACTTTTCTGGCATTATACCCCCAGCTTCCTGAGAGTAACAGATGGGTATTTAATTGTTATAAGGACTTCTATTTATTTTCCTAGAGATAAATGATAAAAAAAGAATGCTGTACTTCACAGAGTGCCCTTAAAATATAATGTCTCTGAGTGGAAAGCTTGCCCAGAGTTTTCCATAACACACCAAATTAAATAGAAGCTCTGTTTGAAAGACTCCCAGAGTGCCTGAGGCTGTTTTTAGTGCTGCTCACATGGAAACGTCACAGCTCAAGTCTCCACTGCAGCCCACACAAGGCCAATATTGGTCCCCAGGAACTCATCCATGGCCTGTGCTGGTGGGGAAATGGATGTGAGCCTGCATGGATCATTGGGAGATTCCTGCTGGCTGAGCTCTCTGGAGTAATGCTAGCCTCAGCACAGGACAGATTTGAGTGATTCACTGCCTCTGACTATGACAGAACTGCAGAAACTTTCACACAAGAGAAGACTTCTGGAGACTGGTACCTGCTAAAGCTCGTAGACCTCATTTATCTGTCCTCAAGTTTTAGGTGCAATGTTTCTATCTTCTGATTTTATCCCCACAATAAGAAGGAGAACTAAAACAATCACTCAGTAATGACAGAAAAGCCCAAAGGTGATAACATCTGCCAATTCAACATGGAAGTTGCTGTGACGCAGAGGAATTGCTGGATGACAGTGCTGTGATGACAGTGTCCCCTCCCAGCTCTTACTAGGAAAGCCTCTGGAGAGGAAGGGCACAGAGAACAGCAGTGACATGAAGTGTCTGAGCCACAGAGATCGAGCCTGCTGGAATTAGTTTTAATAAATATGCTAACATGGAGGAAATTCCTGAAAAGTGGACGACAGCTCATGTGGTGCCAAGAGTCAAGTGGAGCTCAAGTGTGAGCCAGCTGGCCAGCATCAATGCCAGCCGAGGCAAAGCTGATAAAAACACTGATTAATAAAGATAATTAATTAAAATAATCTAGTAGAGAAATATAATTAATTCCAGTAATCATGGCTTATGGTAAACAGGCCTCATCATATAAATCTGATGTCACTCCCTGATGAAATTACAAATTTGCTTGATAAAGAGAACCACAGAGATGCAACACATGGAGTTTGGTGAGTCACAGGACTCAGCAGAACTCAACCTGATGGTTATAAAACCATTATGAAACATCTGTAAAGAATTGTTGTTTGTAGCATGACAGGGTTGCAAGGCAACCAGAGCCAGTGGCTGCAAAGCCCCAGCAATCTGATGTGCAGGATCAGAATACAAGGGGTTAATCATGGGGATCAACGTGCATTATTTATCAGTTTTGGGCTCTGAAAACAAGGTATGTTTAATTTCACCAAACCCAAAGTTTGACAGCCATCAGTGAGGAATGTAGGTCATCATACAGGCAGCAGGGAGGACTCCATGGAGCAGAGGATTGGGAGAGAGTTAAGCAAATGAATGTGAGCCCTCGTTCTAGAAAAGAGAAAAAAAGAGGCAAATAAGCAAATTTGACCTTTGGATATTCTAAAAGAAGAGAATTGGGGGTGGATTCTTACCTCTGCACACAGCACCAGCAAAACTGTCCTGTTTTAGCACTTGCATTTTTTAAGGCTGCTGAAAACTTGAATAAGGAATGAGTCTAAAGTAATTTAGTAAAATGTCATATACTTTTTATGGAATTCAATCAATCTGGTTAAGCAACAAAACAATGGAAAGGTGATTGCAGTGTGTTTATACACACAAAAGGAGAAAAAACCGGAGGACCCTTTCATCTAAAGCAGCAAAGCATGACAAGAAGGAAGGTCTGAAATGTGAAGACAATTTTAAGGGAGCAATCACAGCACATTTTAATTGGGGAAGTTATACACTGCTCATAGAAAATACAGAGGAAATGGTGGGTTCTGCAGTTCTCAGTCTATACAAGTCAAAACTAGACTCTATTTGCATTTCTGGGAAAAAAAGTTAACCAAATATAAGTTTTCAGGCTAAATATAGGGGTAACTGGCCTTCATTAAACAAAATGCCAGAGTAAATGATCTAAAGGTCCTTTCTGGCCTTAAGCCAAATGAATATGAAGTAACAGAGACTGCCTTTTCTTTCAAAAAAATCACATGATGACTTCTGGTTTTCAGCCAGTTGAGAACATGCTCTAAATTTTTCAGAGTTTTGACTGGTTTTTTCCATTCTGCCTTTAGTATTTCAAGCAGAGCAGCATAAATATTGATAAAACATTTCCCACCAAAAAGGAGATTGTTCAGTCAATAAGTTCCATTGGCATTCATATATTCTTATATGTTTATGACTGGCTTTACAAAGTGCTGGACTTCTCTCAGGATCTCTTGGTGCAAAACAGAACATTTTGTCATTTAAACATGGACAGAATTTTGGTTTGTACTATTTCTCTTACCTACTAGCTGTTATTCTTACAATTATTCTCTTTATCTTTCTAGCACTACAGTCACAAAGAAAAAAATATTAGTATTTTGTGGGTAATCAACAAAGTGAATGAACTTGACATATGAAGTTGATGTTTATTCCTATCTTTGCAGCAGAGTTACATCAGTGCCATCTGCTAAAGTTTTTAATTTGTGTAGCACATGACAGGATCATGTTAAAGTAGAGCAGTTTCTCTCTGCAATCCTGTATGTGGTGGGGCATTATTTGCACACCTCCATTGCTGCACAATACATTGGATTAACAGACAACCACATGGATTTGTGCAAACCTCCAATCCAAAAATAACAAAAAACATAGAAATTTAATTGACCTAATGGGATGTGACCTCCAGGGCCAGTTTTTCCCAGCATTTCAAATCTCCTTGTCCTTTCCACTGTTTTCCCATCTTGCTGGGAAGGCACTCCTGTGCTGCTGGACCTCATGGTGCTGATTCACTGGTCCACAGGGCTCAGCATAGCTCACACCCACGCAGCAAAACGCTGAAAGAACAACATCCTTTTGTCTCACCAGCAAGATCAAGGCTGGCTATTTATTGTTTTTAAGTGATACGACCAAATCTGAGTTGGTTTATCTCATTGGGGAATTCCAGTTTGGGAAAACAAAAGATGAAGTGGTGTGATCTAATGAAAAGCATACACTGCTGCAACCTACAGGCGACAGCCAGAATGCATCTGCCAAGAAACACCTTTTAGGTGGGAAGACATTTTTTTCTCTGTTTTCCTTTCAGTGTTGTACTGACTGCAGTGGAGTTATCCCTAAATTGTACAATATCAATGAAAGGAGAATTAGGACTCTGTTTCCAAAACTAGTCTCTAACATGTACCAACATGTCTTCCACCCATCTCCAACCCATGCCAGGTGTTTACAACTATTCCCTTTAATTTTCCAGCACCATAGTCAAGAAGTAAAAAAATTAAATCCTGCTCCACACATTTGTTTAAGGTATATTTGGAGTAAGTACATGGCAGAGTCTCAGTCAGAGCTGAGAACTGCATACCAGCCTCCCTCCAAGTGAAATGAAGGACTCAGGGGGACTCAGCTTGTTGTAAACTTGGGCACTTTCCTTAGATTTTCCCCATCTACCAACTTTGAGACCACAGTTTTTAAAGCAGCTACATCTAATTCAAATACTTCACTACAGACATGTGATGAAGCAGTGAAAACATTTGGAAATATCTTCTCCTCCACCCATGGGGAGATCACAGCTCCTTGGTTCTCATGATGATGAGGCAAAACTTCCACAATCCTGACCAAAGCATGTTGTAATTATGGGGAACATCAATCTGGGACCCCAAGGAGCAAGATGCAGGCTTTGCCTGGCTGGTTGTGGTCAGACTCACCATCTGCTCCTCCCTTCACATCATTTTCCTTCTGTAACCATCACATCACAAAGTCAAAACCAAGGTGGCTGATTATACTCCACAAATAGTAAATAACAAAGTCCCCTAAAAGGTTGTACATCTAGGACACTGAAGCTGAGCTTATCCAGTCTTTCAGTGCTTGTTTGTCATTCATGTGGCACCTCTGTGCTTTAGAACATCTCCCTTTGTACAGGAACATTTTGTGTGCTGTCAATGATTTGCTTGAATTATACACATTTCCAAATAACTACATGATCCAGAAACTAATGGTAAGCTCAGAAACCAGCAGCAGTTTGTAAATCATTCACAGATCAACCAGGGAACAGAGCCCTGAAAGTACTATTCAAACAGCTATAATGTACTTAATAATATTGCAATAAAATTTTGACACTTGGAAATCAATAGGGTCTGACAGACTAAGTATAACTCTGTGGCCACAAACAGGAGTATAACTAACTTCAGAAATATTGTCTAGGCTGGGAGAAGATGAAAATTGGCCTTTCCCTTTAGTGAGGGAAGAAAACAAGGCTTTCCTGCACTGTGGTCATGTAGAGATTTCAACTCCCTGCCGCCGTGCCGCTCTCCTGATAAGAAGCTGTTTAATCTCCCCGACCCAGGGAACAGCAATTCTGCTGATTCTCCATAGGAAGTCAGGACACACAACGTGCCTTCATCTCATCCCAGACGTGTCTGGGGCCCCGAATGAGCAGCGTGACAGGACATGCAGCAGAGCTGCAGCGAGCCATGAGTCAGCCTCCTCCGGCCATAAACCCCAGTCATGGCAAAACTCCCTCCCCTCTATTCCAGCTGATCCTCTCCCCTGATTAATTTTGCAATGTTTTAAAAGAACAGTTATTCTCCCTGAAGAAGGTGCAGAGTCTCTGGGGAGTCTTGGAGCAGTATTGCCAACTCACATGATTTTTATCTTGAGTCTTATGATTTCTGAGTGTTCTCCAGCCCTGGCTGCCAGAAGCGTGCAATGACATGAGAAACTCCGCGAGCTCCTCTCTTAATTTTTATTAACAGTAATTTTCTAGACTTTATGGTTATACCCTAAAGACCCAGAAATCAGGACAAAAAATGAAAAAGAGACCAATTTAGCCATTTTAACTGTGATTTTTAAGATTACTGTGTAATTCATGAAAACCTGACTCAATATATTTTTCTATTGAAGTTGGCAGCACTGTTTGCATTTCATCCTTGCTAAACTGCCCTTTAATATTGTTCTAATTTAACTGTCTAGATTATTAAACAAATTGGGAATACAAACTCTGTATCTGGAGGTAGAACAGCAACCTGAGTAATCTGAGTAATT
The DNA here is from genome assembly GCF_028551555.1 of Melozone crissalis. Lineage (NCBI taxonomy): Eukaryota > Metazoa > Chordata > Aves > Passeriformes > Passerellidae > Melozone > Melozone crissalis. The sequence continues at coordinate 10,446,345 of NW_026535790.1, forward strand.
TTTTCAGGTAGAAAGGACTTGTTGGCACTGGATGAGAAACAGTCATGGGGATGGTGGGGAGGAGAAGAGAAGGAGATAGGTCCTAACTGGAAAGGCAGAGAAGAGAAAGAGTTTTCTTCCCTTAAGGGAATGGCCCTCCATGGAGCCTCCCAGAGGAAGAGCAACTTTTTTGGCTGAGATGGGCTGGCAAGAAGCAAAGAAATCTTCTGCAAAGTAAGTCCCCAGGCACATGGCTCATCTGCTTCTCCTCTGGTTTCCATAGGACTGCAACCAGAGCCAGCTCTGAGCCAAGGAAATGCTGCCCTTGGGGCAAAGAGCAGCCTGTATTAACCAGCCTTGAACCCAGAGGGGCAAATGATACACATACATGATGCAATTCTTGCAGTCACCCTGCTCCCAAGCTGGGTTTCTCCTCTGCCTGTCCAGGTGCCAGGGGCTGAGCATGCTCTGGGCGCCTCCACAGCGTCGCTGCTCTCCAACACACCCAGGCTTGCAAATGAAGAGAGGGTTCCAATTCATTCCTCGAGCATTCAGAAAGGGTTTGCTGAAGTCTGCTGCAGCCAAGTGATGCTGCTGACAGTGCCAAAACCTCTCTGCTGCTAACAGAGCAGCCAAGCTCCCATAAAGGGGCGCTTTGTTGGGGACAACTGTTGTGACGCTGAGGAGGCACATGACCATCAGAGCTGCTGTGTTCCAGGGGGCAGGCGGGAGGTTGTGCACAAGTTGTCTTTGCCTCTAAGAAGAGCTGCTTTGACAGCAGTCAGACAATGGCTATCATTGCTCCTGGAGGAAGTGCCTCTGCCCAAAACCATCGTGGCAGATACTCTGCGGGTGTGTGCTCCCTTGATGAGCTGTGGCGTGGTCACTCACTGGTGCCCACAACACTCTTCCTGGGATGCTTGGCACCTTTATAAAAGTGTTATACTGGAAACATTTAATTAACTGATAATTTTAACCATCAAAACAAACAAAACACAACACAACTGTTTTGCTCTGATGACTTTGGAGAAAACCTCAAAAACATAACCTGGGCATTCCCTGTAGGCACCAGAGGCAAGTGGAAAGGTTGCCAGACTTTATATTTTGCTCTCAGAGACTGTGGTTGTAAAGTCAACCTCCTACTTTTAGAGAATCTGACATAATTTTTGCATGGGAGGAGGCAGTAACAGCTTCTCTGGGCATTATCTTTGAGAGAAAAATCATTTAGCAGATATTAACTATCTCTGGATAGTAATGGGCCAGTGAAGAAAAATGTGTTTTGCTTAAGTGTACATTACCACTGCAAGTTTCACTTGCTTTGAAACAACTTGCATATTAAATAGCAATAATGTAAGCCTCATTAGGGGCTTCCCATATGTCTGGCAGTGAAAGGATACATAGTCCTGGTACTGTGAAAAAAATCAAAGCTATTCCCAGCCTCTGGCAATCCCACCCTGCCACACTCCTGGGCTGACCTGCAGTCATTCCTCCTCCCCTTTATGAATAGCTGCTCATAGATCTTCCCATCTGTAAAGAACTGCATTACTCTGTAAGTGCAAAATAGCTGACTGGTATGTCCATTACTAGACTGGACTGCTGGTGAAATAAAGGGATATTCAAGGGAGATGAGTAAATGCATCAAAATGCAGCACTAAGGAAGCATTCATCCCACCACAAATGGAGAATTATGCTCAGCTGCACTGAGCTTGGTCCCAGAGAGAGGAGGGAAGAGACCTGAAGCACTGAGCATGATAATATGTATGTTAATATCAATGGGGAAAGGGTTTTGACAAATTGAACATTTAAATATGCAAATATGCATTTGTATATTTGCAAATGTAAATTTGCACACAAAGATGTAGACTTCTAAGTGTACTGAGTATTTTGGAAATGTGGAGATTCGACTCTCTCTGAGGAAAAGAAAATAACAAAGAATCAGGATTTTGTGTATCAATAGCAGGACCCAACCAATAGTGGCAGAATTTCACCCAAAACTGTAAGATGCCTTATGTTTTCAGTCTATAACACAAAACAACTTTAATATCTTTGAAGCATGCATTTTTATGAAGTTAAAGGAATCAAAATTCTGACCTTGAAACACAATCATATTTCGGTCAAACAATTCAGTTTATTGTTAAGCCCCAGTTAGATGAGATTAGCTAATCAGGCAGTTTATTTTCCAAACACCTATATGCTGCTATTGTGTGTTTGTTTGTAGTTCTTTCAGACAGGCTTTACAAGGGTGTACAACATGATTAAGGATTTATTTACATTTTCTTTAACTATCAGCAGCATTATTTTATAAATGACACCTCTAATCACCAACCCAATTCTGTGTATATAATGCCCTTAAATTCAGAGCACTGATTTGGGGTTTTTTTGATAAAACTTTGCTGCTTTTATGTGCAGACCTCTGGAGCCTGATCTAACCCTCAGAATCAATGGCTTTCACAGACATCTGGGCATTCAACCAGGTCCCATCAGTACTTTTTCAATCACTGGCAATAACACAAGAGCAACAGAGAACTTGCAGTTTCACCTCAAAATATAAAGTCTGTGGTTTTAAAGCCAGTCCTTGGAGAGGCAGAGGTGAACACTAGTTTTTACAAAGAGCAGATCTCCTCTTGTGGGTGGCTCTTTAGCAGTAGCTCTGAAATCCATGCACATTTTATCCCTCAGTTTCAGACAGGCATAGTGTGAAGTTACTTGGTGCACCTGAGCAGACCCACTGGCTGTCATTGCTAAATGTAAGAACCATCCTCCCTCCTCCCTCTGCCCCTGCTCCAACCTCCTCTTGGCACAACCTGGCCCTTGTGAGATCCCACTGAGCCAGTTCCACCCCTAATACAGCAACTATCCACATTTCCCACCCAGTCAGCAATTTTACCAGTTACCTTCAACCCACACTTCTGCACCCCCAGAGCCAACTTACTGCCAAGGACTGCCACGGTATTACCACAGCATTATATAAAATTACCAGCATCAAACGCCTCGAGCCTGATCTTAACCCTGCACAAATCAAAAGGAACCACAGTGGAGCATGAGAGAGCCATAAGTGAGGGGAGATTCAAGGCTTCAGCATCCCTGGGTACCTCAAATTGCTCCTGCCTTTGTGGGCTGCACCCAGGCCGTCCACTCAGCACCTTGGATGCTGCCTCTGAGAGGGGAGGGAAAGGAATCAAAGAGGAACAAAGAAGGTCATCCACCAGCTGTTTCAATCCAGTATTTTAACCACAGCTGCCAAAAACTAAGAGCTGGAAAGACTGAATAGGTCACCCAAGTCAGCACTCTGTAGTATTTTCATGAGGGCTTTTATCCAGTTTATATTTAAATAATTCAAGTAATGGGGATTCCACAATACACCAGAATTTGCTGTTTGGAAAAAACCACACTGCCAGCCAGCTTACATTTCCTTCTGCTCATTTTTCATGCTGTTCCCACTCACTGTGCCTCTCTCTACCAACCAACACTATTTTTCCTGTGCTTGCCCTGTCCCTGCCATGCTATGCTCAGGATGGGATGAAGCCAAGGGAAAGGTTGAGTCATGTAAAATGCAGCTTGAAGCACAAATCTTTCCTCAAGATCTTGGGAATATTTTCTCCTTGGCTGCTGGCATAAATACAGCAGTCCTGGGAATATCCTGAGAGATTTCAGGCACAAATTGGTGAACAAAGTAGATACCCTGCCCAGCTGTCTGTCTCCAGTGTCACTATTGATATCTGAATTGCACTCCTCCCTGAGCTTTCATTTAAGCATTCAGGGCTCTTTTGAGCATCCCTCTATGAAAAGTCCTCCCACCCCACTGACATCCCTCTAATCTGTCCAAGGGACCCTTTGTTCTCCCAACCCACTCCAGAGAAACAAGGCCCTTTACAGATGGCAGACCATACCTTCAATTATATTTCTATTGTAATGCTGCCACATTAGTTCCACTTATCCTTGGTTAATAGTTCAGCTTATATTCAAAAAGCCATTAACATAAAATCAACACAGCAATTTTGTATGAATTCTCATATCATTAATCCATTTAAAGTGGATACACAGTTCGCACTCCAAATTCACTTAATTATTGACTCAATAACATTTAAAGAGACCATGGTCTTTGCTCCACTGGAATGCAATATAGTTTTTATTCCTCTCTCCCTACTTTTATAGGTTTCCTGCAGAAGTTAGCTCTGCAAGCTGTGGGTAATGCTTGGAGGTGTCTCACCTCACCTCACCTTTCTGAGAGAACTCCCCCTGCAACCACAGACAGTTTCAATATCATGAGTAAGAGCCTGCTGCCTGGTTTGCTGGGGAAAGAGAGGAAATGTCCATGATGGGCTGCACAAAATGGGCCCCATTTGCACAAACCCCTCTCAGATGGCAGCCCTGGGCATCCCAGCCCAGAGCATCCTGGGGAAATTCCTTTCAACCTTCCCCATTGGCATGGAATGCACGAAGCCCTCAGGTGTTCCTGCCCTAGAGGTCAAGCCCTGCTGAGGAAGGGAAGAGAATTCCTCCTTCTTCAGTATTTGATAAAACAAGCTTTATAGTTCTGGCATGGGCAGTGAATACATCACAATAATTTCTAAGCATACACACAAAATTAATAGTTTGATCAAAACTGTCTATAAAGAAGCTGCTTTTCCTCCATAATTTGATTCAACATTTCTTTTTTTCTCACTTCTTCCCCATTCCTCTTTTCTCTCCTGGTCATCATGCACAGCAAATGATGTTGTTTGTGTTTCAGCTGCTGTTACAGGCCAAAAGCAATCAGCGAGCGGCAGGTCCTGCATTTCACTTTGAAAAATGTCAGGTTAGGACTTGTTTGAATCCTCACATAATTTGTGTCACTGTTGGAGGCCTTTCCCTGAGACTTGTTTTCCTCCAGTGGCTCTGGCGGGATTTTGGAGCATGAACAAAGGTCTGGGGAGGATCAGAAAAACATCTGAGAGCTGTGAGGAAAACATGTTCATGGCTGACAGGGACCAACTCCCTTCCAAACTATCCCTGGGTGCCTCTGGTGCAGAGGAAGGTCCCAGCAGCACAGTGTGCCCAGCTGGATTTTACCTTGCCACACAAGGCAGGGCTATCACTCTCAAACCATAGCTAAGGAAGTCCATGCTGGACACGCTGTTTGCCAAAAGTCCTTGAAAACTACTTTGAGCCATCCCTGTGGGTAGAGCAGCTCATTTGATTACCTTAAAGCCATTTCTGCCTGCCCTGGCCATGTGGGAAGCTGCATCTCACAGCACAGACACATCCTGAACACCCTTTGTCCTCTCCAAGCCACCAGGACGAGCCAGGCATCCCCACTGCTCATATATGGTACATTCACAGCACAATATTGGCAGGAAAATTCCACTATAATAGGCTCAAATAGAGCCTAATTGCATCAGATTTTGTGCTGGAAATGGTCATTGGAGCCTGTGAGGCCACTCTGCTTCTCTCTGCCTTTCACAGAGAAGTGAATGCTTGGAAGATCACACTAATGTACCCCTGCCACAGGCATCAGCAAGAGTAGAATCAGGTGCACAGTGCTGCAGGTCATAAGCAAACATTTTAATCTGGATAGTGTGGTAAAAAAAGAGCAGAATCTCCCAGCACAGACAATAATGGTAAGTGTGTGGTTTCTCCTTCTCAATTGGTCCTTAGGGTGTTTCTCACACTTTCACCATACTTAACACTGTTTCCTCTTAATTCAGGCACATGGAAATTCTCAGGTGGCATTTTCTTGAGATTACCTTTAAAAGATTGCACTGTACTTGGTACAACTAAGTGCAGCTTTGCACCCATAGTGCTTGCTTTGCTATAGCTCTGAGGATGAATATTGTTTCCTGTTTGAGATCCAAGACATATCTGCAACACTAAAAACAGTCCTTTCTTTGTTTAGTATCTACTGATGCATCTATCTCTATCATAAACTAATACTGTAGCCCTGCTTTTGCTATAAAAATATTGAAAGGAGTCATGAAGTGGCCCCTAAAACTATGACATTTCACAAACCCTGACAGACATATCCATGATGCCCTTCCTAAATTTGCCACAGATTTTCTAAGCATTGTGTTCAGCAAACACAGCCTTCAAAAACTCTGAACAAGACCCAGAGCCTGGTTCTGGGCATTGAGCATATCAATGCTCTCTCTGCAGGCACCAACATGCTCCTTGGGATCAGGGCTGCCCCTGGGAGATGAAGCAACTCAGCCCTTGCCTGTCCCTACCTGTGCAGTGATCATCATCCTGGCAGTTTGAAGGGTTTGACAGGACAGGAGGAATTGACCAACACAGCTCCCAAACAGATGGATCCAGGCTGGAATATCCATACCATCAGTGTGTGACCACAGCAGGGCCTGCACCTGCAGCGGCCTCAAGTGCCGCCACATTTCCTTTCACAGAGAAAAGCAAGGCACAATTGTCCCCAAGGATTTCTGAGATTCCCATTCTCTGAACCTCAGAGAAATGGAAAACACACTTGCTGTGCCTGTGTTGGGCCAAAGTAGAATGCAATATGGAGATTGTTTACCCACAGTGATAGTGTTTTGTTCCTTGGCCTGTCAGGGCCTATCAGTGTGTCGGGACTGTTGCTGACAATCACAAGATTCTGTGCAGTGTGTGCAGGGTTGAGTGCTTGGCAAATTCAGTTTAGATGAAATGTATGTAGTATAGTATAATAAAGTAATTAATTAGCCTTCTGATGGAGTCTTCCTCATCATTCTCTTCCCTTCATTGGAGTCGCCTTTGATTTACAATACTCAAGCTCAGCTGAGCTTGTGGTGTGTGGGACCCCTGGGAGAACCAGGGGTTTTGAAACCACAACAGCCTTATTTCCACACAGCACTCCTGAGAAAAACACCCCAACAAGCCCATGGGGTTTGGGTACAGCATGTGAGAGGGTCAGGGTGCAGAGGGCACCCCCAACCTGCACCTGGCCAGTCCCTGTGCTGACAGAAGGATGGTTGGCACAGGCAGGCCTGGCAGCACTGATGGCCTCCCTGTGCAGCTGCTCACACTCAAACACTAGCTAAGATGTGTCTGAATACCAGGGTGCTGAGCTCTCACCTCGAGCCAGCATGGGCTTAGCAGCAGAAGTGGAAAAATACCTTTTTTCCATGTGTACCTATTCATGCCTCCTGGCTGCTGCCCCCTGCTCCACTCCATGGGACACAGGAGTTCATCCAAACCACCTTGCAGGGCTGCCCTGAATTTGGAGATTCACGTCATGCTTCCTGTTGGGCACCTCGCCACCCTCATAAATATGTACTGAAACCATGGTCCTTGTTCCCAGAATAGATCACATCATCATCAAATCTGGAACTATGTGGTTAAACATTATCTCTGACTTCCCAGGTCCAGGTATTTGCTGTGGAAAATCACAACTGGGAGGGACAACTTAAGGTGAAGTGATCACAGATTCAACTCACATAGCTTTTAATGAAGAAACTTCAGAGAAGGAAAGGAACTGAGTCACTGCTGGGCTCCTCTGGGGCTTGTGCCAGCAATCCTCAGCCAGAGGGATGTACCTGTGGATGTCTCAGCTGGAGCCAACTCCCAGCTGAGACAGCTTCCTTCTTCCAAGGAGAACTGAGATGCTCAAAACACTAGTTTCAGAAATAAAGCAAATTTCCAGGTGTCTACACTCCCATTGACTTTTGGGGGGATGAAGACTCAGAGCCCATTTGTGGGCCTGGAGATCATACACAGCTCTAAATCAGAGAATAAACACCTGTGGAAGTGATGCAGACACTTCATATACCTGCCAAGAGCATTTGCACATGGCAGGCACTACACAGGAGATCTTACAGCAGGATCTGCTTTGTCTTGCAGAAACAGGACAAAGAAGAGCAATTCTTTGTTTCATTTCCATTCTTGTATGAGAACAACATAATCCTGCTTACTGTACACTCTTGTTGAAGGGTAAAATGCCTCTATGCTTACGTGTTTTTTTTCAATACAGATGAAAGAAAAATAAGAAAACATGTTCATACCAATCAACAAGGCAGATTAGGATTTTATTCATTTTATGTTTTAGACAGATGGGCTTTTCTTAATGCCTTGCACTTTCTCTCTCCACAACTTTTGCAGTTAAGATGCCCAGAAAACCATTGAGTATTTTTCTATCTGTGCTGAGCCCTGCCCACTCCACAGAAAAGAATCCCACACAAAATCCCATGTCCAGCCCTGTTTCCCAGAGCACAGAATTCACCCTACTTTTTGTAGAATTATGTTTCTTTGGTAACTCAGCTCTACCTGAAGTCTTTAGATCCTCTCATGATTTTCATCTACAGCTCTATGATCTGCAGAGTCCTGATAATTTCTGCACAGATAAGAGGTACAGAAAGACTAAACTATTTAAATATAACAAAATCTATGATAATAAAATGATTTAAGGCCACATCCACCAAATCCTTGATGGTGCTTAGACCACTAGAACTTGATCAGTAAGAGCATTTTATTGCAGCCCTGGGTCACAACTGGACATCTTGTTTCATGGAGAATATGTTCAGATGAATTTCTCTTCCACTATAGAATAGACCAACATTTCAAAATTCCTGGCAAAAGAAATTTTTTGAGGAAATGGCTGCTTTGCATTTATCAAAACATTTGGTTTTGGCATGAATTACTTCTTATTTTTGACAGTTTCTATGACAGTAGGAAAAATATAATTTTAAATTCCCCAAGGGGAAATTGCAGTTTCTTATTTTACCAATGCAGACATAGACCAGACCCATGCTGCTGTAATTTCCTTGTCTTTTTTTTTCTTTTTTGCTTGTTTCTTTTACAACAACAGAAACAGCAAAATGACTAAACAACATGATTTCACAACCAGTTTTGGTTCTGGCAGAATTCAGACTCAATGAACATCCCTAAGAACAGTTCATTTGTGTTGTCAAAGGTACCAATCAGCACCTGCAGCTGAACAGGCAAGTTTTGCTCTGCCTTTTTTGCTTGCAGATGTGCCTGTACTGCCCAGCGTCCTTTCTCACTCTTTTTTTCTCCCCCTTCCTTTGCTCCATCAACACAACTTTTCTGCAGTAGGGTGGGATGTGAAGTTTGAGTTAGCCAAGCTGCAGCTCAGCACAGGACTCCACAAGTGCTGGGGTTCTCTGATCCTGAACAAGGATTTAAAATGAAAGATATTTACTGTCACAGGAGGCAGTTTAGTTTAAACTGACTTTTGGAGATGAGCAGGAACTTCTGCAGCTCTTCAGGAAAAAAAGCCCCCATTTAAATTGTTACATCAGTTGTGCAAGGGGGTTTCACAGAACTCATGAACTACCTTGGGGAGTGTGGAGTGATTATGTTTTTGCTCTGCATCAAGTACAAATTGCTGTTCATGTGGGGTTTGGCTCTAGGCTGCTACATATTTTGCTATTGTCTCTTCCTTCCCCCAAAGACATTGAGAATTCCTCTGCCTCATGTTTTATTTACAAGTTTTTGTGGTTTTGTGCTTTATCAGCTTGAGTGGGTGGGAGAAGCTCAGTTTTATGGATTTTTAATAGAAAAGCAGAGAACAGCTCACCTCAAAATCTTACACTAATGGTTTGTAATGTGTCAGGAACTATCCTACTTTCTGGAAGATAGAAAATATATTTCTCTGCTTTGGGTCCTGAACTGAAACAAACTTTCTCTGAGGAGGCTCAAGTCTGAACACCATACAAAACAAAATAGCACTGCAGCTCTGGTCCCTCAGTGATTTGAGGCTGACAGCTTTCTTTCCACTGTTGGTTTTGCTGTATTTGCTGGATCAGGGTAAAGCTCCTCCTGCCTTACTCAGGCATCAAAGATGGGAGGCAGATTTCCACCCTCAGAGGATCAGGATCCAAGGAAACAACAACTATGTAAAAAAATATTGCACATGAAGGGCTTAGAAAACACAAGAGTGTGCAGAACCCTTCCCTTTTTCTGGATCAGAGGTTGTATATATGATGTTTATTTCCTTTCTTGGTCCAATCCTTTCTATCACAGCCCCTGGCTCCACCTCAGCATGCGGCACACCAGGGGGATCGCTGAGGGATTCTCCCAAAACCCAGGCATGGGTACAGCCCACCCTAATCAACACACGGAAAAAATGCAGCTTTCTGAACCTTTAAGGGGCTGGGAACAAGCAGCACTCAGGACAAACATTCACCTCTTGGAGCTAACAAGGGGAAGGGGTCTGCATGAATATTCTGTGTGTGCAGGTGAAAAAAAGCACCCTTGCTCTAGCTGAGAATTTTTTTTCACCACCCCTATTTTTTCAGCTGCATTCAATACAGTTCTATAATTGCATTTAAATCAGCAGCCTTGGAGCAGGGTGGAGCTCAGGTTTGAAAGCCAAGAGTCATTTGAAAACATCTTTCTCTGTGAGCCAAAAACTTCTCTAATTTGATAGGGCCAGAAGGATGGGGAAAAGCTTTAAAGGAAGGTGCTTGTTGTGAAGTGTCCAAAGCTCCCATAGAGCCCCTGCTCAGCACCCCTGCCTCTCTGGGTGTCCTCAGCAGCAGAAGGGTCCCTGTCCTGTCCCTTCTTGCCCCAAGCCTGGGACTGGCTTGCATTAGCAAGGATGTGCTGGTACAACTTGACTACACACAGCCCTAAGGGAAATAGAGCTCACACCCATAAAAGAATTCATTTGTCAGGATAGCTAACTTAGGCTGGCTCCCTGAGCAAACCAGCTCTTACAGAAAAAGGATGGTGTTGCTGTGTAAGCATGTCTCCATTAAGACTTTGCTCCAAAATGGAAACAAAGGGATATGTAGAAAAATTATGCTTCTGTGAAGTGGTGAAGTGAGGGTCAGCATTTGAAAAATAAAATAAAAAAAAAAAAGACTGGTTTTTCAAAAGTAAAGGTCTATAATCCTGATCATTTTTCATTTCACTGAAAGAAAACATGGGTGGATACTCTTATGAAACAGGTTTAAAGAGAGGTCGCAAAAAGGTGAGGGAAATTAGCAATTTAGAATTAGAAAAACTCATGGTTTTAAGTATGGCATGATTTTACTCAAGCAGCTAAGATGGGTGATAAATATTAAATAAAACATAACATTTTATTATTTATAATGCTTACTGCAAACATGAGGATTTTAAATAGAAAATTGAGCCAATTTTATAATTACTAGTGATAAAATGCTTTAACCTCTGCATTAGCTGCTACCCATACTGTACCTTTGATTCCACTAATCGATCTTAATTGATTAAATGAAAGCTCTTCATCTCTGGATTTTTTTGCCAGCATATTCTGCCACTTTCTATTACAATCCATTTTGGAAGATACCTGATGATCCTACTCTTCTGTTTTCTTCACACTTTCATCCTCTCATTAATTATCTGCTGCCAGTCCAGCTTTCTTGCAGCACACAGGCACACCTAAAATGCAGCACATCCAACACAACCAAGAGCAAATAATCTTTTCTACTCAAGTCTCTGCCTCAGTTAATCATTGTCCAGCACAGAAGAACCCTTTGGTTCATGTGTTCTTTTTCCTTGAATGTTCTTTGAGCATTTTTTAACAGGGACTCACTCTGTAGACCTGCTTAATAAAGAGTTTTGTGCTCCAACACTCTGTTTAAATCTAGTTAATATTAAGATGTTTTTCCTCTGAAATTTACCCTGGGTTTCAGGGTACTATTCTCCTCTAGAGAACCTGCAGTGTACCTATATAAAGGTGAAGGTAGTGGAGAAAACCCCACAAACTTGGATAACATGAAAGTTGTAACTGCATTTTTCAAGCTAAGGGATTTATTCACCTAGAAGGAAAATATTCCCTGAGCAAGCAGACAGTGGAACACCTAAATTATATTTTGCATATCTTTAATCATGAAGGGATAGATACTCAAGCACTCACATAATGAGCAGTGTACTACAACCAAGTTACTAGGGGAATACTGGCCTGTATTTGGGTTATTTGTCCCTAGGTGCTTCAGTCAGAGCTCATCATGCAAACTCAGAATGCAATATATAATCTGACCCATATATGCTACTAGAGCACTGCACAGAGCACTGGGAAAGCACAGAGCAAGGGGAAATGTGTGAGCACAATCCCTGGAATCTTTATTCATGAGAGCCAGTGAGGTAGATAATGTGCAGCCATGGTTGAACCCCAGACAGAAACTCATCCCTAGGCAGCTGCTCACTCACTGTCCCCTTGTGGGATGGGGAGAGAAGCAGAAAGGTAAAATTTAAACAAAAACAAACCAATCAACAACAACAACAAAAAGAAAAAACAACAACCTCAGACAGTTAATAGGTAAAGCAAAGTCCATACCCACAAGAAAAGTAATTTCAGAGTTCATCCACCACTTCCCATGGGCAGGCAGGTTCAGCCACCCCAGGGAAGCCGAGGTCCATCACATGTAACAGTGACTTGGGAAGGCAAACACCTTCCCATAAATCATTCTGATTGTGTTCCCCCTTTTATTTATTTCTCACCCCAGCTTTAAACATGGAGCATCATCCATATGTCCTGGGATATCCCTTGGGACAGTTAGGGTCACCTGTCCTGGCTGTGTCCCCTCCCAGCTCCTCATGCACCCCCATTCTCCTGGCAGGTGTGTGGGGTGAGGAGCAGCAAAGGCACTGACTCTGTGTGAGCTCTGCTCTGCAATAGCTAAAACGTCCCAGACTTACCAACAAATCCAGAATACAGCCTCAGACCAGCTACTATGATGAATATTAACTCTACCTCAGCCAAACCCAGCACACAGGCAGAAACCAGTGGCGCAGATAATTAAGAGAAAAAGGAAATAAGTTCTTCCAGGGAAAAAAATGGACAATTCCTCTTGCCCTGTCACTGCTTTGAAAAAGCAGTGTTTCCAGAAAAGAAAAAAAACCCTGGTTTTGAGTTGCCCTAATGACTGGGAATGCTGCCACCACCAAGGCTCAGGAATGATAAACCTGTAAAAGGCCTTTTTCACCCCACTATAAGAAGGAAATTCAAATGTGGATGGAAATACTCATCCACATAAGACACAAGCCTTGCAGCCTGCTGAGGTCAGCAGTTTTTACAAATGACTGCCACACATGTTAGCATGGCATGAAGGCTGTACCAGAGCAAACTGAACTTCCTCAGCTCCAAAAGCTCCAGAGAGGAGAATTACAACCTGCAGATGATGCCTTGGTTACAATCCAGTCTCCAACAGAAAACACACTGAGCCAACAATGGGGCTTTGCTTTTAACAGAACACAGTACAAATCCATGCCTGTTTTATTTTTTATAAACTGATGCCTGCTAAGCTTTTTTCTCCTAGAAAATGTCTCTTCCAAGTTCCTGCTGCACTTAAGTTTTATCTCATATATAGATATTTATCTTATCTACTGCATGAGTCAAGTAGGGGAGAAGGCTTTCTTATCTATCCTAGCCAACAGGGAAGAACTTAATGAAAAAACCTTATTGTTCCTTAGGAGCAATCTGCTCCCAGCTCCCAGCCAGGCACTGATACCTGATGGAGATACACTGATTCCCATCACACTGCTACAAACATTCCTTTAGATCCAAATCACATATCTGAGCTCTTCTACAAGGGCCCAGACAGCATTTCACCATGTTTTTCATCATCTTCTGCTGGACTTCTGAGGTCCATGCAGGTGTTATTGGATTCCTCAGCTGGAAACTTGCTTCATAAATGTTAAAGATTGTTAAGTGTGATAAAGTTCACCATGTTTATACATGAAATGTGATTGGAATTAAAACAGCAGTCTGTAATGGTTGTTTCCCCATAAACTCCTTGTGCAGACAGCTGTCATTCTAAAACACCATCTCCAGGGCAGACTGTTTTTGGGGCATGCATTAATTCAGAAGTTAAGATCTCTGCTGTTTCAGGAGAACTTGGAGTCCACTTAATCTTTCTAACGAAATGCATTAATGAGTGAAACACCTAAAGGAGAATCAACTAAAATCTCTTCTGTTGGAGCATCAGGAAGTATTTTGACTTTGCTAATTTATTCCTGCAAGGGAAAACAAGTAAACTAACCCAGCATTTGTCATTTTCATGTCTTTAAAACTTTCATGCAGGCATTAATGCAGATAGAAGATTCTCTTACCCTGAGTTAGGAACACCAGAGACTCAATTCATCCGGTGTACAAAGGGCCAAAGTCTTGAATGGTTTTGGTTTTCCTTACCAAAATGCAATTAAAACCCAAATTCCATCTTCTCCTTGCATAAAATTGGTGAAGAGGAGCCATTTTCTTGCAATAAATTCCTAAAGATTCTGTTACATGAGCAGCAGAGCATAGTAGAAGTGCATAATAAATCAGTCCAAATTCTAGCTGTGTCTAAAAGGTTTATAGAAAGCTCTCTATCCATTTTGCACACTCCAAAATCTGAATTATAATTAATTTCAGGAATCAACCAACCTACCCCTTACTTTAAAAATGTCAAGCTAAGGAGTGCATTATGTGAGATTACAATTAAACACAAGTGGAGGCGCGCACACACACATCTTCCCACTTAAATTCTTTGGCCAAAAAAATATTACAGCAGCCTTGGCAGATACTAAATGATCTTTTCAAATAACACTCCCTGGTGATGAATGCTGCAGTTCTGCAGCCTTGTGCTAATACAGAGCTTTTCAGCAGTGAGCAGGCATCATTTGACAACTCCTGCATTAGCTCTAATGACATGCTGATGGCCCTGGCACTCCCTGCTCTCTGGGATGCACTACCCCATCTGGAAAGAACTCCAGGGATAGAGGAGCCCAGCATGCTAAATTATATAAAAAGAATTATCAATGTTGGCAAAACATTAATGAAACATTAGACATAACTGTTTCGTAGGACGATGTTGTTATTTACTCATTTTCTTGCGCAGATTAAAGGAGTTATTTATGGCTGCTGTCTTTGGCCCTAATAGTGCCTTCTAGTCTAATATTGCCCTGCTGAAAGGGCAATATTAGACAGGGCTTTCTCTGTCTAATCCTAAATATAGGGAGTCTGGGCTGCAGTCACAGCATCCTCAAGAAACCCAATTTCACATTTTAGAGCACAGCACTGGTTCGATTCTGCCATGGCAGGAGCATGCACAAAGGAGGGGCTGTGTGGGAACCCCCTGCCCACACCCTGGCTCTGCCCTGCAGTGCTTGCCCAGCCCTGGTGCTGGCAGAGAGGACATCCAGGTCATGCACACCACCTGGAGTCAAACCCAAAGCAAACACAAAGATGAGCTTTCCCTCCCTCCTCTGACCTTTCCTCCTCTCCTGCCCGACAATTCCACCAAGGGAAGGCAGCTCCTTTCCCTGCCTGGGCTCCTAAGGTGCTAATGAAAAGGCTGGACAGAGCCTGTACAAGGCAATATCCCAAAAATATCATTTTGCTTCACTGTCAGCTGCAAGGGGTGAGGAACAAAAATAACAGCTCCCTAATTTAATGTGGACTTCAATAAAAGCACTTCCCCTTCCATTTTTCTACCTGTGGAACTATTTTTGTCCAGCTTACTAGGAGAGTTTCTCTATTCTATTATGCCTAAAATATTTTGCTTCTTTAATCACTGCAGAGGGTTGGTTCCCACCTGCAGTAAGTGGACTGAGCAGACAAGAGAAATTTATTATAGCCACCAGCCAGAGATCAAATTCATCTCTCATCAATTATTTGGGACACTATTGTTTCCAGCAGTTTCTCCTCTTAATAAAACTGATCACAGCTGAATGTTTGGCTGCTTCTGTAGAAAATGCCAAGACTTGTTATTTCATTATACATGTATTCTTCTTACCTGTATATTCTGTGGAAGGATTTTATATATAAGTGATGAGCATTGTCTGGTTGACAAAGTGTGACTAAAGTACAAGCCAAAGAGCTAGATGATAAATTCATCCTTGCAGTGCTGCAGCTGATTTCCTATGCAAAAATTAATAAAAAGTGCTTTTCCCTTGCTCCTCCATCAGAGGCAGAACTGGCAGTTTGGTGTTTTGGGGGAGAGGAAAAATAATAATGCAGAAAAAATCTGGGCAAAGCCATCCCCTTATCCAGCAGTGAAAGGGCAACACTGGGTTTGTACAGCCCTGCAGGGAAGGGCTGACAGAGCACAGGATGGCCTTGCCTCTAAGAAATGGAAAAAAATGCAAGCATCAAGTGATACAGACTTAGAGACTACATTGCTTTTTTCTCACTTGTAGAGCACAGGATATGGTCTCTTCAAAAAAAAAAAAAAAAATCCCTTTGCAAATCTCAGTCCCACGTCTACAACAGCTCCAGGGAATGGGAGAGCAGAGTCAGACATCGCAGAGATAAGGAGCAAAGAGGAGAGACCAAGCATGACACAAAACCAGCCTGGGGAAGACTGGAAGCGCAGCAGGAATGCTCTGTCAGCTCCAGAGGAGCAGCAAACCCCATCAGGAGCCCCAGCTCTGCAGGGACATGACCCACAGGGGCTGGGGAGGAGCAGGCAAGTCCTTCTTTGGCACAGGGAGCATCTGGAGAGGGACTCAGCCACGCCAGGGAGCAGCCAGCCTGTGCCCAGCACCCTCCACCCTCCAGCTGCTGGACAGCAAGGATAGATCCCAGCACTTATCACTGCAAACACAGATGATTCTCTTGGAGGAGCCATCCTGAGAGCTTCCCAGAAGCAGGAGATCACAGTGGCACATGAGGGCATGGGGAAGGTCTCCCTGCCACCCTGAGGCTGGCACTGGTGGAAGGAGCTGCTGGGAACAGCCGGTTTCCAAATGTCTCCCTTTGAGCATGGCACTGCCTCAGGAGGGATTAGAGTGAGCAGCCAGGGCTCCTGCCCAGCCTTACAGGAGCTCAGCATCTCATAAAAGAGACACTGGCAGCTTTGGGGACCCTCAGCGTGCAGGTCCAAAGCAAAAACACTTGTCCTTGAAGAAAGGGCTTTGGGCTGCTGCTGCAGGACTAAAACCATGCTCTCATTGCCCAGAATGAGAAAGCACAGAGAAGGACCTGAAGGCCCACAGAAGCAGTGCAGAACAAAGCATGTTTCTGAGGATTTTAAGCCTTTGAGTTAGTGAAAGTACCGTGCGAAATCCCTGCAAGGGATGAACACAGCATAAGGGAAATCTGGAGACAGAGGCCTGGTTGTATCTCAAGGGCTTTCCTCATCCAGCCTTTGAAGATGCATCCACTCGCAAATCACTTCTTGGTGTTTGCTCATGGGCAGCTCCTTGCAGCAGTGACTCTTTCTTCCTCACAGCACACCAAACAAACTCCATCTCTCTCCTCACCCAGCTAACCCACTCTTTTGTAGTGCTCTTCTTCTTATTGGGCACAGCTGTGGCTTATTAAGGGCAGGCCTGTTCTTAATCTTTGGTGATTAGTACAGCTGCAATTCCTCAGGTGTGAGATTACCTTCTGCACTGTTCTCTTACATTCTATCCCCCCACATCCACTGAGTGTCACTTGCTGTGGTTCAGAAGACCAGCTCCAAAACCACTAAAATGAGTACAGCCTTGCCATTCACCATGAGGATTTTTGGATTACCTCTTTCATCTTGCACAAGTCATTGCAGGCTCCTTTTCACTCACTTTATCACTTTGGAAAGCAAGAATAAATAAATTCAACTGAATTATCTTTGAGATTTCCTAGTTCACCTTTGAGGCCTCCCAGAAGGAATTGCAGCCAGAGGGGTCTAAGACCAACACAGGCAAAGCACAACAGAAGACGTCAGCCTTGGGTGTCTAATTAGAGCTCCAGGTTCTAGTGGGAACACAGTACTTACTCCAGAATATGAAGAAATTGTCCTGATTCTACTAAAAATGACTAAAGAGGTAGATGAAAAATTAAATGGCATAATTGCAAAGGTTAACAAACTTGAGGGAATCATTAGACAAACTAAGATCATCAGTTTTTAAAAAGAGCAGAATCAAAGATAATGGAATTCAACTGTTTCAACTCAGTTTTTCTCATTTTCCTCAGCTGAGAAAACATCATAAACCCATGTCAAACACAAGTGTTAAATGGTAATTTCTACAGCATTTCTCCTTGAGCATTAAGTTTAAATGAGGCTCTATAAGGTAAAGGCTGGTGACTATTTAACCTGCTGTAGTGGAAAAGTATTTAAGGTATTAAACATGATTTTAAATTATTGTTATAACCCATCATTTTCTAATCCCTTAACTCTTCGGGAGGATTTAAAATAAATTATATAAGCTTTAGTAAACAAATAAATATACCCTATAGGAAATGAAAACTGAAGATTACCTGGGAAGGCGACAGACACACTGCAAGTGTGGTTGAAGAGACTTTTTCAAAGTATCTCAATGAATTAAGAACCTAATTCTTATTTATGGAAACACTTAGGAGCTATGATAAAGGACAGATTTTCCTCAGCAAAATTTTTAACTAAAAATATATGACAGAAGTACTTACTTTATGATTTTTATGACAACAAAAATACACAGTGCCAAAAGACTCCTGGAGCTCCTGATTGCTTTCATTTCATTTCTCACCACAAAAGTGAAACAAGAGAACGAAGGGGAGATTATATTGCCAGCTTTCTCATTATTAATGGCAAAGGAAATAGCTGCCTTAATGCATTTGATTACATCTTAATAATCACAGTCAGCCAGCTCCCTTTTAAACACAGCAGATTCTGTAACAGAAAAATATCTTTACGCCGACCACAAACCGTTGGGCCCCGACCACTGACAAGTTGTGACAACTGCACTGAGCCTGCTGGGAGAGTGTAAATGTAAATAGAACTGGCTTTGCACCCACGTGAGTATCATCTGTCACCAGGGCAGCATTATCAGAGCTCAGGGAAGGCAGGGCTGGGGCTGCACAACTTTCCTGAGGTGCTGTGGGAATCCTAAAGAGAGCAGAGCATGTGGAAGGAAGGGCTGCTCTGTAAGCACGGTCAGTGCCAGAGCTGCCCTCTGAATCCCTGATGGTTACAGTCTGCCCTCAGGGATGTTCCTGGGGGAAAAATAATGTTTAATACTGGTAGAGCTGTGTGAGGAAAGAATTCTGCACCTAAAGTGTGCCCAAATGCTGAGATAAGGTTATCAAGTGTGCCAGGCTGTTAAGAAAACCTGATCTTTAGCAGAGAAATAAAAATCAATCACTGGAATGTAACTGAAACTTCCCAAGCCTGAAATAGCCTTTCTTGGATTTGAGCTAAAGTTCAGAAGGCTTTCAGGAGTTGCTTGACTTCTTTTTTCCTGTTCCACACCTCCCTGCAAGGTTTGGTCTCTTTCTAAAAGCTGACCAGCCAAAGCTTGCAGAAATTGCATTGTGGCTCACAAACTGCTCCAGCCTTGGCCTTTTGTCTGGTGCCCAACAGAACCAAAAGTCAGAACTGAGCCTCCTTTGTGAGGAGTAAGTCAGCAGCAGCACCCAGAAAGAGCAGGAATGCAAATCCAGCACTCAGCTAAAACACAGACCTGTCAATGACAGCTGCCTCTGACCACAGCTTTGTGTTCTCCTTCACTTGCTGTAAAGGAAATTACAAGTTTGATAATTAGATGTTTCTCTAATAAAAAGAAATCTAAATAAAGTCACATACACCAGCCCATGTAGTAGGACTCTGCCCTCAGATGTGCTGGAGAGAGCCAGCAAAGCAGAAATGCACAATTTTTCTACCCACCTAACTTTCCTGCTGCCCAAAACCCCAGGAGCACAGTCTCAGCTCCTTTCTTAGTCCCTCACAGGTGGTTGCCCAGAAGAAGATCCTAGTGGGATGGAAATAAGAGAAGTGGGGAAATGGAAAAAAATAGAACAATTAGGAAGAATCACAGGAGGAACAGTAGTTCAGCACTGCCCTGAGACTGCTGTAAAAGGAGGCTGCATATGGGAAGGGAATAATCCATCCTTCATGTGCGTGGTAGGTTAGACAAGAAATAATGAGATAAAATTACAGCTAGGGAAATTCAATTCAGGCATCAGGAAATACTTTCTAATGGTAAAGACTGTTATGTCCTGAAACAGATAGCTTAGGGACACTGGGGAGTAGATGGTGTTGGTGGTTTAAAGAGGCAGATGAACTAAGTGAACTCCTCAGGTCTCTTCCAAGCCCATTTTATTTAATTTAGGGTAAATCAGCTCAAATTTCTCCATACAGTCTTGCACCTATATGACCTCTAAGTTTGCAGATATGGTGGATGTGCTTAATTCTGAATTAACAGTGCCTAGGGACTATTTTTTAAGAATAGCATATAAACCTCTTGATTATAATTATAGTATTTTATGATATACTTTTATCACAATTATACACAGACTATAGCTCCATTTAATCCAAGAATGTCATTAGACATCTGGCTACGTGGCCTTCACTCTGTCAAGAACATCATCCATTTCAAATAATGGTTTTTAACTGCTCCTAAAAAAACATTCACTGGTTACAAGGCATCAGGTCTCTGGATTTAACTACCTCAAACAGCTCAGTGCTGTTCTCTGGAATGGTTCAGTTTAGCAATACTCTGGCTGGACAGTTTCTGATAGAGTGCATTGTAAAAATTCTGTGAGAGAAGCACTTTTTGGGGGTGATTTATGTAGTGTTACCACTTATTTTTATCAAAATCACGAGCTAGACAGCCGACCTAAAGAGGCAATAAAGGAAACCTTAGAGTTCCCCTGCATGCAAAACCAAAGAAAGGCTGTGGTGGTGGTCACTAAAAATCTGATCTTGCCACCCATTGCACACACTGGCATCAGCCCAGCAAAGCACTTCAGTGCATGCTTAATTTTTAAGCATACAGGTAGAGCCATTTAAACTAATGGAATCATTTAAGTGCTTTGCTGGATCAGGGCCAGCCTCCTCAGCATCTTGCAGTGTCAAGTACGCAGAGCAAGGGCTTCATCTAATTGCATCAGGCTTTAATTGACAAAAATCAAAGTAATGCAGCATTCAGACTGAGCCCATCTCTCTCAGGCTGCTATTCTAATCACAGTGAGTAGCACAGGGTTGGTTCATGCTGTCCCAGTGCCTCAAGTTGGATTTGATCCACCATGCCTCATCTCTGGCATAAGCTCTTTCCCAGCAACTCTTGTCTAAGTTTTCCATCCAGCACATTCTCATCAAAACACCCAATTTGTTCACCTGCCCCAGTGATCACACTACATAATTATGTAGTCTTTCATACCAAGGGTGTTCTATCACCTGCTATTTTCTCCTCATACATTCAAGATTAGGCTGTGCACTCTTTTAGAATGTGATCTTACTTACTTTTTGCAATTTTTCATGCATCTGTGGAAGTACAAAAAAAATTAAATGGGAGAAATGTTCTGATGCTGTAGCAGCTGAAGAGAGCTGATCATACAATGGACAAGCCTAAAACCTCCATAACCTGAGCCATCCCCCTCCTTAAAAATATAATTTACTATTCAACTGCCAAGCAAAGGAATACTGTGCCCACAATCACACAATAGTCTCACCTCTATTTAAGCTCTTACTTTGCAGTTCTGAAACAGAATATTTGAGAGGGGAGAAAAAAGGGAACCAACACAACTAATTTAGCGTGGATGTAGAATTAACTTCTCACCACAGTGTGTTCCTTTAAACATAGTTATGGAAGGGAAAAAATGACACATCTGGGAATTTGTCAGACTGTTGCATTGAGTTAATGCAATTACTGAAAAGGGGTGATTGAGAGCTGGGAGAGGAGTGTGGGCAGAGTACATGACAGTGAACTGAGGGTGCTCTGCATCTGTACAGCCACACTCACATGAGCAAGGCCTTTGCCTTATCTGCTTTTATCCAAGCATGAAACAAGTGCAAGGCTGAGCCACAAGCCAGAAACAGAAGATACAGCAAACAAAATAGCAACTAGAAAGGATGTGAAGAAGTTTCCAGAAATGCAAGGGGAGTTTGTAACATCTTTTGACATTATATTTTTCCATAGTCACCATTAGAAAATAATCATCTTTAATCTACAGTATATGAGCAGACCTAGATCTGAAAGACAAATTTCCCTAGCAAACAGGGAATAGTAAGAAATACTAAAGAAATACTAAAAGGGAGTGGGAAAGGTTATGTAGCTGAACCTTGCAATGGCAGTATTTCTGCAGCAGCTCTCTGAAATGTAACTGTACTTTCAGAAATGCAACCACATTTTCCTGTGCCTTTTGCAGGAAACAAAATTCTGCAGTTAATTGCTCAGGAAACAGGTTTACACAACACCTAGAAACAAAACTGAACAGTGACCAACCTCCCAGCAGCTGAAGGAGGCAAAGTCCCCCAGTTCTGTTTGTCTCATACCTTTGTGCTCTGGTAAAACCTGTGCTGAAACCATCCCATAACACAGGCAGGGAGGCAGGAATAGTTCAAACACAAATAATATTTAACATGTCAACACATTTTAGCTTGCAAAGACAATTCATCTCTTGCAGTCTGAAGAAACACAAGTATGGCAGAAATTGTGTTGAGTTTCTAAGCTCTTACTTTCAAAAGGAGGCAGGAGTGTGTAAGTCACGTGCAGCAACTTGAATGCTGCAAAATTTCAAAACCAACCTGAAATGGGTCTTTCTGAAGAAAGACTTTATCTGTCAGCAACTCTGTAAATCTTTGGCTTCTGTGATGCCCTTTTAGAATGTGAGCCTTTGTGTATACTCACTTATAAAAGAGGTAAAAAATAGTGAGCCTCAATGCAGACACTGAACTGAACATGAATTTGGATACAGCAGCAGTTTTGAAACTCTAGATTGCAGGTTCATCACTGATAACACCAAGTCATCACCACAATTCTGGGTTGGGTTATTCCTGGGAGTGAACCCTGAATGAGCACACGAGGTTTCCAATTGCCCTTTGCAACTGCCTCACATGTAAGGCTCACTTTCTAAAATGACAAATATAAAGACATAAAAATCAATTCAAGGGAAAACTAATTTTAAAATGTCAACAAGACCTTCTCTTAGCATTTACTCAGATCTCATATCAAGCTGTACAACTCCACAGTGGCTGTCTCTAGCAGGGTGTTTTCCCTAAAAAACCCCACATTTTAGCTGTAAAAGAAATCAAACACCTTTTTCTCCTTTTTCTTGTGACTGTCCCATGGAAAAGTAGTTTTAGTTATTAACTCAAAATTTAGCCTTTAATCATATCTGCTGAGAGCAGGGCTGAAGCTGTGATGCAATGCACAGCTTTCCTGCACAGCATATGGTATTTGAAAAGAGAGTAGAAGGGAAAAACGACAGACAGGAAAAGGTTCAGACTTCTGTAGCCTTGGTTTTGCACTGCGTGGTAATTATACTGAAGAATTCATGACTCACTTTGGTGCACTACTGTGTGCTGCTAAATTAGAAGTTTGGCAAGGACACCAGACAAATGATGAAATATATAATATTGGTTTCTCTAGCATAGCTCATCACTATAGTTTCATGGGGTTTCAAAGGGCTTTTTTTAGCACTCTGGGAAAACAAGGTCTTCTTTAAACATGAAAAACATATTGAATCAAAAATGTGCTGTATGGAAGTCAGCAGAAATAGATAAAATTCCTCTATTAAAAAATCAGTCTTTCAGGTAGTTTGAGTAATTGCTCTCTAAGACTTCTTTCTGAGTCTTCACAGAGCATCTGACATGGAGACTACTAAAAGCTGTTGTGCATTAAAGCATAAGTGTGATCTGGAGATGAAGCTCCTCCACTATATAACATTCATAAGAAAATGTTTTCTTTACACCAGCTTACAAATGTGTATTATCAAAATGATTTACATAAAGGCTCCCTAGTCTTTTGACAACTGCAATGAGGCCAAGCACACTGGAGGATGTACATATTGGGACAGCACTTAGGCTAACTCTTAAAGGCAAATCCTTTTCTCCCAAGGACTGCACTCAGTCTGGAGTTATGCAGCACGTTGGAATTAATCCAGTTTTGCCAGGTGCAGCCAATCCCCCATGTAATGCTGCTCTAGTTATTCTGATTTGTAATGAGAAAGAAGTGGCACCAGCCATAAGAAGGAGGCACCAGCATTAAAAATATTTTGCTGTGTGACCCAGAATTAACATCTCAATTTATCCAGATAAAAACCAAATAAAAATACCCAGCTCCCCACTAGGGCAGGGAAGGGAACCAACTTCTACTGGGCTTTCCCTATCTTTTCACAAATTTACTGCAACATGCAAGTGATCATAAAGAGTTTCACAGGAGCCAGAGGGTTTGACCATGGAGAGAGTTAAGATGTTAGCAGAAATCCTGTCTGTGAAACTTGCCATTAACTTCAAGACCTCCCTGCACAAACCTGGCAAACTCTCAGAAATATCGGATGTTAGAGCCTCCATATGCTAAGCCACCACTGCTCTGTACCATGTACTTTGTTTAAAGGCAAGCACAGAGATTGCAAACAGCTATTTTTAACTCTTTTCAGTGTACAGTACATCTGTTGTGTTTCTGATTTCCATTAAAAATGAGAGTCATTTACTGATCTGGCCATCATCCAGATTTTTACATGAAACACATGGACTAAGCACAAAACAACACTGTTTTATGTGCATGGGTGCATGTATTGTATTTATTATCTGCTACAGTGATCAGAAGTACAGTTAAAAATGCTGTGGGGACTTTGAAGGAACAGATATCGCACTTATCTTATTTCCTCAAAGTCTCTGGACTCAAAACCAGCAAGAACAAGGCTGTGAAACCTTTCTTTATGTTTACATGCTGCTGCTGGGACAAAAAAAAATCCCAGTGGCTTTGCTCACTGGAGAAGAGGATCCTGGGGCTGGGCACACAGCTCGGGGTGCAGCAGATACCCTCAGCACAGCTGCAGAGAACACCCAGCAAGAAAAGCCTCCAACAATAACGAGCTGCTGAAGGCTCTGCCAACGTGGACCCCAGCCAGTAAGTCAAGCAAATTAAAAGCTGCAATCGCTTCTCTGACAATTCTCCAGCAAAACCTGTCCCAAGCTTTGCTTCCCTGGTGAAAAACAGAGGATGGTCAGCGTGCGCCAGAGGTCAGCGGGTTCACACTATCTGAGACCAGTAAAGAGAGGGAATTAAACCACTGTGAGGGCATCACTGGCAGCAGCCTTTTAGGAGCTCACTCCAAAGGCTGCTGAAGTCAACTGGACTGTCTTTGTAGATGCCACCAGCTTTAGGTCACATCTCATTGCAGGGCTCCACTGCCCTACTCTCTGCTGATTTCAAAGGCAGCAATGCAGCATTAGAGAAAAGAGGGACTTTCAAAGAAGCACCGAGTTAGGGCTAGAGAGGTCACACACCACAGCACTGCTCTTATTGAAACTTTCAGAGGAGAAAATGTAAAGAAATTCACTCAAATTTGAGAATTAATTCCAAGGTCACTGTCTGGGCAACCTTTCAGCATTTGTTTTCCATTCTTGCATGCACAGAAAACCATTTTCTAACCAGGATCCCTATGAAATCAGCAGGCCCAAAACGTGAACAGCCAGATGTTCAGAAAAAGGTGAAATCCAAAATGTGTATTTGATTTCTGATGCGATTACATAACCTGTCCTGGAGGAGAGGAGCTGATACCCCGAGCTTACACAAGTGACCCAGATGGAGCTTTGCTCGTAGGGCAATTCCTGTTATTATTAGCAGAGGCACATCTGGCTGGCCAGGCCAGCCCAGCACAGGCAGCCCCCAGCACTCACAGGTCCCAGACCATCACCACCATGGAGCTGTCAGCAACTGGGGCAGCTGCAGGGCTCATCCACCTCCTGTGATCATCACCACAGAGATGCCACTGCCTCCCCTCACCTCAAACAGGGCAAACATTCACCACGTGCCCACGAGCCCACCAGGTCAAGTCACTTCAGAATTGCACATTCCCAAATCCCTCCTCTTTAAGGACAAAGCTTAGGATCTTCTCTCACTGTGATTTATTCCCCTAGCCCTTATGTGCTGGCTACATATGGTAATAATTTCACAGCCGTTTTCAGATGATGCAATGAGATTAAATGACATGGCCATAGTGACAAAGAGATGGCAACGTTAATGCAGACTCTGGGAAAAGCTCCTTGTTTTTTAGCTCTAAATACGGGTGTACCATTTCTTTCATATTGTGTTACTCCTCCATGGCTGCCAGACTTGCCAGACTGACAATAGCATCTTATGTTACAAAACCTACAGTTTAATTTAACTTCAGTGTCCTTCAGAGGTTAAATTTCCATGGGAAATTACTTCTAGAGAAATATGGCTTGCATATGTTTGTGCCAAAAAGCCACTTCTGCTGCTTTTCTTCACAACTGTGATCCGTGCATATTTTATTTTTTGAATCATGACTCAGACTAAATAAAAGTTCAGCTTGGGTTTCAAGAATGCAAATGTGAATATTCAGCATCCAGGGTATTTTCCCACTATTGGCATTAGCCTGCCCTAGCTGAAAGAATGGCACCTCTGGAGGATCCAGCTGGCAGCAGCCAGAGTTGCCCCTGCCCTCTGAACACTGGGGTCTGGAGAGCAAAGAAAATGGGAAAATGATTTTTTATTAAAAGGCTTCAGCAGTGACTGCCTCTCCTGTGTCTCTCACCTCTTTAAGGCTCAGTCCTTTTTCCTCTCCTCACTCCCCTGTACTGCAGTTTGTTCCTCAGCCCTTCCTGGCTGTCAGGTGCCAGAAGTGAAGAACAGAATTCCTTCAGATGGCACCTCCTGTGGGGTACAGCCAGGAGCACATTTGCTGTCTCCCCCCATTTCCTGCTGCCATGGCAGGAACAGACGAGCAGCTGCACCAGAGCATGGCCTCAATAAATTTAATGGTGGAAAAAGAAGCTCCAGGGCATAGAAACTGCCATATTTCCCTCTGGGGTAGGGTTATATATTCATTTTGCATGGCAAGGTTTGGGTAGACAGGGGTGGCTTCAGTGGGAAGCTGCCAGAAGCTTCCCCTGTGCCCAGTGGAGCCAATGCTGGCTCCAAGAGTGACCTGCCACGGAGCCCATCAGCATCTCTGGGATCCCTGCTTAAGAACAGGAACAACCCCACAAAACCTCAGAACTGCAGCCAGGAGAGGAGAGGCCACACAAGAGCAACAGCCCTGCAGACACCCAGGTCAGTGAGGGAGGGGAAAGGGGTGCTCCAAATGTCAGAGCAGAGAGTTGCCTGCAGTCTGAGGGAAAGGACCATTCCCTGTCCCCCTGTGCCCCTCTGGGGGCAGCAGGTAGAGACCACACAGATGAAGCTGATCCTGGGAAGAAAGGAACCAAAAGAAAACATTTTTAAGATTTTATTTAATTTCTCATTATCCTCCTCTGATTTGACAGGCAAAAAATTAAACTTGTTTACCCAAGTTGAGACTCCTTTGCCTGTAACAGTAATTGTTGATTAATCTATCCTTGCCTTTATCTCAGCCCTCAAGCCTTTTGTTATATTTTGCCTCCCCTGTCCAGCTGATAGAGCAGTTTTGGTGGGTACCTGGTGTACATCTAGGGTCAATTCACCAGCCTATTTGTATTTTAGTACAAATAAAACTGAACTCTGAACTGTTTTGCAGCAATGTCAACCTCTCCCTTTTGTGGATAAACCAAAATGCCAGATCAAGTGTGGAGGGGAAGGTTCTTTACAAGGGAAATGCTTTGGGTCTAGCTGGACCCATGAGATACAACAACCACTTCACCCCCATTTTGCCACAGGTTTATAACACCAAACAGGTGGAAAATAGGGTGATTAAGAGATTTTTGTGCTGCCTCTGTAATGGGACCACCCTGGAGTGTGCTTGGGCATCAGCTACACCCCCAGAGCAGCCTCAGCCCTCACTGGGGCTGCTGTGCCCTGAGCACCAGTGCAGGGGGGCACATGGGGACCTTCTGACCCTAATTCATGTGTTGATTGAGTTTCCAGCTAACAGCAACGTGACAAGATCTGTAAAATGGCATTTTCCTTGGTGCAGAAAGGACCCTGTGGACTGCAGAAGTGCTTCATGTTCCTCTGCACCACCCCACAGGCAGCAGATGGGACCAGTCACACATTGTCAGACCTCCATCAAAGATTCCTCCCCATCCTTCACCCAGCTGTCAGGAACACCCCCAAGTCCTGCCCAAACTCCAGCACTTTCCAGGGCTCTGCCCTTTGCCATCTGCAACCCCCACCCACCCACTTGTGCCAGGGGCACAGAGCAAAGCCTCCCAGCAGGTCTGGGCTACCCACAGCGCTGCTTCTGAGAGATCCTAGAGGCAGCAGGCACAGCCTACCTGTAATTATTATTAGAAGGAACTTATAATTATCTTTTCTGGGTTGAGAAACAATAAAAGAAAAGAAAATGAAAATTATAAAGGAAGTGCTCGTATTGCACTACCAACACCTACGCAAACTATTCTCAAAGCTGCTCTTGCCGTTTGTTATTCCCTTGTTTCATTATTTTTCTTTGTCCTTCATTTTCAGTCCTCCTGTATAAGACATTTTGCTCTCTTGCTTCATAATTTTGTTCTTTAATTTATTTTTCCTTATTTCCTTTTGCTCTTCCTTTGATCTTTATCCTTTTAACTTTTGGTTTTTTTCAAAAGCTTTTTTGTAAACTCTGCCAGTTTCAATGTGCTGTCTTTGATGCATTTTTGAATTTGCTGCTCCTTTGCTCTTCATGCAACTTTTATTTTTTCTTGCTGGTTTATTTGTTATCTGTGGGACAGAAGCAATCAGATGCCAGGAACCTTATTGCATCACTGCACACTGTAACTACTAAATTTAATTTTCACTTTTTTACCCCTAGAACTTGACTTTCCCACCTCAACTACATTTGTAGACTGGAATTCTAAAGTGGGCCCTTTGGATAACAAGCAAAACACATCTGTGGCCTTACATGGAGGTCTCCAATATCATTGATTTGAGTCTTGCAGAACTTAGTCCATCAAAGTGGTGATCATTAGTGAGTTGGGAAGGAAGTCTGTTCACATTTATGGGGTTACTCTCTATGAGCTGAGCAGGACCTCTGCTCCTGGTGATGGAATTATGTGCGAGGGCTTCACCAGCCTCTCACTTCAATCTGTTCAGTTTGAATATCAAATTTCTGTTGATTTCAGTGAACTAGCAAGGACGTTTTGCTGGCTCACCTCAAGCTGAGGGAATCAGATCCAATTGAAAAAGGCTCTTCTCATCACATCGAGTCAAAAAGCTTTGAGCCATGGCACTACCCCTTCAGGGATCTCATGCATGAGCCCTTTCTCAGAGCTACACCAGTGCTGAATGGAGTAACACCTATGAAAAATGCACAGAAAAGTCCCATCCCTGTGCCCTAGTTAGCCTGCCAGAAGGGCACAACCTGTATTTGAAAGGAGCAAGGGAGCTGCACAACTTGGAACCATAAAATATGAGCACAGCAGAGCTTTGCAGCCACTGTCACTACAAAGCCCATTTGCCCTTGGAATTATCATCTCCAGTATCAATAGCGGATACAACTCCTGAAGGAGGATTCACAAATATGAGTCAACAAATTAGCATTTGTGTGTATGGCAGTCATGTCTGAAGAGTTCAGATGAGATCTGGGCCATCCTAGCCCTGCTCTAGCTGGCTGTGCTAGTGTCTTGTAAAATATTTCAGAAAACAGCCATTGCATTGGCTTTTACCTCTTCTGCTTGTTTTCCTATGAGAAAGGACAGAAATCAGAGCAGACAGCCATGTACAGAGCACTAATCCAAAAGATAATGGGAAGAAACTTTGCAAGGAGAGAATTCAATTCACTTTATAACAAGCAAATGTTCATTTCTCACAGTGACATCCAGAATGAGCAATGTTGGGTTCCTGCAGGCTCAGCTCTTTGTATAAAGGTTGTGATATTTTGTCAGCAAGGAAAACAAAGGTGCTGAGATGGGCTGGTCAATAATTGACTGAGCCTTGTTACTCACTGCAATCACTATCTTGTCACCATGTCTCTGTCTCAAAGTTTCAGTTAAAACTAGTGAATCACCACACTGAAAAAGACTTCTTACCTTGGAAAAAAAAAGGAAATTACAATCACTGACAACAACAACAAAGACTTCCTATCTGGCTTTGTCAAAGGTCACTCAGCAGTTAAGTCCATTTACACTGTGACTTCTATCAGCTGTGAAGAACACAGAACAAAGGGAACACCAATATTCACTCCTCTGGCTTCAAAAAATTTCCATGGAAACCTTTTTTATCCCCCCTTTCTTTTTAAGTAACCTCAATCTTCAAAGAACCCAACAAGGACAAAGCCTGCACTGAAAGCCACTTTCACTTTGCATGTCTGACATTCGTGTTTCCAGCCCACCTGAGAGCCATAACCTTGACACATTTCTTGGCAACTGCCTAGAGTTTTATCTTCCAGCAGTGAAGGTAAGTGAGCAACTCCTTCTGCCCCTGGATTACAGGTGCTGGGTATGGATATTATCCCCACCCTCCTTCCAGCCTGGATTTCACCTGGGGACACAGCTTGCTTGCTGTAGGTTCTGTACAAACTCAGAACAGAGAAGATACCCAGCCCCAAAGCACCCCTCTCTGAAGAGACAGAGCAGATAAATCAAATCTTATTACTCCAACCTATATGTGGAAAACCATGTTGGTCTCTCAACTAAATGACAGACCCAAAGGCAATTAGGTCTGATTTACAAGGGAGTCTATGGCAATTATGCCTCCAGCTCAGGCACCTAAATTGTCTCAATTGTCTCTGGTTTTTGGACCCATGCCTTGGAGATGCCCAAGGCCTGACAAGAAAAAATGGATACAGAAAACAAACTTGCCCCCAGCACCCTGACACATTCCCAAACTCATAGATCATCCCTCCCCCATAACAGCACAACAAGGGCTACACACCTCCAACCTCCAACAGCAAATGCAAAATAGCCACATCTAATTGCTAAAATTTACTATTGCAACATATCAAAAATAACAATCCAGAAAGTGAGACAGTATTAAAAAATCCCTTAGGGAAACAAAAACAGATTAACACTAGAAAAGCAGAAATCACTGACAGCAAAACAGTTCCAAGAAAACCCATCCTGCTGAAGGGAAGGGAGGGAGAGAGACCCCCAAGAAACACCACCTCCCTTGGGAAGATAACAGCAGACTCCTTACATCTCCATCGAGGCTGAGCCAGCCCTGGGCCCACCCTAGTTCAGGCCAGAATGGGTTAATGCTGAGCTCAGGGCTGTGCAGCAGGAGCTGCACACCTGGCACTGGAGCAGCTGCAGCCTCAGCAGGGTTACAGCAGCAGGGGGCAAGGAGAGGCCCAAACCACAGGGCAAGGAGCAATTCATCAGGAAGGATGCTCCCACCAAGCCAAGAAATAAGGAGACTGCTAAGTTTAAGGGGTTTCATGACTCAAGGACTCACCCAAGTCCCAGTGTTTCAGACCTTCCTATAAAGGATATTTTTAGGATTCCGAATTTCTCGTGGGGTTAAAGTCAGGAGTATGAATTATTCTCCAAAGAAGCAAGACCTAAAACACCACCATTTTCCTGTTTTAGTGGCTTTTATTAACAGATCTCAAAATGCTCCAGGGTATCCTTCCCATCAGAGAAGGAGACAGAACCGAAGCAAATTCTCAGAATCACGTTGGCAAGGAGCACCCAAGTTGGGGAGAATCCTGGTGTCTCCCAGGGGCAAAGTAATTCACAGCTATTAGGATACACTGCCTAGTTGTAAGGTTCTCCCAAGAGGGTTTCTATTAGTATTTTAATTTCTATTTCAGGCTGTCACATGTTTAAAATGTCTTGTGGTTTGCTCTCAACTTCTCAGGTGGCTTTTTTTAAAATGATCTGATTGAAAAATTAGCCATCCAAGAGGAAAAAAAGCTCAAGTTGAGGTGTCAAAACATCCATACGAAACAAAATTAGACTAAAAAAAAAAAAAAGAATTCCCAGAAGACATCCTTCAGTATACAATTAAGCTGTTCATAGTTCTGTATGCACTCAAATGGGTCCATGTGTGACTGCAGTAGGCAGAAGCTTTCTGTGTGCACGTGTAGCTTGTTTTAGCAGCAGGATGCATTTTTTTCTGGCATAAATCAGGTAGCTTCCTCAATTTCACTGAAACTGCAAAAATTATTTTATGTGTAATTTAGCAAGCCATGTTTTCTATGCTTTACAAAGATTCATGCACTAACTCAGAAAGTCCACAAGGAGCACAGGCTATTTGATCACAATTATTTTTAGAGGAATTAGTTGCTGTAAGAAGATGAAATTATGATAACTCAAGCAGTGCATGCTCTTATGTCATGCACATCAAGATAATTTGTTTTGACTTGGTCTCAGGGATAATTTTTAGATAAGAACACAACCTCCTAATAACTAATTTTCTTTATACCATCCTACCACTCAGGAAGGTAATTTCTCAGCCCCTCTGTAATGTAGATATATGCAGGATCACTACTCCACTTGAATGCCTGCAGCAAATGTGATCCCTCCACAGGCCCAACCCCATCACTCCAGCAACAACAAGAATTTTGTTCTTGCATGGCCAGGAAGCTCTTTGTTCCAAACAGTGGAAGAATTAAGCATTGTGGCCCAGATCCTCAGCTGATATAATTAGATGACATTTCATTGAAACCAGGGCCAGCTGATACCAGCTGAGGAGCCAGCCCTTGATCTGCAGCAGCAACAGCTGAGGAGTAACAAACAGGCAGGGAAAAAAACCCTCCTGTTCCAGTGCCTTGATGGAATAACCAGCTCAGTGCTTCCAGCAGGCTGATCAAGAAATCCCTGGGGGTTTAGATCATCCAGAATATTGCATCCCAAATTAAATAATGGGAATACTCAAAAGGAAAAGGTTGGAGCTAGAATCTCTGGCTTTCTGAAATCACTTGAGGCTGGTGGTGCATTTCCACACAGAGCCCCCCTTTATCCTGAGGATGTGACAGGACCAGTCCCTCCTTTCAGCTCTGTTGAGCTCCAGCTTGCTGCTCAGTGCCCCTTCAGGCATCCTTAGCGAAGCCACCATGGTGACCACATGATTTGGGAGTGGAGATTTGCTCAAAATTCATTCCAAAAAAGTACCAAATACCTAACAAAACCCTGGGCCAGAAGGCAGCCAAAAGAACATTAGTATGCATTATTGAAAAAATATCAGCACACCGCTTGAACCGTGTGCTGCTGATTCCTCATACACAGAAAAAGCTGACAGGGAAATCAAGCTTATGGAACCACCTCCTGTTCAGCACCAAGTGTATTCCTCAGCAATAAAAGTGATTTTGGCAGTGTGGGAGGTTAATATGCAGTACCCATCAGAGTGCCAGTGTAATCTGTGTTTATAAGGCACAGCACCAATAAATTAGGTCAGCACATGAATCTTCAGAGGGAGGAAGGAGAGGGAGAGCAGGAAGAGCACCCTGGGCAGCAAGGCCACAGGGGCAGGCAAGGCTTGTGATGCCCTCAGGACTTCCAGCATCACAGACAGAGGCTCTCAGGAAGGAAAATCCATTTTGCCATTAGAAGTAACAATAAAAATATTACACTGATTCAAAATGTGCAATCAGGCCTGACTTACAGCTTGCCCTGCTGCATTCAGGCTTTACATCAGAAGGCTGTAAACCGTTATAGCAGAAAATAATAGCTGGGGATGTTTGCTCACCCCAAACCACGCTTCATTTATTCACCTGAACACACTGTCACGTACACTGACCATTGTCACTGCTCAGCAGGCAGGCAAAAATGGGGAAAATAAACATCTACCCAGATTTCAGCAGCAGATAAGGTATTAATTCATGCACAGAACAATGAAAAAATGCCAGGATATACAACAGTAACCCCTCCTGAATTCTTGATTGTATTATCAAATAAAAGCAAGGGTAGAACATGCAAAGAAGTGCTGAATGCCAATCTGTAATACCAAATTAAGGAGCTTGTTAGATCAAAAGCAATCCTGGCTTGTGATTGTAGCAATTCAATGTGAAATTCCCAATAACATTCAAGTACTTCAATAAAAGAAAGATTTTAATTCAATGACCAAAAATAAAATAAAGAGTTGATGTGAATGACTTGATTTAATTTATATTATTGAAATGAGCTGTATGCAATGACTTATTGATGTCATAATATTCCATTAGGAACTTACTATTTTCTTGTTTACATAATGCCAGAAATTATAGGGGTAATGCTGGTCCAACACATAGCACAGCAGAAATAGAAAGCTCTTTGCCACATACTGGAATTCCATATGAACTCCAGTGTAGAGTTTAGTGAAGGAGAAATATTGAAATATTCCTTACTAAGACCAAGTTAATTTGGAAAATTAAATGATAACTATCTTCTACTTCTAACTAACAGCTGCCCAAATCAGGCATGATCACAAAGAACCTGTGGTTCCATGCATACAAGTTTGGTACTTAAAAGCCTGTTTGAACAATAGTCAGCAGTTACCAAAAATTTTGGGGGTTTTATCAGTCTTGAAGGCAAATATTTGAAGCCAGAGGAGATAACTTGCATGCAAACATTGCACTTGCACTGGAAGGGAAGGGCCCAGGGCCTGGGCAGGGATGTAGGGACACAAATCCCCGTTTCTTCCCTTGCAGCAGAAAAAGGGAACCCTTCCCTAGCAGGGGTGGATCACTGAACCCCCAGATCCCAGCACAAGCACAAACTCTCCTGCACCAAGCCCACACTTGCCCAGCAAAGAGGTTGTCCTGGGAGGCTGCACCAGCCTTGGAAAACCTCAGACCTGGTCCCTGAGCCTGCCTGCCACCCAATTTCCAGGCTGTCCTGACCTGCAGCCCACTCCTGACTTCTCCCAGTGGTTTCACACACCAACAATCCGTGGCTTCCTGACCACAGCCACCTCAGCCCTCCCAAGCCAGCAGGTGCTTCAGTTCCCATCCCCCTGGCCAGAACCCCAGGCTCTCTGCCAGCCCCATGGAATGCAAATGTGACCTTGGCACTAATTCTGTGTCCCCAGACTGATGATTTAGAGAGGTGAGAGGGCACAGTGGCCCCAGGACAGGAGCAGGGCTGTGCTCTTGTACATGGGAAAGGTCTGTAAGAAACAAGTGGGCTGGCATCCTCCTTGTGTGATGGTTTGGGAAGGGTTTGGGAAGAGCCAGCTGAGCTCCGGCTGCATCCCCTGGGCTGCACCAATCAGCACAGCTGAGAGGCACAGAGGGGCTGGAACACACTGCTGCTGCTGACCATAACCAGCCTTCAGGACAGGGAGAAAAAGGCTCAGGAAAGAAGGAAATATGCATTTCCCATCATCCAAAGCAAAGCTACAGGCTCACTCTCTGCCAGAGTTCACCAGCTGGCCAGTACATCTCATTTCACAGATGACCCATTAGTGGTTGAAGGCATTTGTAGATACTAAAGTTGAGAAACAAATACAGAGACATAAGACAGCTCTTTTACTCTTTTATTCACTTCTCTGAGGCACTTTGGTCCAGTCAAAACTTGTCCACAGAGGCCAGTTACAGAAGAGAATACAGTACGTCTATCAATTTCACATCCTGAGATAAAACTCAAGTGTTGAAAAGGCTCAAGGAATAAACAGCTTGTGGAAGACAGGGAGATTCAGTTTACAGGCAGACACAATTTAGATTAAACCATACTTAACTAAATAGCCAATGTGCACTAAAGGTCACACTGATGAAAATAAAAACATGTTGTTTAGAGGAATTAGTTACTTTTTCACAGTATTGTCATTTTCACCCCTTGAAAGTCATGTAATTAACTACATCTAGTTGTTTGCATTATATTTCAAAGCCAGTCTCCCGTTCATTACAAAGCTCTTACACAAGGAGTTACAACATGTTTGACACAATGTTCTTTTACTGTAAAGTAAATTCAAACAACTTTAACTTAAAGAACTCATTTAAGTAATTTGCAACTTTCCCCTCAGAGCTGCTCAGTTTCACCCTCATCTAACACCACAGGCCTTAGTTTTAGTAGAGCCAACACTAAGAAAATGTAGCCAAAATTTGCAACTTACAAATTCTACTGTGCTTTGCTAAAGGAGATAATGTGTTTTTTTATCTATCCTCACTTGAAGTGCTGCAAACAGCTCCCCCAGAACTCCTTAAAAAACCACAGCAGAGTGCAACTGAAATGATACACAGGGAACCACTTACCCTGAACTCACCCCTCGGTGGCTTCTGCAGCCCTCCTCCAGCAGCCACATAGTCAATGTCCAGACAGCCTTTATCCAAGCTGACCTTGGTGAAAAAAGGTGGGAAAAGACAGAAAGCCTTGCTTCTGGCTTTGTAGCAAAATGTGTTTCTGTGGCTGAGTACACCTGCACTTGAAGGGTCCAGTTGTACCTCTGAACCCTGGGACCACCAGGTCTCTCTAGGACAGCAAGTTTTGTCTCTCCACAAAGGTGCAGAGAAGTCTATAGGATCATGATCCTGTTAGGTGTTTTGTTTTTTGGGTTTTTTGCGGGTTTTTTTGAGGTTTTTTTTTTTGGTTCATCAATCTGTTTTTTCCTGCTGGAAAGCCAGTGATTTCCCTCGTGCAATACAGGGTGACACCAACACTGCATGGATGTGCTCCAGAGGAGTGCAAAGCACGGGGCTCTGCAGAAGTGCCAGTAAGGGAACAGTGCTGGATGGAGCCTGGTGGGTAAGGAAAGAGTTTTTGAGGAAAGGAAATACTCTGATGTGGTTTAATTCAGGGAAAAATGGACTGCCACATTCAGCATTGAGATGGTTCTGTGGAAAGGTGGTGGTGGGTCGGGGTATGCACTTCATCTTTCTCAGTCCTACAGCCCAACTCAGCAGCTGTTGGAGCCCTGCTATGGACCACAGAATCCAGGGCAACGCTGGCCAAAGACAGAAATCCGAGTTCCTGCCCGATTCTGCCAGTGCTGATCATCCCTGCCTGATCACCTGAAGAAGCAGGAACAGCTCGTTCCTTCCTCCAGAGTGCCTCGCTGTCGGAGCGCTGCCAGCATCACTCTCGGGGCTGTGCTGGCCCCATGGCCACCCTTCCATCAGCCCGCTGTGCCACCGGGCACGGAGCCAGCAGGAGGGAGGGCAGCTCGCTGCCGGGTTATCACCCCCGCTTGGGGGAGCTCGGGGTGGGCACAGGGGCAGCGGAGCGGCTGCCCGGGCTGCCCTTGCCGGGCGGGGCAGAGCGCAGCGGGCAATGAATGCGCCACTGGCGATGCCAGCCCGGGCACACGCACACACACACACACACACGCACACACACACACACACACACACCGCGCTGCTGCTCCGCTCTGCTCTTCCTGCCGATCCCACTCTCCTCTGCCGCTTCTCTCCTTTTCGCGTTTATATTTTTATTTTTTTTTCCCCCAAACCTTTGTGGAACAGACGCCCTCTCCTTGCCCCAGCTGGAGCTGCAGTAGAATGAAAAGGAGGGGGGGGGGGGGTTGGAAGGAGGGAGGAGAGGAGGGAAAAAAACCCTCTTTTGGTTGAGGTTTTCCTGTTACTATCACTGTAGCGTTTATTTAGCCAATCTCCTAACTATGACGTGAGGAAGGCAGGAATCATGGCTCGCTCATAATATTTAACACACCCACTGAAAGCTGGAGCTGCAGAGCTACTAGTCCAACCAGTCTCCAGAATTCAGTGTAGCTGAAAGAGGTTTTCACTCTGCACCTGCCAAAGATCTCTCCCCCCTTTTCCTTCTCTCCCCCCTTCTCTCTTCCATTCTCTCTCTCTTTAAAAGAAAGAGCTGTAAGACCCAGCAGAGATCAAAGACCTCTTCGCTAAAAAGAACCTCTACTGATTTATATTAGTTTCTTTCCTCTAATCCTTCCTTCTCCCCCCTCTTTTTTTTTTTTCCTGTGCCATATTTAACCTTTATGTTGCAGTTGTGCCATCAGACAGTTTTGCAGCCAAAAAAAACCAACCCAAGCCAAAGCACAAGCCCAGCTCGGATACAGCAGCCACCCAGACTCGATCTCAGTTGAACTTACTAATCTCTCCCAAGCACTGGACGCGATGGATGAAGAAACTGGAACCGCTCTAAGAAAATGATTTTCCAGCCAATGTTCTTAAAGAGTCTGAGAGAAGAGAGGGAGCGAGAGCGAGCGGGGAGCGCTTCTGCTGCATCACTGCTCAAATCCAAGGGAAAGGAGTCAGCGTTTCCAGCACAGCCAAATATTATGGATGATTTTTTTTCTTCTGTCGCCTTTCTGCACAGGTTTTCTTAATATTTTTCTTTTCCCCTTCCTCCTCCCCATTTTTTAAAAAAATTTATTTAATCGGCCACTGTGTCTGATGCCGGTTTCTCTCCGAGAGCCAGTTTTCCCTGTTTGTTGTGATCCCTGTAATAAAAAGAGGGAGAAATCGTGAACAGATGGCTTTCTATATTACCATGCCGCTGGCATTGTTTTCCTGTTGATTTTAAAGGCTCGGTCCGGAGCTCCTTTTTTTTTTTAATTTTTTTTTTCTCTTTTATTTTTTTTTTCCCTCCCCCCTCCCAAGTTCTTGATGATACTGAGACATGAGGACCTATCGGGTTTAGCCTGTTTATTTCCCGGCGCCTATGGAGGTAACTTTATTGACTTGATCGCTCGCTTCCCGACCCGGGGGGGCTCTGTCCGCCGCCTCCTCTCCCTCCCCCTCCCCCGGTAATTCATCAGCCGCCCCGGCCATGAAAATGCTCCTGGTCCGCAAGTTCCGGGTGCTCATCCTGATGGTTTTCCTCGTCGCCTGCACCATGCACATCATGATCGACCTGCTGCCGCGCCTGGAGCGCCGCGGCCCCGAGAGCCGCCCGGGCTGCTCCTGCCCGCCGCCCGCCGCCGCGCCGCCCCGCGCCGCCGCGCCGCGCTGGCCCAGCAAGCACACGCTGCGGATCCTGCAGGACTTCAGCGCCGAGCCGGCCTCCAACCTCTCGTCGCAGTCGCGGGAGGCGGCGGCGGAGCGGGCGGCGGGCGGCGCGGGCGGCGCGGGCGGCGGGGGCGCGGCGGCGGGGAGGGCGCGGCGCTTGATCGGCCCCGGGGCGCCGCGCCCGCCGCCCCCCGCCGGCAACGCCGCCCCGCTGGCCGCGCTCTTCGAGCACCCGCTGTACCGCGCCGCCCTGCCCCCGCTGGCCGACGGCGACCTCCTCTTCAATGTCAACAGCGACATCAGGTTCAACCCGCGGGTGGCCGAGCAGCCCGAGTGGTGAGTGGGACCGCGGGTGGCGACGTGGCGTGTCCCCCTTCCGTGGGAATGCGGGATTTAGGGTGCCGTGGCTTTAGGAAGTGGGCAGAGGGGTTTGGGGTCACCGGTAAAAAGAGCAACCGTTCACATGCTCACCCGGTCGTGTTCCTTGGGAAAATAAATGCCCCAAAATACAGAATAAACACGGAGCGTTTCGGGGTCACCGGGAAAAAGAGCAACCCTTCACATGCTCGCCCGGTCGTGTTCCTTCAGAAAATAAATGCCTTGAAATATACAATAAACACAGAGCGTTTCGGGGTCACCAGGAAAAAGAGAAACCCTTCACATGCTCGCCCGGTTGTGTTCCTTGGGAAAATAAATGCCCCAAAATACAGAATAAGCACGGAGCGTTTCGGGGTCACCGTGAAAAAGAGCAACCCTTCACATGCTCGCCCGGTCGTGTTCCTTGGGAAAATAAATGCCCCAAAATACAGAATAAACACGGGAGCACGGCAGTGCTGGAGCGCTGAGGCCAAGGGGTCGGTCTGCCCCATCTGCAGCTGCAGCCGAGGAAGGTGCTGCCAGAACGGTGTGAGGAAGAGGGTGAGCTCACAGCGAGCCTTCCTCTCCAGCACCTTCCCAATCTCCCACCCAGAGGTGAAGGGGCTGAGCAGTGAGGCCAGACAGTAATACATTAACTTTTGTCCAAAGCAGGCTCGAGTGCCACAAAGGCATTCATGCTGGCAGGTATTTCCACTTTCAGGATCTGATCTGGGCTACATTTTTCATCCTCAATTAATTCCCAGTGCCCTGCACCTCCGCTGCTC
Organism: Melozone crissalis; assembly: GCF_028551555.1. Lineage (NCBI taxonomy): Eukaryota > Metazoa > Chordata > Aves > Passeriformes > Passerellidae > Melozone > Melozone crissalis. The sequence goes on from NW_026535790.1 coordinate 10,485,939, forward strand.
TCCAGCCTTCAAAGCAGTCAGTTGCCTCTGTGAATCGTATGCCCTGTTGGCTCCTAAGAAATGCTGAGAAATTCAATGACTGAAAAATCAAAAGGGTTGTCTAATACAACAGCACCCTCTTCCAAACACACTGACATTGTAATGTTTAAACAGCTGCATTGTACCGTGCAAAAGCTCTGTCAAGCTGCAGAGCAGCCAGCATGATCTAAATCTTTAGAAAGAGAGGATAAATAATTCTGATTTCCGCCCTATGAGCATGTGAATTGTCCAGGCCCATTCCATCTAATAATCCTAACTGACTGTGAAAGGAAATAACCTGGAAAGTTTTGGGTTCCCTGAAAGAAAAAGAAAGAAAAAAAAAAAAGTCACAAATGCCTGAACATCTGGAGATGACTGTAAACACAGAGAACTCTGGATCAAAATATGGGTTAGTCTGTTCAGTAGGCGAAGAGTGAAATCAACATGATATCCACAATGCAGCTGCCTGTTGTACATATTTTCCTTAGTGGCTGCAGCCAAGGTTCGCAGAACTAAAGTGAATTTCAGAAGGTAGTGAACATTTTAGTTAATTCTTTGCTGTAGTAGGTTCCTACTGCTCAGGGAGGGGCAAGATCTGCCAGTTCTTCTTTAGCAGCCAGTTTACAGTGATGCAGTTTCTCTCATTCTCCCTCTTTAAGAAGGAGCAGGGAGGGGTGCATTGGGTACCACAGCTCAGGTTCTGCTGAAATCTTGGTTTTCTGCCCCATGCCCCTGTTAAATAAAGGTTCAGGATGATGCTGATACTTGAGTCAGACCTGGAAAAGCTGTGTGCAGCATAATGCAACGTAAACACAAGGTAAAACTTGAGCTCTGTGTTTCTGCTATAGAAGGGCCTCTGCCCTTCTCAGTGATGCCTCTCTGAGTTTTGCTGCTGACTTTCATGGATGTTAAGCCAGGCAGAATGAGGGGAAGTGGGAATCCATCTCCCCACCGGTCCCAGGTGAGAGAAGGCTCCTGGTGCAGGGAGGAACCCTGAATCTCTCTCCCTTCTGCAGCGCTTTTCCTTTCCAAGTTGTCACATTTTGAAGCCCTGTTTCTTGATGAGTGCTACAAACTGTAACATTATTTCTTTCTCCTCAACTTTGGGTTTTTATCTTGTTCTTTTTTTTTTTTTTTTTTTTTTTTTTTTTTGGTGGTAGGCAAAATGAAGATCATCATGAAGAATTTTTGCCAACTGGAGAGACCTCCATAGACTCCTACCCAAACTGGTTAAAATTCCACATTGGCATTAATCGGTACGAGCTGTATTCCAGACATAATCCTGCAATTGAGGCTTTACTGCAAGACCTTGTCTCCCAAAAGATAACCAGTGTTGGTATGTTTGGATATATGCTATTTTTTTAATCATTATTAGCTCTTTGTTCAGGATGTCACTGCTGTTTGAGTATTAATATTTTGCATGGCTTCTCTCCAGCATCTCTGCAACTTTGCTTTCCTACTTCCCTGCTCATTTTCCCTGCTCAACATAAAGAGATAATTCCAGCTCTGTATTACCTGAATAATTGCCAAGTCTGCCAGCAAGGCAAACCCCATTTGTGTCAGAGATCCTTTAGTCACGACCAGGCTGAAAGTGCCCTCTTCAGTTACTTAAAATAAATGTGCTGACAAAAACAAAAAGAAGGGGGGATGGCAGGAAGCAGACAGCAGCTAGATTTGTATTTCTGGCTGATTATTATTTACAAGGCTGTGCCTGGCAGCCCTGCCTTGCCAGGGGAGGAGAGGCTGCCCTGCAGTGGCTGCGGTGGCACCGCGGGCTCTGCGGCTGCAGGAGCTGCAGCTTCCCCAGGCATGGCAGGCAGCTCCAGGCAAGGCAGCCTCCTGATGAGCAGAGCTCAGATCTGTTTGCTCTGCCTGTAAATCCTCAACTGGGATGTGCCCATGTCAGCCTGTGGCTCTGGTTAAACAAGGTGACACCGTTCGGGGCTTTTCTGCAGGGCTGTTCAATGGCAACGTGTGTCTTCTTGAATTTAGCTGCGTAGCTGCACAGGGGAAGAAATGTCACAACCTCAGATGAAAGCCCTGGGATACTAAACGAGTGCACACCCCGTGGTTTCCAGAGGCAGGCAGTTGCAGCACAGGCAGTGGTTTCCATCCAGCAGGCAGAAAATGGAGTTACTTGTGCTGACCACAAAGTTGCAAAGTCTCTTTCAGAGGGATGAAATAGCAGGAGCTCCGTGAAAGTGCTGATGGTGTGCTGGCACCGTGGGATGAGGTCAGCAGGTCTTTAACCCTGCAAGGCAAAAATTTCCCTGGCTTCAGCAGGAAATGGTCTGGGCAAGAATAGCTCAAGCAGCCCGAAGGTTTACAGTTTCCATTGTGTGAATCACAGCAGCTGCTGAGCAGGAATAAAGGAGATACTTGGTCATCAGCAGTGGGCTGATTTAGCTGGTTGGGATGGAGTAGGTGTAAAGTGCAGGATGCCACAGGAGACCTTCAGCCCAGTGAATGTTGGCTGTGCTCAGTGCATTGCTCTGCTGGAGCAGCACTTTGAATAAAGCATTTGTGATACCCAGGTGCCATCCCACATGTTGGCTTCAAAGGTCCAATGGACTTGTAGCTCAGGAAAGAGGACAAACATGGGCTTGTTTATTAACCTGTGATGGTTTTCTGTCCCCAAAAGTCTGGATCAGATTCATTAGGGGGTCATGTTTGCCCATTAAGCCATGTGTTTTCCCTTCCCCAGCTCAGAGGTGACACTGCAGGTAGCAGCAGACTGCCCGTGCTACTCTGTTCTGCACTGGAGGGTGATGAGGGCACTGTATGGACACAGCCTGGGTGTTTCCCTCCCAGACACAGCCCTCACCTTTCCTGACCTCACCCCTCAATACCCACCAATTTTTGGAATATTAGTGGTACATGCAAATGGGGATTGAGCCAGGCCTTGGTAACACATGTGTGAGCATTGCTCCTTGGGCACATCCACTGGGGAGGGACAGATGCAGCCTGTGCCCATCCCTGTCCCCACACAGAGCAGTGCCCAGGCTGTCCCCAGAGGGCAGAGGTGATGCCAACAGAGCCATCCCTTGAGGTTTGCACAAAGAGCACTGTCTGCAGCAGTTTGTACCAGATGGCTGCTGAGCATTGATCTTTGCTCACCTCCCCAGCAGTCCGGAGCTCAGCTGCACTGTCTGTGCAGGAGGAGAGGTCTGCAGCAAACCCAGCAGTGCTCGAGCCATGGAGTCTGTCCATCCTGCAGAGCAGGGGGTGGCTGAGGTGGATTAGGGACACAGAACCTGGTGGGAAAAAAAGGGAGATAAAAGCAAAAAATAGTAGTTTAATGCTCACTCTTCACTTGATGTTCTGGGCTTGGTGTTCACTTGCGCTTCTGGGCACGTGGCTTCACCTCTCCATGCTTCAGCTGGCCCAGCAGCAAAGAGTTATTATCATAAAAAATGGGAGTGAGATCCTGACCCTGGTGACGACAGTGGAAGATTCTGCCACTGGCTTCCCTGAGGCCATGATTTCACCTGATGTGTCATACAGATGTATCATGGGCTTTCCATTAATTCTGATCTTGATGGAGCTTTCTGATCAATGGGGGGAAAGGGCCATGGGAGCACAGAGGAAGATTTATGGTTGCTATTAGCAAGTCCCTTTGGGATTGTCTCTGTTAATGTTTGAACAAGGCTCTTAAGAGCATGGTAGGGCCTCTTATGCCTCTAACAAAAACACAGAGCCATGGTTTCTAGCAATGAATCAGGATAATTTCCATAAATTAAACCATGAGGTGTATTTGGTGTTGTTGTTGGCCACTATGGGAACTGACAGAGAATGAATCCTACACATAAATCCCAGTCTAAAATCAAGTCTATGGAAATGGAAGGGGACTTTTGCCAATATGGAGATGCCAGGATCTGAATTTTGGACACTGCCTAACCCTGTGGGGATCCAGGAGCTTTTTCAGCTTGCAAAGAAATAAAGACCATATTGCTAATATACATTTTTAAATTACTTTTTGCCCAATGCAACTTCTCTTATGGTGCAAATTCTTTGGATGTTTAAAAATACATGTTTTAAAGTAATTCCTGCCAGTTTTCAGCTTTACTGCAGAGCAGCTGAGGGATTCAAAAGCATGTAAGCTGATTAATAAAGAGTAATATTTTTGACCAAAGGACATTTATAGGGCTGTTACATTCTTTGCATATTCCTGCTTATCTTCTAATTAGCCTTGGTGGTTTTTTTCCTTATGGTCAATTTTGGCTGGGTTGTTTTTTTTATTTTCAAGGCAGCTGGAAAGATGTCAAGTTAGGAGTATAAAATAAATTGAAACCTTGATAATGCCTGGTCTTCAGGCTCCTTTTAGCAAGCAGGACAATTAAATATACAGGGTTACATGCATTAGGTGAAATGGGATATGGCTTTATCCAGTTTCTTGCCAGTGTTCAGATTTACTCTGGCTCTAATAGAATTAGATGATTTGCCTGATACCTGCAGTAATTAGATCCAAACTGCAGCAGAGCAGCATTCCTGGCCACGCTGTGATTTCTCTGCTCACCCTGCATTATTTATGGGTGGGAGTGGGGACCAGGCTGATCCCCAACATCTGCCAGCACCACTCACACCACTCTGCCGTGTGCTGTGGGGTTTCAAAACGAAAACGGTGACAGAAGCAATTCCCAGGAGCAGGGAGCACCAAGGTGACATTTTCTTGATGTTGAAGTTTAAATGGAACAAATCCCTGGATGGGAGGGAGCATCCCATCCCTTCCCATCCCATCCCATCCCTTCCCATCCCATGCAGCTCCCACAGTGACACCTAGAGCTGGCCCGGGAAAGGACAGGGTTACCCCGGCCTGGGCTGGGATTGTTTCTGTGCCCTGCATCTATATATACACATATTGCCTATTCATTTCGTTCAGCATAAAGGGATAGCTCTTAATTTGATTTAATTCACCGAAAATTTCCTCTTGCCATAAATAGGAGCCTAGAGAGAATTGTTTTTTTCACTGAGCACTGAAGCCTGGCTTTCAGAAGCACATGCACAGGCAATTGCACATTTCCTTCGCCTTTCATAGCTGCTTATTGCATGCATAAATAACCATAGTTAGCTATTTTCTTGCATATTTACAAGATGTCTGTGCATAATTGTGGCAGCACTATCAGCAGGTTAGCACCAGCTCTGGCATGGGGCATTGGAGGGGCACTGTGGGCTTGGTCTTGCTGTCCAGAGGAGATTTTTATAGACTTTGTAATTCCTCTGAGGAGCTGGGACTTATTTTTTGATTCTTTTTTGATTCTTTAATTCTGTGGTTGTAAAGAGAGCTGACTACCTGGCTGAGGTAATTTGTGAATCTGTGATGCCTTCACTTTGTGCAGGCAGTAATTAGAAAGCAAGTGTGTGAGATTACTCACACTGGGAATAGAAGCTGCAATTACCTGAGGTGGACTCTGCTTCAAGGCAGGGAGAGAAAAGAGAGAAGGGAATGACAAGACTCTAAATATTGGACATTAATTCTGGCTCTAAAGAAAATCATCAGCATCTCATCCAAAGGAAAGGAAGAAGTGCTTTCGAGAACTTGTGAGAAACAATGAAATGTAGCATCTTTGATTTACTGCTTAGGGAAACAATGAATCTGCCAGAGTCAACAGATTGATTTAATGTACAATTCCAGATGAAAGGAGAGGACTTAAAATGTACAGCAAAGCCTTAGAATAATTTCACAGATCTCTTCCCCTGCAGAAATCTTTCACTTTCTTGACTAAAAGTCCAAAAAGTCCTTAAAAAACAAGTTAGCAGAGTTGGCCGAGCAAGGACAAACTAAGAGATGATGAGGGCTTGAATTTATTTTTAAATATGTTCTTTACAGCTTGTACAGGGCCATGTCTCCAGCCTGGGGCAGAGCATTACTTGTTAAAGCCAATCAACATGTTTATGTTAGATTTAAGCTTGATCTATAAATAGGAATCCAAAATGGATCTGAGCATCCTCTGTTTCAGATGTTAACTGCATCCCAGACTGTGACTGCATCTCACCTCTCAGGCATTAGCTCTGCATAATTAAATACATTTTAAAATGTTTGTTGGCTGCTGACCAAAAGAATCAGGAAAAGTTCAGAGATCCTGTTGGGACTCTCTCTCTCTCCATCAGAAAACCATGTGGTTTGGACAGGCTGGTAGCATCAGGGCTGTCATGGAGCAAAGCAGAGGAGGTGGAAAGCCAGGGATGGAAATGGAGTGGGGATTTTTGCAGGTTGATCCAAAGTCTGCCAGAGAAAACAGAAGGAATCCCCCCAATTTCACCAATCTTTGGACAAGACTCTAATCCCAAACATTCAAGCAAAAAGATATCTCAGAGAATTTTTTGCAAAGCCTCCTGAAGTTAGGAAGATTTCTGATCACACCCTAGAGCCCTTACACTGGGTTAACAGGAAAGGTTAATGCTGCTTTCCATTTCCTTCTATTTGGAAGGAAAAGAGAGGCTTTGAATTGCCTGAAGATGAAAAGTAATGATGGCATTGGGATTTGTTTTTAGCAGTGTGCCGGTACATCCAGGAGCTGTGTGAGACTTGATTTGAAGTACCTGCTGTGAGCTAGCAGGTTTATAAAGCCTGTACAGAGCTGTTTGTGACCTATGGTGTTACAGTATATTAAAATACTTCAAAGAAATAAAAGGTGAATTTAGAGTGTGACTAGTGGTTCCTTTGGAGCCAGCACAGCCTTGTGTTGCAAGGCTTTTGTAAAAATCCCTGGAGCTGCTGTTCACAGATGTGACAGACTGCAGTGGTGCAGCACCCTGCACTCCTTGGAAAATGGGATGTGCTGCTCCTGGGTGCTGTGCATTCTTCAGGAATGGCCTGTGGGCAGCAGATAAAGGCACCAGGGTGAGCAAATGATGTTTTTTGGGACAAACCCCCAGAAGATGACAAGCCACAGTGGCCAGAGTGACACGTTGAGGAAAGGGAGGAGCACAGCTCAGAAAAGGAGAGGGGAGCCAGTGTGCAAATGTAATGCTAAATTAGGACAGGGGAAGTGATCTGACCTGGAGTGGAGAGAGATCTGCTCCTGTCTGGCATTGCCACCCCCAAAATTTGGGCACCCTGGGCTGCTCCAAGGCTAGAATTTGCAGGTACAGCAAGGTACAGCAAGGTGTGCAGGTACAGCAAGGGGTCCTGTCAAGCTCAAAGAAACAGTCCAAGCTTAGGAGTTCCCCTCTCTGCAGGGATTACAATGTCAAAATCCAGCCTGGATGTGGAGGGTGGCCTTGCCCCAGCCCCAGCTTGGCCAGCACAGCTGTGGCACTGGAAGACCAAAGTGGGAAGAGCTGCAGTGAGTCAGTGAGTCTGGGCAATGAGGGAAGCCAAGGGGCAGCTCTGGCAATGGCAGAAGCCAAAGGACGGCTCTGGCATTGGGGGGAAGCCGAGGGGCAGCTCTGGCAATGGGGAGAAGCCAAGGGGCAGCTCTGGCATTGGGGAGAAGCCAAGGTGGAGCTCTGGCAATGAGGGAAGGCCAAGGGGCAGCTCTGGCACTGGGACATTTTCCACGCTCCGTGTGGGTTCCACCCTGCCCTGCCCTGCCCTAAAGCACAATGGGACACAGTCCCCACCAGTGTCCCCCTCTGCTTTCAGAGTTCCAAAGCATCAGTGGAGGAGCCAGCAAAACTTGTGTTGGGGTGAGGCCGCTGGTGCAAGCAATTAAGGCAATACAATATGGTGGATCTAAAAAGATGAGGGAGATGCTTTTGTCTTACTTCTGCTCAGTTCCTTCTGACAGGAAAGCAGGCTTTTGTGTCTCATGGAAGAATTACTCTGAATTGTTACTCTTCTTCATGCTTCTCCCTGCTTGGTGATGACATCCTCACTGTTGAGTTTGGCTGCTAATAAAATCATTATCTGTTGAGTGGCTTTAATTAGCTGAGAAACCAGTCCTTTGAGTATCTGAAGCTCTGTGCCTAGAGAAGGGTGTGTTGGAACTTCTTTTTTTTCCTTCTTTGCATTGCTATGGTGGCAGGGGGGTTAGAGTGGATTTTAAGGTCCTTTCCAACCCAGACCATTGTGTGATTCCATGTTTCTAGCTCCATCTGCCCACACTAACCAGGGCTGTTTCCAGAGTTCACAGATAGCTCCAGGGCACCACAGGCAGGGTTTGGGCTGGAAAGTTTCTGCTTCTCATTGTCCTCAGGCCCTGAGCTGGGCATGAAAAATGCCTTGTGCTCCTCCTGCCCTCAGGTGCAGTTCAACTGACCTGTCCTGCACAGGGGAGGGAGTTTAATCCAGGAAATCCCTCTGCTTCTGCTTTACCTGCTCAGTGCAAATTGCTTAATGCCCTTTAATTTCTAATTATTTATTTGTTCCTTTGGGATAAAGTGGAAAGGCAAGAGAAGGCTGGGATCAGCAAAACAGCAGGAGAGGAGGGATTTTATTCTAGGAGAAGTGTAATTACATTGACCAGATTTACATAGCATTTTGTTGCAAAAATATAGGTTACAAGTGCTGAAAGTGAGCTGATGACCTATCAGTGATAAGGCACAGAGATGAGTAATTAAAAAGATATGCAGCTAATGGCATTGGTTAGAGAAAAAACATGTACAAGCTGCATAGGTGGAACAAGGGCAACCCTCAGCCAGAATCTACAGAGCAAGATAACTTGACATTTATGTAGTTCTCCAGTTGACATGGCTTTTGTCAGAACTGCAAAGAAAGGGATTGATTATCTGATGATTCCTAGACAGCATCTTTAAAAGACTGACTCATCCACCCAGCCCTGCTGGCCTCCCCAGCACAAAGGTGCATTTAGGAGTTAGGCTATAGGTCATTTCATTTATTAGGAAGCTTGTGAATGAGGCAGCAGAAAAGCAGCTGTTTTCTGAAGCTTATGTTTATCTTTTTTAAGTGGCCTTATCATCAAGTAAAATGCATTTTTATGAATTCTTTTATATGTTATTTAAAAAAGCCTAATTTTAAAAACACTATAATTCAGCTGTTACTGTGGCATTGTCCAAGTGTTTCAGAATGGTATGAATGAGTATCAAATTCCCATTAGCTCCCAGCTGGGAGATGAGCAAAGTCACTGTCCTTGTCACCTTCACTGTCCTCCTGTGCCCTCCCAGCCAGGCCAGGCTCTCATGCATGAACCACCTTGGAATCCCTAGAAGGTGATGGCTGGGCTTGGCTACATTTCCATTGTGCACAGAGGAGGGGAATTTACATATCTCTGCTGCTCAGGAACAGTTATTAAAATCACAGCAGAGATCAGAGATTGCTACAGTATCTGCTCATACTTTTAATTAAGGAGCTGTCTGCTGTGCACTGGGCCGTACGTCCCAGCTGCAGCTGCCTCTGAGAGCGCCCCATCTCCTTTCCCAGTGTGAGTCCCTTGTTAAAAGGGACTCCAAAAGCAAGAGATGGAGAAAACAAGACTCCAATTCTCTGCTCCTATGGGTACTGTTCATCTGGGATGCTTATGGAGCCCATGATGGCCAGAAAAAGGCAAAAATTATCAGGAAATACAATCCCTGTTTAGTCCTGGTCAGCACACAAAGCCCTTCCAATTCTCTGCTCCTATGGATACTGTTCATCTGGGGTGCTTATGGAGCCCATGATGGCCAGAAAAAGGCAAAAATTTTCAGGAAATGCAATCCATGTTTAGCCCTGGTCATCACTCAATGCCCTTCCCTGCACTCTGCTGAAAAATCTGCTGCCCAGCTGGGGTGACCCTGATCACTCTGATGTCACAGTGCTGAACTGATACAGAGAAAAGCAGATATGATTTGGTTTCCAGGAAAATGAGTGTCAGTAGGTCCACATGTCTCATTTTAAAACTGTTTTGTGTTTTTTTCCCCACAGCAATGAAATCAGGAGGCACCCAGCTGAAGCTGATCATGACATTCCAGAACTATGGACAAGCATTGTTCAAACCAATGAAGTAAGTTAAAAAAGCCTGTGATTTAAAGTGGAATTGTGGTGGAGCAGCCATTTTCTCAGCTGTTAAATTTTGCTGTAGGATCTCCCAAGGTTAATATGTGTGGTTCCTGAGCCTTGCTGCTGAGCCTGGAGCTCCAGGGTCTGTTGAGCCCTTGTCCTGCTAGGCTGGTCTTGGGAAGAAATGCTGAGGAGGCTTCAGAGACATTACAGTCTTCTCAGGAATGTTATTCACTGTGATCTCTGTGAAATCTCCTGTCATAAATACAGGATGTTTTCAGCATTTCTATCTTATGTGAACTTATTCCATAGGTCTGAGCTTTATCTAGTGTCAGTGCTCCTCTGGAGCATGGCCAGACAAGAGAGATGATTCAGAACAGCTTTGGGAAGAGCTAAAGAGTATTTGTCTGATAAATTGGAATTTAATCAGTTGATTTATTGTTGTTTGCATTAAAGAGTTGTATTAGTCCTTTCATTGGGTCTATGCTGAGTCTGTGAAAATGAGTTTATCCAAGAGTGGTACTGCAAGGTAATGACTCTAGAGAGAAAGGGAGGGACCGGGATTATGCAGCCTTGATTTGTGCCTGCCTGGATCCCATTGAGATGAGAGAAATTATTCAGATACAAAACAGACTCCTGAATCCTGACCTGTGTGTTTGTGTTGTAAGGGGGAAAATGACTCTGTGCTTGTTGTAGAGGGTTTAGCAAAGACCCCCAGGGCTGCAAAGTGTTTAAGGAGCTATTCAGGATCTGTGTCAAGGGTACCACTGGAATCATCAATTCATTTCCTTTTTTTGTTCCCACTGTAGGGAAGTTGAGTTAATTTCCTCTAAGATGATCCATAGAAGACTAAAGTAGCTGAGAATGGGAGGTCTGGAATATGTGTTAGAGCTGCAGTGGGGAGCACAGCTCAGGGGGGAGCTGCTGGTTAAAGGCTGAGAGATTCCCTGTTCCACGACAGATTTTGTTGTAGATTGACTTCAGACAAGTACAGATTTGACTTGATTTTATTTGACTGCCAGAAGGGTCAAAAAATTGGTCTGACCTTCCTTCAACCCAAGTTTGAGCAGGAGCCCTCCCTATGTGCCTCTATCCTGGGAATCACAAGAAAATCCTGTGACCTTCCAGAGAGCACAAGGCATTTCTGCAAAGGCCAAATGCCTCTGTGTCATTTCCCAAATGGCACACAAATCTCTCCACGTTTCCAGGGGATTGCTGGCTGCCTGGGAGAGGCTGGAGGAAGCACAGATGATGCTGGCAGCTCAGAGGGAAGGTGGTAGCAGAGAGCATCTGCTCCAGCACCTGCCCTTCCTCTCCCTGTGCTCTCCCTGAGGGTTTAGATCACCAGGGCATGAGCCCATCCCCTTTATCTGCAGGTTTAATGCATACAGGCACAATTCCTAATCATTTCTTGTCCCACATGCAAAATCAAGAGCCAGGGGGATTATTCAGGCTGCCTTTGAGTATTTGGCAGAGTCGTGTTGCACTGTTGGATTTTCACATAGTGTGTGACATGCTCCTTCTGCATCTCCTCAAATGCAGATAATCTCAGCCTTTGTCATTGCTGTGACATTGTGATTCTGGGAGTGCTAATGAGGTCAAATCAAAATACTGCACACTGCACAGCCCCAGCAAGGTGATGGATGACAACAGAGGTGTAGCCACGTTCCTGTGTAGAAGCAATTACTACCACCCACTAGAACAAAACCAGAAAATGATGATGTCTTAATAATTCCCTTGGCTTGATTTGAGGGGCAGCAACCCTCTCTTTTCTCACTGCTCTCTGCACTGCATAAACCCCTGGAAGGGGCACTCAGCAGCTGCTTTTCCAGGCAGAGCACCTTCCAGGAGCAGCACTGCTGCAATTGTGCTGAGTGGGGCTGAGCACATTTGTGGTTTGGAATGAGGGTGTTTGCAGGCATTTGTCTCCACTCTGATAACAGAGAACAGGGAGCCAGATGCTCAGCTAGCATAAATCTTCCCAGCTCCTTTGGCATCTGGTCCCACTGGCCTCTTTCTCCACCTTATGGACTGTGGTTGATGAAGTTCTTAGAGAGGTTTGCAGAAATACAAAATACAGAAATAAGCAGCCTAGAATGAAACTAAAAAAAAAAATAAATTAAAAGGCTTTAAATCTATGAGACTTATGCTTGTAGGATCATCTTAAGGTCCTTGACAACTTCCATGATGTTTCTTGTGCTTCCCCTTTCCTGTAGGGTACCCTTTTTATCCAGACCTCACAAAGCTGGATGTTCCTTCCCAGGACAGGAGGCTGTAGGTAGCTCAGAGACATTTTTGCTCATCAGGGCTGGCAGACAATTTTTTTCTAAGTAGGTTAGAGCCATGAAATGTCATCCTAGTGGCTACTCCTGAGATGAGCTCATTGAAGGAAGCCATTGGTGGGTACTCAGGTTGTCTCCACTTGGTGCATCCTACACATTTCACTTGTTTCTGTGTTATCAGCTCTGTGGCTTTTCAAAGCAGCAGAAATTACATTTTTTTTTCTCATGACTTGATAAGCCTCTTCAGACAAGCAACCTCCTTCCTGAACCCCAGGTAACACAATTATTAGATAGGGCTGAGTGTAGGACTTCAAGCCTGATCCTGAGGAATATTGATAATCCAGAGTTTCCCATCCTGTCTGAGATCTCAAATACTGAAAGCTGATGCTGTGAGGTACATGGAGGCTATTCTGTAGACATGAGGCCAGTCCCAGGCTCTGCTTGGATTTGTTTTGCTGAAATTGCCTGGAAAGCTGTTTTTGCCACACAAAGCTGTACTCAGTGCCTTCCAAACTGAATTAATACCTGTTGGGGTGGCACTGCAGCAGATAGCAGAGACCATGCCAGCCCTTCCCTGACACAGCTGGGCATCTGCTCACAGGAGGGGAGCCCTCCAGACCTTTGGCAGTGCCTTCCACAGGGCAGCCACAGCAAAATGTGCTCCCTGGAAAACTGCTGAACACACTGCAGAGCTCCTCTGACTGGCTCTGCCCTTTCCCAGCCTCCCAATTCCAAACTGAATTTATCCAGGGAGCAAGCCAGCTCCGGAAGAGCCCAGGCAGAATTTGGAAATGGGGAAATGAGAATCAGCCTTTGGCATCCTTTGTGCTCTGTGTCTGACATTAACTGACAGCTCTTCATCTGGTCATTGATTCAGGCTAGTGGAGCAAATGAGGGAAGTGTAGCAGTCAGGGAAATGTGACAGCAGTAAATAAAGCCTGATCAGCTGCAATTATTTTATTTATCCATGGCTCTGCATCTTCATTTCTGAAATAATTGCCCATAAAGTATTGCAGAAGAAGCCAAATCTATTTATAAATCCTATGGCCCAGTAATAATAATTCCAAATGCATGATAGAAAAAGCACGTACTTGCTAAAACTCCAGGGAAGATTTAATGTATTTGCAATGTATCTTACAGTTAATGTGTACTTTTATTTAGCTCATAACAGTTCAATCATACAAAATTATTACCATATGGGACAGGAAAAAAATAGCAACCTCCCCTCCTCCCATGATTAGTGTATCTAACTGTACTAGTACTGTACATACAACATAATAAAATTTATTTCCATGACTGCTGATATCTGCAGTTGCAGCTTTCTGTATGACTTATCAGGTAGGGATGGGTAGAGCCATAAATGTCAAAAGATTTTTGGCTCACTTGTCCAAAAGGAGCATTTGTAGCTTTGTAGTTTTATTTGGTTTCCCTTTGTTTCTGCTGGCTCGTGGAGTTAAATAGCTGGCTCAGCCACAAAACCAACACACCATTTTTTTCCTCCCAAGGCTTTATTCTTGAAGAGGGAAATTCTGCTCCAGCAGAGCCAGCGTTAGGATTCCTATTGCACACACTGGTGCCAGGATTTTGAGAGAGGTTTTTACAGTTCCTTATGGAAAAGCCAAATAGGATCAGATAGAAAATTATACCTTGTTATTGGAGTTGAGAGAAAAGTGTCCTGTGGTCTGTGTTTAGGAATGACATCTCTCATTCCCATTTTTATAGACTGCATTGTACAAATGTGTGCATTATAAAATCTTTGAGGCTTATTTGTTCCATTCAAAGAAATACTACTGTATCTAGTGAACTCAGTTTTGACTGAACACATAAAAGCCAGTTCTGTTCCAACTTTAGATTTTACTTGATATTTTTAACATCTTCTTTCTTTTCTTCTGATTTTGCAAGTCACAGAACAGGATTAGAAAGAGCCATATGACTTTTCTTCCAGTAGATGAAGTTTGCAGTTGAAGTCTTTAATAAAGTAGAGCCAATTAGTCTCAGGGGGATAACAGGCCAGAAGAGGATTTTGGGGGGGTGAAATGCAGTCCCCTGGAATCATGAGCATTCATTAACTGATCAAACACTGCTGACTGTGTTAGTTGTAACTTTGGCTCTCACTGTCCCTCCTGAAACTTGCTGCTGTGGAAATAACGCTGCCCATGGGAGCATCTCCATGCTCCTGCAGCCTTCAGAGCCCTGACCCATCCCAGTGTCAGCCACCAAACTGGCTGGTAGCCACAGACTGGGGCAAGCTGCTTCTCTGCTGACACAAGCACACTCACCTTCAGTTGTGTAATGTTCCTGTAGGTGTCTCGTGGCTCAAAGACACAGCTGGGCTGAGATCAAGCAGCCAAGGGCATGGAAAAGCTAATGCTGTCCCTCAGGGATGTGGATGTGACACCTGGGGATGTAGTTGTGTGCTGGGTGTTGATTTGGGAGCTGGGCTTGGCAGTGCTGTGTTGATGGTTGGACTCAATGATCTTAGGGGTCTCTCCCAATGTAAATGAGAATATGATTCTGTGACTTTTTGTTTCAATGGGCAAAGCACGGCTTTTCACTGGCTTTTAGATGTCATCCTTAGAGTGACAAAGGATTAGCAACATTCTTCAAGTTTCTCTTTGATTTGCTTTTAGGACTGTTCAACAAATAATGCATCCTTTGATAGGGATATTAAACAGTCCAAACAATCCCTGTAAAACAAACAACTGTTAATCACTTTCATTTCCCACAGTTCTATTCCCTATCTGAAGTTGTGGTTGTTGTACCTGGGAAGTGCAGCCTCCAGGCTTGATTATCATATCAATTAGGGTGCTGTAATCCTTCTGCACTGGTGGCACTGCTTCCAAGCCAGAGGAGCTGAAATGAACTCCAGGATGGAGGCTGCTGAAAGATTGCTTTCCTTATTACATTGCATCTCATGCTGTTTTGAGGAAATACGTTTTGCCAACCTGTTACATGTGAGCTGGCAGGCATCCAGTATAAACACACTGTTATAAGTCAACATAGCAATTAAATCAAATTGCAGTGTTTTCTCTGAGCTGCTAGAGAAGTGAGATGTGCATCCAGCGGCTGCCTTGCTAGGAGCCTTGCAGGATGAGCACTCTGGCACTCTGCAATGTGCTGTGTGACACCCAGCTGATGGTCACTGGTCAAGGTACAGCCCAACCACTGAGGTCTGTCCCTGGGATGGGCAGTGCTGCTGTGCCAGTCACTGCCTCTGTGCAAGGTGGGTTATTGGAGATCTGAGGTTCAATGAACTGCTTGGAAGGCTTAGAAGTGGCAATCCCAGCCTTCAGTTCATGTAGGAGTATTTTAAAATTGCCAGGAATGCTCTCGTTATGTCACGAAGAGGAAGTGCTTTCATTGCTGCTGCACGGAATAATCAGTAATCAGGTATTCTATGGACCTCATCCATGAGATTTGGGGCTTTTTAAGGGCATTCAAATCCTTGCCAGCCAAATCCCTGCTGAAATGTTTACCTGAATGAGACTGATAGGCACATTTGATTGTACTTATATCAGGAATAAATCTAGAGTTAACTGGATGAATTATATCCTTTGATATTTAAAGTGCATGAGATCTGAATGCGGTCCTAAATAAGGACAGTGGAGGATGCTGTGTAGTATTTTAGCTCTTTAACTTTTGGTATATTATGCATGAACTGTTTTTCTCTTTTATAACTAATCCTGTTCATCAGATCAGTCTTCTTCAGTATTTCAGTGCCAATTGTGTTTCAGGACTCAGCAGTGCCTCTGGTCCAAATCTCATTTATGCAGACTGGAAAATTTGTGGTGACTTCAAGGGGAGCTGGATCAGGATTGAGGCTGACTGATGGCCCTGGACAGCAGTGAAATGCAATCTCTGTCCACCATTGTGCTCTGCATTTCCCCTTGCCACAGCTCAGCAGCTGCTGGTTGGAATATTGATCAATCCCATCCAGCTCAGGAGCAATTTGTTCTTGAATTCTGAAAACAAGTTCATGGAATGACCCCAGAGTCAATGTCTGCAAGCCCAGGTAGCTCAGAGGTTGTCTGTTCAGATCACGGTCTGCAGGGACCTGTGACTGCAGATTTCACTGTGCCAGGAAGGGAAGATAAATCTCCTTCCCTCTATGGGCAGCAGCTCTGCTGTGCTGGCCCTGGATTATCCCCTCCTGGAGCAGGGCAGGATCTGCTCAGAGCCAGGGCTGGGCAATGTGGGTCCCAGGGCTGGGAGGGACCAGACCTTCTTCAGACAAACCAGGGCTGTGTGCTGGAAATCGCCATCTCCATGGGGTTCAGCTCCATCCCAGCAATGGGGAGCTGCCATCCACCACTCCTGGTGAATTATCCCCAAAATCCTTCTCTCCTGACTTCCCCATGGCATCTTCAGCTCCTGACAGAGAAGACTTTGCTCTGCAGCTCACAGAAATGCCAACACCACAATCTCTGTCTGGGGCTTTTTGCACAGCCTTCCATTTTTCCTCAGCTCTTTTGTTGGGCTGTTTTTTCCAGATGACAACAGGATGCTCAATATCTCTTTTTGTTCTTGTCTTACACTGACACAAATGGGCACAGGTGCTGTCTGTACCTGCCCCTTTACCCTGTTTGAAGGGAGACCTGAGTCTGCAGTCACATTTTACAGTACAGAATTGTCTCTGCTTGATTAGCTGCCTTCTAGGTGCTCACAGACTCTTGCTAATTAGTCTTTGGGAACAAAGGTATGCTGGTGTTTATTTTTTCTTTAAAAAGCCAGTTATTGCAGCAGCTAACTCTTTTTTTTTTTCTTTTTTTACATTACCACAGTATATTAGGAAAGAAGCATCTTCAGTGTCTGATTTTAATCAAGCCACTTCTTCACTTTAATTTTCTGCATACTAAGAAGTGCAGTCCTGTGGCTTTGTCTTTTAATCAGAGAGGCACTTTAGCTCCTCAGTTCCTTGCTTCACACAGTTTACCATGTATCAATGGTGCAGAAAAGCAGAGAGCTGGCATGAAATGCACAGTCTGTAATTTACTGCTGAGTATCAGGGCTTGGCACACAGGGGACTGGTGGAGCACTGAGGTAAGATGTCCTAATAAATCTAAGCAAAAAAAAAAAAAATTTCCACAATGTTTTCAGTGGGATATGCAGATACTGCTACCCTGAAACATTCCATTGGAATTTTTCTCTGTTTCTCTACAATTTATAATCCTTAAAGTAGTCTCCAGAGGCCAAAATTCAGGGAGGGGAAAATGATTTGTTCAAGACTTGTGGCATAAACCACAGGCTGTTTTCTCTCTGGAGCAGCACACACGGCTTTGTCCTGAGGATGAGTTGCACCATCCTCATCTTGCCCTTTGGGAGGAGTTATTTTTGGATGTTTTATGGAGCTAAATTGCTCTTTCTCTGCCCCTGGTCTTTATCTCACACAAAGATAGCTCTGGGGATCGCTATCGCTTTGGAGGAGGCAATTGGGGATTTGGCCACTCGCTCCAAGATTTGTTTGAAGTTTGTCAGCTCATTTAAGCCTCAACATTTCTACAGGTTTTTGAGTTAGGGCTGCTGGCCATCCAAAGGGGCAGGAGATAACAGCAGTGAAATGGATCTGATGAAACAGCAAGTGTAGGGCTGAGGACCCGTGCTCAGCTTCTCAGAGGTCACCAGTTCAGGCAACACAGATCTGTGGTCTGTGACAGTGCAAAAATGCTGTGGCATTTAGGACAGACCCACAGCCTGTCCTGCAGGTTGGGACAGGAAGGGTTTGGCAAAGCTTAGGAGAGAGGGCACAGCACAAATCCAAATTACACCCTTGCCATGGTGCTGTGAGTGACTCACTGCTGTAAAACAACGAAAGTGTGTTTCAAATAGCCATAATAGCTGTTAATAACACAGATTTAGGGCACATTGAAAGTTCCTGTGTTTTAATTTTTTTTCCTTTTCAGTGGTCTTAATACTTTTCTTCTTAATTTATAATTTGTCACCCTGCTGTAGTGTTCTGCATGTGGGTAAATACAAGTGAGAAAGCCCGAAAGACTCATTTGCATGTGAAGAAGTAGCAGAAACACAGAGTAAGTAGCATCTGCAAACGTGTGGGAGCTGGAGAGTAGCAGGGGGACAGCAAAACTGTTGTAAATAGAAGCAGCTTAAAGTGCAGGATTATGTGCTGTGGATAATAAAACACCCCAAGCCAGCACATGAGCCAGATACTGTTCTCAGCAGCAGCATCCAAGTGATCCTGTTTGCACTTCAAGGCCCTTTTGGTAAACCTTGCTAATTAATTGTCCAAATTCTTCTTGCCAGCGTGTTCACCTGGCCAGAGGACACATAAGGCTGGCCATGGAGACCTGTGATAGCAGAAATATTGCACACAGACCTCAGCTACACACAGGCTGTATATGGATTTTAAACTGCTTTGTTTAGCTGGCACCAGCAGCAAAAGAAATGGAGATGTTAAATAAATCTGTAGGTTTAATGGGAAATCTGGCAATAATTGGTATAATTTTCTTTGGTTTCCAGTATGATTGACTTGTATTTAGTTTGAGTCTATCTCATGATACACAAAAAGGGAATTTTGACCCAGTATATTTGTGTTTTCCTGTATTCTGTGCCTATTTAAATCACCACTCTAAGACAACCCAGCCAAAATTTTCAAACAAACCTCTTTTGCATCTGATTCTTTAGGGGGTTTATTAGGCAGAAAATCTGATTCCCAGGGTATAAAACCCAGAGATTTTTCAGCCTTTCATGTTGCAAACCCAGGTTTTGTGTCAGGGCCCTGAGTGAGCCCCAGCCAAGAGGAGGGAGGGCAGTGCTGTAGTTCTGAGCCAGCTCTGCCTTGTGGGCTGGCAATGGCAGACAATTGACAGCAAAATCCTGGTTTTCTCCATAGGATTGAAATGTGAGGCTAGGGGTTGTTGGTAGTAGAAGGATGGGGTGCAGCAAGAAGCATTTCTGGAAAAGGTGGGGACAGCAGCTGTCCCTCCAGCTTGCCCCAGTGCCACCACGAGGGCAGAGCCTGCTTTTCCCATTACCTAATTTTCCCATTCCCAGAGCCAGCTCCAATTTTTTTGCAGCCTCTCAGGTACAGGAGCTGGATAACTGGGATTTTAAACCAAACCTTGCCCTTTTATGCTCTGCCTGACCTACTTGTCACAGCCCGTGGGGAGCCGTGGGGGTTTCTGCTCCGCTCGTGCTTCTCTTCCAAGAGTCAGGCTTTTGTGCCCAGTGCTATCATGGTGCCTTGAAGTTATCTTGGCATGCTCTGTGTATTTTGGTACAGAAGCTGGTTTTGCTGTGCTTCTGATTTGCCTGGAGCAATGCAAAGCTCTCATGCTGCAGCTTGGAGGGCAGTGCCAGTCCAGGGTGAGCCCACAGCCCCGGGCTCTGTGAGCACAGACAGGCCCTGCTCTGTTTGCAGTCACTGAGAGATGGATTCTGCAGCAGATCCAGGCCACCTATTCAAGTCCAGGTTCCTTTGGCACCCGTGAAATTGTCTGACAAGTTGTGAGCGGGCAGGGTGCCATGTGAGCAGATGGGCTGGCTGGCCTGGCAGCCAAGAGCCTGGGATGCTCAGCTGGCAGAGGGGAATGGGAGCTGAGCTCCTCGCTGCTCCTGTCCAAATGCCTGTCCCTGCTGAAGTCAACCTGGGAGGAGCAGGCCCAGGGTGCATCTGGCATGGGCACGGGGTGTTTCACAGCAGAGATGATACCCCGCATTCTGCCCCGGGCTCCTGCTCCTCCATCACTGAGTGTGAGGCAGTTTCTGAGATGCTTTCAGCCTGAGCTCCCCTCCGGGGACAGCTGGCACCTGCCACCATCCTCTGTCCTCCAGAGACTCACCTTGAAGGCAACAGCATTGCAATTATTTCTTTAACTACCTCTGCTAGGTGGTTTCCTGTGAGAAGTGAATCCTGAGATAAAGGGATTAAAACATCCTCTTGGAGGCTTCGGAAATTGTCACAGGGACTTTCTCCAGGGAAGGCCTTAATGCTCATCACCCTGAGGGGCAGCTCTCCTCACACAGGCATGATGATTGACACATCATTAATTAACTGTTATTAATTAACCCCATCATCTGAAGGGATGGGGAAGGAATTCCTCACAGGGCTGGATCCTGTCATTGCTTTGAACGCTGGAGTCCCCTGCTCTGCTGCATTCCCACACCCATCTGGCTTTGGGACTGAAGAAGCTCATAAAGAGGGCAGGACTAATGAACAGCTTTTTACAGGCCCCCATCAACTGCCTTCATTTCCTGGCAGCCACAGTTCAAACAAGTTTTGCACGAGAGCAACTATTACTATTGTATCTATTACTCGCAGTTTAGAGGAGGAGAAAAATGGAAAAAAAAAACCAAATAGAAGAACTAGTTGTTGCCTTTCTGACTCCCCTTGTTCCCTGCTGTGTAGGGTGTGATGCTGTGAGGGATAAAGGATCTGTCCCTGATATAACACAGGTTACAATGTCCCATCCCTCCTGTTGGAATGGTTGTGCTACATAAGCCCAAAATTAGGACAGGAAGCCAGTCCAGCCTCTCCGTGTTTACTCCATCATGATTCCCTCCCTCCCCACAGCTCTCCAGCCCCAAACTGTGCTGAGGGGCTGAGCTGCACCCAGAACAGCAGCACAAGGGACAATTCTTCTCCTGCTGACTTCAGCTGGGCTTTGCTGGTGCCCTTGAAGGCTTTATTTTGCTCTCATTCTCTTGAGCCAGCCCATATCTTGTGCCAGTTCTGCCTAGTGGCCACTAACAATGTCCCTGTCAGGCAGCAGCATGATTATAGCTTTATTTCACTCATTTTGTCTGCATTTGCCTTTTCAAGGAGCAACAATGCAGCGATTCTGAAGTCTAAATGTGGCCTAAGGGCAGAAATTGCCCTGTTTGCCCACAAACACCAGATTCCTGGGGTGATGCCATCCTCAGGAAGACACCAGTGGTGCTGATAAGGCAATAACCATAACCACTGATCAGTGCTTTGCTGATGTTCTGGTCTGTGTGCAATATTGCTCACCCTACACTTTTGCTGTTCTGTGCTACATCCTTTGGCAGGAGAAAAACCTTGTCAGTGGTCAGAATGGTACCTGGGCTGCAGGAGGTGCCCAGACCCTGTTATCCTTGGCATGGCTGGCTCCTTTTGCTCAGGGCTGTAAATCAATGCTCATCCCTCAGTTCCAGCCCCAGCAGCATGAATCCTGCCATTTTGTGTCTCTGCAATTGGGAACAGCCTCCTGTTGCTGACATCTGAATCACATTTTTAACAATAATTTCCTTTGTTACGCAAAATGATGCCAAAGCAAACAGTGGTGTTGGAGGCTCACTGTCTGGTTTGAATAACACAGACCTTTAAATGGATGAGGACTATGAATAATTTTAATATAGATCCTGGGTGTGTGTTGTTTACTTGCCTGTTTTTGAAGGATTTTTTTATTTTTTATAATTTTCCCTGACAATGTAAGCCTGTCACTCTTGCAGTAGGACAGTTTAGAAGAGCTCCCTGATCCCTCTTAGCTAATTGTACTCTTATAATGATATTGGATTCTCTCATCTTTCCCTTCTCCTAAAAAAATGTATTGAATTGCCTGATATCGCACAGATTCTTTATTGCAATATCTTCTAGATTTAAAAGCTGCATGTATTGAAACTATTTTGGTGTTACCAAAGCTATTTAATGTCTGTGAACTTAAGGAATGTATTTTCTGGCACTCAGCAGTGACTCCAAAGCCCCAAAGAATTACACTCAACAGCCCTGAATTTCAAAGCCTGACATCACTGTGAGCAAGGAATACAAATCCATCAACAGGAGCAGGATTTTAATTGCTTTTGCGTGATTCTATAGAAATCTAAAATTGCTTTATGGGATGAAAAAAAAAAATCTGGATTTTTGTTCGTGAAGAGGTTTTAATTCTGGCGAATAAAATAAGTGGTTGCTGGAATAATAGAGGATTTTTTTCCCCTCTGACTGTGTAGCTGTTCCTACAGCCTCTGCCTGCTGGGATTTTATCCTTGAGCAGTGAGACATCAGAGTTCATCAGATATTATACGTGGCAATTGCCAAGCCAGGAGAGGCTGTTTGGTGGCTGGAAGATTTGTGCTTCTGTTGCATTCACTGGTAAAAAATGAGACCACCTGCATCCTCTTGCAATGTGACCTTCTCTAGCTGCTCATATGCTGTGTTTTCTTTGTGATCTGATCTGGTTTTAAGGGTAATCAAAAGACCAACAGTGCTTTAAAACCCAATAATACCTTAACTCTTCTTTTACAGTTTTCCTTTCTTTTTTTTCCTCTTTTTTTTTTTTTTTTTTTTTTTTTTTTTTTTTTAATGAAAGGAATGAAAACCTTTGCAGACATTTCTACATCTGGCTTAACTTCTAGTTGCATGCATCCTCAGGGAGTGCTGGAAAATATTACTTCTCCTGTTTAGAAGAGCAGTAAATGAGTCATCTTTTCCAAAATAGTTTTCAAGGAAAGGGATATCAGAAGTTGTTTGTATTTTCCTGTTTAATAGACTTAGTGAACACTTAAAATCTGGTGTGCATCAGGAAAGGAGCAGCACCAGGGTGTGAATGGTTCCTTTGCCTTGGAGGAAATAAAATCTGCCCTCTTGTCCCATCCCAGCATTTCTGTGTGTGAATCAGCTGGAGGAGTTCCCTTCCCCTCTCTAAAATATTTAGGATGTCCAAAGATGTCCAGGGCACCCAGACTGGAGATCACAGTGGAGGCTGAGACCCTGAACAAGGTCACAGAAAAGTTTCCATATCCCCCATGTCCCCCCAAAGCAAAAATCACTGATGAGCTGAACCTTCTCAAAGGTGTTCAAGGACATTAACAGACATGGCTCAAGTGGGGCCACAGCAGCATCTAACACAGAAATAACATTTCCTTGACCAGGGATGGAAAATGTTGCTGAACTTGTTTCAGGGAAGACAAAACAAAACAGGACAATCCAGTATTTTATATTTAATTTAGCATTACACTTACAAAAAGAGGATTGGTTGCAGTATCTGACATTCCTCCCTGGTATTTTTATGGCATTTGAAGCTTCCTATTGAGGGCCTTTAAATACTTTCAATTATTTTCAGGAACAAAACTAGCCATTATTGTATTTTTGAAACACAGTAATTTTGTCCTTTCCTGTCTAACCGCCTATCTTAAAAATACTTTTTAAACAATTACTTTTAAATCATTTTGCCTTTAAATTGACCATAACAAACCAGACAGATCTCTTCAGGATTAATTTTCCACCTAGCTGAAGAAATTAGCTCTTGCTTTCTCCCTCCCACCTCGAAGCCGTGCTAGGATGGTTACCTGGATACCCTGCCTGTAAAGGATGTATGTGCTGAGGCAATTTAAATAGCCTGATTTGTCATCTAACTGCAGACATCATTAGCAAAGCATTATTTGGCTGGAACACTGTAGGCTGAACGTGGATAACTCCTCTGTATTGAGGAAAGATTTAATTTAACCACCTTGTCACCAAATATTGTCTGTCTTTAGTGGGGAGCTGCAGCAAGGCTGGTGTGAGGAGTGCAAGAGGTATCTGGGTGGGAAGTTATTTTCCTGTGGTGTGTAACTATTGGGAATTCATTCTGCAGCAGGAGGAGGACAGCTGCTTTTAAATTTCTTGGTTTAGAATCTACTGGTTGGTTTATTTTGGGGCAAGGAAATAATTTTTGTGTCAAGGAGAGGAAGAAAATATGAGTCTGGCTTTTCCTCTTTGCTATGTAACTCTTCTCCTTGTCACAGTCCCCATTTCAATTTATTTCTCTGGTTATCATCTCTGGTTTTAAAATGGCAATTCCATCAGGATGGAAGGATCCCTATAAGCAGATTTTTAAAAACAAGTTGGTGAAGTTACAATGATGTTTTGAAATATGTGACAGAGTGTAAAGCAGAAAATAGTGGCCTCCTCTGATAAGACCTGCATGTCAAAAGGCAGAAATTGGCATTTCCTTGGAATCTGACTGTGGAGATGTCAGGGATGTAGTCTGGGCATAACAATAAGGAACATGTAAAAACAATTCTGAATTTCAGGAAAAGTGCTTTTTTAGTTCTCAGATCACTTTTTAGTTTAGGATTGAACGTAACAGAACCATTTTAAGGCTCTAACTGCAATCAGATAATTTATTATTGAGTCCTGTATGATTTGAACAACTCAGCTGGAGTCTGGTGATCTGTCAGGCTCCACAGACCTGCAGCCTCCCATCGAAGGCAATTCTGCAGCTACAGCTGAACTGCACAAGCACCACAGTTGCAGAGCTGCCAATTATATATTCCTGAACATTCTTCTTGGCAAATCAACTCCCAAATCGTGTTCAGAAATCATAGTCTTAAATGAAGCACGGCTGCAAAATATTCTGCTGATCTGTGGTGCAAGTCCTTTTCCTTTAGTCATAATTGATGTTACAAAATATTTTATGGTTTCTGTCATTAGTATTCCCAATTGGCTCAATCTACAATTTATCTCATGCTGTAAAAAATGCTAAGAATTTTCTACCGATTAGCAGCAACAGTAGGACATGCTTCAACATTTATCAACATTGGGTATTTTTGGGTGGGTAAGGAGTCTTTTGTCTTTGAGTTACAATGTGTCTAGACATTCTATTTTTGTTACAAATCTAGCAAAATGAAGATGCTTTTCAGGTAGTAATTAAATTCTTTCAGTGACATAAAGTCTACTGTGCACAAGGCTTCAAGATAATGAATATATTTATTTCCAGGAAAACTGGAGTATTTTCCTTGCCATTTGTAGGACTCAGCATATAAATAATGCAGGCCATGCTGTGCTGATTTTCAGTTCATCCCAGGAAATTATGCCATTAAAAATGCCACAGTTCTTTCAGGCACACACAGACACAGCAGGTAAAGGGAATATTCATGTGATGAACAGTGACAGAAGCAGCATTAGCTAATGCATAACCTTGCAAAGCACCCCTCAGACAATGAAATTGTTTGCAGTAATTGTTGTGTGGAATGAGACTGTTGTTTAACTTAACATCATGGCAGCCAAACTGTGATCCATCAAAGTGGCTCTGAATTTGTAACCCAGGGTTAGGACTTGGAAGTGCAAAACAAGGTGAAGGGAAATGAAGAGCTCTGGAGCCACCCCAAACACACACAGTCGATGAGCGTGGTGTAAATGGAATTTCTTTTAAGCAGTTCTGAAAATGTAAGGTCCCCATAAATTCCTCACAGCCTTGCTTTTGTCTGTGAGCATATGTTGCTTTTTGAAATCTGCAATTCTGGTGTTAAAACCTCCCCTGTACAAAACCAGCCGTGGCTCTTGCAGTGCTCAAAGATCACTCGGTGTGTGAAAGCAGCATCATGTCTCTGCTCCCTAAGGTGAGAGTGGTTTGTGTGGTAGAAAAAGGAAAATTTTGCCATCTCCCATCCGTGGGCATTACTTATGCACAAGCAGAGCTTTAGTACGTGTTGCAAATGGAAATCAAGTACATGATGTGCCTGGAAGGAGTTTATCCCACTATTTATGGGCTGATCACATTTGGAGCCAGAACTGGCTCGGTTATTTTTAGTTCAATAACGTTACAGTAGTAGTCACATTTATAAAGAAGTGAGAAAATTCTCCTGCCATTGACAGACCCTTCTCTCTGGATCTCATTTCCACCCTGAGTGTCCCCACACTCTGTGTCCCAGAGGAGAAGCTGACTGCCACGTGCCTGTGTGATTGCAGGTCAAGGAGTGGCAGCTCAGACATGGATTTAAACTAAATAAAGCAGCTTTGTGGGTCCTTGTGCCTTTCCTCCTTCCCTCCCAGCCTGCTTGAGCCACATGCTCTGCTCTGGACGTGGACCATGGCTGCTCTTTGGCACCCCAGGACAGGTTTTCCCATCCCTCTCAGGTGATACCTGCATGGAGTGCAGGTGTTTGCCCAGTGGTGTTGGAGAAGATCAGTTTTCAGAGCTGGGGTTGGGTGGAACTGGCACAAAGGAGCTTTGTGCAGGAGGGAATTCAGCTGGGCACAAGGCTTGCTGTGAAAAGTTTTGGCTGGATCTCAGAATAGTTCAGAAAGAAGAAAAATCTCACTTTTCAGAAAAAAAAAAAAAAGGGCTCAATCTTATTTCTCATCTTTATTTTCATGAAAAATCAACCATTTCAAGCTAATGGCCTTTGATATTCTTCAAGGAAGAAATTCCAATACTTTTAAAGATGCCGATGTGGTACATAGGTACTTCATTAGCAGGATTGAGTCATTGTTCCTTCCTTCTTACAAATTGAAAACCATTAAAAATCATGAAATAATAAGGGAGAAGCATATAATTTAATATGGTCATCTATTAAAAATGCACACTGTGCATAAATAATCAGACATATCAGCAGGGAATCCACAGCCATCTAACAACTCAGTTGCTTTGCAGTTGCCATCTGACCTGTAGATAAGTGGAAACAATGTCTTTATTAAGCTTACAGAGCTGAATATTAATCATTAGCAAAACCAGCACTGCAAGATGAAGGAGAACTCTTGCTATGTCCCTGGGAGCTGTGTGCATGTACCTAATGGCAGGATTTAAACTATTAAGGTCATATCAAAAATAGATCTGCTATTTGTCCACGGGGCTTACTGGTCAGCTACAAAGGCAATCAGATTTAGGATGTCATTTAAAGACTTATTGAAAAGGTGTAGCTGGAAATATACCCTAAAAGACTTCACTTGATTTGTCCTCTTATTTTCTCCTCTGGGTGAAAAGGATTAAGAACAACTGAGTGCTTAATTCTTATAGGATTTTATGCAAACAGTGGGTTTTTAGGTTTTTTGTGTTTTCAGTGTCCCCACTGCTCTGGCCTCTGCTCCTGCCAGAGCAGTGGGGACATTGAAAACATTGTGACATCGTAGCACCAGCATATGTGATGCTGGAAATAGAAGGCTAGAGCTAATATTTTTAAAGAGGTGACTAAAAAGATCTGTATATGTATAAAAAATGAAATGTCAAATTTAATCTTTGTAACTTTGTGTCATTTTCTCATTTTCCTGGAGGTGAGCAAGGAACCCACTTTGTTTTATTTCTTTTGGTTTCTTCTTCCACCTGTTTGAACCACTAAGCTGATTCAGTCCAGAGGTGCCCTGGCTGTCTGTAACTAATCCTGTAATACTTCTCTGACATTCATATTGATGTTGAGCAGTCCTGTCAATACAATCACTGCCTGTGAGCTGCATGGAAAACAGCACACAGGGAAAAAAAAAAAAAGAAAAAAAACCCAGGTTTAATTCTTGCCAATATTTGTGATAAAATGAAGATCTTCACTCAACTTTATTGGAATCTACTCAGGCATTTGGTAAGAGCAGCCTATTGGAGATTGCTTAAGGAGGGAACTTGAGGGACCTGTGATAAAACACAAGAAGATGCTTTGTGTATTCT
This sequence comes from Melozone crissalis, assembly GCF_028551555.1. NCBI lineage: Eukaryota > Metazoa > Chordata > Aves > Passeriformes > Passerellidae > Melozone > Melozone crissalis. The sequence continues at coordinate 10,513,442 of NW_026535790.1, forward strand.
TTACTGTCTGAGATCTCAGGTCCTGAAAGTGTCAGATACTCACTGTGCTCTAGACAGAGTGGAAATTCCAATATTAATTTAATATTCTTCAGCTCCTGCTCTTGCTTAATCCTGCATTATCCTCCTTGATATTGGCAAGAGCTGTGGAGGATATCATGGGTGTATTCAAACTAAATGCTAAAACCAGAGGTTATGTCTTCTGTCCCCCTCATCCAGGCATGGATGAGAACAGGGTGTTTGCTGTCACAGGTGGCTCATTCAGTTATTTGGTTGAGTCTGCATCTGCTCTACAATCCTCTGGAGTCAACAGGGAGCTTTTCCCATGAATTCACTATTCTTTGTATTTGAGTACATGCAGGTCAGGTCCCAGTTTATGAACTGGCTCAGTCTTTCCTGATCTAATTCACCTTGAACTCATGGGAAACCTTTCACTGAGTGGAAGGAAAGTTGGATCAAACCCAGAGGAAAAGCAGTAAGTGCTGCAGGAATGGGACAATGAAGTCCAATGGTTAAAGTACACAACTGCTTTGCTCTGCCATTTACTTATCCACACAGTAGGAAAACTGAAATACAAGTGTCCTTGGCTTTGGGAAAAACATCATTCTGTCGTTGAAACCAAACTGCTGTGGGCTGTGCACACACACAGCTATAACACTGTACATACAGTAGATAAGCTTCACATTTTGTAGACATTTAAACACAGTTTAAAATGCAAGGAGAGGTAACCAGACATTCACTGCTAGGGAAAAGCAGCTGCATGTCATAAATCAGCTCCATAAAAAAAGAAAAAAATCTGGCAACAATATCATTTCACTAAAGCTTTTATTCCTCATCTTTGCATAATTTTCCTCCCCTCTCTTGTCCTCTACTCTTGCCTGTTTTTTTCACGTGTTGTTTTTTCTGAGCTCTGCTTTTTTTTTATCGCCCCTCTCACACTTTATTAAAATCTCCCCTTATCTTACCAAACTTCCTCAACGTAGATAGACTTTAAAGTTTAAATCAGCTGAAACGAATGCTTAAGAGTGGGGCACACCTGTTTCACATTGAGCACTGGCTCAGCACAGGAGAGGGAAGTGTTCCCTGTGTCTGCCTGCACACACACACAGATCCTCTCTTTATCTCCACTCCAGCTCTGAGTGGGTGCATTTTTGCAACCCACCGAGCGTGAATATTGGTCTGCACCTCGAGCGTGGGAGTTCCTCGAGTGATTGCCCCTGATGGGAGATGTTTATATAAAACAGTGATTGCCCTGAGCAGCCAAGCCAGCCACTGCCTTTCTTCCCTTGCAGGGCCAAAGAGATCCTTACCCTAACATCCTTTTGCTCTTTATCTTTTCATACGGAATATTTTTCAGAGGTTTCAATAGGTCTTTTTTAAAATTATTTTTTAAAAGGAATTTAGGCCAATACTGAACCCTTCTGAAATCCTGCATCCACAGAGATCTTCCCCTAACATCCTTTTGCTCTTTATCTTTTCATATGGAATATTTTTCAGAAGTTTCAATAGGTCTTTTTTTTTTATTATTTTTTAAAAGGATTTTAAGCCAATACTGAGCCCTGTTGAAATCCTGCATCCTCTGCCATTTAAAGTGATTCTCCTCCAAAGCTGCACCTCCATTTTTTCCCTAAAATGCTGTGTCTGTAACTGGGATAAAAGGAGGAGAAGGATGATGCTCTGTGGCAAGCAGGGACTATATTTGAGCTCCCCAGCATCAGGACCCACATGGAGGCCAGGAGGTTAAAATCCTCCTTCTCAGTGGAGGTGGAGAAGAAGGAAGAGATGCTAATATGGTTTGATTTTCCCCTGGGAATAACCCAGTGACTCCCTGTGGGCTGCAGAACATGAACCCACACTTCATGCAGACAGTTGTAAGCTTAAAGGACCCTGATGTGTAATTTCCAGAGTAATTTGTGACTCATGTGGTGCCCTTAATATAAAGTGTGGATTAGCAGGGAAGGTTTCCAGCCTGGAAAAGGAGAAGCTTAGAGAGAAAGAAAAGGGTTTTTTTTTATAGGTCTGTAAAACAGTGTGATTATTCTGTGAAAAGGCTACTAAAAAATCTTCCAACCCAGTATGCTCTTTCTCAAGCAATAAATGAGCAACCAAGGCTGAGGAAGATGGAGTTAACTACATCAAATTTAGCCAGGAAGTGAAACATTTGGGTTAATACCAAGATAATCCACTACTTCTACTGTGTTCTACTTGAGAAGCTAAGGCATCCTCATCCTCTGACTGAGGCTGAGGAATGCTGTTCCCAAATTGTTGAGAGGTTTAGGGGCACCCAGGAGTATTTGCACTTGTAAGTCACCTTGGCAGCCTGCAGGCAGTAAGTAACTCCCTTAGAAACGCTCAAAGTGGTGATATCAGCACATTGCCAAACATGTAACCCTCTGCAGATGGAAATAACCCAGGTGGGAGGTGTGTGGGTGAGGGGAAATCAGCCTCAGAGGTGTACTGAGCACCTGCAGGGCTTTGCAGTGGGATGAGGCCAGTGCCAGAGCTCAGCTGGGGCATGGCCAGCAGCAAAGGGCTGCTCCATATTCCTTGTTTAGGCAAAATTCTGGTTGGGAAGAAAACACATGAGAAAATGAAGGGTTACCCACAAACTGTAGAAGCAGCTGAGGGCAGAGAATAAGTTGGGCACTCTTCACAGAGGTTGTGTTTGCTGGCAGGAGTGGTAATGAGGCAGGAGTTAAAATAAAATAAATGACGAAACAGAGAGGTTGCATGGTTTGCTTTATTAGAGCAATGAAATAACCACACCATATCAAAGCAGCTCCCTTTTCTTTTGGAACCATGGAGGAGTCTGAGGCAGGCAATTACACCTCCTTTTCAACTCAGAGAGGCACATCACCCTTTGCCACAGGTTAAGGAATGTTAACAGCAGCAGGAAGGCGAGTTCAGGGGTATGTGTGCTTTACTGGGAACTCACAGCTCCCAGGAATTGGAAACACTCAGTCCTGGGAAGCAATTATCTCACAGGAACCACATGCTTGCTGTCCTCAGTGGCAGAATTATGGAAGAGATCTGGGATTGGAGCAAGCTTGAAAAGCAAAACTGGGTGAAAGTCCCCTCTGATGGGCAGAAGGATGGGGCACCAGTGCATCCTCTGGCCCCTCTGTGGGGCATTCTCAAGGGAAATCAGAATGGGCCTGAGCTGTCTGCTGGCGCTCACAAGCTCTGGGATTTGCAACAGGAGATTGCACAAGATGCTCTGATCCCCTGTTTTCTCATTTTGTACTGAGACTTTGATTTGAGCCTCTTTTTTCACTTTTAAGGAGTCTTGATCCCACCAGGGAGCTGCAGGCCTCAGGGCCAATCTCAAAGGTGACTTTGGGGCCTACCAAAGCCTGTGCAAAGCCTGTGGCCAAACTGACTTGTGCTTTTGGCAGAAAGCTTTTTGGGAAATGATTTTTTTTTTCCCCAAAGGAGTTGTTGTTGTTGTCATGGGTGGGAAGAAGGAGGAGGAGAAGGAGGAGGAAGAGGAGGAGAAGGAGAATCAGTTCTGAGTGTGGCAATGGCCGGGCTGTGTGGCCAGGGCTGCTGCAGGGGTCTGGTGCTGATCTCTGGCTCGTTCCTGCAAAGTGCTGAGCACAAACAGCTCCGAGGAAGGATTAATTCTGTGTTTGGCTGTCAAGGACACACACAGTTCACTGGCTAGATGTGTGCCCAAAGTTAAGCATGTGCTTAATGAGGCTCGAGTGCTTTGCTCAGGGCAGGGCTGAATCCTTAATAGCTCCTTGGTTTTGCAGCTTTTGCTGAAAAACGGGGCTAAGATTTTCCTGGGAGATTTTGAGGACAAACTTGCTAGTATTCATGGTTCTCATAATGATAGCAAGGAAACTCATGAATAAAAAGGAAGAAATTATGTATCAATGCATCAGACTCGCAGTAATTACTTTTTCCAACCTATAAACCTATTGTGAACCCAGGAATTTCAATGGGCACATACATCACGTACAGTGAGAAGAAAAAATCCAAAAAGCTGAAAGAAACTTGAGCTCTGCTATGCTTCTAATATGTTTAATGTTATTGTTCCATTAAATCCCTACCCTTCATGACCCCAGACATATTAAATAACATTCTCAGGGCTGAAGAAATGCTTCAGACTTCTAATTTTACACATATTTTTTCCTCCTGTGCTCTCAGACCTCTAGAAGTGTTATATATTGAAAAACCTCTGTAGAAAATACTCTGCAGTCTTTTTCCTGAAGGGAGGCTGCAGGTAACTGGGCTCACATGGAGCTCTGTTTGCTCTTGACAGTTTTTCAAAAATAGTTTTTGCAGCTGTATCATTTTTCATGTTTGCAATTTGTGGTGAGCAGACAATGCACAGTGGAGCCTCAAAGGGATAAAACATGACAGATACCATGGGCTTGGCATGGCAAAAATGCTCACACCACTTGCTTAAGAGCACAAAGGAATCTAGGCCATGCAGGGACAGAAAATATTCATGGTGGTATAATTTCTTAATGAAGATGTCTTTAAAAAGACACAAAATATCACTGCAACACCTCATTAATGACATCTCCTACTTTTTTAATTGCTGTGAGGATTTTTTCTCCCAGCTGTGACAACAGCATTGACCATGTTAACATTGGCACTGGGAGGTCTTTTGTTGTGCTGTCAAATACCTCTTAATCTTTCAATTCTTGTATGTCAAGTCAGGTTTCTACCTCGAGGATGAACCAAACCTTATTTCTGGGTCAAGAATTTTGTTTTATCTGCAGCGTAAATTAGTGACAGGAGCTTCCCAGAGCTTGCCTTTCTTTTCACATCGTGACTCATTTGTTTTTCTGTGCAAGCCCTGCTTGTTCTGGATGATGGAAAAACATTTCTGCCCAACAAGCACTGCCACTTAGCCACTGTGCATCAGTGTTCATCTGCTCTCTACATTCCCTATTCCCCATCAGCATCTCGAGGAGGGAGACAAAGATGAATTTCAGCGAGTCCCACCTTTGCACCCCTGTAATTCCTGGTGGTGTGTGCTGCCTCCTGTGCAATTCACTGCAGTATGGATTGTGACCCTCCTGCTGAGCTCCCTGGGCTGCGGAAGGCTTCTCTAAACCAGGGTGTGAAGACCTGAGCTTCTGGTTTTGGGAATACACACTCCAGTCCCAACTGCTGGCTGTAAAGCAGCCGTGTGTGTCAATGCCTGCAGCAGAAGCAGCTCTGCAGTAGTTTTGAAAGCAGCTTTATTTCCCTTACCCCAGCATCCAGGGGTGGTGCTTTTCCATAACTGAGACCAGCCCCATAATGTTGGAAAAACTCATCTTACCTCAAATTTTTTTAGAACCTGTGTGCTTTCCAACACTATGCCTGCCTTTTAAATTTGATGATTCCTTAAAGAAAGGCAAAAAAGCACCTCACTAGTGTTTACAGGGTGCAGGGGAAATAGAGGCAAATGTTACAAAGCATGATCCTACTTGTCTGGTCACATCATGTCCAAACCACAGCAGGCAGTGTTAGATATTGCTGTATGTGCTGGATTGTACATTGAATGCCTCTCTGTACATCCATCTGGAGCTGGGTAGCACTGGAGCTCATCCCTCTGGTTTTGTAGGGCTTCTCTGCTCTGTAACAGCATTTCATTAATGTGGCTTTATTTAAAGCCACCTCCTAAATAATAGCAACAAGAAAAAGAATAAAAGAATAAGAATTAGAATAAATAAGAATAAGAATCACAACAGCCTGTGAATCTGAGCTCTGACCAAGCTGAGCTCAGCACCCATCTCCCCCCATCTCCTCAGCCACCTTCCCAGGGGACAGGAAGGGGACAGTGACACCAAAAAGCACAGGTGAGGAACACATCCTGAAAAATGTGCTTACACTAATAGATTTTTTCCATTTGCTTTTCCCCTGGTGACAGTCACCTACTTACTGGGCAGAGCTGGAAGTGATATTCTGAATTGCTGAAGGAAATTTTCCCAGTTGATCAAACTCTTCTGTGTTTTGTGCTGATCAAAGATTCTCTTCGTGTCTCATGCATTTGAAAGCACAAAAGAATGAATGAGAAAAGAGCTATTCTTCTGAGCTGGTAGACAATGAAATGATGATTGGTGAGATTATGCCTTGACTTTACTGTCAGCACAATGTCAGTAAAGGCAGCAGTATAGAGAAGGTGCATTTTGAGATATTAATGCCACTAAAAGAAACAGAAAAGCCCCCAAAAAGAGGAAAATGTCTAGGTGTGTTATTATTTTTATACTTTAGTGGAGAATAAAATGAATTTTTCATATTCTTGGATCACATTATTTGCCCGGATTATTCATCCCTTCATATCATGTGTGCTTGTATAGGCAGGAGCGGTAACTCAATGTTTTGCTCAGGTGAAAATCTCCTTATATATATTTATTTATTTATTTATTTTATTTTTATATGTAGACATCTAGTGCATGGGATGGCAGGAACCTTCCACTGGTGCTTCTCCTAGCAAGGGGCAGATTTTTCACAACATTTTCACAAATGCACTGACCTGTGCAGAGGAATTAGAGATTGCTTCTTTATCTTTTAGCAACAGTGCAGGTTTTAATGGCAAAACCTAAAATAGGCTTCCAGGGCTCTGGGTTGGTTGGATTTTTTGTGAGTTAAAAATGAATTAATTGTGCTTAGTAAAGAAGAGGCTTCTAAGCTGAGGGATCTGCAGGGTGTTCATTCCCAGGTCCTGGCTTGGGGATGCTCTTTTCAGGAATGGAGCCGTTTGCCTTGGTGTGTTTGTCACAAGTGTCCCCCCTCAGAAAGGCACTCACATCAGCTGCAGCAGGTGTCCCTGGGGTGGTTTTGCCTTGATCATGGAATGAGGGGAAAGAGCAAGGCTGAAAATAAGCAGGGAGGGAGGCCAGCACGCAGGAGGGCTGTGGCTGTGTGATCACAAAAGTGCATCTTGAATATCATGTTAAAGCAACGTCTGTCAAGAATGGTTTAGCTCTAGCTGATCTCACCCTGGGGCCAGGGGATGGGCTAGGTGACCTCCTGAGCCTCCTTTTGCTCTTCCACTGGAAACAGAAAGAAAACCCACCTCAATACACTGTGTCCCTGTGGATTTTCGTACCCTCTTCTCCCCACTGTCCTTCTGTGCCAGGTAACAAGATATTTATACATACAAATGTGCTTTCAGAAGCTTATTGTTATTCTCTGCATAAGTTTATGGTTTATATTAAGCTAACTGGTCCTTGAGCATGTGCTGTTGTCAAGCTCTCTCCGTCTGCTCAGGAGAAAAGTGCTCTGGGGCTGGCACATAAGAGCATGATCTGGGTATTTATCCTTTTGGCAGTTTGCTAATTATTCCTATTGCTATCACATCCCTGCTCGAATTTCTGTCTCTTTGCCACAGTAAATACTCTCTCATTTTTCCAAGCTGCAGAGCTGCTAGTTAAACTGGAGAAGCCTGAATATCCTGCAGGGGCCCATATTGTCATTTGGTTGATAGCAGTGAAAGGGGCCAAACATCCTTTCTGTACCACTCAAATTGCATGTCTTTGCATTCCTGCATTGGCCACTCATTTTCTGGCCCATATTCTGCTCTTGTAAACAGCTCCTATGGTCCCTGGGAGTGCTCTTTGTAGCACAATGCTTTGATAAAGCCAGAGCCATCAGCTGCCAAGGCTCCATAAGGAGGCAGAAATAGGCACCAGATATCTCTGCTGCTGTAGATGTAGCTGCATTAGCCGTATCACTTCTCGTCCTAAGGACTTTCTAAGCCATTAAAATGTATTATAAAATTAAATGGTGTTTTTCCCACCTGTTCTAACTGGTGCCAAGTGCATTGAAAACCCTCCCAGAGGATACAACTCTGCATGCAAAATCTCAGTGCCCTCCTAAAGACTGCAGCTGCCTCAGAGACACCTTTTTTCTTTTTTTTTTTCCCATGGGCTGCCTCCTTTACTTAGAATAATAAGCTTTAGATGATCTCAGGGCACTCTAGATCCCCCTGCTGCACAATCCAATTTGACATAAGTGTTGCATGGAGGGGAGGGAGAAAATCTTGCAAGCAGACACCGGACTTTCAGTCTGAGTTTCCCATTAGTACAAAGAAGAAGTTCATCAGTGGGGGCTTGGGAGATTTCATGCCTGTCTGTGTTGGAGGAAAGGCTCTCTGCAATTGATGGAGCATCTGTGCTGGATCAAGGGGCTGCTTGTGACTTCCCAAGTCCATTCCAGGCCATAAAATCATTGAAACTGCAGCAAACTGCTGAGTGGCCACCTTTGAGTCTTGCAGTAACTATCCTTTTAGTCTGGTATTAGCTATATTTTATCATTTAGGTAACACTGTGTATGAACTGTTAAGCCTGCAACTGGGCTTCAGGACAGGTATTTAAGCGCTCCACAGGAAGAGAGGAAAGCTGCTTTCCAGAGGAGAAGAATAGCAACCTATAACTGTGGGTGGACGCAGTTAATCTCCTGTTATCTGTTCCCATAGCCAAATTATGCTCCTATCAGTGTTAGTCCTGTCCCTGCCAATGCAATTACAAAGCCTTGCTGGTTTATATCTCTTAGTGAGTTTGCTGCTGCCCAGTTCCCCTGGCTGGGTCAGGCAGGGGCTCTGTCTGCAAAATGGCCTGACCCAAGCAAACCTGCTCCCTGCTGCTGCAAAGCTCCTTGTCCTGCTCCCTAATCATCCCTAATCCCAGCAGCTGATTCCCCTGATTATGTGTCAGAACACGAGGGCAGCCTGTTTAAAAGGAGCTGTTTTCCAAGCAGCACCACTTCCTCTCCTCAGCTCAGGGACGTGGGTTTGACACAAGAGGTGTCTCAGAGATGGCTCTGGGCTGCAGCATGGGAGGACAGCATGTGTCTGTCAGGATAACACTTAGCTCACTTTGGGCTCTTTGCCCTATTTTCTGCCTTTCTGGCTGCTGTACAGATAATAGAACCCCTCCAGAGCAGAGGAAGTCTGGCACTGAACAGGATTCTTTCGAGTAATGCACGGCCCTGGTGGGTATTAATTCTGGTAGTTTAGGCAGGTGTATGTTAGTGATCCTGGAAACTAAATACAGATTTCCATGGCAGAGGTTTAGTTTTTATAATGCTATTTTCTGAAATACTAGAGTGTCTGCAGAGTCTGAAGTTGCCCTGTGCTGATTTGGTTGGTGAACAGCAAAAAGAAAACTCCTGAGAAGTTATTGATGTTGAGGCTGGGGGACCAAGTAATTGGCAAAAAAAGAAAAAAACGTTTACAGAAACATTGAAGAGAAGCTTGAAATATAAATATGAATAATTATTTCTCAAGCTTGAGAAATAATTTTCAATTATTTCTGAATACAAATCACTATGTTGATTTATCCAAATACTGCAGAACACCCAACCAGGTCCCAACCATAGCTAGAAAGGAGCTGACTCACCAGATTTATTCATGACTGTTCATTTATCAGAGCAGCTTTCTCTCTTCTGTTTGTAAGCATGACTCACTTCTATAGCCACCAGATCAGATCACAGTTTCATCTTGTCTTGTGTCAACACAAACATGTCCCTGTCCTGTTTAAAATCATTCTTTGCTTCCTATGTGTTCTCTGAGTTGTGCCATGGTGGGAAAATCTTCATGGGCTTTGATTCCCCTTAGTTCTTCCTTCCTCCCTACACGTGTTCCCATGCTGATTTGTCTTTTCCTCATGCTGTAATTGGGCTGGTGCCACCGTGTAATTTTTAACTGTGTGCAGTATCAACAGACCTCCATCTGTCTCTCCTCCAGAGCTTTCCAGCCTGCTGTTATAAATATCTGCCAAATCCTTCTCCAAAGAGAGGATCACCAGATTTCAACTGTTTGCAAAATAAGAGCTGCTGCCAGAAACCCTCTCCCACCGTCTGCAACCTGTGCAGAACCTGTCCCTGCTCGGGGAGGGATGGCACTGCTGGCACAGGGGGGCTCAGAATGGAATTCATTGTCCCTCAGAAGTTGTGGAGGTCTCTTGGCTCAAGTATCTCATCATATGTGTCATTTTATTAGACAATAACCTTCAATAACCATCAGATAAAATCAAACTAACTTGTATGTAGGGGTAGGTGTTTTTTCCCTTTTAAAATGCAATTCTGATTTAAAACATGCATTGGTGTGGATCAGTTCCAGTGTTGTTTTAAAAGATGCTTTACTTGACCTGGAAGGGTCTGAGAGTTCGCTCCCCTTTTCCAGCCTGTCACTTAGGGGCTGAAGACTAGTTACCATGATCTAACTGATTGGACTTGCTGAGAGAAGTTTAATCTTCCAACTCTCTATATTTTTCCATCAGAATAAATCATTAGAATAGGCAAAAACCAGACTTGATTAGATTGTGCACAATTAAAAAAAAAGGCAATTTTTAACATGGATAAAATAAAATTATATATCAATGCAGTTGGATAAAGTAAACATTCTAGATTATGATGTAGGTGCCCTTTGACACTTGAAGCCATTCTCATATTCTCTGTTAATTGGTTCAGAGCTCTGTCAGACTGATGTGGCTTTGTGAGTTGAATTGTGTTTCTTGGGCTCCAACCCACACACATGTTAGTGTTTGCTGGTGGTGTGGCAGCTTGCTCTGCCTGGGGAATTCCCAAGGAACCTCTTCAGGTACTGCTGCACACATCAAATTAAAAATAAATGTCTGCTCGAAGTAAAAACCTGCCTAGTTAATATTAGATCCAAGAAACCAGGTTTCTGTTATAGCTGTGGAACATTGGAGTAAGTCAGCACAAAGGATATTTCAAGGTTGGTTCAGGAGAGGGTTTCATGTTTGGATCTGCTGCATCTTAGATCTGGAGAGCTCTGCAGAGGAATATAAGGAATGTAAAGCATCCTGAGGGGTTGGTAAATCCTCTTTACAGTCTACTTTCTGCGTAACATGGTATTTTCAAGAGGCAGAGAAGTGGGTACCATGTGTTGGACATGGAAAATGTGCAAAGTGGCTTTTTGTAGAGGGAAGCACCTTAAGCACTGAAGAAACTTGGGAGTTGTTTCATGATGTGTCATCAGGTAAAAAAAAATACTGGTATTTCCATTGTCTAGATTGCAATGTGGATTCGGTGCCCATTTTTGAAGGTTTTAGGGCAATTATTTCCATTATTTCCTTAGGAGGGTGTGCAACCACTTGATAATACATTATGACAGCAGGAAAATATGTACACACAAGCCTGAGCCTGCAGGACAGCTGTACTTACTCCCAAATGAAAAATATCCTCAGCCCTTGCTGGGGTGGCAGGGAGCACAGGGAGCAGGGACAGGGCTGTGCTTGCCAGGCTGAGATCCAACCCCCAGCTCAGTCTGATTTTCTGCAGCAAGATTTTCTCAGAAAGGAACAGCCATGGTTTCTTCTAAAGTGTCCAGGAGATAAAAAGCAGATGGCATTGATTAGCTAATTAGTAATATTTTCTGCACCTTATCTGTTGTTCTTGATGTGCGCAAAGTTTGCAAAATCTTGGGGTGAGGATTTGTTGAAGAAATCAACCCTTTTAAAATCTGGAGAGGAGGGTAGCTAACATACAAATATATAATTTTATGGCCAGCAGAAATAGGTTAATCTTTTTTCTTTGAATTAATATTCAGGGCTCATTCCTTCAATTTTAAAGGGAATATGCACAATGAGATTGCAGCTCTCCTAACTCTTGCCTTGACTGCTTAGTGCATTGTGTGAGGTGCACATCCTATTCCTCTTTGTAGGTGTGCTCCTTCCCCTTTTGCATTTCTTATGGAGACAAAGCAAAATAATATTTTTTTATTTTATGCCAGGCTCGCTTTTAGCTTGTGTCCTTGTGAACTCTTTGTGGCCACAGCAGCTCCCTGGCAGGACTTGTGCCAAGTGTTGGCCACCTCTGTGACCATGCTGTGACAATGGTCAGTGCCATTTAGCCAGAGCATCACTGGGGTGTTTAAGGTCACTCTGACCTTGAGTTCTGTTGGACACAAGTGCCTTGATGTTGTTCATCATTTTAGGGCAAGATAGAGTACCTTACCAAGATGTTAATATAATAAAAAGGAATGTCTGAGAAAGGATATCAGGTTTTCAGACCCTGCTGGGTGCACAGCAAAATCTTCATACAGCCAAAAACCACAGCACTTGCCTGGTTTCTCCAGCAGCTTGGAGAGCCCCAGGTGGGTTTGTGGGCAGACAGCAGCTCTGGTAGTCACAGTGGTGGGTAGACACAGCTTCAGGTCCCCAACAACCCCAAAATTAGGACTTCAGGGGAGGTTTGAGCTCTGCACCAGCATGATCCCAAAGCCACCCATGCACCAAGGTCCCATGCAGGAGCTGTATTTTATTTGCCAGCAGGCAGCATGAGTGAAGTATGAGCTGTCAGCTGGGCCACCTGTGGCAGCAGGGAATGAGAAAGAGCTTTGTTTTCCTCTTCTGGAGAGCTGTCCTCCTTTGCAGATGCTCTGCAGGCAGCTTTGCTGTGCTTATCTCCCTCTGAGGATTTCAGAACAGGTAGAGGTGGGACCCAGATGTTGCATTGGTCAGCTTCTTGAGCTGTGCTCCATCCAAAAGGACTGGAAGGTGCTTGAAGTGAGACAGAGATTTGCTCCTCTCTAACAGAGAGCTTTGTATTTTCCATCTACTGTGGTGTGGAAGCTTTAGCCTTCCTATCAGAATGACATTTTTTATTGGTTCTTAAAGGGAAGAAAAAACAAATTCTGCATCCTCTCTCAAGAACACTCTTGTTAATGTTCTTTGAAACATGACAAGTGTTGTGGCCATCAAACTGCAATGATCCTGTTCCTTCTGAAATGAGAAAAACATGTCACTTTTGGCTCTAAGTAATACAAAGGGAGAGGCACATTCTAGATGGGAGCTGCATGGCTGCCAAAGATGAAAGAAAAATGTTATTACTTTTGGAAATTTCATAATTACGGTTAATGATAATTTAATGAAATGACATTGTCTTCACCGCTATCGCTAATGAAATGCTTGAGAATGATAAAACCGATCTTGTTAAATAGAGCGAGAGTTTTGAGTGGAACAGCTTTATGACAGCACACTGCCTGCACAAGTCTTGAATTCCTATTTTTTGTTAGAGTAGCTCAAAAAAGAAGATTAAATGAAGGCTGCATGGCAAATAATGCACAAATGAGGTATTTAAAGGTCTTCCATTAAGCAAACAATACTGAACTCCTCAACAGCATGTTGATGACTGAGCACTGCTCCTTAGGAATGCTAACCCTTAATTAAAACACTTCCCTTGTTTTCCTTTGCAGGCAAACCAGAGAACAAGAAACCCCGCCTGACTTTTTTTACTTCTCAGACTATGAGAGACATAATGCAGAAATAGCAGCATTTCATCTCGACAGGCAAGTGGAACAGATTTACATTAAAAGGGGAAATATTGTGATAAGTTCCTGCATTTGGCCATTCCTGAAACTGAATTACTTTTTAAAAGGGGAAAGTGGAACAAAGGTGGGCAAATGCCATGAATAAGTGAAATGGCAGATGATGAAAGAGTAAGTTAATAATTAGGAAATGCGACTTACTCTGGGAATGAGAAACCTGGCGATAAGTAATTCTCAAAAAGAAAGAGAATTTATATTGAAGAGAAGCTGAAAAATTAATTTCCCTTGTGATCTTGCAGTAGATGTGGAGAGGACCCATCTCCCAGGGAATGTGTCACGTTAGTGTGACAGGAGCCTGGCTCACCCCAATTAGCCCCAGGGCACAGAGATGCAAAGGAGCCAAGGGGAATGGTGCATTCAGAGAGGAGTCCTTGAGATGGAAGGGAGTTCTGGATTCACAGCAAAAAGCTGGGACTGTCCCACATCAGCAGCATAGTTATGGCACAAGTTGATGGGAAGGAGAGGGCAGTGGGGGTCATCTCATGCTCCTGTTGCTGCAGATGTTCCCCCTCCAGAGTTAGTGCAGGGCATGGTGGATGCCCCAGGACTGCAGCCCTCCCTGCCTGCCCAGATGAGGGCTGGGAATTGCTAATTAGTGATTAACAGTATGTCTGGAAACTATGGCATTTCACTGAAGCATCTTTCACACTGTGAAAGGCCAAGAAACATCATTTCAAAAGCACAAAGCTTTCGGGCCACAAATTATTTGGGGTTTTGTGTAGCATTGCTGCCTTCTGGAATGATGGCTAGGGTATGGGAAAATGTCACTGGGTGGCACGGGGTAGGTTTTCCAATCCTGACTATATCCTTCAAGGATCTTCTCTATTTCATTGTTGTTGACCTTGGTGTTGATCCCTTCTGCTTTATATTTTATATTGCCTTTTTAAGCAGATGGTGCTGTAGAAAAAAACATCAGTGGAGTTCCTGCGGGGGGTGTGTTAAATATCCACACACTAAGCAGGAAAAACAGTTGCTACCCAGTGAAGGAAATCTGAACAGCAGACAGTGGATATAAAAATGCTGCCTATGGGGAGACTTTGTATGGGGTCTTTGCTGTTTTCCTGTGTCTCATAGCAGTGCTTCACAGGGAGGTTTTATGATCTATGAAGGAGGGGGAGTTTGGGGTAGGGAGAGGCTCTTCTCCCAGCCTTTGCCTGTGGGAAGATTTTTGGTCTCAGGGAGATTGTTTAGGTTGGTATAAGGGTATTAAAGCAGAGAGGAGCAGAAGGAAATAAATCAAACACATACTAAGGCTGTCAGAAAAAGAATTACATGGTGTTTATGGAGGAAAGAGGCTGAAATCCCATTCCCCAACTCACTTAAAAACTGGTGAGCAAAATGCATGTCATAACAACCATGAAGTAGCACAAAGTGAAAAAATAAATTTTTGCTGTCTCTGGTCTTTGGAATCATATGTATCTTCATTTTTATCCTGGAACAATGCCCTCCATACTTTTCTTGTGTTTTACTCCATACTACATATGCAATGCAGAGCTCATCACATTCAGGACATATTTTGTAATACACTACATGAGGAATTATCCAGTTTAAAGTGATGGGCTTTATGTTCTTTAAAACCCACAGATAAATGTGCCTTCAGAGTGTAATGAAGCTTCCTAAAAGCTGTAACTCCCATTACACTTTAATCCCTTCCATAACCCGCGTCTCCTGTGCCTCCTGCAGGATCCTGGATTTCCGGCGCGTGCCCCCGGTGGCAGGCAGGCTGGTGAACATGACCAGGGAAATTCGAGATGTTACTCGTGACAAGAAGCTGTGGAGAACATTTTTCATCTCACCAGGTAGCCCTGGAAATAACTCTCTCTTCTCTCTATCCCGCTGAACACGTACTTAAGGAAACGATGTGTAGATTGCTTAATTGCTCAGATATTTCTAATAAAACTGTCTTCCAGAGCTTTGAATAAAAATAAATGTGGAGACATAGCTTACAAAGAAGACTTTATTGTTTTGAGTTGAGTGCCTTTTCCCCTTGACAAATTATCTGCAGAGAGAGGCTTTTATGTTCACCAAAGTGTATTCAAAAAATGTTTTATGTAGAACAGTTTCTAGTGCAATTTTTTCTGGTGTTCTCAGTTTATCCAAACCCTCATTACTCAGCTCATTAGTTATTCAGTTGGGGTTTTTTCCCTACTGCAATGTGATCTGTCACTTCTGTTGGTCAGATGCATTTATTTGTGGGTTTGACTGGAGTAGCAAACCTAATTTCTCAGAGCCATTCAGGTTTTATTACAACAGGAGTTTGGACAAAAAAATC
Source organism: Melozone crissalis (assembly GCF_028551555.1). Classification (NCBI taxonomy): domain Eukaryota; kingdom Metazoa; phylum Chordata; class Aves; order Passeriformes; family Passerellidae; genus Melozone; species Melozone crissalis. The sequence goes on from NW_026535790.1 coordinate 10,529,008, forward strand.
AGGAAATATATCTGTAATATATGCTGCCTGCAGCTCAAATTCTCTGTTGGGCTAGAGGTGACCTGAATTGTTCCCAGTCCTCACTCTTGCTTCGAGGGCTGACCCAGAAGCTGATACCACTCACTCCTCACTCACAACATTTTGTGGACCTGGTCAAGGATGGAGCTCCACAGGGTGGGAATTTTACAGGCACAGGATAAAACCCTATCCTGCTCACCAGAATATACAACTGGAATAGGGAAAAATTGACAAAAGGTGGGAAAAAGAGGTAGCATCTCTTATTTAACATCTGGGATGCTGAGATGGAGAAATTAAGGCTCTGAGTTAAGGCACAGAAATATTTAAGTTTGTTCTTACATATAGAATTTATAGGTTGTATGTTCAATTTAAAGCACAGTGCCATGTTCCAGTAGTTGAATTCATATTTTTTCAGCTGTGTGCAAGTGTGCTTTGCTGATCTGAGGCTGTGGCTTGTGTAAGAGGCAATCTGGAGCAGAAACCTCTGGAGATCTCTCCCTTGCTCTGTGTGTGATTGGCCAGAAGCTGTTTATCCCAGATCCCTAAAGTCGAGATCCAAAGACTTAATTACAGTTTCTCCCAATGTAACTGTAATTTATTGCTGTTAGCTAGAAACCAGGGCCCTGTCATTGCCGAGCTTTTGCTCTTAAAATGTTTATCACACTTTTCTGATCCCCAATAAAGTCATTATTACGGCTGCTATTTTTAGCTTCATATTTGTGTTCAGCTCTGCAGGACACAGTTGAGCAGACAGTTATTTATTCCAAGAACTTCACTAGTAAATTACATTACATAATTGCAGAAGGTTTCATTCTACCCAGTATTATGAGCACTTCAATTTTACATGCAGTTACAGTGACAATAGATGTTCACCATACCTGGTGGACACACACTTCTGCATTTGCCTTAGTTGATTTCTCTCCTTCTTTGTTTCTCTATAATCCTTTTTGGTTTTGGCTTGATTTTTGTAGGTAAATACATGCAAAAAATGGCAAAAAAAATCTTTTGTCTGTGCACAAGGTGCTTTGGCCCACTTTGAACATAAGCCATTTTATTCCTATTATGGCAAGTAAGATGTGGATTAATAGGTTTGCTTAATTTTTGGTGTTCCTACATTGTATTTCAAGACTTAGGGATGAACTTGAATTATTTCTGAGAATTAAAAAACTGTTCTCAAGTACTGAGCATCTTACAGCAGCCAGAGCAGGGCAATACAGAGTTAAGGCTGCCAGTTTGGATGAAGATCTTTATCTTTCCATTATGAAATTCCAGATATCCAAGCATAATCCTTTATTCAAATTTATTTGGAGGTCTCAGATAAATTCAATTAAAATATTTGATTAACTATGAATCAGGCTTTTCTGGAGAATAAAATGCTCAGGCAATTAATTTTTCTGTCCATTTTACATTTCCTGAATCAATATACTTTGGTTAAATCACGTTGGTTACTTGTCAGAGTTCTTCCCTACAAATCCCCAGCTTAATTAGTCAGATTCTCATTAACATATGCCCAACCTCTGTCTTATATTTCACACTGACCTTAAAAGGCAGACATTAATTAATGCTTAATGAAAAAATAACAAAGAACCTAAATTAAGCTTTTAGGAACAACTTCCACAAGGCCAGCAGGCAGCTCAGGCAGCAGAATGAGGGCAGGGAAGGAAGAGAAGAGGGAGGTGCTGGGGAGAGACTCATGGTCTGGGAGGTGAGGATGAAGAGGAACAGGGAGCCTGAGGAAGGCTCAGGGGCTGACTTGCTCCTCTGGCTGATGAAGGGCAGCTGAGGCTGCTGGTTTTGAGGGAGAGATGCCTCAAAATGTGAGAAATTGAGGTGTGACCCTCCAAACCCCTGCTGGTTTTGAGGGAGAGATGCCTCCAAAGGTGAGGAATGGAGGTGAGACCTCTGGGGACATGCACGCACCAGGCTGTGCACCAACATTAGCCCGTTTTGTTATTCCCCAGACCTGTGTGGGGATGTGTTGGAAGAAACCTCCCTGCATTTCCACTCCTGGGCCTCCTGCCTTGTCCCATCAGGTGTGGAAATCAGGGCCAGGGAGCCACAGGCAGCTTCAGAACACAGCAGCATCCCTGCTCCCATGCAAAAGTGACAATGGCTGTGAGCAGGCAGGTCAGGGGATGCATTAGGCTGCACTCAGAGGGAAAGCAGATTGCAGAAAAGTGCACTTTCAGGCAGTTTGGACTTAAACATGAGAAATGGAATTAGGTCAGTAATTATTTAAATTAATTTTACGTCCTTTGCAGCAAGGCAGACTGCAGTAGCCCTACTACTTTTACAAATGAATGGTAATTTGCTAGGAAAAAAGAGACATATTAATGATGTCAGCCTTCATTTTGGAAGTAATTGAGGCAGCAGCTTAAAGAAATCAATGTTACACAGTTAGTAAGCACTATGTTTTTGTTCATATTAACCAATTCCAAGGGATTATGGATTTTTTTCCCTCTCAGCATACAATAGAGTTCAGAATTACCTATTATTTTGAGCAGGTAAATGAAAGATCTTTTCATGCATTGCTGTAGTAAATATTCAGGATTCTTCCCAGTACTCCAATTGCATATGCTTGCTAAATGTCCTCTATTAACAGTCATGCAAAGCTGAATAAAAGAATTGCTCTGCTGAGCAATTTGCTTCAAGGTATCCCCCCTTGTTCCTTTTCTTCCTGAGAAGAATTATTGTTCAGCTATCAGGAGGATGCACAGAGAATTTGCAGATGAGTACACAGACACTCTGCTTCTTAATTGTTGTAATTAGTTGGAGTTTCGATCACCAGACCATGATTTTTGCCTGCATTTCATTACAAACCACATCCATTCCTCCTCAGATAATGAAAATCAGGCACTGCAGCACGGGGCTCTCTTGTCTCTCTGGTGCTTTGGGGAAACAATTTTGGTTTGTAGTGAAGAAGTGTTTTGCATGTTGGAAATGCTCAGCCTTTGGACATCCCAGGATGCATAAACATCCCTCCCTGTCTGGTTTGCCAGCACTACTGTTGTTGCCATTCCTGCCCACCCTGCAGGAGCACAAATTCCTGGCTGTTGCTCCTTTTGCAGGTGTACTTATGCAAGAAACACCTCTATCTGGTGAGAGGAACATATGGTTTGGGCAATTTCGGTGAGAGGAGAAGGGCTGTGCCCCAGTGGGGAGCTCATCTCCCCTTTCTCTCTGGTTTTTGCTTCGGGAAGCCAAACCCTGCTCCCAGCGTGGGATTGCCATGAAGCGCTGGGCTTGTGTCTCTAGCTGGAATTTCACCCTCAGCCTGCTGTGCAGAATGTGGGTCACCTACTTAGGTTTCAAAGAGCCTTGCTACAGCACCTTGAAGTCTTAAATGAGATCTCTGGTTTTCTATATTTGGTGCCTCTTTTTTTTTCCTTACATTTTTAAGAAACCTTAAAAATGAATGTTTCCCCTGATAATTCAGGCTGCTTCATCTTACTGCTGGTATGTAAGGACTAGGGCAGACATAATAAGATGTCTGTTCTGTATCAATCAAGGCAGTTAATTTCTTTAGCTTGAGATTCAGCATCCTTTCACCTCTGCTATCCCCAGAAATTGAACAGGAGCTGCAGGGAGTAGGTACCACAGGTCTGAACCCATGGGGGCAATAACTGCTGGCAGAAAAGGATTTACCATTAAATGTAACTTGTCAGTGAGAAATACACTTGTGGTTTTACTGCAAGTTCACTCTCTTAGTGGCAGGACACACCTTGCCATTGCTCAGGGCCCTGGATGCTGGAGCAGGCAATGGGGCTCTGTGGAGGATCAATAGCTGGAAGATGCTGGCAGGGATGAGTGGGATGAGTGGCAGGCAGCACATGTGCTCACTGCACAGCCCTGTTTGCAGAGCAGCAAACACCAAAGCCCCCAGCTCCCCTCAAGATTTACCTGGATACCAGTGTGATTACTGATTAGCCCCAGTTGCTTTCATTGACAATACAGAGCAGGGTTTCATTGTTCCCCAAGCTGAATGCAGAAGCAAACTGTTAAACAGAGTATTTATCTTCCCACTGAGCAAAATGCTGTGTTTAATACAACTCCTTTTTCTTGAAAGGTCAGATTTACATAGTGAGCAGCAGAGGCTGTGATGGTGTGGGGGGGTGTTTGCTGGGACTTTTGCTCTTTACAAAACTGATCCTGGAGGAGATAAATGAGCACTGGCTTCCTGCTGCCAGGTGGAAGTCAGGTCATAGAAACCCTGGAAGATAAGTTATCTCAGGCAGTCAAGATAAATCTGCATGGTTCCCTCCCTCCAAAGATGAGGGGGAGATGCTGACACAGCTGAATTAAAGCCCAAGCCCCACTGCAGCCTCAAATCAGCAGAAACACAATTTTTAAGAGAGGTTATTCTTCATTTATATCTCTTAAAACACTTAAATTGCAAACTCAGAAGTACAGATATGTTTGAGTGATCCCTTCCTCCCTTTTGTAATTTCTGTTCTTCCTTTTCTCTTCCCTGAAGTACTTTTCCTTGAGTAATTGTCAACAAGCTTTTTGGCCACAGAGTAAATATTTGTGGACTTAGCCAGGATATATTTAACTGCTACGATCCAGCCCTGTAAATATAAATATACAGTTTGGGCAAGTTGTTCCTGAGCATGGATGGATGGGTGGCCCTCATGAGTCAGCCAGAGCAGGGTGACGCAAAAGAGCTGTCTTAGGGTAAAGGAATCACAACTTCATGGGCAAATCAGGTGGCCATCAATAGAGAAAGCTGGGACATCAGTGGGAAGCTGGGACGGGTTGTCAAGTAGCAACACATCAGCCTTGTAGTGTGGTTATTTGGTATAATTCCATGGTTTAACAGCCGGCCCCAGATAATGCAGCTGATTAATAAAAGCATCACGAGACCTTTTTGCTGTTCCATGTTCCCCTACCTCTCCTTCCTCAACCACAGCTCCTTGCTGTGTTTCTCCCTCCCTCCTGTCATCCCCAGAGTTGTCCCTGCCCTCCTGACTCGCCATCTCCCCCTGGCAGTGCCCATCTGCACTGGGCACTGTGCTGGATGTGGGATGTCACAGTGCCATGCAGGGCTGTGTGCTGCAGGGCACCACTGCCATGCAAACCCACACTTACCTTCCTGTGGCAGGCAGAAAATCACCTCCTGCTACTCCCAGTCCTTCCTGCCTCCTTTGCACCGAGCCTGCCCAGAGGGAGAGGAGCTCAGAAACAATATTTGAATTTAGAGGCCTTGTGGGGAATCAGGAAGCAATGTGACTTCTCAGCTTCATGCATTAGCATGAGGAAAAGGCACAGCCTTCCTCTAATGACATTTTATGTGCATAAAGCAATGTCACAAGAGTTGTAGCACACTGGCAAGAGCAGCAGTGTGCTCCTATTCCTGTGCACAGTATGGTGTTGGTGGGCATTGGGGATGAGCTGCTCTCTCTCACCTTCAGTGAATTCCTGTGGGCAGGATGTTCTTGTAAAGATGTGGGTGTTCCTGTTGGTACAGAAATATGTGGTGGCAGTTTTGGGGAGGTTTTAAGGTAACACACGGTCCAAAACCTGCTGCAGATTCTTTTTCTGTGGTTGTTGGAGTAATGTGAGGTGTGGAGGAAGGAATTAGTGTTTGAGATGTGTGCTGACAGCGTTACGTCCGTGCTATTTCCACCTTCCATGCACACCCCCACGGGGCTCTGGATGGTAAATAATTCTCCTTGCAAAAACTGCCAGTTCTTCTCATACCAGCAAGGAAATGAATGAAATGTTCTCTGGTCTAAAAGAAACAAGCCATGATTTTGAGAAGTGACTTAATCTTGGGCACATGCCACTTGTTCAGCTGTGGGATTTGGGGTTCCAGCCTAGGGTAGCAAATAGCTCTCAAGGAATGTATCAGTCTGGGAAAACAAAAGAGAAAGGACAGGATTTAAAAAAAAAATAAAAAGGTTTGGGGAATATAAATAGACTGGAAATAGTCACAAAGAGCTTTGCACAGGGCGTGATCTCAGCCACTGAAATAATGTCTTTCTACTGTTTTCAGTGGAGGAAAACTATGTGTGGTAACAGGGGTTTGGATTTATTTCTGCTCCTACATACATCAGTGCTTTTATGAATTCTCAATACTAATTTAAGAGTAGGCTTTAAAGCTCTTTTCCTTTCTTTGCCAGCCAACAACATCTGCTTCTACGGGGAGTGCTCCTACTACTGCTCAACAGAGCACGCCCTGTGTGGGAAGCCAGACCAGATCGAGGGGTCCCTGGCTGCTTTCCTGCCTGACTTGTCCTTAGCAAAAAGGAAAACCTGGAGAAACCCCTGGAGGCGTTCCTACCACAAGCGCAAGAAAGCAGAGTGAGTAGTGGGGAGCAGAGCTGCACAGGGTGGCAGGGAAATAACCCAGTCCTTTCCTCTGGGAAGGGACAGAGCATTTCACATGCCAGGAGCTGCAGTTTGTGCTCCTGAACCCAAATTCAGTGGCACAGTTCCCTCATGGGACAGGTACCTCCTGTGGCATGGACAGGATGCTATGGGACCTGTCCAAGCCCTGTCAAAGGGATAAAGATGCACTGATCTCAGCAGCCCTGAGCTCTTTGCACCATATCACTGACGGTGCAGCTAGTCTCCTAAATCCTGAACCAGATTGTTTTCAGTCTTGTGATTTTCTTCCTTTTTCATCAGCCACAATCTTCCTTGCTTGCCTGCATTGCTGGAATTTGCTGCCTCTACCTAACCATGCCCTTAATCAAACATGATAAAAGTAGATCTTTGCAAAATAACATTTTTTTGTCATTTTCAGTAAGCTTTGTATATTGCATAAAATATCAAAATATTGCCTTTTCCAGATGGGAAGTTGATCCAGATTATTGTGAAGAGGTTAAACAAACACCCCCATATGACAGTGGGACCAGAATTCTGGATATAATGGATATGACAGTTTTTGATTTCCTAATGGGTATGTTTCATCTCTTTCAAAAATTAAATGCAACATTTAATTAGAATAAGAACCATTTCTTTCTGCACTGCTCTGCATAGCTCAGCAGTTTGCTAAAGCGTGGCTGAAGCTGCATTTACTGTATGTGCTTTTCTAGATGATTATGGGAAAATGCAGATTTACATGGTTATGTATTCCCATCAGTGCAGATTAAAGGAACAAAGATGTTCAGAAATGCAGAGTGGTGATGAATGCAGGTCAGGCCAGTCTCCTTCACAACAGTGAAGGGCTTCACAGTTTGCTTCAGTGAGTGCTTTGCCCCTATAATATATGGCTCCTGGATGCACATGCAAGGACTGCTCATTATGGTGCTTTGTTTTCATCCTGAAGGAGTGTTCTCTATAAAATGTCAGTGTTGGGGGGGAAGAGGCATTGCTTTGTCACAAAGGCAGCTGTGAATTGTATCAGGAATTTTTCTGTTTATGTAACCTGATCTCAATAAAACAATTATTTACAGCCAGGTACTAGTGATCCATTCCAAGCCTAATTCTCATTCTCATATGAAACCTTTGCTGCTGCAGCAAATACACCTCTAAGTTGCCAACCTACATCCTTGATCCTTGGGCACGTGCCAGCATGGACACATCCTGTGCCATTGCCCTCACTGAGATTGCTGCACTGGGCTGCAGCAGGAGAGGCCAGGTGACAGCTCAGGAGCCATATGTGGCATCTATAAGTAGCTCAAGACCCCTGCCAGGGAGACAAAATTCATAGCTTAGCACCAGTGCTCTGCACATTGGCCTTAGAAAGCAGCTCACACAGGGAGAGCTGTGCAGCTGTGCAGATCAGCGCCATCCTGGTCCATATTTCACAAACATGAAGCTGTTCTGGCTTCCCAGGCAGCCAGCAGCTGGGGCAAAGTCCTTACCAGAGGAAAACCAGGATGCTTGGGATTCAGGAAGCTGAATGCAATATTAACAAAGTGATCAGGATTAACATCCCTGCTCAGTGCAGGGCATTTTCTCCTACCCTTGCACATGTGAAATGTACCATGTCTGCCTGACACACCCTGCTGAGCCCAGGCTGCAGCAGCAGGAACACAGCTGCCCTGCAGGTGCCTCGCCTCCCCAGGCAGCTGAGATCCCTTGGGATGGAGAGGGGGTTCCTTGGTGTACCCCAGGAGGGGTTCATGGAGGGGGGAAGGTTGGCTTTGCCTCCTGATGGTCCTTTTAGAGCTCAAGTACAAAAGGCACAGAGAATTTGAAAAGCTGCCAGAGGTTTAACAACACCTCCAGTATCACACACTTTGGGGTGTCTGCTGTAGGAGCTCTGCAGGTTTGCTGCTTTCTCTGCTCTGTTTTTGGGCAGCACTGGGCTTTTGCATTGCCCTGACCTGCAGGCTCAAGCCAGAGTGAGAATCGTCTTTTTTCTTCTCTTTGTCCCATAGGTAACATGGATCGACATCACTATGAAACCTTTGAGAAGTTTGGAAATGAAACTTTTATTATTCACTTAGATAATGGAAGAGGGTAAATATCTTTAATAATCTTTTTGGGGTTAAAGGAAAAAAAAAAAGTCAGTCTTTAAAACAGCCTTTGTTACATTCTTGCTCTTATCTTTAAATAGGTTTGGAAAATATTCCCATGATGAACTTTCCATTTTGGTGCCTTTAAACCAGTGCTGCAGGTATGTTTTCCCTCTGGAGGTGTTTCTTGGTTTGTACCATGGTTTCCACTAACAGGACTGAAAATCTTTGATTGAATCTTTCATTGCACACTGTGGAGAGGAGGAGGTGGTGTGATCCTGCCCAGCTAGCCCTGAGCATTGGCACTGCCACATTCAATGCTCTTTGGCATCAGGGCCTTGTAGGAACACGGCTGTGAGATGTTGGGAGAAAAGCTTTAAGACAAAATAAGATGCCATGGAAGTCAAGTGACAAAATCCTAGCTTGTTCACATGATTCTCAACAGCTTTCCTTGGTGCCCATGTTCAGGGTTTTCAGAGGGTGACATTCAGAGTTTCAGCTTTGCAGGGTGAGCCTGAGGAGCCCCTGCTGCTGTCACACATGTCCCTGCTCAGTGCCATGTGTGTCACACGTGTCATTCCAAGGTGGACATGGCCCGGTGAATGCTGCACCAGCTCTACTTGGTGCCTTTCCAGGTGAGGGATGTGAGGGCTGCCTGCTCTGCCCCTTGGATCTGTGCTCCAAAACCTCTGCACCTCTGATGGCCCCAAAGATCAGTGACAGGTGACAGACAATGCCAGCTGCTCGCTAGGACTGTGACAGTGCCTGGCTCTCCTCAGTTCAGATCACAGAATAGTTACACTATTACTGTAATTCTGGCCTTTTAGCACTGTCGAGATCAACAGCGGTGGAAATTACTGATTTGCATTTTTTTTTCCCTCCTTTTCTTAGAATCAGGAAATCTACCTATCTGCGATTACAGCTGCTAGCCAAGGAGGAGTACAAACTCAGTCTCCTGATGAAAGAATCTTTGCTAAAAGACAAAATAGCTCCAATCCTGTACCAGCCTCACTTGGAGGCCATGGACAGGCGGCTGCGGATTGTGCTCAAGGCTGTCAGTGACTGCATAGAGAAGGATGGCTATGACAATGTGGTGGAAAATGACTTTAACACTGATGTTAACACTGTTGCCACTGAGAGGTAGTGAAATGGCAAGACTACGTTTTTACCAGCCAAGAAGATTCAAAGAAGGAAGAGAAACAAAAGAACAACAACAAAATAAAAATAAAGTCTTGCAAAAGACTGTGTATGCTACTTTGTGAATTCAGTGAATTCAGAAATGAGATATAATTGTTCCCAAAGTAGGTAAAGTGTAGACTCTGCAAAGGATTAGTTCATTAAGAAAAAATAAGTCTAATGTGATGCTTTTCATTAGTTCCTGAAGAGAGATTATGAAAAGATTCAGAAAATACTCAATCATGGACAGACAGCAGTCTGATAGCAAAACACCTCCTGTCCTTTTTGTATAGAAAGGAGGCCTTTACTTAATATTTTGTATTTATATATGGTATATCTATGAAACCCCAGACCTACCTTCCAAATTTAACTAAGAGGGACAGCATAGTTTTGTGACTCACACTTTATTTGTGGTGACAGTCCACTTAGTATTTTGTGTTAACCCTTTAAGTGCTCTAATCCACTGTATCTTATTTAAATTGAATGCTTATTTTCCCCCCAGCTACTCAGCATTTAAAGGGTTAAGGCATTATGAACTTTTAAAGGCAAAAAATAATAATAATAATAATGATAATAATGATAATAAATACAGGGGTTACCAGAAGGGAATTTCACTAATTGTGCTTTGACAGGAATACTTGAATGTTGGTTTTACAAAGTGATGTAAAATGACAAGTTGTACTATTTGTCCATAAGGAGGTGGCAGCTCTTATCTTTCTAGACTATCATAGCTGAGCTGCTACTTTTCAATTTTGCTTTTGATAGTTTTGTGTAAATATATACATATATGGGTAAAAAGCTGCTTTCAGCAGCTCTAGGCTTACTTTTGCAGCATTTTTGTGGAATTGTTTGCAACGTGGTAAAAGTGCAATAAAGATATGCAAAATGTGTAGCCATCTTGTCTAAATGGATTCATTCATCTTGTTCAGAGCAAAGCTCTGTGCACCAGCCAAGTGGTTGTTGAAATTGTCATCCCCTTTTGTAGAATAGCAAATGGAGCTGGAGCAGGGAACTGGTGATTAATTGGTGATTAATGCACACTGCAGTGCCAGTAAGGGCTGGGGTGTTGAAAAGGGTTAAATCTTTCCTATGAAAGCATTGTTTTGATGTCATTTCAGCATCCCTTCCTCTTGCAGTTATGGCTGTAGAAACAAGATGTGGAGCAACACCTCTCAAAGATTATGCCTTGACACACTGCCGAGAGGATTTAGAAACACCAGCGCCTCTGACCTGGGCTGGAAAAACCTTTGCACAGCCTAGAAAATCCTGGCCTAAATTAGCTGGAAACATGGTATTCTTATCCAAATAGCCTTGAATCATGCTCAGTTGCATTCATTTAAGATTTGTGGAGACTCTCAGCCCAAAAGCAAGCTATAAATTGAACACGTGGCTGTGTTTGACTTGTGAAAACATGGTGTGGTACAGCAGGAATCCCTCATCACTCCTCTGGGTGAGGAGAGAATTTATTGTGACAGTGTTCATCACAACTTTAATTCAAAGCTGCCATTTATTTCGTTTGATGTCTTTTTTCCCAGGGATTCATAACCATATACTTTAAAAGCTAGGTAGACTAAAATGTAGACATTTCAGCATATTAAAATTATGAATGAGAGAAAAAGCTGCTGTATGAGCTCATTCACTTCTTAGGTTGATATATTATCACTAAAAAACACATGTATTTTATATTTTATTGCCCATTTCGAATTCCCATGGTTCTCACATACATGCCATACAAAGACAACAGAATATCTCAAATTGTACAACTTGGAAAGTTCATGAACTTGGAAATTTTCTGGTTTATTCCATGGCTTTTTTTCACCTTTGAAGACCCATCTATGATGACAAGGATTCCTCTGCAACACAGCACTGGAACTGCAGTGCTCCCTCCCCCTTAGTCAAAAAGAAAGAAAAAAAAATCAAAATATGGGAATATAAAAAGGTGAAATGGGTGGTATTATCCTTGGTCTATCTTCAATGCCTGGCTGTGGTTTTCCTGCAAGTGCAGCTTTTTCTCACCATGAAGTTGTGCCAGGGCAGCAGAGGAGTGATAGAATCACCTTCCCAGGGCAGCTCTGCTCTCTGCTTCTGGGCTCAGCTCTGCAAACCTGGTTTGCTTTAGGAAAGCAGCACTTGGCAGCCTCTTTGTTCAAAGAGGATCAGATCAGTGAAGGTCTTGGCTCTTTAGGGGCTGGGTGTAGGTCAGGGGCTCCTGGCAGGGTGGTTCAAGCTTCTCTCCCTGCAGAAGGCTGCCTGGTGCTGTCAGGGATATGAACTCACTGTTATGGACCTGGTTCTGAATTTCTACAAGCAAAATCAGTAGGTTTTTATAGATTAAGTGTTGTAAAGTATGGAATAGGTAGTGTTTGTACAGGGTGTAAAAAACTTAAGGTCATTAATCCTTTCCACACTGTAAAGAGCTCTGAGGGCCTCCAGTTTCCTTCCCCCGGACTTTGATGCTCCCCGTTGTAAGCTCTGTGCTGCAGCTTTCTAGGCTCATAAAAATTCTTCTCATTTCTACTCTTAAACCAGGCATACAGAAAAGCTGAAGGGGAAGCTTTTCTTTGGCATGAGACATGCACATACCTTGGAAGGATGGAGACCCTGGCTCACATGAAGGAGAGGTTTCCTTTCTGTGGTGCCTCTGATGAGAAACTGGGGTGAAAGAGCCCCACGTGGGCCATGCAAGCCTGAATTCACTGCAGGCTGCTCAGGAGATGGATAGCAAGAGCTGAGCCCAGACCCCACCTGTGGTCAGGGCAGCTGAGGACACAGCTCATCTGCAGGATGCTGCAGGGCTGGAAGGGATGATTAATTAATTAATTAAAAGGCTGTGCAGTTACTCCTCAGTATCTACCAGGAAGCTCTGGTGTGTTTGCATTCCCGCTGCCAGGCAGCTGGAGCTTTGACTCATGTTCATTTTCTAGGATTTTGGGAAGGGAAAAAGAATTATTGCCTTGTTCTGCTATTCCTTCTTTATGTGGGCAGGGGTGAGTGGGCACGAGAGACAGGAAACTGCAGCCAGGGAGTGAACTTGGGGTTCTGCCTTGCAGTTCTTGGGGTAACACAGCCAAGGGAGGGGCAAATGCCCACTTTTGGGGTGCATCTGCATTGCCCCAAGACACAGCTGGTCTAAATTCCTTCTGGAAACCTCGTGGGTTTGCCTTTAAGCAAAGGATGCTGCTGTCTGAGCCTGTGGCTCTGAGAGAGCTGTCATTGTGTGTTTGGCCAGTAATCAGGAACTGGGGAGGATTAGTGTGATGTGGTGTAACATCTCTTTAGGAGCCCCACATATTTACCAGACAAAAATGTTCACTCTAGGAAGATAAATAAATGTCAGAATTCAATTGGTTTGTCTCTGAATCTCAGAAGCTGGTGTAGCAGCAGGGCCCAGGCAATTAACACACTGAGAAATCTGAGATAGCCTGTCAGGGGCATAATGTGTTCAGCACAATAAATACAGTATGCACAATAAATAACGGATAAAAATAGATAATATATTTCTAAAAGCACCTAATTACAACAGTATCTGACAGCACAGGATAGTTTACCGTATTCTCCTGAGTAATTCAGAGGAGAGCTTCATTTGTTTTTGTGGTTTTTCTGTTATTTAAGCATCAAAGGGAAATTGCAGGCAAAAAGCTCCCATTGTTTGAAGTAGGTATCAGTGTTGTGATCAGCAGAGCCCGTGATGTACACACAAGCTGGAAGCCTGGAGCAGATTGCAGTGTAAGCAGCAACAAGATGTGCTGTGTAGGAGGAGGGAAACTGGGATTTCAGCCTGGCTGCTGCCCTTGGGCACTGAACTGAACATGAACTTCAGTGGGCATTCCAGGGAGGAGCATCCCAAGGCTGTTCTGGTTCCATCTGCTGGGCCTGAACGTGGTGCAGGTCTGAGGGGGGCACCCTGCTGTCCCCAGCACTGTGGCATCCACATCCTCTGAAAAATTCCTTTGCCCAGGATTTTTCTCCTGGGAAGCTGAGAAGCCTCAGAGAAAATGAAAACAGTTCTTATCTCATTTGCTTCTCCTGTGTTTTGCTCGTGTGGAATGTGTTTGGAGATTGTTTACCCACAGGTGATTGTTCCATTGGATTCTGGTGCGAGTTGTTTTGACTCATTGGCCAATCAGTGCCAAGCTGTGTCAGGGCTCTGGAGAGAGTCACAAGTTTTCATTATTAACTTTTTAGCATTGAGTAAATATCCTTTCTGTATAGGAAACAATACTTACTCAATGCTAAAAAGCATAGTATACTTTTTAGTATACTATACTTTTAGTATAGTATAACATTCTTTAATATAATGTAGTTATATTACTACATTATATTAAAGAATGTTATACTACACTAACATTCTTTAGTTAGTAATTATTTAATTAAGAATTAAAGAATTCTTTAATATAATATAGTATTCTTTAATATAATATATTATTCTTTAATATAATATAGTATCATAAAATAATAAATTAGCTTTCTGAGAACACGGAGTCAGATTCATCATTTCTGCCTTCCTTGGGGCATTCCCAGCAAATACAATAGTCCAGCAATGGCTTTGTCCCCTTGGCACATCCAGACCCCACTAATGCCTGCCAGCAAGGCTCTTGTGACCCCAGCCTGAAAGTGCTGAGTGTCCTGCTCAAAGCTGGACACAGACTAAACCATTGATAATTTGCATCCTGAGGGAGAAAATCTTTCTTCTAGCACTGACTGTATAACTACAAAGATCATTTTCCAGAAATTATTCCAGCTATCAGTTGTTACTACAGAATTTCTTGCCCAGGGTTGTTTATTTGGGGCCCAATACACAGAAATAATTGTGCACAAGAAAATTCTTTTGAAACTAAATTGAGTGTGTTTGGAGGAAATTTTGAGTGTTGTGGGATGAGTTTTCACATGGAATTTCAGGTTATTACCAGTTGGAAGCTGATGGATTTCTTGAGAATAATATTTTTATGCTTAAAGTCTTTCTAGGTAGCCTCCAGCCGTAACTCTGTCTGACCAGATCAAACTCAATTATCTGCTCCCCTCTCCATTTGCATCAGTAAAGTACCACTTCAATGCTTTTGGGGGCTGGCTAGAAAAAAATTAAAAGCAATTCAATTTGGCGGGTCAAAAGACTCGAGAATTGAGGTCAGCCAAGTTCTGGCCATGGTTAGGAATGAAGCATCAGCAAAAAGGAGGCTGTTGATTTGGCAGCACCAATTCCTCTTACCGCAATGCAAGGGCAGGGCAAAGATTTGTGTTTAGAAAAGAACTGCTGGAATACCTGCTGCTCCACCTTTTTAGACATATTAAACATTTTCCATGGTTTTCCATTTATGTGACTCTGATGTAATTATGATGACCAGCTAAGGGGGTTCTGAGCAGGATGGAGGGAATGCTCACATCTGCATCCAATCTTCTCTGTGAGGATTTGGGTGCTGGGAGATCAGCTCCTCTCTTTCAAATGACCTTACTACACAATCAGCCCCATCCCCTGTCACCAATAACTTGTGTTAAACCTTGAATCTTGCTCAGGTATGGGCCCAAACCCAGCAGCCTGCAGATGGAATCAGCAGCTGGAACCAAAGCAGAACATCCCAAAATTGGAGATGTCAGGTCAGAGCACTCTCCACTTCCGTGAATGTGGGACTCTGGGTCACATTGTGCCTTGGCCACAGTCATGGATTTCATTAGGATCTCATCATAAACTCCTCTGACACTTCTGGAAAGGTGCTGGCTGACAGACACATGCACAAAACCACCTATGGCATCTGCTGGTTGACCTTGACATAACTTTAAAATACATCCCAGGGTGTCTTAAGACAGAGAATTGAAAATTTCAGCCCTCCAGCTGCTGTGGCTGTGCAGCACCAACCCTGTGTCCCTGGAACATGGTGATCCCTGTGCACCCTGGATCACTGGAGCACCTGGGTGCTGCTTAAGGTGCCATAAATCAAGGCAATCAACAATCTGCCAGCATCTTCTGACTCCCCATGCACACATAAGTGAGAAATGAGACCTAAATCTGTAAGCAAAATGTGAAGAATTCAGCTGAGGGAGCTGGGGGAAAGAAACAACCCAAAAATTACAGAGGCAAGCTGATGGACAAATCCATCCTTGTGAACACCAACACCTAAGGAGCCAGGAGCAGCACTTATTCCTCTGATCATAGTCTGAGCTTTGGAGATGGAGGACAAATCTGATTGTAAACTAAGCAAATTAGGCTATCTAAAACTGCAAAGTGCTTTCCTTGTAGCTTTTCCTGGTAGTCCTTCACCATAACAAATTTATGCACCAGGAGTCATTGGCAACATTTATAAATAGCAATGATGAAAAGCATTTCTCATTTATCCATTGAGTGAAGTTTGCATTGTTTTCTAGATCAAATCAGAACCCTTTCTGCTGATTTTTAAGCAACTCCTTCCTAATCAGTGAAGACAGTGAGAGTTTCACAGATGTAGAATTTAGGTGCATTATCTTCTTTCACTGCCCCATTTACAGATGAATGGTCTCTCTGACATTCCCATGGCTTTCTTAGTTATAAGCTTTAATAATTTATTATTATTGTTTATCTTTTCCCTCTATTTCTAGGTGTTTGCTTCACTGATTTGCACTGGATTTCCATATTTAATGGTTGTGGTTTTTGCCTGAATAAACACCAACATTCATTATTTATAACTTGAGGCATCTATAGCCAACTTTTTTCATTGTAATTAGGGCTTTTTTTAAATGCTGGAAGTGAACTTTAGTTTCTAGTTTTGCAGCAAGTTTCCTTATGGTGATGGTGCCTTCACTTTGTGGCATGTCTGGTAGACTGAAACAGGAGCTTGAGTGATAATCCCTGGAAGTGCTCCAGGCCAGGTGGGATGGGACTTCAAAAACCTGATCTAGGGGAATGTGGTCTACTGACATTTGAATGAGATCATCTTGGACATCCCTTCCAACCCAAACCCTTCTAGGATTCTGTAGTTCCTGTGAAATCACTTATTCCTTCTTAAATTTATCAGGAGGGATTGTATCAGGGGGGTTGGCACAAGCAACCCTCTTGTCTGGTGTAAGAAATAATCCAATCTCATTGATTCAGCACCCACAGATCCTCCTGATCCTCCAAGCTGTTATCTTGGCTCTTGCACTGAACCTGGTGTTCTGAACTTCCAGCCCTGCTCAAACACCAGAGTTTGTGTGGGGCTTTCCCCCTGATTCCTTGCTGTCCTGAAGGCTCCAGCAGCTCCTCAGAGCAGGGCAAACCACAGGAGCCTGCAGGAGTCCTCAGGTTTGATGAAGGAGGTGGAAGGAAGCTCTTCTTTCAGGAGAAGCTCAGATAAGGTCAGAAAACGTGCCATGACTCACGTTTCAGTGATAGCCAAGCACTGGAGCAGGCTGAGCAGGGCAGTGGCTGAGTCACCATCCCGGGAGGGATTTAATGATGAGGTTCTGAGGGACATGATTTACTGGTGGACTTGGCAGTGCTGCATTAATGGCTGGGCTCAATGATCTCAGAGGTCTTTTCCAACCTAAACATTTCTGTGATTCTATAGCTCTAGTGGAAAAATTGGTTTTGTGCTGTTCAGGATGTGTGGTCCCCACAGTTCATTTTTTTACCTAGTAAAGAGGCAATGGCAGAGCCATACCATGAAGCCTGAAATTAGGAATATTTTCCTGTTACAGGACCCAGTCTAGTGAAGTTAATGAAAACCTTCCCAGCTGTTTCAATTTTCTTTGGATCCAGCCTACACAGCTGCAGAGATACAGAGCTGCTCACCTGAGCTTCTGAGAAATGCCCTGAAAACAGGGATGTTAAAAATTACAAGTATTTTATTTGACCTGGTGGTGGTATATGTCGTTCCTGGTTAAAGAGTAATGTCACAGTTGTTTACCTGAGTTTCAGTTTGCAGCGGGAGAAAATAGATATTCCCTACCAAGGAGGGAGGGTAAGAAGTCAAAAGAAAAAAATATGGGCAACACGATCCTGTGCAGTCTCCAAACCAGCTGGCAGGCTGCTGCATATTTATGACTACATCTCACACATCCTCACCCTTATTAGACATCCTACCTCAAGCCTGTGATGGTTGATTAGCATTTTGAGAGGTTCAGACACTATTTTTACCAGGTCTCCACACTTTGCACCCCAGACTGAGTGATTCCAACAAGGAATGCTGGCAGTTTGCAGGGATGCTGCCTGTCTGACAGCATCCCACAGCAGCCTGAGAGAGCTTCACAGTCCCCTCTGGGGAGACTAGGAATGGTGGTGAGCTGGCTGTTTAGACTCTGCTCCAGCCAGAAAACCAGCTTCTTATTCATTCATCAGCCTTCAGGCCCCTTTGCAGCAATTCAACAAAGCCAGCACAACATGGAGCTGTGGGTTGTCTGTGCTGCTTGGCCATCTGAGCAAACCTGTAGGGACAGTGATGTTCCACTGCCACAAAGGCTATGGAAGATGCCCAGGATAATTCAGAACCTAAATAAGATTTAAAAGTTACATAAAACAAGGAAACATGCTTAAATAGGAGCGCTATTTAAATAAAGTCAGCAGTGCTCCAACATCACTGAGTTTTAAAGAGCAGCTCCTCCTTCCACAGCTTCACCAGCGTGCCTGGCACACCCTGCTCCCCTGTTCCCAGGCACATGTGGGTGTCCAGCTTTGGCTGGGAGTGCAGTCAATAGAAGGGCCCCAGCAATTATTCTGGTTATGAATCACACCTGCTCACCAACGTCACTGGGAGGAAAATATCCTCTCTGTCAACCTGTTAGCAAGACTGGTGCTACAAGCACATCAAAACCCAGGAGCTGGTGATGCTTTTTCTGGAAACCTCTAAATCAGCATGCAGAGGTGTTGGTGCACATCCTGCAGCTGTGGAGCAGGTCTGTGGGAGTTCCATGGGTCACCTACCATGGAGTTACCACCACAGGAATATCCTGTGGGTGCTCTCCTGATGGGTTTCAGGCATCTGAATTACTCTGGGAAAATAATGTATTTTTAAAACTATCCTCTGAGTCATTAAAAGGGGAAATAAAAGCTCATTATTTGGTTCACTTGAGCAAGAAAAGTTGCTTTCCTTTGAGGGAAGGATCATGCCTGAGCTCTGGATGCATCCTGGAGTGGAGGCTGCTGTGGGCTGTCCACCCCTGTGCTTTGGACTTTGCTAATCTATGAAATGGCAAAACATATTTGAAAATACAGCTAAGGGCCCCTTCCCTTGCTGCAGCATGGATCTGGGGGTGACTGGATAAACTCCCTCCCTGAATTTCTCAAAGCATCTGTCCAAAAGCATTTTCTTTCTTTCTCTCTCTTTCAGGGAATGTACTACAGGGAGCTGCATTTTCTTCTTTCTCTGCAACATGTTCTAATTTATAGGATGAGATTTGTGATAATTGAGTTCAGAGCTGAATGCTGAGCCTTCCCCACAGCCCCTGGGGTTTTCCTGGGAACAAGATGGATTGCCCAGTATGCTTCACGCAAAAGAAATAATGAATGAATAAATAAATCCATGAATAACAGCATGGCTCATTTTGCCTATATCTTAGCAAGAGGGAAAGCTAATTCTTTAAGTATCAGGAATGCGCTCATTATGCAAAAATGACAGAGCAGATGCACATATTCAAAATAAGTATATTAAAATTCTCATTTTAGCTCCTGTAGGACAAGTGCAATTGCAAAATTGGGTGCAATTATATTTCTCTTCCCACCTATGGTGTGCTCTCTATTGAATATGTATTTATTTGAGCTGGTTGCATCTAGAAGCATGGAGTTTCCTGTGATTGAAAAAAGCAAATTATTATCACTACCAGCTTGTGATACTTTACATCAGAGCCTGGGTCCAAGGTTGTCTGAAATGACTACAAAGGCTCTTTTTGAGTCCAGCTGGCTTTGCATGCAGGCAAGGGCTGCTCTCTTGTGCAGCCATGCCAGGCATGTGTTAATAGCCACACAAAGGAGGACGCAATGCAAGTGGGGCTCTTCATCATAACTATCATTTAATCCAAATAAAATGATGAACTGATAATTGGATGTCCTTGCCATGACTGCCCAGAGCCAGAGCCCCGGGCAGGGTCCCTTTCATACACACAAATAAATCAGACAAGGAGTCTGCTGTGGGCAAAGAGATTAATCTTTGGCATGGGCATGAACAATAGTGGAAATAAGTGTTGCTCATGAGACCATTGCTCTGTGTCTGACTGCAGAAATGTGCTTGGTGCTTGCCAATGAAAGGAGCTGCTCTTTCCTGCCCTTACAGTAGCATTAAATATTGTCTTTAAAGATTCTGCATGCCCAGATTTATGAACAGGCTCTGGTGGGGAAAACCTGACTGGGTCCAAGGCAGCTGCCTTCATAATGTACACGCTTCCAATTCAGCAACATAAAACAGAAGTGGAGGTATAAAACCAAACCTAAACAAGGACAAGGAATTTGGGAAGAGACCTGGAGAATGGACCCACCCAGGCAAGGAAGATGGACAAAGTCTTCCATGGGAATTCAGCTGCAGGAGTTATCCCACAGTATGTTTTTTCAATTGACAGTAAAGTAGGATTTATCTCCCTAAATGCCAATCTGGAAAAGCCTAACCTTTTTTTTAAAACTCACAAAAAACAGGGCTTCAAAGACCAAAAGTCAGATGAATGGTAATGAAAAGATTTTTTGTTTCACAGGGCAAAAATCAGTAAGAACAAGAAGGTGATGCTGAAAATGCTCATTAACAGAACTCTTTCCTAACACGTGGCCTTACAATATTTTAACTGAAAATCCTGTTCACTCTTGCCCAGCTGTGGTGCCCTGTCAGTGATGCTGCTGCCACTTTTGGTGTGTTTGGGGTCCCTCTGGTGCTGCCCTGCACGGGTGACATCTGATCCCACACCCAGCCCTGCACTGTACACTGAGCAAAGCGTGGATTTTGTCTGCTGTTTTAATCTGATTTTAACTGATGCCATTACCCTGATCTCCCTGGAGCAGGCAGAGCCCCAGCAGCATCAACCAGGCTGGATCTCCACAGCCCCTTCCTGCCCAAATTGACCTCAGGGAGCTCTGACTCCTGCTCACCCCAGTTCTGCTCCTGCACACACCAATTCTGCTTCCTCACACCAATACTGCCCTGCTCACACCAACTCTGCTCCTGCTCACACCAATTCTGTTCTTGCACATCCCAATTCTGCCCCTGCTCACACAAATTCTGCCCCTGCACACACCAATTCTGCCCTTGCAGACAGCTAAGGGAGCTGCTGCCTGCCTAGTCAAGGTGCTGCGTAATTCATGTCAGCTGAAAATCTGCTTTTCAAGCTTTGGTGAGCCAGGATTAATTGGAGTTTGGCGTTGCAGGTTCCCACTTGGCTCCATTTTGTCAGTCACATATTATGTGTAATCTGAAGCCAGCTATTTTTTTCTCCTATTTCTTTTGCTGGTCCAACAATAATTCTCTTACCTTTTCTCTCTCTCCCTCAAGCAAACAAGTTAATGACCATGTTTGCTGTTAATTATCCCTAAAATAAGTGCAGCTCCATAATTTGAGAGTTGGAATGTCTTTAATTTAATGAGAAGAAAACTTAAAAGAAAAAGAAGCAGACCAAACAAAATGTAGCATTTTGAATAGTACAATATTCAGCATCTGTGTCTCTAATTGTATACCTGGAATGAGTGTTGAAACCAGGGTGATGGGTACCAGTGAGACACTACAGCAAGAATGCTGGTTACTTATGTGAAGAGAAGAATCTCTGTCAGAATATTCTGGGGTTATCATAAATATATCCAGAAATAACAGAAGACAAAATTAGCTGCAATTGTTAACAGAGAACCCTGTGTGGAATAGGAAGGAAAAAAAAAAACCCAAAAACTGTGCTTCTGGGACTATTTTTATTTCTACAAGGAAGACTTTTATGAGATCTTTCATCCTCACCATCACACAAGAGGAAGGTTGTCTGCTTTCCAAGGTTTAATGAGCAACACTTCTGAATGCTGCTGTGGACTTGGAGACCTTCTAATGAGTGTGGTGCCAGTGGAAAGCCACTGCTGTCCAAACTGAAAGAAAACATTACTTAAATAACAGAAAATTTAATGCTCAAGACTGTGCCTGGGAGATCCAAGAGCCCAGCCCTGCCACAGGACCATGAGGCTGACACAGGCTGCAAATTCAAGGTGTTTAATTGGGGCATTAATTGGGTATTTAACTTAGTTCTGCCCCGTTTGGTGCCTGGGCCCTGTGTTTGGTTCCTGGTGGGGCTGCTGGGCCAAGTCCTGCTCTGTCTGTATTTGGACCTGGGCACAAATCAGAGGGGATTTGTCAGAGGGGAGAGATCAAGGGGGCAGGAATCTGAAACAGCCTGCTCTCCTTCTCAAAGGGTGAAAGGAGGAGACAAGAGCGCAGCTGAAATAATTTTCTAAAAGAAAATAAAGCAAGATAGGTGGGGTGTTTTTTTTGGTTTTTGGCAGTTTTTGGGGTTTTTTCAATCTATTCTTGATTTCCCTAATTAGCTGGGAGCAGCAGCAGCAACACAAATAGAGTGTGGCATTTAGCTGGACAAAAAGGCAAGATGAACTTAACTCCTAATTAGACCTCCTGTATGAAGACAAAAGACATTTTCCAAAATAGCTAAATATAGTACTTTAATCCATAATTAGGGCAGGATATTGCCCCAGAGGGTCATGAAGGTAAGAAGGCATGGACAGGGAGAGATGTTTTTTATAGCTGGGTTTTTTTAGGAGATCGTTAAAATTGTCACTAGAAATTTACTGAAAAAGACAAGTTTGTGGGCAGAAGAACCACAGAATGAGGGAAAAAAAATGCCACAGGAAGGAAGAAGAGTAATTCTAGGAGTAAACAGCTACTTTTAGAAAATACCATCTGTCCTGAATATGAATTTGCCATATACTATGACTCAAAAGATTTTTCCGTTGAATTCCCAGCTTGGTCTTTGTTCAAAGTTGAAAATCTTAACCTTACTTAGATAAGGTCACATCCCATCATTAATGCATCCCTTCATGTGGAGCCAAGGGTCACTGGGGAGGAAAATCTCCATTTCCAGAGTTCATCTGGACTGCTCCTGCGATCTCATGGTGTCACTGGGTTTTTTCACCTCCATTTGTCCATCTCTGGAGCCTGGCAGGACCTGTATCCCTTGAGAAGGGTGTGGAAGCCTGGTCTCACTTGCTAATGCACGTGGAAGATAGAGCAGCATGTAAACACCAGGAGTCACCTCACAGCAGATGCTAAAAATATGATAAATATAATATTTTTATCATATTACAGCTGGCAGAACATGGACAACAGGCAGAAGGGGAGCAACCTTTGCTTTTGGCATGGAAAAGGTCCTGGGATGTCCAAAATGCACAGGGGAATGGACTATTTTAGGTAAGAAAAATATGTTAATAAATAGCTTCACAAGCCATTTATATTCAATCTTCTAATTACCCACAAACATTGGAGGTGGGAAGTTGTCTTCTGAAATATGTTATTCTCCATCAAAGATTGTTTTCTTCAGGGTTTTCTGTGATATCAGTAGGAAATCAGAAAATGAGAGGGAAAACAATTAATAGATATAAACATCAATCAAGTTGGAAAACAGGCCTAATGATTTGATCCTTTGAGGGAAGGAGGCAGGCTTTCATCCCCAAGTCCTGGGAAACTCTTAAAGGATGAAGAACAGAGCAGTGAAGGGAAAAAAGCCAGACCCAGCTGAGGGTTACATGGGAACAAGCTTAGACAGAGACTGTCCCCAAATGGCCCTGTTAGGGACAGAGACTTTTCCCCTGCATTTTCCCTGGAACGACTTCCTTTCAATAATAAAATGGAGCTAGGGACAAAACCAAGCAGGAACATCTTGGGATTTCTGCTGGTCAGTGTGACCCAGAGATGTGTTAGAAATTCTCTTTTCCCAGCTTGGCTGTTGAAGGAGGAGTCAGAACTCTTCAGTTCTCATTCTCAAGGTTGTTTATTGTTTTTTATCTATAAAATTCTTTCTCTGGCCTGCCAAGGTCCGTTCAGCAGGTCAGACAGAGGCACACTGGTGCTATCCTTTTATACTAAAAACTACATGTACATTATTTACCATAACTTCCCAATACCTATTATCTATGTTAGACAGTGAGCTTCTACTCTAAACCAATCCAAAAGTGCCACCATCACAGCAGAAGGTGGAGGCCAAGAAGAAGAAGAAGGAGAAAGACTGGACATGCCCAGATTCCTCCATCTTGCCTCCTGAACCCCCATTCTAAAAACCCCAAAAAATCTATTTTTCACCTTGTGACAGACTAACTATTATTTCACTTAGACTTTCGTGGCTTGCAGATCTCCATACAAGGTTGGTAATTTTTTCCATGGGTCATAATCAAAATCACAGGTGTCTCGGGCTCTTGTTTTGGGCTCTGTGCCAAGGTCTCTGAGCCCCCTGGCAGGGGTTCAGGCAATCCAGGACAGCCAGAGGGATGTCCTCAATTCCAACAGGAACAAAGAGTTCTCTTGGGTCCAGCCAGTGGTAGTTCCCCATGCCCTTGCAGGGGCAATAAGAGGATTGTCACTGTCCCACCCTGCACATTTGGAGGGGCCCAAACTGCTGATGCCAGCCCAAAGAGAAGGGCAAGAGTGCCCAAGAGGGGTGTGCCACACCAAAAGTCTCTTGTAGTTCATCCTGTCTTAACCTGGTTTTTAATAGAGCCCTTTTTATCTGAACATGATAGGGGACAATGGATCCATCAGCAGAAAATGAGAGTGAGGATGGAAGTGCTGGGTTTGGCTAGAAAATAAAGCAGCAGGTGCTGTTCCACAGTGTTTGAGGCAAAAGTGACCTTGTCGGGAGATTGCTGAGTGTGGTGTGGCACATCTGGGACATAGAGCTTGGCTGATTCCTTTAACTCTGGTTTCACTGTGCTGGAACTTCAGTGTTTTCCATGAATTTTCCACCTAATTTATCCAGACAGATTTGTGATTACAGTTTTTTCTTCATTTCTTTGTGTCAACTCAGCAAGTCCTGCTCAGGGGCTCTGCTGCTGAGCTGCACTTTTCCCCACCAGTGGCTTTCTGGCTTTAAGAGGATAATTAGTCCAAAAAACATATCCTCCTTACATTGATGTGATGGGCACTGCAACACAGCCTCACTGAGTTTTCCAGCACCAGCTGCAAACACTTCTCATGCTGGTGGCCACCCATTTGGATGTTCAAAGTCGGATGTCCACGGAGATTCTCCAACTGCTTCCTATCAGCCTCACCATTTTCCCTCTTCTTGCAGAACTGGAATGGTGATGCCCAGGTCTCACTCTGTGGACACAAACACATGGGCTGTATTTTATATAAACACTGTCCCTCCTCCAAACCCTGCTCAGCAGAGGAGTCCAAGCACAACCTGCTCCTGAGCAGCAGCACAAAGAACAAAAACACAAAGAACAAGTGAGGATGTCTTTCAGCATGGATGGAAGGAGGGAGGGAACTTCAGGGAGCCGCTGCTGCTCTTAATTAGCAGTTATCTCCAGCAGCTGTGTCTGATTAATGGCTGCAGCTCACGCTGTGCCTGTAGGAAAGGTGCAGGGAAGGTGCTTGGAAAGTGCTCTGTCCCCCATAATTACTGTGGAGACTGGAGCAGTGGGGATCTCTTGTCAAAATAAACATCTCAATCCTTCCCCCAGCCCAGCTCTGTGCAGGCACCACAGATACCAGCCGGTCCTGGGAGCTGCTTTGGGTGTTGGGGACATGCAGGTGCAACCTCCAGACCACACCAGGCTGCTGAGCTGGTTTCAGAAATGTGGGGCTGGGCGATGTAAGTTGAAAATTGTGTCTTCTCCACCACGGATCTTTGGGCATAAAGGAGCAGGTAATAACAGTCACCAGCCACAAATTTGGAGATCTTGTCAGAAAAGGTGTTTCACCAGCTCCAAATATGGCATTACTATTAACAAGAATGCAGCAACATTTCCCAATCAAAGTTGAGTTACATGAAAATTACAATAATTTCATGGCCATCGGGACAACTCTATTCTAAACCTTTATTCCCTCTCCTTTTCAGTAAGTTCACTTAATTGCACACTCACTGCAAA
The DNA here is from genome assembly GCF_028551555.1 of Melozone crissalis. NCBI lineage: Eukaryota > Metazoa > Chordata > Aves > Passeriformes > Passerellidae > Melozone > Melozone crissalis. Next base: position 10,554,598 of record NW_026535790.1, read on the forward strand.
GCAAAGAAAGGTTTTAAAGTACATTTACCTTGTAAAAATATCAAATCTTCTTTAGAAACGAGCACTGGTGAATTATGAATGAAGGCATGCAGTGCTGAAAGTTCCTGCTTATACATTTTTAAATGTAGCCTTTCACTTCTGATAATACTTCTAAAAGCCCACTGGACTGGAGCTCACACTCTATTGCAGAAAACAGGGACATTCTTTGCCACCACATTCCCTGTTCTGAAGGAGCCACAGCTGCTCCAGTCCTGCTGTCCCCCTTGCAGCCTGGACAAGAGGCAAGGTCTGAGCAAAGGTCACTTCAAAAGGGCAGGAGAGGGAGAATTCATTGGAAATAGCAATTGCAAACTGAGAAGAAAAAGTAAAGATTTCAAAATTTAAAATTAAAAATGAACAAATATTAATTAAGAAAAATTTTCAACTTTCTGTTTTGACTTATTGCTGGGCAGGATGGTTGCTGGTGTGGACGTGCGCAAGCTTGAGATAAGAAATAAGGAAATTCAAATTACAAGAACAAGGGGCAGAAGAAAACTTCCAGCTTTTCCTTTCCTCTTGTGCACTGTCTTTATCAATCTTTCTTCAGAATGATTTTCACAGCTCCAGAGTTAAAGGCCAGAAAGAGACCTCAGACCAGATCTAAACCTGATCTTCCTTCTGTCAACATTTCACCCATTATCCCCAGAGTGACCCCATAATTATATGACCACAGCAGTTACCTGAAAGGCAACTCCAGTTGGTTTGAAACCACAAGGGAATGACAAAGTGATGATTTGCTCCCTTGGCCATTCTCCTCATGCTCTCCATTCCACCCCAGTGCCTCCTCTCCAGCCTGAATGTGTCACTGCTGTGCTATGTATCCCTTCTCACCACCTTATACAGATCCTGCAGTCTCATCCCCTTGCAGCTTCCCTTTCATCTCAGCTTTTCCAGTTTGGAAGTGCCAGTCTCTGCTGAGCTCCTGTCAGCCTTCCCAAAGCCCTCCATGCATGAACAGCCCCAGCACAGGTATTCACCAAAACCAAACTCTCTCCTGTCTGCCTCCTCTCCAGTCAATTTCCCACCTAGGAAATTGCCAACTTTGTAAATCTAGGTCTTATCTAGAAAATTCATTTTCTAATTTATTAGTATTAATGATAGTCCTGTCCATACACTTTATCTTCACAGGATTCACTCTTCACCTCTTGGATGACAAAAAGTCCCACAAGCATGAATGGCTGGCCTGGTTCTAATGCTGATGTGGCAGCAGCATCCTTATAGTCCTGGACTTGTACCCTGTGTCCAAGCTACCCAAAAATGATTTCTCATGGGCCAGAGATTTCCTTGGCCACTTCCTCTGAAATGCTTAGTGGTGGGAATTATTAAATCTGATTTTTCCTCTAGCAGATGATGCCTAATGTTTCCTAGCTGGATGGACCAGTGGGTAACAGCCAAGGCTGTGTGAGAAGAGAGTGGCTTTCCAAATACAGAAAGCATCTTCTGGCTACCTCTCCCTTTCTCATGGCTGCATCAGCTTCAGTATCTCCACCTAATATTAGCCCAGTGATGTTGCTAGGATATGTTTTTACTTGCAAACAAATATCTTTTTTGTTTTTCTTAACCCTTCCTGCTCTAGATTTTTGGATCTATATCTTCACCTCATTTATTTTCTGTACCAAATGGCATCCAGTCTGAGCTGGCTGCTGCCCATCCCTGCACACACCTTCTCCCATGTGGTGTAAGATGCTTTTTTCACTCCAGCTGGTGAATGTACTTCATCAGAGGATCAAAAGCAGGCTTTCACCTCAAATTGCTGTTTTCTGTCTTAGGTGAAGATTTTGCATTTTAAGAATTGGCATATTCCTATTCCCATTTCCCCTATTTTCTTTCCTTTTTCTTTTGGTTTTTCTATCAGTTCCACTTGGCAGTGATGAGCTTAGAGAAATATCTCCTTTGCAGCACAACATATACACTACTGGGTTTGTTCTCTAAAAATTTGCAGTTAGCAACCTGTGATTCCAAGATAGAAACACCCAAACAATTAAACCAGGTTTTGTAATTGGGTCTATGGTTATTTCCCAGTCTGACCCCCAAAACACATTGCATTTCCTTACATAGAATCCTGGTTTAAAGGAAAAAAAAATATAATAAAAAATGAATATAGAACAGTATAGGTAGAAACTTAAAGTGCAAAATGTCTCAAGGCACAACACAGTACAGTGTACCAGGTTTTACAAAATATGCATAAACCAGGTGGATCAGGCTCCTACTCCTGCACTTAAGGGAATCACCAGCAGTGCAGTGTTCCAGTTTTCAGCCATTAGCAATATGCCCTCCCGTAAATGCAATTAAAAAATCTCTCCCCAGAAAAAGAAAAGAAAAAAAGAAAAAAAAAAAAAAGTCGAAGCAAATTATCGTCTTCTCTCAAATTTTTTATCGGACTGCACCATCTAGAGGGCAGCAGCAGCATCAGCATCACCCAGCTCGGGAGGGTACCAGTGATGGAGACATTGCTCTGTCCCACTGCACAGAAAACACTCCCATATCCCTGCTGTCATCTGGGCAGCTCTGCTGCAACACAGATTGCTGAAAAGACTTTCCTGTCTTTGTGTGAATTGCTGTCAAGGTGAGCACAGGACATGGCCCTGACCTGTGCCCACCACCTGCAGCCAGCAGCTGTGTGTGTGCTCTCATTAAATTCACATTAGGCTTGGTAGTGACCTCTTATTTGGCAAGGGAAGTATTTCCTGGTTTGCAGTGTGACATCTGATATATCAAACCATTAATCAGTTTATTATCAGGTTATTAACACATCCAGCCACGGCTCAGCACCAGGTCCTGCATTTGCGTCACAGCAAGCTCAGCAGTGCTGCAGGACTGGGGCAGAGTGCTGGGAAAGCTGCCCAGTGAGAAAGGACCAGTGAATGAACACGAGCAGGTGTGTCCATGTGGCCAAGAAGACCAATGGCACCTGGCCTGGGTCAATAGTTTGGCCAGCAGGACCAGGGCAGGGATTGTCCCTTTGCACCGGCCACACCTCAAAGCCTGGATTGAGTTTGGGGCCCCTCATGACAAGAAAGACATTGCGTGTCCAGGAAAGAGCAAAGCTTGGCAAATCCACCAATCTCTGCCTCCAAAATGCAAAAAGGTCAGTGTGATATCCCAGACAGCCAGTAAATCCAAATTCAGCTTTCCCATCAGCTAATAAAGAAATCATCAATAATATTAATTCAATAACAGTCTCAACTGCTGCTAGAACTGTTTGAAATAAGCCTAGAGATTGAGGCAAGAAACTTCCTGATGCAGATAGACCACGTCTTCATGCAATTCCCATTTTTGCCAGTTCCTGAATGCAATTTGATGTCACAACTTGAAACCAAATTGCTTCTGATGACCTGATGCAATGCAGGTTTTTAGGATGCTTTCATTATCTCCACTGGATTAGCTTCCTCAGAATGGACACATTAGTTATTTCTTCTGAATACTGAGCATTTACAGCAGTTCAGCCCCTTTAAATTGTGTTAAATAAGTCCCAAATGGATAATCAGGTGCTCCTGATGGAGCACCATTCCCATTCTAGCACATTCCCATTTCTTCTCCCACCATGGCACAGCTTGGGCCATGTGAGCACCAAAACATGGGGAGATGATGCCAGAGTAGGGGAACAGGATGAGGAATCTATTCAGCTGAGTGCTGTTCCCCAAAGGTGGTGTCTTTTCCTCCAGGAAATTCAGAGGTTTCCCATCTGGCAGCAAAATACACTGACAAGCTGCAGGAGAGACGCTTGTGAGACTCAGATTGCTGCAAGATGGAGAGGTCTGTAAGGCTCAGATGGCTCAAACAGCTTTACACTGTCCTAAGGAAAACTGGGGACACCCCTTCAAACTGGGGGATGGTTGCTCTTCTTTTCTTCCAAATAAAGATTAAGTTCTAAACTGCCCAAATCAGATATGAATGCATTGGGGTTGGAGCCAGGCAACAAGCTTCAGATCCAGACTTCAGCAACCAAAAATAACCTTGGGAAACCATCTTCTAAACTCCAGGAGTTAATTAAGAACATGTCTATCCCCACTCATATTCCAGGGGAATGACTCTAAATACATTTCTGGCTCTCTGCTCAATGCTGTTCAGCCCTGTACCAAACAAACATAAAAAGCTGCAATGATTTCTTTTTTTTTTTTCCTAGAAGATGCTTTACCCACAATGATAGAGATATATAAGCCATTAACCACAAAAAACTGGGATGAATTCTGCATGCTCCAAATTTAGAGGGTTTTAGGATCCAAGATTTCTACTGAGTTCTATTTCAAAATGCAAATAGGAGTTCATGCTTCAGATACCCTTTCTACAATCTTCTCATCCTGGTGCCTGATTTTTACTTATGGGATAAAATAAACAAAAAAGATGTGTTTCCTCCCAAGCTCAGTTAGTGCAGAATAGCTCAAAGCGCATTGTATAACCCCTAAAACTCCCATGCTCCAGTTTTCCCAACCACCAGGGCAGAGAGATGCACCACCAGCAGATCTCTGTGCAGCACATGCCAGAATAGAACTCTCTGCTTATTTTAAGTGAAAATTTGCCTTCTTTGCATCCTGCTTCCTAGAAACCCTTTCCCACCCCATTGTCCTTTGTCAGCACCAATGCATCTGAGCAATTTTCAAGATTTTTGATGTTTGTAGGCATGAATGGCCTTGAGCAGCCCAGAGCCCATCTCAGGCAGCACAGGAGCTGCCTCAGGCCTTTCCCAAACTCCCTGAGGAAATCACAAAGAGCCCCCAAGCCCAGGTAAGTCAGCAAAGAGCTCTGCTGCTGGGTACTGGTGGAAAAGACAGGTTCAGAGTGGGGTCACTGGTCCTGCAGATCACTGCTTATCATTTCAGCATGGGCAGTGTTGCTTGGGTGGAATAAAACCAGAAATATGAAGTGAAATAACCAGGATTTGTACCATAGCTTCCTTTCAACCATGCAGGGTGCTGGGCAGTGGCAATGCATGATTTGGAGAGTCATTACATGCTCCATTAGGATCTGAGCATTTAAAATCCTTTTTGGCTATCTTTTTGTGTTCCAAATTGACTGGTATTGAACAAAAAAAGAGGTCAAATTTTCAAGACTCGCAAGCAGCTTTAAAGAAATTATGGTTGAAATAATGGTTGGAAAACATGGATGAAATGTAAAATACGGTTGAAATTATGGTTGAAATAATGGTTGTAAAATATGGATGAAATGGAAAATATGGTTGAAATAATGGTTGTAAAATATGGATGAAATGGAAAATATGGTTGAAATTCTGGTTGAAATAATCCATATCTCACATATCACCCTGTTGAGGACCAGCCTACAAATGGTAACCCCAAAGTTCCTTATTCAGAGTATCACTAACAACAGGATCTGCAATTAAATATAGAACACTCCTTGTCCTGAATCCTTGAAGTTTCATAAATTACCGTTTGCCTGGAAATTCACACCAGCAGCAAAATACTATAAATCTTCTTCTATTATTTCCCTAAAAGCATTCTAGCCAGAGCTCAAGAATTAGGACCATAATTTCTAAATTCGGAACTCCTGAGAATTATTCATAGGAATCGAGGAACAACTTGGAAAATAAGGAAGATAATAAAGAAAAATAAACTACTCTCACAAATACTCATTAACAGAGAGATGTGCTTGTGAATAACCAGTCCTTCACTTACACAAAGCCAAATGAGCTGCTGCAGAAAAGGTTAGTCAGAAAATACACAGGATTTGACTCTCAAATAACAAAATCTACTCTTAATCAAGATGTGTGGTTTACTGAGATCTTGCCTATATATTTCTAAAAGCGCCTTTACACCAGATTAATGGGAAGAAGCTGAGCTTCCATTAAAATACTTGGCTTCTTGAAGGTCCCATTTTGTTAAATTCACCTGCCTAAAAGACACTGAAAATGAAAAACTTTTAGTGCTACAAAAAATCCCAAAGAAATTTCAAGCTGATAACTGATAATAATAACATAGCTGATAACTAAATAATAATAAATAACCTAAATAACAATAAATAATAAATAATCTAATAAATAATAAGAAATAATCTAAAGTCAAAACTTAATGAGAAGAAGCAGAAAAAAAGCTGGTTTATATTTATGTGGAGAGTCTTTTTATTACACTTAACTAGCTCAAACATAAACCATGACTTCACAAACAGGCACACAGCAAAGCTCCCAACCTTGCTAAATTCAGCAGCACTGAGGACTGGCATTACTTTGCAAATGCTTTCACCTGAAATTACTGATGGTGAGGATGCACTTGAGGTGGCAGAGATCAAAGCTTATTTCTCTTTAGACGCTGCTGTGTGCATCAGAAAGCCTCTCATAAGATGAAAAGGATGGAAAAAAGCAAGGAGGGAGTTCACAGCTCTTTAAGGAGTTATCAGCAGTAACCTCAGAATACAATGTTAGCTCTGGTTCTCTGCTGCAAGTGGCTTTCATGTGGTGGAAAACCAAATACTTGAAGGATGGTAAATGATGAACGGTGAATGGTAATTCTAATTCAGAGGAAGAGAAGGCAGTTTATATCTGTCTTTGAGGAAAATGTAATCCCATGTCCCTGACACATTAACCATCAAGTGTTTATCCTGGAAGGAAGTTGAATAGTTTAACTGGTACTATCAAAACATGAGCTATTTTTTCTTTCAGAATGAAGAAAACCCTTGATAATTGAATTTACTTATGGGGTGAAATGCATCAAATCAGAATTATGGGTGAGGAGGGTTGAGTTATGCAAAAGAAATCATATTGGTAATGGTGAAATATTACTGTTGCTTGGTAATTAAGATTTGGGAATCAGATTACAGAATGTGATCCTATTGTAAAGATGGGGATTGTGGAAAACTGGACTGTCCTTGGGGTTTGTGCATCCACAGGTTGCACCTTATGGAGAAATTGGAAGGAATTATATTGAAGAGAAACCAGTGCTTTGAGGGCCTGTGGGGGGGTAATCCTGCACTCAGTTCTGAAGGAAGGTGGTGTTCCTGCCTGCCATCCTCTTCCCCTACAGAAATACCAGCACTTGCATAGGGGCCAGTTTCCAGTTGCTTTTCCCCTGCCAGTTTGATCTGCATTGTTTTGGGATTGTTCATGCAGCTCCCAGAAAACCTCTGCGTGGGAGAGCTGTGAGTAAGTGAACTGGAATGAATTACTGCTTTCAAAGGAAAATAAAATCAGCAAAACACAGTGCTGCCTCTCCCTATCCCCCCTGCTCCCTGAGGTGCAGGGTTTGTGACAGTGAAGGTGTCAGCAGGGTCCAGGAAGAGGCAGGGAGTGACCATCCATTGCTCAGCCTCTCTGCTGATCCACCAGGGGATCCTTGACTCCAGCTGGCCACTCAGCCTTGATTCAAACAGTTCCTGCAGGGTCACAGCTGCACCCAGGGACTGTCTCTGGTGGCTGGAAACACAGACACTGCTGTGCATGGGCCCCAGCTGTTCAGAGCCCCCTCCCCATCCACCCACTGCATCACTCCATCCATCCATCCATCCATCCATCCATCCATCCATCCATCCATCCATCCATCCATCCCTCCATCCATCCCTCCATCCATCCATCCATCCCTGTCCATCCATCCATCACATCACCATGGGGCATTCACTCCCTTTGCACTTGCAGGACCTCGTGTGTCCAGCCAGCCTGGGCAAAGCTTGTGCTCCTTGCATTTGTTTGCCTCGAATTTGTCCATTCTGTCCATGTCAGAGAATGAGAACTCCCAGATTGTCTGAAATGTGCGCAAAGCAGATGGGAGGAACAGCTTTGGATTAGTTCAAATTTGCTGGTTTGGATTTGTCAAGTGCTTGTGTGATCCCCAGAAAAATCCCTTAAACCAATGAATGTGTGGTAGAGAGCTGACAAAGCACCACAGACCCAGCTCTGGCCCTCAGCTCCTGAGTACCTAAATATTGCAATTTGTGTCTGAGCATCACTGAGCTTGATGGCCCTAGGAAAGACACCCTGCCTGTGGGATAGCTGGAATCTCTGAGGGATGCTGGTACCACAGCAGCAGACCTTTGCCCAGCTGAGAATCTGTTCCTTTGCTCCAGTGCTGCTCCTCCACGCCTGGCTGACTCTTGCCCCTTCTCCTCTGGAATAATTATGATGGCTGAAAATAAATGTGTGGGACAACTCGTGCCAGTTTCCACAGTTTAACAGCACATGGACATTTGTGTGAAAGTGTGAGCCAGGATGTTTCCAATTCTCCTAATTCTCTTGACAAAATGGTTTTATAAATAATCAGGCCTTAATTGTGTGATTCCAGTTAATGCAGAGGGAGTTAATTAACATCTGGAACAAGTTTCCTGGCCCGAGTTATTAACTGTGTCTGGTGCAGAATTCAAACAATGTATGAAGGGAGGCCTTTGGCCAAATGATTCTGGACAGCTGGAATGAGCAATGGCCAGAGGAGGACGAGGTGAGGCAGCTGTGCCAGGGCTGTGTCCATGTCTGGTAAACAAGCTCACACTGAGCTGGGGTGTGAATGTGGTGCCAGTCCAAGGTGTGGCAAAGAATGGGCATCACCTCCTAACTTACCTTCAGCTCTTCCTTCTTGACTCCAAAAGCCCCATGGATCAGGATTTCAGAGGCTTTTGTAGCTGGGACAGGAAAAATCCCACTAATATATAGGATAGACTACATCTTGAGAAGAAATCCCACTAATATATAGGATAGACTACATGTTAAGAAGAAATTCTTGGCTGTGAGGCCCTGGCACAGGGTGCCCAGAGAAGCTGTGGCTGCCCCATCCCTGGAAGTGTGCCAGGCCAGGCTGGATGGGACTTGGAGCAGGCTGGGATGGTGGAAGGTGTCCCTGTCCATGGCAGGGGTGGAATGGGATGAGCTTTAAGGTCCTTTCCAACCCAGACCATTCTGTGGTTGCTTGGCAGGTCTCTGGTGCAAGCTTGCTCATCCCCTCCTCTGTCTCTATCTGCAATGTCAGAAAGGAGGATTTAATTTTGTGCTGCTAAGAAGGAGAAGAATACCAAATCACAAGCACACAAACTCTGAACGTCTGCCTCATGTACCCATGTCAAAGAGAGATACAGGGATATATCCTTTTAACCACCCATACCCCTCCAGCAGAAAGGCTGGGCAACCCAAGGACAGAATATAAAATTTTAATTGTCCTTTTGGGTCAGCCCAAACAATTTTGTCAAACCAAAAGTGATTATTTATAAAGCTTTTAAAATATTAAATCCATTACATTTGGGTTTAAGTAGAAAATGTGTTAGAAAAATTGCAGAATTTCACTTAATATGTGTTTAAAAGCTGCAGACTTGTCCACATTCTCCCTCCACTGTCTCTGAAGCCATGAATTCATGACAGCAAAAGAGTCACAACACTAGAGTAGGTGTAGGACAACTGACTTTTCACCCTGGGAATTCTCCTTTTCTTATTCTTCACTGCCAAAACACAACTGAGAATCTCCAGAACAGTATTTTCACATATGCCTTGTGGATCTCCTCATCCAGATAGGGCAGGGATAAAATGTCGGAGTGTCTGTAGTTGCTCACTTATTTTCCACCTCTGATGTGATGAATTCTCATTGAAGGTTCCTTGTCCACGTTCCTGTTTTGGTAGAAACACGTGCTGGGTTTTATGCATGAGCTCTACACTGCTGCAGCTAGCAGGCATACAGATGAGGAATGCTTTTCCAAATAACCCCCTAGCTAGGAAATATAAACAATTCTCACTGAGCTCCAGCAGAAAACCACAAATTGCGGTGGAAATTTTATTTCCATGAAGTTCTGCATGTGAACACAAAGGAGATGCAGAAGGGAAAGGAATTCAGCTGAGGGGTGTGGGTGAAGCAGAGAGACATTTAGGGTGAAATTCAGGTGGGCAGTGAGGCAAGCCTCATCCTTTTCCTAGGAAAAAGGGTCACCAAGTTGAATGCCATGAGATCTCTCACAGGGAGAGCCAAATGCCCATCCAAGTTTGGGGAAATTTCCTTCTCCTCATCCCATATCAAAATAACTACAAGAACAAGAGCACAAGAACCTGCATTACGCCACTCTCTTCTTCACCAGAGAGACAGATCTTGTACTAAAAAGTGCAAAAAAGAAAGCAGTTTGCTGCTGGTGTAGGTTGTTGTTGAGGGATTCAAATCCTGCTGAAGGACTCCACTGGTTTCAGCTGATTTAAACTGAAAGAAAGTAGATTTAGGTTGAATAGAAGAAAGAAATTCTTCTCTGTGAGGGTGGGCAGGCCCTGGCACAGGGTGCCCAGAGGAGCTGTGGCTGCTCCATCCCTGGAAGTGTCCCAGGCCAGGTTGGATGGGGCTTGGAGCAACCTGGGATAGTGAAAGGTGTCCCTGCCCATGGCAGGGGGGTAGAATGGGATGATCTCAAAATGCCCTTCCATTCCAAATAATTCTATGATTATATGATTAATTTAAAAGGTTTGGAATAAAGTCCTAAACTGCAGCCAAGTCTGAGAAACAGCAGAAGTTGTGCTGCTGGGAGACACCAGTCCCAGTCTACACCAGTAAGAAGATGGAAAGCCAGCATTCAGTCCCAAACACTGAGGTGCTCCCTGTTATTCTGTTATCCCATAATGAGCACTAATTCAGCCCTGTTTGGATTTATGACTCGTCTGAATTTCATGTACAACTTTCATGATCTCTGTCATAATTACAAAAATTGCAAATAACTTTTTAATATCAATGTTTCAAAAAAAATTAGTCAAATCTTTCACGGCATTTTTATTGCCTATTTACTATCTCAAATCAAATGGTTTACAACTTTGTGTTCTGAAAATATACAGCATAAGAAAACACTAGCCTGGCAAAATTATACTTTTATGACAATGACAGGGGTGAGTTATAGTTGCTCTAGTTAAACTGTAATGGCTGCACAGATGCTGGTAAAAAACTATTGCACAACATGTTCTGCCACCATAAGCATGGCACCTGCTCGCTCCGCCATGGTACATACAAGAGCATGTTAACATCTCTTTATGAATTTTATTTTCAAGGATTATAATTGGACCATAAACAGTCACTTGGGGATAAAATATAAGCATGCAGGCTTTAAAAATTACCTTGAGAAATATTCTGCCAGTTTTGTATATCTGGATTTCAGAGGAAGTTTATGAGTGATCATATATAATTTGTTTCTGATCTTGTAGGACTCAGAAATGGTTTGTGTTCTTAGGAGATGTGCTAGAGTTGGACAAGTGGGTTACACTCACCCCTGCAAGAAAACACAGGAGTAGAGATTATTAACATTATTAACATTATTAACATACATACATGACATCACAGTCATTTGCTCTAAGTCCCATTACAGAAAATTTCACCTATTAAATGCTGTCAGTAAATACGTGAGGATTTTTGTTAAAGTGTATTCTCTGACTTTTCTTAAGCCAATTTTCATAAATACAATACAAAGGACTGAAAAAAGGATGCTTAGAGATTAGGTAAAAGCAGTTAACCAACCCAGTTCTGCTTTTTGAAATTGTTGTAAATCAGAAGCAAGACCTTTTTTAGTCTTTAGTCTAAGTTATTGGAATTTCAGTGAGGTAAAACACCTCCAAAGAGAAGAACCACTGCTAAAAATCAAAGTGAACATCTGCTTGTGTCAAGGATCATGGATTTTAGGGAGGGAGAATCTTCCCATATCTGTGACTTGGCTTCTTCCTTACTTTAAACCCTCTAGTCGAGCTGGACAGAGTATGAATGAAGATCAGACATTATATATTTCATTTTCCTCCACTGAATCTCCTCTATCTAACTCAGTATTAAAGCCCTGCTAATGCCTTAGGCAGCAGTAGCTGACCCTTTGAATTAGCACCTCCTCTGCAGTAGATGCCTCATGCATATGCCTATTGATGTATTTTAGAGTGGAGATAATTTTTATTTTGGCTATCTGCTCTGGTTTAATATTGCCAAGAAAACACCTCATCTATATGTTTTTCACATGCCATGTATTTCCCCCTATGCCCTGCTACAATGATTTGTTATATTTCACACAAAAAGCCTCCTTATGTCCATCTTTGTCAGAACTCTAGGAGCCACTAAAGCATCATTTTAAAGGGCTCTTTATCACTCAGATGAATTTTCCTCTAATTATATCCTTTAACTCCAAAAGGGGTTCGGGGATATACTTTGTATGAAAGATGCTACAGAAAACAAAAGTTGCACTGCTTGTGGTTCTGCTTTTATATTTTCATCCAGGGAAACTCTCTGCACACCAATTTGCTTTCTCTTTTCCAAAACCCATTTCCTCCTGGGGCTATTTCCTGGGACAGAACTGTCTTCAAATAATTTAATTATGATGTGGCACACACCTTTTAAGTCCCCCCTTGAAATGGTGCGTGATGCCTTTGGTTTACATCACTTGTTGGAAAACACTCCAAAGCATTGAAAAACTATTAAATTGTTACAGTATTGGATGCCAACACACAGGGCTATTAGTCTAATTCATCCTTCAGATCAAAGCCCACACAGGCAGCTCTCCTGCCTACAGCTATTTTCCTTTTACTTTCCTGCTTGACAGTAGTCCCTCATATTCCTCTGTTCTACTTTCTTTGAACGTACAGATTTTTCCTTTAGTCATGGAAATATAATTTATGTCTATTATAGTGCATTATAGATTGCAGATCAGGACAAGCGTGCGTTACCGCCTGGGACGTCTGTTTATTGTACGTCGGCTTTCCAAAAATAAATAATTAAGAAAGGGGAGAGAAAAACCCAGAGCGGGAGCACACGGGGGGCTGTGGGGAGCTGCGCTCCGTTCTCAAAGTTTAATTTCCAAGCAGGGACCTTGAAGCATGATTTATGAACATCATGCTGTTTGCCTTTGTCACGTTGTGGATGTGGAGGGGGAGCGCTGGCCCCTCTCCAGCCGGGACCACCCAGCGAGAGGAGCGCGGCTACTGCACAGCCCCTGCTCTGGATGCTCACCCCAAAGCCCAGCCCTGTGCCACCCTGCTGGGGGGAACAGCAAGGACAGCAATAACAACACCCCCCCCCCCCAAAAAAAAAATAATATCCGGACAGACGGGCTGGCTGGGACGCGAGAATTGCACAAACAATCCCCACCCCATCACGGAGAGAGTGTGTGTGTGCGTGTGTGTGTGTGTGTGCACAGAGGAGAGGGAGTGTGAGGAGGGGGGAGAGAGGGAATGAGACAGACAGAGGGGAGGGAAGAAGGGAGGAGGGAGTCCAAGCTCTGAGAAACATCACTCCATCTCTCTCACTCCACAGGAGCTGAGCAAGGAGCAGGACGATGTTTGACAACACGCAGTACCCCTACAACTGCTTCAATTATGACGGGGATGATTATCCTACCTGTAGTTCTGACGAAGAGAAAAAATTCACCAGACCAGCGTACAGGTAAGAGGAAGTTTTTCCAAGTCCCCCTGTCTGTGTGAGGTTTCTGAGCTCTGGGCTGGTGGGATCATGGGGCCGGGTGTGTGAGATGAGTCTGGCCCTGCTGCAGGCACTGCAGTGGGCAGGTTTCCCCCCTTTCTGTGTGTGAAGTGTTCATGATTTGTTTCCTCCCATGAGGGGTCACAGCAACTCTGGCATGCCCTTAAGCTTCCAGATCTCAGACAGAACCAACCTCCAGGACCCCTGGGAGAAGGGAATTAAATGTTTCAGTGTGGCAAGGGGTGAATTGGATGCAGAAAACCCCGGTGTGGTGGGGAGAGGCGCAGCGTAGGTGTGCACAGGGACACCCAAGGTCCTTTCCATGAGCAGAGTTTCCTGTGACAGGGACTCTGAGCCTGCTGTGTCTCACTGCAGCCTTCCTGCTCAGGGAAACTTTTCAGAGGGAGTTGGAGAGGTGTGTGATCCTGTCCTCTGCACTGAGTGCCTGGCACTGATCCCTCTGTGTCACCTGGGGCTCGTGGAGGACAGGCAGTGACCACACTCAGCACTTCTCCCTGGGACACCTTAATTCAGGGCACAGATCCACCAGGGGAATTTTGGAAGCAGGATAGAGGCACACAAGTACTCCATGTGGTCCTAAAAACTGAGTCTGTAAGCAGGGCGATGGTGTAACAGCAAGTTTTCCTTTTTCCAGCTACATTGCCTTAATTGCAATGGCCATCCAGCAAAGCCCTTCAAATAAAGTCACCCTCTCTGGCATTTATGACTTTATAATGAAGAAATTTCCTTACTACAGATCAAATCAAAGAGCCTGGCAGAACTCCATCCGACATAACTTATCGCTTAACAGTTGTTTTGTGAAGGTAAGATCAGTTACTGTGTATTTACATACCCACTGTGCATGGCTAAAAAAATATAGGCAGCAATAATCTCATCACTAGGAAAGAAGGGAAACAAACAGCTGAGCTGCAAATCACTTAAAATCTCTCCGAGTTGTCAATTAGACAGATAAGGACTATATCCTTGTCTGATGTATGCTAATAGATAACAAATTGAAGAGGATGGGGCTTACATCTCACTCATATAATGACAGAGAATAGGCTTAAAAGTCTTGTCATATGTGTTTACACCATTCTTAAACGTAAATGAATGCAGATGCTAAACAGCAGCATCTGTAACACATACAAACACTGAACTGCCTTTAAATAAATACAGGTTCCCAGAACAGAAGGGAATGAGAAGGGGAAAGGAAACTATTGGAGCTTTGCAGCAGGATGCGAATCCATGCTGGATCTCTTTGAAAATGGGAATTACAGGAGAAGACGGAGGAGGAGGAACGTGAAAAGGGAGCACAAGGAGCAGAGACCGAGCAGAGTGAAAAGTCCTTCATCCCCCAGTATCTCTTCTGTGGACTCTGCTTTGAACAACATTTCCTCTTCTGAAAGCAAACATGAAAGAATTGAACCGGGCCCAAAACTTGTGGAGCCTTGTGGGTTTGCTCCAAACAGCGTGACCAGCAGGCAGAGCCTGAGCAATTCCTCCCTAGCGAAATCGGATTCTGAAATCAAATTCAGCATCGATTACATCCTTTCAGCCCCCGACCCTTTGCCTGTCCTGAGATCTCAGTACAACATGCAAGAAAATAAATATCACCTCCTGGAAACCCCACATATTAATCTCCAGTTCTGGACAATGTGATGTTATTTATTGGTGGTAACAAAGTCTGAGTCTCAGTGTGTTCAGCAGCCTCATGTCACTGAAAATCAGCCGCCTGCCTCCTCGTCTTCCTCCCAAGCAGTGCTCAGAAAGGGTTACAGACTCACCACACCAGCTGATGCCCTGTCTGCACCCAGGGAACTTTGCTAAGATTAAAGCATAAATAGCTGTTACCAATATTGGTTTTCACCATGCTGAAATTTATGAAATTCTAGCTTTATTTTCTAAACTGTCTTGGACATCATTTAGCACCAAAAAGAATTTCCTTTCTCAAGCAGAATCTGACAGAGAAGAGACTTGCTTATCATCCACTGCTTTATTAAAGACAAAGTGAATTTGATCCCATTTTCAGTGGTGGAAATTAGGATTAACTCCACTGGAGTATATAGGTCAGAACTTAAGCTGATCTAAACCAGTGTAATTCTGTCGACTTACACTGGCTGGGAATGTAGGGGGGCAAGGGGGTGGAAATTTGTTTCTTAAAAGGAATTATAGAAATTCACCCTGTCTCCCCTGATTTCTTTCTTTTAACATCTTATTTCAAGCTGTTTTGCAGCTTTAATTCATTGTTCATTAGGAAATGTAGTTGTTGATAAGTATTTCAAGTATATTTTTGTTTATATTTGGGGCAGAATTGCTTAATTTGTTAATTTAAATTGTTGAAGTGAAGTTTTATTCAAAATAATTCTGAGACCTAATTGCAAAGATGCTGAGCTCTGGTACTTTGATGGGACAGTCAAAGAGTCTGTTAATGCCTTGGTTAAAAAAACCCCAACATTTCTTCCCTTGTGCTATCAGAAATCTTCCTGAGATGCTGCAGAAAAGTCCTTAACCCTATTTCATTTAGCAAGTGTGAAGGGAAACCTGGCACTGCAAAAAGCTCTGTCGAGTGTCAAGCAAAGCTAAAATTCCACCTACCTGCTCTGAGACAAGTTGTATATTCCCATTAAACAGATTTTTTATTGATCCTTCTTGCAAGCAATTACCAAAGTGGTGCTTGATATGATTTCAGCTAAACTGGTGAGATTTATAATTTCCAGATATCAATGTTACTCGTGAGCTCCATTTCTGAGAAAGCCACTTCATTATCATTTACATGCAGTGGGATATTTTGGAACAGAACCTGATGGACAATGATGAACTGTAATGAGCTTTTAAGAAGTTGCTTTTATACAACTTGTTCACAATGAATTGCTTCCCAGAACAGAAACAGTGTTAGCAAAGGATCCACAAAATCCTGGCCTTCACTTGGCTATTATGGTCTTCACCTACTGCAGATAAAAAAGAGACAAGAATTCTGATGGTTTTAAGCAATTAAATGCAGAGATAAAATTATCTTTGCAACAGGAACTGAAGGTAAATGAAGGTATATGAGATAAGATTCAACATAGAGGTATGCTCAGGCATGACTTGAATTTTTATGCAGAAGCTTTGACATTTCACTAAGTTATTTTACATTGTGTCTAATATATACTGTACATTTATACTATATATTCTTATATATTGTTATTGAGAAAGGGAGCAATATCACTGCACTTATATGTTGTAAAAATGCATGATGTATGTTGTCATGATGCTGAAACTCCTGCCATATACTTTAAATTTACCATCAGTGCTATTTCACACTGATTGGTAATAAATGCCCATTTTTTGGAAAACTATAAAACTTGTTCTCTTCAAGCATTTCTACAGCATGCAAAAGTCTTTGCTTCTCCTTCAGAAAAGAGAAAATGGAAAATCATGTCAATTACATCACTGCATGTCTTCCAAACTTTGGAGGGATGATTTCTTGAGACCAAATTCTGCCTTCAAATGGGAGCTTTCAATTCTCTGTGAATCAAAAGTTATTCTGGGGGAAAATCTGAAAGCAAAATTTGACTCTTTGGACCTGATTGATCTGCTGTTTATATTGATATCAGAAAAAGAAGAAAACCTCTGTGGGGGGGACTGCACAGATGGATTCTCATTTGAAGAGGGACGAGAATTTGCTCTTTTATTGTTTATAATATATTATATTTATAATAAATAGGTGTGGGAAGAGCATGTCCTCACTTAGTGCTTCAGTGTTTGCATGCACCCATGGTGGGTGGGTACCTGTGCCCCTCTGGGATCCTGCCTACAGATAAATATTCCTGTTTGATACACAGATCTTTTTTTCCTGATTGTTTTAAACATGGCAATGCTGCTGTTGGGCTGATAGTTATGGTGCACACCTGCAGTATATTTGAAATACATATTTTCTGCTGTGAAACATGCAAAAATGATTGTTTTATGTGTTCTTGGTTGATGCTGTTAACAAGAGATAATTCAGTGACAGCAAAAGTTCCTCCTCAGCAACACCTGGGTAAGGTGAACATTGTGGAGAAGCAGTTTATGGCTACTAATCAATGTAGAATTAATGCATTAGAAAAGGCAGAAATACACCCAAGTGGATTTACAGCAGAGATCCAAAGCCATTTTCTGTAAGATGAATTAATATTCACAAATAGCCATGTCCTTTGCTCACAGTAAAGTGCCTGCTAGGAGAGACTGTCATAATTTAGTTTCCCTAACATATAATCAAAGAAATTTGTGTACAAATAGGTGTTAACATTTGTTTTGCAAAGGATATCAATCATATTTTGAAAAATGAAGGGACATATTTCAATTTACCCAGTATATTATATTCTGACGACTCCAGAAAGGTTTCCAGCAGTTAAAGTGAATGGCATTTAATATAGAACAACATAACAGGGGTGAGGGCTAGACGTGACCTTATTCAAATGTCGTAGCCATTACAAAGCCATTCCCAATGTAATTATAATTAAATACTTTATGCCTTTCTTGCAAATCCTCTGATCGATCATTGATATTAACATTAATATTGTATTACCCCCGAGCAAATATCTCCCACACAAGTGTTATGGATCACCAGGTTTCCATTAACAAACTTGTGAGCTATTGCCGTGTGCCGGCCGTGGATAAATTTACGTAAATTACTTTTTCTCAGGGAAGAGGGGGAAAAAGTCTGGGTCTCTTTCTTCTCTGAATCCAGAGCTATTTATTCAGCTCCATCACAGCCTGACAGCCACCTGCATAAAGAAAAAAATATAAAATCTCACAGGGACATCTCTCTTTGCCCTGCGTGGAAGCAGGTGGATATTCTCCCGTTTGGCATTGGGGTTCAAAGCTGAGCTGAGCTGTGAAGGTGTTGGGCTCAATTCCTCATCTCATGGTACTTTCCTGAGTGCAGAGAGAGCCCCAGGATGAGCTGTGGGTGTCCTCAGCCCTTGGAGGGGCTGAGCCTGTGCCGAGGCTGGGGTGAGGCAGAGGAGGGTGTGGGACAGCAGCTCCTGCGGCTGGGCTGGGGGCGCCGGGAGGGGAACGAGCCCTTGGAGCTCTCCCTTCAGCATCATGAACACCTCTGCCACAAGGAGAGGCATTTCCCTCCCTGCAAAGCAAAGATGAAAGGTTCCTTTCTGGGCAGAGGCAAGGCTTGGCCTCACTGAGGGAGGGTTGTTTGTTTTTCCTTCTAAAGGAAGGCTTCCCACGACAAAACAAGGATCTTGATGGAGCCACGCCAGGTTATTATGCAGAGATTTCACTTCTACTGATTTAATTTCTTAGGCTTTTGCCATTGGTGTCACAGAAGTGGTTTTTGCACGGCAAAATGATCATCAGCTTCAGAATGAAGTTCAAAGCACTTGGGCAAGGATGCAAGGATGCATCTTTCCTCCCCCAGTGATAACACCCAAGGCAGGCCAGCAGCTGACCTCACTTACAGGGACCTCTTCCTCAGCAGAACCCCCTGCACATTATGGGAGCATTAATGCAGACTAGGATAGCTGAAAACAAACCTTTTCTTTGTCAGTAAAGCCAAGTTCCCCTATTTTTCTGCCAATCAGAAAGAACTTATTAGTCTCTTTTAGTTGAGACCTATTAACTCCTCATTTAAAGAGAAGCTGTGCTCAAAGAGCATTTGAAGGTCAACCCACCCTGGAGATCTGGCTCTCCCCACGCCTTTGCTTTGTTGTGCTCCATGCCATGGCCTGAATTGCCACTGTGCTCCTCAGCCACCCAGCAGGTTGGTTTCTCCCTCAAAACCAAACCCTGATTTCTGCAGTTTTCTGGCCACAGAGGGTTTCTCTTTTGGCTACCACTTGCCTGTTCAGGTCCAAATCTTGTGAGTCCTTCCCATTTTCTAGCAACAGAGAGGATGCAAGGAGAGGGGAGGGGGTTTGGAGGGAAGAGCCTCGGGGAAAAATGTTGCTACACATCTTCCAGTAGTACAGAGCTGATATCTTTGATATGTCAAGGGCTCCTGAGGTTGTGTGCCAAGTCTGTGCTGTGAATTGAAGGCAGCCATACCCAAAGTCCAGCTGCACTCAAAAAAAAGAGGGAAACAGAGGGAACCTCCACCACACACCCCTGAGCACACAGAGACCTGAACCTTCATCTCTGCAGTGTAACACAAATCCCTGTCTGTGATCAGCCCTCCAGATCCCAAAGTCAGGAGATGGAAATCCTGTGCTGCTCATTCCAGCTGGGCTCTCCCATCTCTGTCTTTTCTGGGTCATGTTCTCCTCCCTTCTGTGAGGATGCAAATCCCTGCAACTCTGTTCACTTTGGTGTAATTACCTCTGGAATTGAAGCAGCCCATGTGATTCCGACCTTTGCATATTATACCCAACATCTCCCATCTCACAGTCTGCAAAACTCTGCCAACCCCTCCTCTCCTAGATAGAATTCTCAAAGAAACAAATGGTCCTAAACTCTTTATTTTGCCTTAGCATGAGCTTCTAATTGCTTTCACCAGAACGTGGGTGCCATCTGCACTGCTCTGCACAAAGAACCTTGTCTCTGTCTCTGTGGCACTGGCAATGTCTTTCTTATTGCATTTAGGGTCATTAAATTAAAGAACAGGGTAGGTCCAAGTCCTATGGAACTTCCACTGGAGTCCTTTTTACCCGGAGAGCAAACATAAAATAACAAAGTGAGTTGTGCTCCCTCCCACCCTTGCTACAGTGGTTGGAGGCAAATCCAACTGTGAGAATTTTGCCTGAGAAAGAACTGCCGGATTTCTCCCACTGTGAAATCCAGCTGTTAATTCAAACAGAAGGGATGGACCTGACCAGATAGGCCAACTGGCTGGTTTCCATCCTAAAGTCCATTGTGTTCCACAAGTTCCTAAATTTATGGTCATGAAGGTCTTCCAAGCCCTGTAATGAAGTATGGCATGCAATGTTTTTGTTACGGAATGTGGGCTGCAAAGGAAAAAAGAAGGTTTGAATTTATCTCTCAAATGAAGATCCTGGAATCTCTCAGGATAAACAAGCTAAATTAGGAATGAAAATACACCATGTTTCTCACCATAACTATGGAACTGAAAATAGCACTTGCAGAGCATTGACAGAGGAAGAAAACTAGAAGTTTCAGTAAGCCCAAACCAAACTTCTTTTTGTCATGTTTTTCTGTGTGTTCACTGCCCTTTGTAGCAGCAAATGAACCCTGCCATGCCAGCAACAGGAGCCCCCTTTCATCTTTTGGGAGTGGTTCTTCTGACAGAGAATTTTGGAAAAAAACTTTGCCCTGCAAAACTGAGCTGCTGTCCTCCATCATCAGCATTTACACTGGGCACACACCACCTTGTGTTGCTCTGAGCAGGTTGAAAATAAGGTACAGAAATGCTCTTTGATTTGTGTGGTGCAGCTCAGTGCAGGTCTCAGTGCTCCAGCTCCACTAAGTTCTGCACAAAAGCTGCTCCCTCTTTATTTGAGACATGGTAAAGAATTAATTGGGTTGAAAGTTTGTTCAGTTTCCATCCTGGTATCAGTGGTTCTAAACAATAAACCAACCAAAACCAAATGAGGCTTCCTGAAATGTGCACAGTAAAGAACTCTGCTCTGTCCCACAGCCATTAAACCCTTCTGTCAGCCCTGCAGTGGCCCCAGCAGCCCCACTCTGGATCCAAGTGCCCCCCAAAGCTGCACTTTCCGCAGCTGCTGATGGTGAAACACTGTCATGTGCTCCTTGAGCAGGGAAAAACATTAGGATAGAACCAGCTTCCCCCTTGGGCCCAAAGGCTCTGCTGACCATTAGCCATCTGTCCCAAGCAAGATCTGCTCTAGCTGAAAATGCTTTTGGAGGATTCATGGCACAGATATTTAACCCTGTGACAAAACTGCTCCCCATCTTCCCCAGTTTGCTGGAGGCATTGCACTCTGCTGGTGCTGGCTGCCATCCCCTCCTTCCAGCACAGCCTCTCTGAGACTGCACGAAAGAAGCAGCACTCCCCATAAAAGTGGATGTGGAAAATAACAGGTGCAATGAGCTGTGTTTCATGATTAATCTGTCTCAGGCTTTTCCGAGGCTGAGAGCTGTATGAGCAATTATCAGACCCTGGGAGGCACTTCAGCGCTAATCAGCCCATAACATTTTTCTGCATTGGAGCATCTGGGACTGGCTACATGGCTGGAATCCTGACTCTCATGAAATGAATGAGAGTTTTGCCACTGGGTTCAAGGGATCAAAACTTCATCTTCTATTACCAGGGCCAGAGATTAATCAGATTAAAGGCCATGTGGACTGCAGAGAAAATTAAATACCTTCTAGCAGTTACTTGGTGTCTTCTCAAGACAAAATAGCTGCTTGCTTCCACAGGTTTCTTTGGCTCTGTCCTTCAGACAGACAAAATACTTCCTGAACTCAATGGGAAATGTGTCCAAATAGGGAAAAAGTTCCCCTAAGCCCAAGGGCTGAGCACAGCAGAACCAGATGTTGGCATCTGGGGTGAGATTCCTGGTGCAAAGATGTTTGTGTGCTCTTTGAGAGCATCTCTCTTCTGGGGCTGGTGTGCACACTCAAGTAAACAAGTCACACTAGCTAATACCCAGACTCAGGATCTCAAATTTTCTTTCAACAGGAAACTGTCCCAGGGTCTGCTACAGTTTGGCAAAGGCATGACACTGCATTACTTTCCATTTTGTGTGGCTGTTGTTGAAATTACAGGAAAATAAATATTTTGGAGATGATACATTGTGTATCCCTAATAAATACCAAGGGTATTTAATATAAACTATGGACACATGGTTTGCTTTGTTGTTCTAAGTAACTGTTTCCTTTTAGCCAAATGAAAAGCCAGTTGTGCTACAGATTATAAATTAGCAGCTCTCATATGGTTTTGTGCAATTGTTTCTTGAAGAGCTTTAGGCTACTTCAGACAAAAATTTCAAATAAAATGTGAATTCATTGAACTGTAACTTGTGGTATTAGTTTTATAATAAACAAAGGTAGGTCACATAATCATGTCATGAAAAACAACATTTTAAAATTCAAGCAGCAACCTTTTAATCCATTTCAGGTTCTGATCCTGAAATCGAGGAGAAGCTTGGCTCTTTCTGCTTCCCAGTGCATGAAACCAAGACAAGCCTGTCCTGGGAGGAGAGCAGACAGCCAGGTTAGCTGGGCTGGGAGCAGAGCAGGCAGATTGCTCATCACCCAGGGAAGAAATGGCCCAAAAGCAGCAGCAGCAGCAGTTCCCAGCTGGGCCAGGAGGATGGATGGAGGATGGATAAGGCCAGGAGAAAAGGAGGGGTCCTGGTCCCACTGCTTCCTTCACTGCTGGGGGCAGCTGGGGAACAGCTGGAATCCAGAAATCCAGCCAACCAGGCTGGCTGCAAGTGAGGCAAGGAGCCCCCAGGGGCCACAGAATGAGGGGGACCTGCCTGACTTCCAACCTCAGCCACACAAAGCACTGATGTTGATATATCTGCCCTCTGACCCTGGTGTGGCTGAGGTGAAGCTGTTCTCTAGAAATGTCCCACTTATCTCTAATGGAACCTCATTTTTGAGGTGGCAAACACATATTTTCCACAGGCATCCTGTATGGTTTTATAAAGATACCATCTGTACCACATGGGACCTGCATCTCCAGGACCATCTCTTGTCTCACCTGAATTATCCCCAGCAGGGGATGGATGGGACAAGCTCCATGAATTGCTCTGTGCAATCTCAGCTCCCAGCACCTTGTTCTCTCCCCTGTCCCTTCCATCAGGTGACAGCAAAGGGAATACAGGGCTGCTGGGGGTGATGTGAAGGAGCAGAACACCCCCAGTGCTGGGACACACATCAGGTACCACCAGCAGCTCCATCAGCACTCTCTGGCAGAGGAGGTTCTGTATAATAAATCCCTCTCACCTGAAACACTCCTTCTTTGACAGATGTTTATTTGAGAGGAGCCTCAGTTTTTTCTTAGTGGGTATTTTCCAAAATAAAAATGAATAATCATGTCAACTCTCTGCTACAGCATCATAAAGCTGTAGCCTGTTACTTAACAACAGGGAGGAAAATTAATATACCTGAATATATATAAATTTTTTTCTTTACTTCTAAGCCTGCCTGAGTTTGAACCATTTATACCATGACAACAACATGAGCTGAATTTGGAGAGGGAAGACAATACTGGAGCTGAAAATCCAACTGAATTTTTTTTCCCTGTCAGGAATATTCCTACTAAAACAAGTCAGTTTGTTGTGTCCTGGCTCTACAGACACAGCACATATGAAATTGATATCTCTGTCTTAATTCAGGGTTGCAATTACTGGAGCTGAAGTCTAAATTTTTCCAACCACCAAACTCCTGAGCTAAATGACTGTACAGCTACTGAAATTGATTATCAGGCTTCCTGTTTCCTTGCTTGTGACCCTGTAATATTGACATAAGCTACAAGGAAATTGCAATCAGCACTACTAGTAGCAATAGCTGGAGGCAATTGCAAAAGAAGTATTGCTGGTGGTGGCGCATGGGCTCCTATATTAGATTTAGCCATACTCTGATATTAATGCACTTACTTCAGATAGCAGGAAATTCCATTTTTTGTTTTTTAAGTTACAGCAAAGAAAACATTTCTGTTTGCTTCTGTATTTCATCCTTTTCTATAGGATAGCTTAAGTAGAAAACCTTCTGGCCTCAGAGATCCAGTCTGTTTTGTCTCCAGCATGGGCAATGCCTTGGGAAAAAAATCACTTTTTGTCTGTATGTCTCCTCCAGGCAGCAGACAGAGCCCACCTTTGCAAAGAATTTTGTTAGAAACTTGCTGTATCAGCACGCTGATGTTATGGACACATTCTCTCCACTTGCTGTCACCTTCTCTGTCTCCAGTTTTGGACAGGGCTGAGTGGTACCTGAATGTGCAGGAGCTAACAGCACTCTGATTCCCTGAGACTTCAGGAGCAGGACTTTAAGAAATGCACAAAAGTATAAAGAAAACTGGGATCAGCTTGCAAGGCTTGGAAATGTTGCTTTTAAGAAATTATCTGCTTTTTCCTGGTCTTTAAGCTCATATACAGCAAACCCATGTCCTCAGCTAAATGAAAGAAACTTTCTATCACATATTAATTCACACTGCCACCCATTCCAGAAAAAATTGTGCTGTTGCAGCAAGTAGAAGCATTTTACAGCTGTTTCTTTCAACATAATGCCCACAAAAACCCCTTCTACTGGCAGTAAAAATGAGCAGACAACACCTGTAATTTCAATAGGAGCCCCTGTCACTGGCAACAATGATATGGCAGAGAGTTATTGAACCACTCTCTTCACAGGACCTTCATAATGTGAGTATTTATGCTTAAATCTAAGGAATTCATGCAGAAACTTAAAATAATTTTGCCACAGTGAGAACTCTTCAATGCAAAATGTGGAGAACCCAGCTTGACTCTTGTGATGTGTCGCAGACATCTTCTCATGAAAAATCCTTTCCTTAGGATTTTTCCTCTTGAGAAGCTGAGAGGCCTCAGGAACAGAATGTGAACAATGGCTATCTGCTGCTGTGGGATGCAACAGGTGCATCTGTGATTGGTCTCATAGAGTTGTTTCTAGTTAATCACAGTCAGCTGGCTTGGACTCTCTATCCAAGACAGAAGCTTTTGTTGTCATTCTTTCTGATTCTATTCTTAGCTTAGCTAGCTTTCTGATGAAACCTTTTCTTCTATTTTTTTAGCATAGTTTCAATGTAATATATATCATAAAATAATAAATCAAGCCTTCTGAAACACGGAGTCAGCTGCTCGTCTCTTCCCTCATCCAAGAACCCCTGTGAACACCGTCACAGTGATGTTCCCCAGGCTACTCCAACAGGAGTAGAATGCAATATCACAAACACAGGGGCTGTACAAGCAGAGAGCTTTGTTTGCCTCCAGAGAAGTTTCCCAGGCCAAGCTGAGCTCATTTCATGAGCTGCAGACGTGGCCTTGGTGCCATCCTGGGGTAATGATCCGTGGCTGAGGAAAAGTGGATTGTCATGGATCGTGGCTCCCCAACAGGCCAACCTTTCCAGAGGAAAAGTTCACCACAAGTGGGAAAGTTGTTTGGGTTGCTGGGTTGGTTTTTTGTTTTTTGGTTTTTTTTTTTTCAATCCCCTACTTTGTGACCTGTGAGAAAAAAACCTTTTATTAATGAGCTGTGCCCTCCTCTGTCCCTCAGAAGCCGCTGGGGCTTTGTGTGTAGGATGGAGCCACAGCAGAATTTAGCTGTGAGTGTGGATAAAACAGATAAACCTGCCTTGCAGGTACAGAGATTTTCCACCTGCTGAAGGTGCAAGGCAGCATCTGCAGGGGCCACGGTGAGCTGTGACAAGGCTGCAGTGCAGCATTTTCTGTCTCTTTGGGCTGCCAGATGTTTGCAATTCAAACAAAAGCTCAGCTCTAACAAACCCTGACTTTTAAGGCTTGGAAACCTTCTGTGAACCTTAAGAAAAATGAATATTTAAGAGTGTGAGGAAGCAGACGTGCCAAAATGCTGTGAAAGTGACTTTTATTACTGAATTTTTTCTTGCTCCAAATGGGACAGAGTGGAAATTTCACTGCTACTCTGAGCTAAGAAAAAATAAAAATTCAGAAGAGTTGTAAAAATGTAGGCAAACCTGTCAATTTTCTCAAAGTCCTTGGTCCTGGTCTGTCTCTGATGACCATAAAATGGAAGATGAGTGTATTCAGAAATTCAGCAAGCCTGTCCTGTCTTCTCCATGGCTTGCGAGAAGCCAGGCTGTGTTACCCTTAACCAGGTGCTAATCTCCTTTTCCTTGCAATGCAAAAGTTAATGGCAATTTCATGTTGATTAAATATGTGCAAGATGATGCTTGAAATGAAAAGTCCCCAGTAAAGTGACTTGTCATCACTAAAATCAATTCAAGTTGCACAATGTTTTTCTTGCTAAGATAATTAGCCCTCAATCAGAGTAAATTGGAGGGGTAGCTGGGTTGTTTTAAGGCAGTGTTATTCTTTATTCAAGCAAACTCGTTTGTATTTGAATTATTTCCACAAAGTGATGCAGATAATTTCTTAATGCTTTGTCATTCTAATACATAACCCCTCAGCATCTGAACAGTATTAATGGGAGCAGAACTTGGCAAAGCTACCTGTATATTTTTTTCCCCAATATTTTCCATGCCAAAGAGAGAACATCTCAGACAATGAGGAATGAAAACTTTCTATTTTTTGCCTGCAAATTGATCCTGAAATACGATGTATTCCTCTAGCTGCTGCTTTGGGACTGCTTTCATGTTACTTTGGGTTTAATATATTACATTTTAGCCAGGTTTAACCCCAGTCAATAGTGCACCTTGGTTTCCTGAGATAAATAACATGACTGGCAGGATCGGGACCCCAGACTCATTTGTCCTTAATAAGGGTTTGTTTTGTTTGTTTAAATATTAGCATCCACCAGCTGTGCAAAATAGACCTTTTTCATTAGCTGGTTGATCATGGTGGGAAAAGCTATTAATTTAGTCAATTCCCAGCAATGAACTGTGGGGTTGCTACCAAACCACAAACTGATGAAAACAATAAATGCTAGACTGTATTAACTGTAAAGGTTAATCCATAAATCAAAGGGAAATGTCAGACGCCTTTTAACATTGATTGAGATGTAATTTGGTGTTGGTAGTGATATGTTTGTTACATAAATTCACAAATGCACTCAATTCCTGTTAGCAGTCCAGGTCTTTGTAACTTATAATAAATTAAGGAATTTGCTTTATTTATGTAACCATGTAAAGATTGATTCCCTCTTCCTGTTCAAATTACAATATAGCACCAATTTTAGAATAAGTGAATATTAATATCCAGTTCTTCTTCCAGGGTACATTTGACTTGGTATAAAAATGAATATATTCTTGTTTTTCCTGAAAGTATGCCATTACCTTAAGTATGTTTGAGGGATGTTTTCCTTTTAATTTTTGGGTTTGATTCATGTTTTTCCAATTACAGCATAAGAATTAGGCTTTGTATAAACGTGCTCAGAAATATAGAACACATTTTCTGTATTACAGATACATCATATTTCAATATATAATATGAAACAACAAATATGAGGAGGAAATGCCACAAATTAGATCAGAATGGAATACAGTTGCTGATGCCAAAACAGCAAGAGAAAGATCATTACAGTCACTGGTGGAAACGTTTCTTTCAACTTCATGAAAGAAATGTGAGGCCAGGAATTCTTCCACTGGATGAAACTGAGATTCCAGTCACCAGAGTATAAACAAATAAAACCAACCTTTTGAGCTTTATCTGTCCAGGGAAATTGCCAAAGAAGGTCCTCAAGAATAGGAGCATCACTCTCAGGTCACTTCTAGCCAAAATTGGGAGCTCCTGAGCTTTTCTGCAGCTGCCACTTGGGTGGGCAGGGTGTTGAGCCTGCCAAAGCTGGGAGCACTCTGTGCTTCCAAGCGCTGCACTCTCCTTGGCTCAACCCCCATGTCCTATTTCTTTCTTGGAGAGGATCACAAACAATGCAGTGTGGCAGGTAATAGCTGCAAGAAGTCCAAGGGAATTGTGCTTTAAAGGCAGTCAGATAGATCAGGGCTTAATTTAGCAGAGCAAACAGTGGGAATGCTTCCCTCAGATTCCTGAAGGGCATTGATCCAAACAGGTATCCAGGATGCTTCTGGTGAGATTAGGTGGAAGGACACAAGACCCAGCCCATTTAAAAATGTCCCAAAGGCCTTTCATTCTGTAGCAATGGGATTCTTCAAAGCTCAGCAGTGGCGGAGTGTGTCAGCAAAGGAGATGGGGCAGGCAGCACCTTCCCATGTGGATAAACCAGTTAAATCTTTATGGCTTTAACCTCTGAGCCTCTGGCTGATCAATATTAAAAATGAGATTTTACTGTCTGTCTGTCTCTGCACACACATTGTGGTGAGATAAAATGCAGTCCTTACTTCTCTTGTATTTATATTTGCTTGCAAATGCCTCATGACTGTGATGGGACATTTCAAAAATGTTTCAGTTGCCTCTAACAGATCTTGCCCTGTATGTGAAAATTTAGGAGGAGCCTCTCAGGACACCTGAGAGGTGATATCACAAAATCATGGACTCATAGAATTATTTGGGCTGGATGAGACCTTAAAGCTCACCTTGTTCCAACCCCTTTGCCACAGGCAGGGAGCAAATCTCTGGGCTAGTATAAGTCTGTCTCTGTCCATGCACTCTCTAGGGCTTTTTTCACTATTGGCTTTTCCCCTTAGCATGATTTGCCTATTCACAGATTTTCCAGATACATTTGTTTTATTTATAACAGCACTCTAATCAAATGTTCAGGGCTCCTCACCTTCAAGGGTGGAATCATAATGAGTGCATAATGAGCTGCTCCACAGCCACAAGTTCCCATGCCTTTTAAACCAGCTTCAACAACTCTGAGATCTTCAGTGGAGATTAGTGGAACCCTGCTGATTCACATGGCTGTTGTCTCTGGGAATAAATGAAAATCATATTAATATTCACAATGTCATTCACTTGTATGCTAATTGGAAGGATTGCAAAAAAAAAAAAAGAAACTACAAAGACAAGCACTAAAAGCACATGTGAGTAAATCTCAAGGACATGAATAATAAAGTGCTGGATGGAGTGGGACCTCTGAAACCACCAATTTTTGGGAATTCTTCCTGCATTCCTACAGTCCGAACAGAGAGGGCAGCTATCTCACCAGTAACCAAGGCCATGCACCTGTCTCATGGGACAGAACAAATGGCAAGGATGACAAAAAAGGGCAAGAAATTCTGCAGAGGTTGAGGTGCCCGTGCAGGTGGGGAGAGGAGAGCCCTGCTGGGCATCTCCCCATGGTGATGGGTTTGATTGGGCACAGGCAGATATTCCCACACTTTTACAGCACTCAGCTCAAGGTGGGAATTCCTCCCTGCTCCACCTTCACCCCTGGATCATCTTGGATAAACAGAATTTTTACCTGTTCTGATCACTGCAGTGAGATTTTCCAAGTTAAATATCAGTGATTTTTTTATTATTATTAATTTCTTTGTTTTCTTGTTTTTGCTTTTTCTTTAATTTTTGGAAAATTGATTCCTTGATTTCCCTGGCTTTGGCTCAAGCTGATTCAAACCCTGGGCTCTGCCAGCTCAGGACCAGAAAGCAGAGATCCCTTCTGTGAGGATCCTGTTCACTGCTGGCATCTGGTCTCTTGTAGAGAAAAAGGGACAATACAACAAACTACACAGGCCATTACAGCCATCCATGAACCAGTGCCCCTCTCAATCTCACACTAGACACCAGGAATGACATCTCCTGCTCTGCTGGGCCTGCTCTGGTGTGATCTCATTAAATTATGTGCAGACCTCCCCATATGAAGGTGTTCTATGATGTTAAACATCAGCAATGTTTAAAGGAAAGAGCAACACTGGGTTTTGCCCTGCTGCTGCCATTCTGGGCTGCTTGAATATAAATATCCAGAATATTTTGCCTTTAGAATAAAATATTAATTCCTCTGTCTAGCTGAATTAATTTTATGTATTAAATAAATCAATTAGCAGAAATAAAAGCCACCAAAAATGAAGGAAACAGAACAGAGAACACAGACAGAGAAGTCATAGTGGGAGGATCACTAATTCCTTGTTTCTCTTTTATACCATGATCACAGAAGAGTAGAACTGGCTGTAAATTAATAACTAGGATTTAAAAAATACTTGGATTTCTTTTTTCTTTCTATTTTCCAATTATTTTCTCTGAGCTATTGTTTCTCTTCCACTGCTGATGGCATCTACAGCACCAAAACCAGACCAATACTGAGCTCCAGTCCCTTTGTCCATGTCTGAATTTAGCTTAGGGAGCAAGGTCCGTGCCCAGTTTTAGATACCAGAGCTACTGCATGAAAACCAGGGAATACACAATAAATATATGGAATACACATATACATAATATGTATGTACACAATAAATATATGGAATATATATACACACAAAATGTATACACACAATAAATATATGGAATACACATATACACAAAAATTATATACACAATAAATATATGGAATATACATATACGCAATATGTATATACACAATAAATATGTGGAATATACATATACACAATATGTATATACACAATAAATATGTGGAATGCACAATAAATAAACGAAGAGGACAGGGCAGGTATGCAGTTCTTTAGCACTATAAGTTCTTTAGTTTCCATTTTAATAGAATTCCCATATACTGGTAGGGTCACACCCTGGCAGAGGAGATTGTCCTTGCTGTGAGCAGTTTACTGGAGCTTTCCAGTTCCTGAAAGCTTTCTTTCCCCTCATGCAACCCTGAAGTGCTGAAGCCCATCCTCTCCTTGCCAGCCAAGAGGCCTCTCAGCAGCTCCTTGCTGAAATGCAGTTTTCCAGCTAAGGGAAGCTTGTATGAACTGAGATATTAAAGACACAATTCAGTCAGATGGGTCCTAAAAGCTCCTGAGTTCATGTATCCTAACCAGCCCAGGTTCATATCCCTTAAACCCTGCCTAACCTCACAGAGAATTTCCAAATTCTGCTGGTCTGTGGGGGAAATAATTCCATCTGGGTCTGGTTTTGGGCCTCTCCTTGTCAGGACACACACCCAGCCTCGCCTGCTGGGATGTGCCCAGCACCTGCCAGGCACTGCAGCCTGGCCAAGGCAGCAGAGCTGAGGTGCCCAGCTGAGCTGGCAGTGCCAATGAGGGACATTGGCACATCTGGTTACAGGAGGGCAGCCCAGAGAAAGGACTGCCTGCAGCAAGAGCAGCCAGGCTCAGACAAACTCTCCTATTGTTTGGGGTCATCTGGTCTACAAACTGTTTCACATGAGAAAATTCGATTATGCCAAAAC
The DNA here is from genome assembly GCF_028551555.1 of Melozone crissalis. Lineage (NCBI taxonomy): Eukaryota > Metazoa > Chordata > Aves > Passeriformes > Passerellidae > Melozone > Melozone crissalis. Next base: position 10,585,761 of record NW_026535790.1, read on the forward strand.
AACTTCTTTGGAGTTTTTTGGTTTTTTGTATTTGTTGGTTTTCTTTTTTTTAATTCGGCGTTAAAAGGATGGAAATAATCGTAAATCTGGAAGCAATCACACACACATCACTTAGAAATGCTCTGCCTCAGTGCAAGGGAAACAGAACACATCAGTGCTGATTGGCCTGGGGTATCTCTCCCCCCACCAAGCCCATGTCCCAGACAAGTTAAATGTTTCATTAATTAGGCACTAACTATGGTTGAAATTAGGAGAGCTGCAAGGACGTCTCATCCTCCTTCAGACTAATCCTCTAATTAAAAGCAGGGCCCCAGTTTGGGCTCTGGTTGTTGGCTTGCAGCCCTTGAGGGGGAGGTTGAGCCAGCCTGGTGGGGTCTGTGGGGCAGGAGGGGTTTGGGTCTGGTGCCAGAGCAGGGGACACAGGGTGGGAGCAGCCTGGGGACAGCTGGGGACACCTCTCATGCCAGGCTGTGTGTGATGGATGTGCCCCATGAGCCTGCAGGGAACCCCAGCTGTGGGCGAGCAGAAATGGGGCAAACCATGGAAGGATCTGCAGAGAGGGACATTGAGGACATCCCTGAACTTTGGGGAGGGACACTCAGGACATCCATATCCATGTCCTTTTGGGAGGGACACTCAGGACATCCACACCCCTGTCCTTTGGGGAGGGACACTCAGGACATCCATGTCCTTTGGGGAGGGACATTCAGGACATCCATGTCCTTTGGTCACACAGGAGCAGCAGAAGCCACAGCCCCACTCAAGTCCCCATAGAGTGAAGGACACCTCACAGGCACTCATCATCTCCAGTTCCTCCACAGCTCAGCAAAATGCAAAGAAAGACAGTGCTCAAGCTGGGAAAAACTTAAATTTGAGAGTCTTTCAATCTTTTTTCCCTTGGAGAGTCTGAAATCTCCTTATTCCTCCCAGGCTCTCTGCTTTAATCTTATCTATGTGCATAGGTGGCTGTTTCGCATCACCATTCTCGTAAAAGGCATCAGCATGAGGAGAAATCCCATTTTCTTTTCAAGAAGCAGAAGAAGATCTCCTCCATCTATCCACCCAAAGTGCTGTCAGACTATGATTTGAATAAGAAAACAGTGGTTTTGGCAAGGCATTCTGTCAAGAAACAAAAGCAAACCTGGCCATTGAAGGCAAGCAGCGAGGGAAGAGCACCAGAAAAGAAAACAATGGGGACATTCTGTAGTAACCACAAAACCTGAAGTTTTCTGCCATATTCTGTTTTCCATAAATATTGGCCTCACTTTAATGTAGAGCAGCCAAGAGCTGCTTGTATGAATGCAGCCTCCCTTACCAAGAGCTTTAATCAACTATAAATAAAGTTGCTATGACAGACAATAACAAATATAAATTAACAGTGCTAAGGTACATCTCAGCACCTTCCAACAAAATGGAAAACCAGGGAAGGCTGCTAAAAGGCAGATGCTTCCAGATGAGAAACCAGTATCTCTTTAGGAGTGGTCTACAATATCTGGGAGACAGCCAAGGGAAGGATGGAGATTTGCCTGCCTTAGTGCAGCTAACACTTCAGGAATCAAACTCCTAGACTGGTTAAAATACCTTCAATTTTGCTCAAACCCTTCCTCCCAGATCAACCCCTCTGCATTTTGGGTTTTCTCTGTTTGCAGTTTAACTTTTGAGAATGAGGAGTGGCTTGGGACACATTTAAGCAAGTTTTGTTCCCCATAAATCTGAGGTGTTGAAGTTCTCCTAATGAAAAGCTGAAATTGTCACATGAGGAATCAGCTCCAGGAGATGAGGCATTTTGTACATCAAATACAGTGAGAATTGCATTGAAACGCAAAGATCTGGAAGGTCTGAGGATATCACAGCCAATACTGGTTCTTGGTTAGCAAGTGTGCTTCCTCAAGAAGGACCATGGGGTGAACAACTCCAAGAAAAGAGCACCTTGTTTTTCAGCTTTGAACAGCAGAGATCAGGGAGTTGCACCTGATTTTTTTTAATAGACACAATCTGAGACTGGGAAAAAAAAAAACAAACCTTACATTTCACTCAAGCGAAACACTCCAAGAAAAAATCAACCATGAAATATTTAACTCCCATTAGTTCTCTCTCCTTGAAGCGCAAACACGTTTAGTTCCATCTCTAAACAAAAGTTCCAACAAAAATGTTGGAATCAAAGGAAAGCAAAGCTTCATCTTGAGAACATTGCAAGATTAGAGCATTATGAATTATTATTATTCCTACTTATCATCTTCTCTTGGCTCAAGCACCTGAGAAACATGATTTAATTTGCGAGCCTGTCAGGAGGACTCACATCCACATTTTTTCCTTTTCTTCTAATGAAATATTTGGCCACAAACATTCACCCAGTTCGCATCCCAGCTCCCCACCAGCTTTGACCCTGTTTACTTCATGAAAGCTGATTCCTTCCTAGTCTGAAGTGGGGAATGACTGGAGGCAGGAAAGATCCCAAATAAACAACATTTGTAAGACTTCCCCACAGCAAAAGGAACTACAATACAGCATTTTAACTCTCCCACTGTGCCAGGGAATTTCATCAAAGTGTGTGACCTTGGCAATCATGTGCCTTGGAATCCTGCCAGAGCCAAACAGGGAATTTTAAGTCAAGTAATCATTTCAATGCTTTTTTTCCTTTCATTTACTGGCATTGAACCCTTAATGGGAGTTTATCATACCTTCTGTCTCTAATGTTAACATGTACAGATATTTACAGAAAAAACAGGCTGAATTGCACTGGGAGAGGAAGATGCTGGAGTCACACTGCAGAAGTTCAGTTTGTAAAGAGGAAAAAAGAGAGCCCTGATGTTATTTCAGCTGCAATAGCTACTAAATTCACAACCAGCAGCTTTCCTTGCTGAGAACAGTATCTTTAGCCTGGTCAATGCTTCTGAGATTTTGGGATAAATTTGACATTAATTGCAAGGAACTTTTTTTCTGGCTGAGAACCTGGACCTGAGTTTCCATCATGAACCTCTGGTAGGTCCATTATGACACGGAGAAAGCCACAGGTCTCCCAGAGCCATTTATAGAAAGGGAAGTAAATATGTTTTTTCACTGGCTGCTCAAGGAGATCGTACACAGTTTGGTATCTGGCAAATAGAGATCCTCTCTCTCCCAACAACAGAGGGACCAAAAAAATAAAAAAAAAAAAGTAGTAAAACTCCCATCTGACTGACAGAGCAAGAGCTCAGACTCCCTCTCAGGAGGCCAAGCCGAGGAACACTGTGAAGTTTTTCCATGCAGATGTGCCAAAGACTGTGTTTGCCTCATGTACTTTTTGTGCTGAAGAGCGCAGTTCAGAAGGGTGAGCCTTGCTGTGACTAAAGCCCCATTATCTCCTGACCAGTAAATGGATGGGGCTGTTGTGAGCGCCCAGAGGGTTCCATGGATACATTTCATAGTACAAAAGGAGAAACACTCAGCCCCCAGCCCAAACTGTGGCCTTGGGGATCAGGTTTGGGCACAGCACAGCCCCTGGCTGGCAGGAGCAGCAGCAAACACGAGCCATGAGAGGGGCACTGCTGGTGCCACCTGACACAGGGGGGGCAAGGGCAGCAAAACAACTTTTTTTGGCCAAATGGCTGCTTGTTAGAATGTGGGTTTGTCATGCCCACATTCAGCCATCTGCTGTGGCTGAGAAATGATCAGCAGCTCCAGAACATGAGTCAGAATCACAGAAAAAGGGTGTTGGGTGGCAACGCTGCAGAGATGGTGGAACACATCCACAGACAGGTAAATACAGGGTGCACAGAGGTTTTATTTCCCCTGAGCCCATCCTTTTGCTCCATTTGCACCTATAACCAGCCATAACACAGATGTCTGCCTTTTAAAGGGATGGAGGGGTTTAGACAAATCCAATCTGGACATTTTTTAAGCACTATTTTTTGAATGAGTGAAAAACAAAATACAGCAGGAAACTTGTTCTGAAGTCTTTCCAAAACAAACCTAAGAATAAAGGGAAAGGGATAATTTTCATGAGTTTCAAAATAGTTGTTTCAGTGATCCTTATAGGAAATGTCTTATTCTGAGAAAACCTCACAGTTCATATTCTGATGCTTCCCAAAGTTCAACTCTTTGAATTGTTTTGCAAACACTGGTTTTCTTTTCATTAAAATCACTTCACAAGCTTCAAGAAGGATAAATAGCTTGGAAATTAAATACAACACTGAGATTTCAGTCAAACAAAACCATGCCTGGAACCACAATGAAAAACTGGGGGCAGGAGGGTGTGTATCTTTCTTCATTTCATTCAAAAATTTCCTCAAGCCTCTTTCACTTCAACCAGCTTTTCTCACAGATTTGCATGGGTTTTTGTTTTGTTTTTTTTTTTCTCCCCCAGTTTGGCCTTAGAACTAGAACTTGGAGCAGTCAGGGGATGCTCTCCCACAGCCTTGATGAGGAGCCAGAGGACAGGCTGTTCCCAGGGTGGGCAGGAATGTGGAGCCCAGGAGCATCCTTGGCTGATGCCTGCAGGAGCTCTGTGCTCAGGAGGGGCACAGGCAGCTCAATTCTGACCTGAATTAAGCCAAAATTGAAGCAGTCGAGATTTCCAGTGACATCCCTCACCAAGGAGGGGAGGAGAAGTGAACTACATGTGGTGTATATGGATATATAGGGTGATATTTGCACTTCTGTGGTGTCCACCTATGGATTGTCCATTGTGTCCCTCCCATGCAGACCCAGTTCAGACACTCCTAAGCATGACTTGTGTCTGTTGCTGCAGCTTTCTCAGTCAGGTCAGCTGAACTCAGCGCCATAAATGCTTATTTCTGTAACTGCATTAGGACAAGGATGTAGGCTGGCTGACTGCAGTCACTACACTGGGTGAACTCAGCTCTCACACACACAAAAAAAACCCCAAAAAAACATAAAAAGAGCCATTAAACAGCCTGAATGGGAAACAGGCTTCAATAAATCAGCCTTGTGAATGAGGCAAGCAGGAGATGCCTTGGACCACCTGTTGGGATGGGGCGTTGGACATGCTGAATGATTGTTGTGTTCTCAGACCTAACCCACTGGAAAATAATGGCACGGCCACAATCCCTGCTCTTGTCCTTGCCACCAGGACAGGCCCTCAGCCACACAAAGGGACAAAGGCAAAACTGGTGCTGTGGTTTTAATGTTTGAAACCAGGCTGGCTCCAATGGCTGAGAAAAAACAAAGGTCAGGGCAGAGGACAGGATTAAATGGAAAGGAAAATGGCACTGTAGGTAAGGACCAAATGCTTGGTAAATATTTAATCTGCTAAAATATGTTTAATAGCAGTGGAAGTACAAGATCTGAGGGGAAATGGACATGATAGTCCAGCTGGAACATGCATTGTAGGAGGAGTCCCTAATAATGTGGTTAAAATACTGGACACACTGCTGAAATAACCAAAATACAGGCTTTGTGGCCTTAAAAAATAATTAGGTTTCCATCAGTAATAAGGCATCTCACCAGTCTTCTTTCTAAAAAATCTCTATTAGACATATTTTAGAGGAAACAAATTAGAGCTCCAAAGGCAGCTGCCAGAGCTGCCCTGCATTTTGGTCCTGTCACCTCTCACCCAGCCCCTTTCATCCAAACAGCACAAAGATGTCACTCATGAGGAGGGCTCTCCCACATCTGGAACTCTCCAGCCTGGTGCCAAGTCCCCGTGCCAGTGCCAGGGTGGGCAGAGGAAGGGCTGCTCCCTGTGTCCATCTGTATCTGGATGGAAAGAAGGTTAGGGGAGCTCTCCCATGTGGAAAAGCATTTTATTGTAGCAATGCCCATGCCATGGATAGTGAGAGGGGGGTTTTCGACAGCCTGGGACAGTTGGGAGGAGTCTGGGAAAGCTGCAGGAGAGCTGGAGGGTCCCTCATCCCCAGAGTCCAACTAAAAATCCCAACTCATTTTGGGAACTTCACTGGAGAAACTGCGCCTTGAAACATGGCAGAGCTTTCTGCAGCATTTCTCTGAGAAGGCAAGAAAAAGGCTTTAACTCCTGTCATTATTAAAAAACATAGTGGCCTCTAAATCTCTCCAAATACAGTCAATGTGAAATAAATCATAAAGAACAGATACATTTTGTGGCAGCTAATGGTGCCGTTTGTCAAATTCCACCACATGGTGGCAATAGTAGTAAAGGTTTGATGCAAAAGATTTTTCTGGAAGCTCCCAAGACTTTTAAACTATAAACTGGGCTGCTGTTCAGTCTACCTTGTGGCATAATATAACTCTATATTTTTTTTTATGTGTGGAGAAATCAACTGTCACAGCTCCCTTATTCAAAACTATGTGCACTTCTCACTCACACGTCTGCTGAGGACTACAGACAATTTATGAGATTTTTTTTTAATGTCTTCTTCACTTCTTTTTTTTCTCTCCTATCTTTTCCTCCTCCAAAACACATAAGTGCAGCTTCTGTGAAATGTTAATTCACAGAAGGATGTATTCTCAGAATCAGGAATATTGCGACATTCATTTCTTCAGCAAATGAAGGAGAATTCATAACACATAAGTTGCCCAAATGTTCCAGTAAGGTCAGATATTTGTATACCAGATTAGTTGCCAGCAGAAGAAAAAAAAATAGAAAAAAAAAACTCACAAAGCAAAATAAATAATACTAAAAAACCCAACCACCAAACAGAATTAAAAAGCAGTACTTTGGAGTTGAAGAATGACTTCATTACAACTTCAGTTGCTAGTGGTGACTGACCAATATTGCAACATCATTTCTAGAGGTAATAATAAACTCCCATCATTGTTCATTCTGCAGAAATACAAACTCAGGGCTGGTGTTCACCCACCTCCAGGGTGGAGCAGGTCTGGCTGGTTTGTGCCAGGCACAGTGTGCACCTTTTTAGCAGGCCAGGAAAGGAGCCACAAGGGACAACAGGATACAGGTTGTATTTTAGGTAGCCAAATAAATATGCATATTGTGGCTTGTCTGATAGACATGTGTCCCTTAAAAACACCCTGCAGTGATGGTGAAAGCCTTTAGAGTGTTCACCCCATTCACACTGATGTGGTGGCTGGTGCATGAGAAGGAGAACAGAGCAGGAGCTCTCTGCCGTGCAGAATTTCAACACGACAGCACACACACAAGAGTTAACACCCCACTCCCATGAGAATTCCCAGGGATTTATGGCTCTCCCAGGGGATTTGCTGCTGTTTCAGCCATGCTCCAGGCGCCCCGTGCAGTGCTGGATCAGCAGTGGCATTTCCTGGAGCACCTGTGTTTGTCTTGGAGGTCTCTCCTCTCCACGCTGACCAGACCTGATGTTGCTTATCTGCAGCGATTAGGTCAGCTCATATCTCTAGGACTGGAAGGAATGATATGAAAACATGCCATCCTACACCAGCTCAGATGAGCTGCCAGGAAGCAGTTTATTTATGTGTCCCAGGCACTCATTGAGCTTTGTGCAGGCAGACAGGTTCAGGTTGAGAGGAAAAGCCCCAGAAATATGCTTTAACCCTGTGGTCACCCATTGCCATGGTCAGGGAAGGTCCAGAGCCCTGCACTGCATCACCTGGGACCTCCTGGCAGCTGCCCAGACCTCAGTGGTGATCACATCCATCCTGGCTAGCAGAACATGGTTTTCACACCTTCTGGAGGTAACCAAGCTGCTTGGGTGAAACCAGAGGTTCACCTGAGCCAGGCTTTTAAAAATGGGCCTTGAACAAAACCCAGGAGCAGTTACCAGACGGTAAAACCCAACCAGTTACCAGGATGATTTGTCAGTGATAACACCACTCCTGCCTTAGTTTGGAACCCAAACGGCATCATCTGAGGCAAGTCCCCCCTGTGACCACCCCTCACTTCTCTCCCACATCCCTGCTCTGCCCTTTCCCCCCTGTGTCAGCCCTGGGGGAGTCAAACAGACACTGCAAATTGCAAGGGCATCACTGAAACAAGTGGTTCTTTGCCATTTTACCTCAGCAGAGCCTTATTCAAGCATCCAGGGCTGACAGGAAGCTTTCCCTGCAGTAGCTGTGCCACTGGTGTGTGCAGCTCAGGCCATCCCATGGTTCTGCATCAGGAACAAAGCTGTTTGCAGCTCAGATGGAACAGGATTGCAAGGGAGCCATCGGTAAAATTGATCTCTGTGTCTGAGCAGAAATCTTGGATGAAATCTTTCCCGGAGAGTCCAACAAAAACAGCGCATCAGTTACTCCAGTGGATTTAATTTCACATGTAATTCCTGGACAGATGCCCTAAACTGAAAGAGTAAAATACTCTGCTCCTGGATGCTTGGATTGCATAAGAGTGCATGTCCACTGCTAAACACAGCTCTAACACAACTTTCTATTTGTACTCTGCCTGAGACTGCCACAAAGCCCAGCCTCTCAAGGGACCAGTATTTTAATGCTGGTTTTCCTAAACAATTAGCATAAATCACTCAGAAAGGAGCAGAAAGAAATAGTTCTGGGATCTCATACTGAAACAGCCTCATGTAACCAGGTTAACAATTATCACACTTGAAAATCATATGTAGTAGCTGAAACTATGTGGTGTGCCCCCAGGATTTCATGGTTGTTTTTGGATAAGGAGAGGCAAGATACAAGTGGAGTTGGACATCCCTGGAGACATCCTTTGCTGCAGGACTTGGGAGTGTTTTGTCCTTGCTTAGGACAGAACACATCCCTCAGGCACATCTTTCTGTGTGCCATTGGTGCTTTTAACTGAATTCTGTATTTCTCAAGGGCTGTTAATATCCTGGAGAGCCTAAATGGAAGGTGTTCAAACAGTAGAAGAAATCAGTAAGGCAATTTAGTGGGCTATTGACTTATATCACAATTTAACAAGTGTCTGAAAGTCTATTTGTCATTTAGCTAACTGAACTGCACATTCAAGGGAGATACAGACCTTATCCTAATTTTCTTCTTAGATACACTAATCTTTACTGTAGGAGCCCATGTAAATCAAAGAGAAAACCAGGCAGTAGCTGAAATCCAGTTCACAGACTGAGTGGCTTAGCAGGCAGACATAGCAGGACCTGCCTCACCCTCTCTCAGGGAGGGCTGGGCAAAATTCAAACCCCAAAATTTGATAGCAAGGAGGAAATTACAGTTAAGCTTCTGTGCCTGCTCATTTTTTATTTCTTTTAAATGCATTGAAATGTACTATGCTCTGAACTGAGGCTTGTAGGAGCAGCAGAGCCTGTAAATACATGGAATATTTGCTGTACAGTCTGTGCAGCACCCACCAAGGCACCAACTCCCTGCACCCTGGGGGAAAGATGATGAGGATCACACACTCTCACACTGCCCACATCTGGGGCTGCCCTCAACAGCACCATTTAATTGAGTGCCATTTAAAATCAGGCCCATCATATGGTTTATTGGTGAATATACACCATCAGCTGTTCTCTCAGCTCACTTTACAAATGTTACTGCTGTTCTTTCATAGACAGAAGTGATCCTTTATGAAAGATTTCCCTTTTCACACATCAAACAGTGTTAATCAATACCCAGTATTCAGTGTTACACCCCTTCCCAGTATGCAAGACCTTACTGAACACCTCATCTGACTGGCCATCACTGAGGCCACTGGAAATTCCTGATTTCTTCAGGCACCTCTCTTAGCTTTACACTTGTATTTGACAGAAAGCATTTCAGGCAGCAGGAAGTGTTCAGATGTATTAGAACTTCCTTGCAGTAGATATCTCAGTGATCAAGAGCAAAGGAGGGTCAGGCTGACACCAGGAGCACACAGTGCACCTTTGTTATTCCCTTTGTTAGCTGGTGGTGTCTCAGCAGCTCCTGCAGGGACAAGGACAAAACCCAACCAGGGGCAGGGAGCAGACAAACCTGATTCCCTGTTTCCCCTGAAAACACTCACTTTTTAAAACAGTTGTGCACTGAGTGCACACCAGCACACATTGCTGCTGCCCTCTGCAATGCTGAGATTTCTTCTACCCCTTGCCTTGCTGAGCTGCAGAACCCAGATTCTCCAGCCTTTCCTCCTTCCTTCAGAGGGAGGTGGAAGCTGCTGAGCAAAGCCAAGCACGGCCTATAGCTCTGCTTTTTATCTTGCTTTTGAAGATGCTGCTTAATCTCTCTCTGAACAACAGCCAGTTCCAAGAAGGCAAGAGAGAGCAAGGTCCTTAGCATGAGATGATGGATGGAGCCATGGAGTTCAGAGCACTTTGTTCAGCCATTCAGGTTCTTTCTTTAGATAATGATAAAGGTAACTGGATCAATTTTAGAGGTTTATAGCAGCAGAATGACTATGGATTGACAAGTCATGAAGTGCATAACCCACTTAGAAGTCATCAGGCTGACACAACACAGACTGTGCCTGGAATATCCAGTCCTAATATATTTTTAATAGACTAATTGTCTTGTAGATGGCATGTCTTAAATAATACTAAAATCATGGCTTCTCTGTTCAATGTTATCCTGGTTTTATTTTCAATATCACCACCTACTGACCAGGACAATACCCAGGCTTTCCTAAATCCATGCCAAAGCACCCATTAACTACTGTGAGCTGATACTTCTGAGAGCAGGAGCAAATCCCCATGGAGGTAAATTAGTGCAACTCCATTGATTTAAATGGAGCTTTATTTTCTCACAGCAAGCAAGCAGCTCCCTGTCTTGGATTCTGAATTGGTCCCACTTGTCAAGCAGCACCTCTTCAATGAGTTAAATCGACTCATTTTGCTTTGATGCAAAGTTGACCATAGAGAAATGGTAAAGTTATGTCAGCTTACATTGGACATTTTCTCTTTGCCATGCTTCTCTCTTGCTCTTCCAGTGAATGTAAAACTGAGAAATAAATAAAGAATCCATGGGAGTGTATTGTCCTTGCAACTTGACCAACATTTTACCTGCCCAGCTGGAAACCCAGGTGATCTTCTAAAAGCAGAAATTAGCCCAGCATTTTACAGAGTAATGGCATTTTCATCCCTGACCAAAATAGACAGGCTTAGAGTGTCCTTTCCTTTGCACTGTTTTTTGTAATGGTTTAATTTCAATTAATAGAGGCCCATGCTCTCAGCAATGTACACAAGACCAGAGTTGTGTCCATATCACTTGTGCAGCTCAAGGTACACTTGTTAATTCAAGCTGCAAAGGGGCCGGGGTATTCTTTGAAGAGGGCAGTGCTGTATAAAGGGTAGGCAGGAAGGCAACATTATCCTTTAGATCTGTGGTTCTATCCAGATTGATCCATTTTCCCTCTTTTACTTGGGTCTGCAGTCTTCTGAAAGATCCTCCAGAGGTGACCATGAAACACAAATGCACATTTCAGCAGAGCAATTTGGGAATGCGAGATGTCAAAAATATGTAGAAATTAAAAAAACAAAGCCAAAACAAAACAAAAAGGAAAAAACCTCACAAAAACCCAAATGAAAACAAAAAGCAAAAAAAAAATCTGTCTTGTGAGCCACCAATTGAACATGTTGAAAATTTCTCACCATGGTTCTGAGGAATTCCTTGGAATTGCCAAGGATGTGGTGCAGGGGAGGGACATGAAAGGAGCCCTGGTGAAGTCAGGGGGGAAATCCTTAGTTTGAAGGAAAGCTTTTCAAATTGCACTGCAAGTTGTGTGTCGGTACAAGTTTGTACAACTTTTCCTCTTGGAGCAGTCGGTTCATTGCTTCCGGAAGGAGAAGCAATGGAGTGAAACTTTGATATTGTTTAACAAAGCAACCTGTGTGTGAGAGCCAGGGTGAGGTCTTGGCTTCCACATTGGCTCCTGGCACGCAGGGAAACCCAAGAAAAAGCCAAACCATCTTTTCCCAATCAAGTGAATGCTGCTGAATCTCCAGCCCAGATTTGGGAAGATGGATGGCTGCCCCAGGGTTATTTTAGGTAGCTCCCCTGATTACAGCGGTTGTGTTGCTGTGCTGACACAAGCCTGTGTGTTGCTGAGATGAAACAGCACAGCAGATTCAGGGCAACTTTCACAGACTGAAAATCGACATATTGAAATAACACGGGCAAATTCTGATCCCTGTCACATCTGGAGCTTTCTGGAAGCTGCAGCAGCATTGTTAAGGCAGCCTGTGGCTGAAACTGTTCTTTGGAGCAGCTGGTCCAGTGTTCCCATCCCACTTGCACACTGGGTTTGCAGTGGTGGAAGTCAACACTTCCACTCAGTTCACTCCTCCGTGCTCTTTCCAGCTTTCCATGCAAGGCCAGACAAGATCATTGTTTGTTTGCTTGTTATTTCTTGGTTAGCGCCTCTGACAAGTTCATAAAACAACATTAATGGGTCAACCCAGAAAACAAAAGATTTACATATTTTAGCAGGCTGAAAAGCAAATAAATTTACAGTTAGCACTGAGACCAACAGAATAGCTTGTTTGGGACAGAATGTTATGTTTGCATTCAAGTTTGAGAAATTTCATTAATTTTTTTTTTAACTGGCATTAAGAATGGTGGCAAGTGTTAAGATATTTGTTCTCATTGGAAAATCAAAACATTCTGTTCTGAAGGGTGCTTTTTCTGAATGTTTGTTTGCCTCAGCAGGAACAATTTGCAGAAATGAGGCAAATTCTCAAAGCGTTTTCATGTTGCTGTATCTCTGTTTAAAAAAAAGGCCAAAAAAAGTATTTAGAGCTGTTCCCAGCATTACTTCTAAACTATTACAGAAATTAGACTAAAATGGTACTGATTAGGATGGCTTTGAGGGGGCATCACCCTTGCAGTATCTCTATCCAAGGCAATGGATTTACTCGAGATGACTTTTGGGTTGTGGTATTTCTAAAGCCTATGGTCTTCAGTGGTTCATTTTCAGAACTTTCTTCTTCAATGAATGAGGGTGGAACATTGCAGATATTAGCCCCAATTCTTACAGAAGACAAAAGAAGCAGGATTTGCTCAGACAACAGCATGCAGGTGCTGAGGTGTGGACTCAGATGGGCAGTGGTGCAGCAGCTGGTCAGGACAGCAATGGCAACACGTCTGAAAGGGACCGGCCCTTGGCCTCCTCTTCCTCCTCTCACCTCTGGCTTTTATATTTTCTTCATTTGGTATGTCACGTCCATCAGTCATGAATTTTCACTCTGTCATTAACCCATGTTTTAGAGGTTCCACCCTTCCATTTTGCCAGCCTGTGGCAGCTCCACTTGTGCAGCCCATTTGGGTTACCCAGGACCCCGATTTCACACATGAGAGTGAGAGAGGACACCCACATGAAAAGCCCATGAGTCCTTCAGACAGGGACAAGTGTCCTTCCAAAGAGTGCATGTGGTTCCAAGGAGGAGGAAGAGGGGACTAGCATTAAAATAAAATATTGTGTTATGGCAGTTAAAAAAATACACATAACTGGTAAGCACTCTCCCCCATAAAATGGAAAAATATCAGCTATTGTGGGCTATTTGCCAAGGATCCAAATTGTCATGAGCAAGCTTGTCTAAGCTCATTTGAAAATTCTTGTGAACTCTGCTACCAGTCACACATCAGGTTCAGGATGAAAAGAAACTGCTGAGAATCCAGAGGGCTGCCAGTCTTCCCAAATCCAAGCGTGGGACTCAGCCGAGCTTTCCCCACCCCACAGAAAGCAGATGACATCATGTTTGGGCTCATTATGTCCATCCCCTATGTGGTGGAAGCAGAGGCAGGGACCAACTCACTTTTGTTTGCAAGTTTTCAGTCTGCAAGTTTGCAGAAGGGCTGGCAGAAGATCAGGTGTCTGCATCCACATTTCCTAGGAAGCCCAGGGCTGCTGTCCACCTCCAGCTGGACATTTTTTCCACAGCTCCTCTGGATGGTCACTTGATGGGCTCAGTCCACCTGCAGGTCACCTGGTGTCCAGCCATGAGCCTCACTAAGGTCATTAAAATATGCTTTGGGTTTTACAGGTTTTGCACTTTGCCTGGCTGCTTGTTCACAAGTTTGACAGCAGCCACATCTGTCCCTGGGAGCCTGCTCAGGTGTAAACCTTGGAGCATGAATAATGCACACCACCAGCCACACGTGCACGTGACATTACCTGGGGTAGATGTGTGCACGTGTCAGCTCTGGGGAGCTGATCCAAGCATGCAGCAGGGAGGGAAATGCTGCATGTTGCACAAGCTCCCTGAAGTGAGGAGGGAGTGTGGGACCCCCTGCCACAAAGTGCTTATTTGATTTCATTTTAGATAAGGACATTCCAAAGTTAAAATCCAAGCCTTGATAACGGTGATGAAAAATGAAACTAGTGTTGAATGCTCACTGCCATTCCTTTTTTTTTTTTTTCCCACAAAGACATGAGCAAGTTCTTTCTAAATTATAAATAAAATATGATACCTGGAAAAGAAGGAAAATTCAGAGGTAAAGCTCAGCCTCCTGACCTCATTGCTGTGCAGCTGAACAGCCAACACTGGGACACGATTCCAGGACAGACTGTGGGCATGTCCTTAGCTGTGCACAGCTGAGAAAATAAAAGACCCCTAGCTAGGGCAATAACCCAGATAAAGCATCACCCTTCCCCTCCACCCTAACAGCTGGGGTGTCACTGCTTTCCCCAAAGCCACAGAGTCCAGTGTCACCCCCAGCCATGGCAGTGGGACACGTGGGTGGCAGCAGCACGTGCCTCTGAGATGTGCTCATAAAGTCAGTCACCTCCTGATTTTCTTCTTGAGCAGATTTTCACAGCTCCAGCTGCACAAGTAGATTGCACTGTGTGTTTTCCCCTGGTGCAGGGTGATACTGGAGACCTGGAGGCACAGCTGAGGATGCGTGGGCAGCCTGGCCTGGGCTGGTGCTGTTTCCAGGGGAAAGCTGCTGAGGGAGGATTTGGAACATCCAGCATTGATTCTTGGATGCCAGCATTCAGGAAGACAGTTTGGGGATTTGGGATGTTCTTTTTGTGTTTAACAGACACATTATTTTAAGTGATTCTTTGGAAGCACTGCTGATAAGCCTCAACACTGAAATGCAGGTTAATGGAGTAGGGGAGGTCTGCATGGCACAGCCTCAGTTTTGGAAGAAAACCAACCAAGATCAACCTGGTTTAGCCACAAATCTCACACAGGCTAGCAGAGAGCCATTCCAGGCTGCTGTCTGCACAGAGGAGGTTTGGTCTTTCAAAACCTGTTGTGTGGAAATCTCTTTTGCAGTTTGCAAGGGACACAGAGCGATTACCTTTGATGCAGATTGCTGGGGAGGCCACAAACATCTGCCACGGCTTTCCTCCCACCATCCCAATGCACAGGGGGAGGTAACTCAGGGAGAGGCACGTGCATGCTTTCTTTGCTGCTGTTTCAGAATACTGTTTGTCAATTTTAATTCTAGTGGTGGCCTGATGATGCTATCTGCATGCAACCAGAACTGTGACCTGCAGCAGGTGAAGAGGAGCGGCTTGTGGGGAAGCCCTTGAGATGTCCCACATTAATTCCTCAAAGTCATGGTGACTTTCTGAATATTAAAAACTTTAAAAGAGTGATTTAAAGGTAAGAACACACACTGGCTCATTCAGGCAGAACCACTCTACCCCCACCCTGAGCCTATCTTTAATATCTAATTATCAGGACTAATGACTGATTATGTGTCTCCAGTGTTGTCGACCTTTAATAATTCCTGTCCCAATATGCTTTACCGCTTTCCGGGGGAAATGTTATCTGAAGTGTGAAATTAACCATTCTTTTGTTATGAACTCACCACTTGGCCATAGCTGCTACATAGTTTCAAACCTGAAACATATTTGAACTGTTTCCAAGTTCATCTAGAGCGTGACCTTGTGTGTTTTAATAATTATAATTTCCTCAGCAAAGTACAACTCTAGAACCAGAGAAAAAAAATGCACAGACAGCTGCAGGGGTGGGGATGGCTGACCTTAATGATGAGCTTTACAAATATAGCAGGAGGAAGGCAATAAATCTCCAAAACCAAAGTGCTTTCTCATTTTAACCCCTAGCGTGCAGCAATGCCCTGATGGTAGAGGGGAGCAGACCCTCCTGCAGGCTGCCCCAGAGACAGTGGAGAGGGGAATGTGGAAGAGGAGCACAGAGGAGGTATCAGGTTGATTTTCCTTTCCCTGTTGAGCTGCTTCTGTGTCAGATTTTCATCTCCAGAGTGGTTGTGTAAATCAGCTGAAGGCAGCAGGATTTGCCCCTGCCCTGCAGAGCCCTGGGTGTGCGTGCGCATGTGAGTAATCCCGTTGGAATCAAGGACTTGCAGGAGGAGCGGGCACATGAGTAATGTTTTGTAGATACAAGGGCTGGAATCTGGGCCACATGGCTCGGGACAAAGAGACATGTCAGTTCTGCATAAATAACACAGGCACTCTGCTTCCAAACTTCAACCTACTTAGCGAGCGCCAGAGTCACTGTTTCCATCCCACGTCTGGGCAGCAGGACCAGGACGGCAGGGTGACCTTGGCAGGAGCTGGGGTGAGCCCAGGGTGCTGCTGGCACCCAGAGAGGCGGGTGCGCTGCAGACAGCGTGCTCTGGTGGGGCAGGGAATGGGATCTGGCTGTGCAAGAGCTGTGCTTTGCGCCCTGACCTTACTGGGAGCAAACGCCTGCTGCAGCCTGCTGTAGGTATCATCCCTGCTGCAGGGGAATTTGGATTATAGCAGGAGGAAATAGCCTCTGTTTCTCCTCCAAACACTTTCCCTCTGTACAGCAATCAACTCCTGAAGCCTCAATGAAACAGGGTTAAATAACAATCAAAGGAGGGAGCCAGGGTGACAGACCACCCAGGTCAGGGTGCATTTGCAGGCATGCATTGCTCCATGCAGTGTGAGGCTTCTCTGAGCCACTTCTGGGAGATTTTACCATAGGAATATGACTAACACAACACTTGGCAAGGCAAAGACTAATAGTGTGATTGTTCTGTCGGCTTCTTCCCTTCTTGAGTAATATCGTGCTGAGCAGTGTTTGAGTGAGAGATCTGAAAGGCCTTTTCATTATTGTATCGAAAACTCCTCTGACTGCAGATCTCTTAATCAAAGGACTTTTATGTAAAGTCACATTTTTTCCAAAACCAGAAAAGTTCAGGCTCAGAGCATAAACATTAGACTCATTATTTAGAAATAGCAAGTAAGTCCTTTGGGTTCTGGTATCAGATCAAAGCTAAAAAATTAAATTGCTTCAGAAAAAAAAAATTAGTTCATTTTGGGAATCAGCATATTTCTTGTTTGCTTTTTCATCATGGAGCTAAAAAAAGGAATAGTGAGATTCTGTCGGTGGTTTTCAAGTGTTTTCCAAAACTGGATGGATGCTGCATGCTAAGTACTTCCACAGTCTGTGGAGGCAGAAAATATTTTGTTGACATGACAATAAAAACATTCTGCAGACTTATCGAATTATTTTCTCCGTCACCATCCACAGCCACAAGAAAGCAGCATGATCCCCACATTGCCATGGAACAGAAACCTGCTCTCAGCTGGCATTGCCTTTGAAATGAAGTGCTGGAATCTGCCCCAACACGTGGAGGAAGAGATTTCTGTCCAGGTTGTGGGAAGAGGCCTCAGGTCAGCAGTGTCCACCACCAACACATGGCCTGACCATGCTGTCCCAAAGAAATCGCTCCTTTGGTGGTAATCACTTTGCTAACAGTGGTCTGGGCAAAGATAATTAGTTTATTATTGCTAATGGGTTCAGCACCACAATTCTGGTCTCCAGTGCTGTCCATCCAGCCCCACCCACACTTCTGTCTCCTCCTTGCTTGTGGCCCCCACCTGGTTTTTGTGTTGTGGACACATAAGTGATGGAATTGGCTCTTGGCCCAGGTGCAGGATGGGGATGTGGGGGTGGTGGAGAGCCATGTCCCACAGATCAGGCGCTGCCAAGACAGACAGTCTCTCCATCCAAGACAAATCCCACCCTGGAAACAGCTGCTGCTGACAGCAGCTCCCACCCTCCTGGTGGTGGATCTGAGTCCATGGTGCCATCTGCCATGCTGATCGTGTGATATATCAAGAGAGAGGGAGCAAGGGGAGATGCTAGTCTAATGTTTAGGACTGCTTTATTATAACTTTGCCTTCCTATTTTTTTCCCTAGTATCACCTGTTACAACTCACAAGGCGAATGCAACCAACCTGAATTCCTGCTGATGTTGTGAACTCTGCAAGTGCCTCAGAGAGAGGTGGGACTCAAGGAGTGCTGAGGAGAGCAGGCTGCTGAGGGCTGAGGAATGGCAGCAATGCCCACATGTTTTCTGTTTGTGACACCATGGCTGATGGGGATCATTTAATCACACAGTGAGACCAGTTCACTCTACCTTTGCACCAGTCCTTAAGATGTTTCCCTTATCTCTGGCTTTCTGCAGACGGCTGGGGCTTTCCCTGCCCGGTTCCTCTGTCACCTACAGATGGCTTTCAGTGCTTAATCCTTGGGAAATGTGAGTTTCTCCATGACTCAGCCACAGTTTCCCTGCTTGGCTGTCACAGGGTGTTTCATCTTTTCACTTCTCGGTCCCCATCTGTACAAAAAGGTCAGTAACAAGAGGAAAACAAGCATAGAAGGGCCAGCTACACACAGATCCCAGAGTGTTGAGGGGCCATATAATTTCTTAAATGAATTGGTCACATGATACTCATGATACTCTTTTTTTTCCCTTTTTCCTCCTTTACTGGGTAATTGAAACTTCATAGACATTAAGAATTTGAAACATGCGTAACAGTTCTTTATGTACAAACAGCTTTTTCTCTGCAAGCTGAGGGGTTTGTGGAGAAGAGAGTTCTGTGGACACTGGAGTGAGAAAGCACCTGTTTCCCACAAGTGTTACAATTCCCACAACTGGCAGGAACAGTTGATGTTCAGGGTATAAATGCAAATTTTCCATCTCTACATCGCAGGATTATCCGCGTTGTCCCCAGTTAAACCTCCTCACCAAATATATAACTAAATCTTTCCAAATGACCATGCCCTGCTCCCTCTAATAAGTTCTGCCTTCATCTGGCCTAACTTCTGCCCGAGTCTTTGTGTTTCCTATAAGCTCAAATCTTGAAGACCTCAATTAATCTCCTAGACTAGGAGGTGTCCAACGAGAGGAGACAGGAGGCCCAAGAACATGGGTGGGTGAGTTGGGTTTTATTGAATGGGAGACACATGGCCACCAGATTGGCACCGTGCCAATGGAAAGGTCCCTGCTGAAGCCAGGGTGTGTAATTTGGCCTTGTAAATTCAGCAACATGGGAAGCAATTACACAGAAATCCAAGCTCCAGCAGGCAGGGCTGCACTCTGCTGCTCTTGGGAGAACGACACGCAGTGAAGGTGGGGATTGAGCTGATGCTGAGCTGGCAGCAGCCCTCAGTCCTCTGGAATTCATGGCCTGTCTTCAGAAAGGAGGAATAATATGTAAAAACATCTTCTGACCACCCATTTCCACACTGCCACTCATCCCTGACCCATTATTTGGGAAATTGCTACTTGAGGAAGGAAAAGATAAATCAGCGTACATTGGAAAAACAACTTGAAACTCTGGCTCAAGGCAGGGAATCAGAGGAGAGCAGACTCCAAACTTTTCTGCTAGTTTAGTAAAATGGTTTGATATGATCTCCTAAGCAGGGGAAGTCAAAGACAAGCTGCCCTGCTGGGCAATATGAAGAAACAGCTGGGAAGAGACTGTCTGGCAGAAAGAACTGGGCTCAAGGAGGTAGAAGTGATCCTTTCTCAGATGTTATTTTCCTTAAGTACACTCAGCACCATCTGATGGAGCTCACTGGTCACACCATCACGCTTCCCACCATGGGGACATGGTGTGGTACAGACACTGGAACATGGAGGGCTGCTCCTGGAGGCCAAGAAAGCAGCTGGGAAAACACCACAGCCAAGGCAGCTCTGCACAGGCACCACCAGACGGGTCTGGACATGGAGACCCAGCATCCAATGACCCTGCACCCCACTCCAGGGACAGCACAGCATCACATCGTGGCAGGAAAGCTGATTTTGGGGAAATGGAAATAGCACCAGCACAAATCACTCCCAGCTGAATTGTTCATGGACCTCCAGACACCACCAAAGTCAGGAGCACAGCAGGTTTGTGGCCAAATTCACTCTCTCCATTCTCACACTGGGAGGGGAGAGGGTCAGCAGTAAAGACATGTGTTCATTATTCTGTGTTTGAAGGAAACACTCAACCAGAGACCTATTTTTCTTTCTATGAGAGAGTAAATTTGCCATAGCTGCAAATGAACTGCAGGGATCCACTATAAACCAGGATAAAAAATTAATTTTATTTCATTGCAATCAGAATTTTCAGAATTAAAGAGTAGAAAGTATTGATTTAAAGAATTACACCATTTTGTAATCCTTTACTTAAAAGTGTCTGCCTGTAAATATGGAAACAAAGGACATTATAAGCTTTTGAGGAGAACTTAAGTGTCTAAGACTCAGGGACACTTCTGGTTCTCTGAAACTCTTAAGTGGTCACCTAAGCATCTTTTAAACTCTGGCCTGCCTGCATTTTGGCAGGTGGCAGAGATGTTCTACTTGTTTCTCATGCCCAGACTTCACCCTTCAGTGCTCCACTCGTTCCCTGCACACCTCGAGTCCTGGCTGTCATTCTCTGCCTCTGTGTCCTGAGCCCCTCTGAGCAGTTCTCATGTCTCTGGGCTACAGTGTCTCTCTCTGTTTCATATCTGAACCTATCCCTTCCCTTCCATATCTGCACTTATAAAGTATCTCTTCTTTTCTGGTATTACTTACTCCTAATAACTCTATAATTACATTGTGGAGCCCTGTCGAACAAAGCTCATATGAAGGATGCAAAAATGGACCTCTATCTCAGGGGAAATTGTGCTGTGGCAGAGATGAGGAAGTTGTTTGATCATTAGCCTTATCTAGAACAAATTGCACATAATAACTTTTAATATTTTCTATCAGATTTGGTTCCTCAGACAGACACAATTTTTTTTAAATTAAGCTGTATTTAACTGAGTCATCTAAGTATATCTGAGTCCCCAAAATAAGATACTGAAATGTCCATTAAGAAACAAACAAATCACTAGTTCACTGAATGTGGCCCTTGTTTCACCGCCCTTGACACAGGCTTTAGAACTTAAAACTTTTGTATTGACTTAAGATAAATGCTGCAAGCCCATAAGCAATGCATTGTTCTTATGGTACCCAATAATCTAGTCCTTTTATTTAAATATGATATAAGTAATCCCAGAGCCAATGAAAGCAGGGAATGACTAGGTGCTACGTTCCACAAATACTGTATTGCACAGAAGAGTTTAACTCCTTATCTGAAAAACAGTTGGCTGTGACCGTATGAACAATTATATTATCAGTTTTCCTTGGCGACATTTATGTGTCAAAATGTATCATGGGTTTCACAGCTTAGTTCCAGAAATAGGCTGTGGTCCGGGTGACATCATACCTTCCTCCATAAAAACTTTTTTTTTTTTTTTTTGCTTTTCATCCTTCCATAAACACTCGTACTCCCAGCCTTATGCTGGACCCACTCAGGCCATTAAGGCATAACGAGCTCTTCCCAGCTCTCAGCATCCCAGCCTGGCAGGAGCGTTGAAAAGTTTGAAAAGTTTGAAAAGTTTACCAAAACAGCGCGATTTGTGCCGGAGAGCCGGAAACCTTGTGGCTCTGCTGTGGCGGGGCAGGAGAAGTGCAGAGGCCACGGTAAAACTGTGATCTCTTGCTGGTCGCTGTGACCCCGGAGATTGTTAAAAGTCTCTTTTCCCAGCCCGAGTGCTTGAAGAATGAGTTGGGGCTCTTCAGCTCTCGGTCTCAAGGTTGTTTATTGCGTCTTATCTATAAAGATTTTCTCCTGCCCTGCCAAGGTCCGTCCAGCAGGACAGTTCCAGGCACTCTGCCTGCCCCTATATGTAACTTCTAAAAGTTACATATAACACGTTTACAATAACTTTACAATACCTATCAGCTATGTTAGACAGTGACCTTCTACTCTAAACCAATCTGTAAGTGCCACCATCCCAGCAGAAGATGGAGGCCAAGAAGAAGGAGAAAGGCTGGACAAGCCCAGTTCCCTCCATCTTGTCTCCTGAACCCCCATTCCAGAAACCCCAAAATCTACTTTTCCACCCTGTGATAACTTCACTATTATTCTACTTAAACTGTTGTGGCTTGCTGGTCTTCACATAAGGTTGGTAATTTGCTCCACTGGTCATAATCAAACCCACAGCTGTTTTGGGCTCTGTGCCAGGGTCTCTGAGCCCCCTGGCAGGGGTCTTGGCCGTTCTGGACAGCCAGAGGGATGTTCTGGGTTCCCACAAGCACTGAGCAATGAGGAGGCACCAGGCGCTGTGGGTGACTGAAAGGGGCTGTGTGTTGGTTTTCTATGTGATATTAAATGACAAAAATGTGTCAGGACAGGGAGGTGCAATCCCTCTCTCCATCCGCGCCCCGTGATGAGCCGCGCGATCGCTCCGCCCGCAACGCGGAGCAGGGAGAGACGGTGAGAAGCCAGGAGCAGGCAGGGCTGAAATCCTCCTCTCCAAAGCCTAGCTGGGGTTTTTAAATGCTGAGGAACTGGATTCTTACAAAGGAAGCCTTACAAAGTGGCATTGTGGAACTGCATTGCAAAATTCAATTAAGTGGAGTTGCAAACAGCTACGCAACGATGTTGTGATGGAGTCTGGGTGCCATTTGGGTGATTCACCAACAAAAATTGCACTGTCTTTTCAATTTTCTTTTTTTTTTTGTGTCTGTGTGTGTCTTTTCAATTTTTTCACAAGTATATATTAAGGAAAAAAATTCTAGAATACTTTTATAGCATTCAAAGAAGAAAGGATATAAGGAATAAGGATATAAGGATGATATAAGGAATTCTGCCAATCCTTTCCTTCAAAAATAATGAAGGATGAAGTATAACTAAAAAGATGTTGTTATGGTCAGTTTTTATCTTCATGAAAGAAGCCACAGACCAAAACATTTTCCTTTATTTTGAAGGAGCAGTTTCCTGGATCACAACATAACTGGCTTTTACCTTCAAAATCTAGCAAGTTATAAGATGGGGTAAAAAAAGAAACCAAACAACCAGAGAAAATCCACCACTGAGTTGAAAAGTTGTCTTAGGAATCATTCAGGAAAACTAAAACAACTAAGCTAAACTTTGAAATTGAGTATTTGAACCACATTAAACTCTGGGACAGTGTTACTCAATTTTTAGCCATTTCAGTTTCGATTTCATTTACTTTGGAAAAGACTTCAGCAACAGTGAAGCTAAGGCACTCTGTCAGAAGCTGAAGAGAAGCTTTATAACATACTTTAGGATCTTTAGGGGTTTTTTGGAAGCTTCTGTGTACTTCCTCATGCAAACAGCTCTTTACTGGACAAATAGCATCTGAATATTGGGATGTTCCTATCAATTTCTACAGAAGTTTGGAAGTGACACACCACACAGCCCAAAATAAAGATATATTTTAAAATTTCTTGGCTTTTTTTCGATTCCATTTCCTTTTTTTTTTCCCTCCAAAAGCCAGCAGCATAATTAAAAAAAAATAAGAGAGAGAGAGAGAGGAAGAATACAGTGGAATTGCAGAACAAACAAGATGGCAAAATAACACAACTATTTTTTAATAAGCTGGGAATTTGCCTCAGTATGCAGTTCTGGGAGGAGAGGAAGTTTCTGTAAGCTGGCCAGATTCCCCGTTGCAGACATATGGACACCTGGAAGAAAAGACAAAAGAAAGTTTTATTCTTGTGCAATCCTAAGGTTACCTTTTGTGACAAGGATAAGTACCCCTTATTAAGGAAAGCTTGAAAGATTGCAGAACCTGTAAATTGTAGCTTTTACTGGTTAAATGATAGAGAAGCATAAACCTGGGATCTTTACTCTTCCTGTGAATGCAGGATAACTCCTTTAACATTGATGGAGCTACAGAGATGGAAAGTTGTTTTTGAGAGGATAGTGCAGCTGGTGAAAGTAAAATACACTGAGAAAAGTGTAGGGGACATGGGGGGGGGAGAGGAAAGGGAAATTCTATAAATAAAACCTATATTTGAATTAAGCTCTTCTTGATCTTTAATGAGTTATGTTTCCTAAGGGAAGAGAGGAATAAGAGCTGTGATGAGGGAGACAAATACTTGTTGAAAATTCAGAAGATATTTTCCAGGGTCCCAGCCTTGAGGCTCAGCGGTAACAGAGCTGGACTCACCCAAGGGAAAACACAAGATTAATGATGAGAGCTATGAAATCCAGAAGAGAAGAGAGAGATACAGAGGTATGTTCCTCTCACTGAGACTGAGCATGGGATACAGGAGGATTAGAACCTAAACATTGCTCATGTGTCAACTTTTCTTCAAACCTAAGCTGTGGAAAGCTTCTTAGCTCTGGGATGATTTTGCTGGTCTTTCTAAACCTTAATTAGTTAGCTATTAATTCCCTATCATCATTATTTATTTTAATCTATTACAGGGAGGCTCAGACCAGCTGAGTGGGAGGGAGCTCTGGAGCACCACAGACTCTGTTCCAGAGACACTTTGCTGTGGAGGTTCAGGACAGGAAGAAGCAGCAGTTGATGCAGTTTATTCTTATTTATTTTTTAGGAGAAGATGACCTGAATTATGCCTAAATGTTGGGAATTGGCCTCAGCTGCTTTACAGGGTTCTCTGGTAGCTCTGGGCACTCTTGCTGGGGACATCAGCAACAGAACCCTCCCTTGATACAGGAGTTCTGAAAATGAACATTCAATTGACTTTAAGGGGAGGTGAAATTCAAGGAACAAGTAGGAGACTGGGGAATTCTCAAACCTCCTGAATGCACCAAAAAGGAAGGGGTGTATCTCCTTCCTTTCCCTTGTAGAGATTTTCCTTAAAATGAAGTCATTCTACTTTGACAAAAGCATGTGCTAATGCATATGGAAGTGTGTCACTCAACTAGATGTCACCCACCAGTTGTGACATTCCATTTTTAAAGGAAATGTGTTTTGCCATCAGGACTTGCAGCACTAATATTACCAGTGCTCATTTTCATACTCCATGATGTGCAAGTACATTAATTTAAACAGCAAGGCTGCTCTTACAAGGGAGCATGTGCTTATCTAAAGGCAACACAAAAGTCACACAGGCCGCAGGTGTTTTACTGGAGTGCTTCAGAGGCACTTTCTCATTAGGGGCTGACACAGATGTGTCTGTGCATTTCAGAATTCATATTGGCTTACCAAACCTCTTAGCATGTGCTTGCTGGGAGGCATTAAAATATTACCATCCCCCTTGTGAAGTGCTTGTGGATGTCTCAGTGCAAGTACAGCTCCTCAGGTGCTGCTTGTGTGCCCTTGTGACCAGACTTAAACTCTGCGTGGATGGCCCAGCCTCTGGCACAGGTAAGGACAGGGAATGCAACCACCTAAATTCAGCACTGGACTTTGTTTCTCTCATAGGGCCTGAGAAACAGAGCACCTACCAGGAAAAAAATCTCCCTTGGCAGTTAGAAATAAATATTTTCATTAAATCCCCCCAAATATTTGATGAAGGCAGAAAAACTGAAAAATCTACAACTCTGAAGGCACCTTCTTCCCACTGGCACTCTGGAAAGGGATGCTGTGGGAGCCAGTAGGACTCTGGGTCCACAGAGCCTGTATTTACTTGTCTATGAGACAAAATTAATCTCTTCGTGTTCTGAAGAGGTTAATTGTGAAAAAGCAGGAGGTGGAGCAAAGTGTTCCCTCTCAGAAGGACCCACCACACTCAGTTGAGCTTGGTAAAAGACACAGCCTTACTAAATCATTATTTGAATAGAAACATCAGATATCCACCGCCATGGATTGGTGGGCATTGGAGCAGAAGAGCAGAAAAGGAAATTTCTGCTCACATAATCCCCAAGGTTTGTTTCACTCTGTGCCAGTGGTGTGCTATGGCACTTCTACCCACAGATCATCACCATGGTTGGTGGCTTTTTTCCACAGCAGAAGTGGGGATGTGGGGAACAGGTAACAGCACTCCTGCCCTGTCTGGAACATCACATTTCTGCTGTCACACACATCCTGCCCTTGGGTGCCACGAGTCAACTTGTGTCAAGAAAATGCATTTGTCAAACACATCTGTTGACTTTTCTAGGCAAGTTGCACAAGATGCTCACCTCTAAAAAAAAAGGATTGTGTTGCAGCCAACATTGCTATCAGAGCCCAGGAACAAATAAACGTGTGGCTCATCTCCAAGGGGCTTTCCCCCTGTTTCCTCACAATTGACAAAGAAGCCAATGTTGTTTAAGAGTAAGACAGGATGACAAATCCATGCATGTGCTCCACTTTGTAGCTGTCTGAGCCTGCTGCTGCAGAGTTGTCTTAAGAATGACGGCATTACTATATATTTCCTGGCACACACAATCTAAACTGATGCCCATTTTCTTCCATCTGCCCTGGGAACTGCGAGGAAAAGAACAGACAATTGTACCCAGGATGGATTAAAACAGGAAATACCATCTAAAATGATGGAAAGGCTGGTTGTCAAGCAAAAAAAAAAAAAAAAAAAGTAAAATAATAATTTAAAATATGAACAGTGGATGGATTTCTTTGGTGGTACATAAGTGGATGTAAAACTGGAACAATCTCAGTAGAGCAATTGTGCTGTGTTATGTCACAGTATGGCCTCAATTACTTCAGTTCATTCAGTGACATTCTTTGGGATGTCTACAAGCATAAAATGGTTGGGTAGGGTATTGATTTCTTTTGCAGTTTAAAATACATATCCAGCAGAGAAAATCTTGACCAATTAGTAAAAAAACACAGGCGCTCATCAAAGAATCACAGTGCAGTCATAATGTTTGTCAGGATTCACCTGATAACAAATGACAAATTAACCACTGACCAAATATTCTCTCTCCTAGGGGAACCTGTCAGACTTGTAGGCAAAGGAAACCAAGCTGGGCCATGGAGGGATCCTGCACATTTTGCTGCAGCCAGAAAAAGCTGCTCCTCTGCCTCCTCAGCTGCTCTCCTGTGTCTGAAGCTTCCCATCTCTAGGCAGTCAGGCTGGAAAGGAGATTGCTGTGGAAGCCGCTGCTGCAAAGTTGAGATCTGATAAGAGGCAGAAACAAAGCAGAGCCAGCTAACAGCTCTCTTCCTCCTCCTGCTTCTGCCACTTACCCTTGGCTGCTCCTCTCCCACACTGCATGAGGACAGAGAAATATGCATTTGCAATTGTATGGAAACTCCTCATAACCTCTGACATTGCTGCCAGCTCCTTGTGTCTTAGAAGCCTACTTAAATTACAATAAAACAGCTCAGGAGCCTGCCCTTCTTCCTCCTGTTTCCTGTAACTAGAATTAAGCTCTGCCCTGACTCCCATAAAAACCGTGGGTTTATGAGCTACCTGCACGTCAAGAAATTCCTCGTGGGAGATCCATTAATGAATGAGAAACAGCAGAACTGAGCGAGCTGGGGAAGAGTCTGCTCCTGGAGGGAAGGGCTGATGGGAGCATCCCTGAATGGTGATGGTGAGGGCTGGAGTGTGCCTTGGATGCGTCTGTGGAATGGAATTCTCTGCACACAGCCCTGGGCAGCCTCAGTTATCTGACCCTGCTTGAGGTTGGGTTGGACATGGTGACCTCCAGAGCCCCTTTCCAACTTCAACCATTCTCTGATTTTGTGAGCCCAGTGATGAACTTTGTTTTCTCCAATTTATGCAATGTCTCATTGCCTTTGTATCTCATGGCTGTAGCCCCCATTTCCTTAATTTATTTACCCATTTTATGTATTATGAAAAGAAAAAGACCTCCCTGCCCCACAGATGTCTTCTGCTGAGGCTTGCTTCAAACACCTTTCACCCTGACAGACCTGTAAATCTGAGGGCACTCTCCATTTGGCTCATACCTCTTGCTTGGGGGATGGAAGCCCTGTGGGGAGACGAGGGACTGGGGACTGGAATATTTTATTCTATTTTGCTTCCTGGGGTTAAATATATTGCTTTCTCTTGGTTTAGGCTGGCAATTTTCCCACTGTCACCCTGGGTGGTAACATGGCCACACTGAGTTCAGATCCCCCTTGGGCTCACTGGAGACAGAATTTCAGCCAGTGGCTTCTGTCGCATTGCCCTGGGTCTGCTCTAACATTTGGGACCTTTGAAAATGACACATGGGAGCCCTGAAGCTCCTCTTCCCACCAAAATAACTGATTTAGAAAGATCTGGTCTTTGACTCCTGGAAAATTATTATCTGTATTCAGAGGGATGCAAATTCCAACAACTGAAGATGATCTGATCTCCTCTATGACTCACTCAAAGTCATTTAGCTGCAGAATCCTCTAATTCCTTGATTAAGAAAAGTCTTATCTGTAGGCATCTAGTCACCATCTGAAGACTTGAGGAGACAGACAGATAAAAAACACTCCTTCATCTCTTTGCTGTATTTCTTTCCTAGACTTCAGTCTGTTACATCCTCTTTACAACCTGTCAATGATTACAGTAATGGGAGAATATGAAATATAGGAAGAGCTTAATGATTTAAAATCAGAATGATTGGTATCTCTCAAAGTTAAGGGCATGTGAAATACATATTATCAATATGTATTGGAGTGTTTTTAATTTGGGGAGAGAATTTCAATAGGGTCGTTTGGGAAAATAAACAAACTTGCTTTCACATTGCTGAGATTTTGACTTTGTTTTTCAGTTATCAAAACACGCCAGCCAGCTCAGAGACTAATGAGAATTCCACCCACCAAAACCAAATTATGTTCATAATGAGTAGAAATGGTTGAAAACTCTGAGTTTTGATAAAAGTGTGTCAATCACTTCATTTCTCAAACAGGAAAGAATAGATTCTGATGTAAAAATGGTCACAGACTCTTTTCCATGCAAATTTTCTGTGTAATTAATAACATGTTGGGTTGAGTTTGTTCATTTTTTAAGCACAGAGGTCTTCACAAAAGCTGTGGTTGATCCCAAATTAGGATATGGTTAATATAAATGTAACACCCAGAGAAAGAAAGCCATAAATCAGACTGTCTGGTTTATGATCATAAAACAGTTATTCCCTTTGCACTAATGCTTTGTCTTCACTGGAAGGGAAAAAAAGGAGCTAATTTGGAAAAGACAACCAAAGATTTACTTCAAAATGAGTTGGTTGCAGCTCATCCACCAGTCCAAACTCTGCTAACATTTGGCTATTTTAGTGTAAAAATATATATTTTTTTCCTCCTGTCAAGTCATCTGCTAAGATCAGGAGGAAGATATGGAAAAGGTCAGTAAGGATCAATTTTTGAGAAGGACAGATTTCTCATTAATGAGTGCAATAGACTGATCACCACAGAAAGAATACAATTTAGTGATTATATCTAAGAAGTATGAATGTTTTTCTTGTCAAATGTCATTCCCTTTAAAACTTGGCACTAGTAACTCGCTGCAATTTTCTTTCAAGTGAATTTCAGCTGGGCTGTGACTCTGTGTGTAATCGTTTTCTCATGATGGTAGTAAAATTTGACATATCAACTGTATATTTATAATGGAAATAAACTTCATTATGAGTCCCCAAAGGGATCTGATCTAAATCTCACTGAATGAAAAATGGAAAGGCTCCCATTGACTTCTCTGATCTTTGGTCAAACTATTGTAGCTGTAGAATTCTCTCACTTTCCCCCCTTTATGCTGTGCTTTTGGAAACCACACGTATTTTAAATATGTGTATCCCAGCCATCTCTTGTTTTGTTCCCATTGCCTCACAGAGCATTAAAGGTGCACTTGCAATGTAAAACTGAAAAATTATCATAATTCTGTGCTGCTTTCTTGGCAGCAGAGTGTACAAGTATGACAGGGCTAAAATCCCAAGTTTACATTAGGCCGCACAGAGCAAATTTCACAGGAAGGTAACTGCTGACTTCTGTAGCATCATGACCAGTTTCAGGGGAGTAGAATTTGGCCCCATTTCTGCAAAATAACTGTGGCTTTCCTTAGCAGTCTGATCTCATCATAATTCACTTTAATGCTCATGTATGCTGGCCCAAGGGCTTATATAATTATTGTGCCTGTCTCATCATGAGAGATGGATAAGTCACACCTGAATACAAGAGTAGGAACTTGTTGTTTTGTTTAGATTTTAAACATTTTAAAATCATTATTAAATGAGCAAATTACACATGCCCTGCAGAAGAGGGTACAAGTCAAAGCTCTCTGGGTACTTCTTGCTATTCTTACCATGGATTTTGAAGATAATATTTCGTTGGAAGGAAATTTCTAATATTTCATTGGAAGGAAACATTGATTAATAGGATTGTGATGAGTTTATCTGCATATAATGCAGGCAGTGAAAAACAAAGAGAAACTCATTGGACATAAACTGCATTCCAGTGGGAATTCAGAATATGTCATAGATCAATTAATACTTTACTGCAAGCCACAGGATGTCATATTCATGGGGGACCCTAATTATGCAGATGTGTGTCAGGAGTGTTATTTACATAAAGGTTTCTGAATAACACAGATGATCATTTCTAGTTAAGATAAAGTCCCAGGAGCTGGGTCTCCCTAGAGTGGGAAGCAGAGATTCCCACATTAGCTGAGCCTGAAACACACATGAAAGTGACAAAAAGTCAAATATTCTATGAAAACAACTGTCAAGGGAGATGAAGATATATAAACCCTAGGGAAGTGGGTAAAAAGGATCTCTTTCACTTTCACAGGCTTATACCAGGATTTTTGGAGGTTTGCAAATGGAAGTATTAAAACTTTGGATTGTGGTAAAATGAAGAAGATGCTGTAGGCATGGGGTAAATCAAGATTCCTCATGAAGGAAATGTGCCATGCTGGTGGAAAGGCACTCATGGGTACTGAGAAAGCTGTTTGCAGTCACTCCACACAAATTGCACAGTTCCCTTCCTGCCTCACTGGATGCATTCAGACCTTCACTGCTAACTGGTATATATTTAACTTGGTGGGAGTTTTTTCTGATGAATTTAATACTTGACCAGATAACTATTATAAACACTGTGAGTACTGGTTATTGTAGGAACTGAAAAGGGTAGGAGTATGGGGCTGCAAAAGGCAGTTCATTCCTTTTATTTTTCCTGCACTCTGTGTTAATGACCTTAATTTTCTTTCTTCTCCAGCCAAATCAGCAGAATTTGTATTAAGATAGGTACTAAATGATTGCATTATTCAAGGGCAGCTCCACTCCTGGGGTCACTGTCACAGCTGACTGACTGTAGAGCTATAACACCCTCCCTGCTCACAATGAACACATGACAATTAGATCAGCTTTACCTCCTGTGAGGAAGAGGACGAGACAAGGGCTGAGTGTTCACATCCTGCCTCCTCTGACTCAGGAAAAACCAAATTTTGAGCTGCCACTCATGCAACTTCTGCTCCTCTGCTGCTTTCACATGGTCAGTTAACACTGGGATCTACAGCTTTTCCTTCTCTGTCACCCTGATGGTAGATGTCATGTCCTACAGGCTTTGGGAATTACAAATATTATAAAATCCAAAGTCCTCCTTTGTCACAAAGCAAAATAGATAAAAGCTAAGGAGGCCAGAAGTGCTCCACTGCTGATTCAGTTATCCCTGTCAGCCAGGGTCCTGTACTTCCCTCTTTTTCCATGTAAGGGAAGGTTTAGCTGGGGGATACTTGGGTAGATGCTAATTGACCCATCCTGGCTGCAAGAGCTTTTATGTTTGTGGCAAAGCTAATCCTAAATCAATACAATCTATTCAGCATTTACTTTCAATCCAGCCCAAAGTGAGAGCTCAGTTTTAGGTAAGGCTGTGCTCTGGTTTATGCTGCAATAATTCTCAGAGAGGCTACAGCAACATTCCTGACACCAGCCCTCCATAAACCTTTGTGACCTGCTGAAATCCAAGTCAAAATTACACCTCTGGCATCTTCCTCAGTATTTGATGAGTAAAACTCAATAAACTGAGTTTATATCAATTATTCCTTACATTTTTCCTCACAACAGTTGTCTCACATTTTGTCTGAATTCTACCCTGTCCTCCATCATACTCCAATGAGAACAAAACACAGCTCAGTCCTGTCATCTGCTTAATCTTTTTCTACTGTTGCTGTCACCTGGCCACATTTATTCCTTAACTTTTGTCAGGTGTTTGCTCTCGTGGTGAAATATCTTGGTGCACCTTATGGAACAAGCCCAAGGATTTGCAGGAAAGCAAAGGGAAATTTCAGGCTTAAAAGCAATGGAGATTCTGGCTGTAAACTCATTAGAATGGCAGGGATTAAACAGTGATTTGTCCCACCGAAATGTTTCAACCAAGTTGGCAAAATCATGGTTGGCACCTGGGAAGAGCACAGGTATCAAAGGGAAGGAGGGGTTAAAGGGAGAAAGCCAGTAAAAGATCGTATCCTTTGGGAGGTTATGCATTTAACAGGTCTCTGCTGAGTTACTCAATAACACACCAGATGCCAGGGACATTATGGAAAATGGAATTACTTAGAACTCCAATGTCAGTGTTTGCAGGGATTCCTCCTGGCTGTCCACACTTCTGCCACAATTCCTCGAGTTTTGTGTCCTCTCCTCTGAGGGTTTCTGCTGTGGATGGATGCCATTGGTGTGGCTCTGTTTGCCACAGAGCAAAGGGACATCCATGTGCCACAAAAAAGCCATTTCACCATTTAGCTTACAACTTTTAGTGAACCCTCTCCTCCCGACCACCAGGTCTTGCACTTTACCAGGGGCTCTGAGTGAAGCTGAGCAGGATGAAAATCGTTTCCACAGCACTAATCACATTAAGAATTTCAAGCCTGGATGCCAGGAGGGTGATGAATAAGAGCTAAACCACCTTGATGGATCTTGAATTTTCACTGGAATTTCCCTTGCCGTGGAAATGGAGTCCAGCCACGATAAGAATTGCCACAGCTTTCTTCACTGATGGACCTTCAAAGAGATTCCCCCTTCAAGGTGTGTCAGGCAGCAGATTCTGAGGAGAAGGAGATGCTGGGGCTGTGCTGAGGTAGTAGCTAAAATTTTAATTTTATCTC
The DNA here is from genome assembly GCF_028551555.1 of Melozone crissalis. Lineage (NCBI taxonomy): Eukaryota > Metazoa > Chordata > Aves > Passeriformes > Passerellidae > Melozone > Melozone crissalis. Next base: position 10,618,515 of record NW_026535790.1, read on the forward strand.
CCATCATGAACACAACCAAGCTGCCCCTGTCATACAGCTCTGTCAGACCATTTCAGAGACAGCCTGGCTGAAGCCACCCACTCCACCTCCTGCCATCCTCCCTCTGAAATGCTCTGTATCAAAATGCTTTGTGAAGCAGCTGCCCCAAATTCTCCATCAGCACCTGGCCTTATTTTTTCCTTGGCCCAGCATTTCTAGGAGTCTTTACTAATATTAATGCAGGACTAAATATCTGCTCTGACCTTACTGGGAAACTGAAATTCTGGGAAAGATGGAATGTATTTGAAACTTCTAAATCTTCTTTAGTGATTTTTTTAAATTATTTCTTCATGAACAACAGGGCATTAAACTGATTAAACTGATTAGATGTTTTCTTGATTAACTTCATTGACTCACAACTGGGATTTATTCACAGGAACCAACTTCTGTTCCTCTACCAAGACCAGCACCATTAGCTCTGTCCCTGCTCTCAGCTAGAAAGACTTTTTACCTTCACTCAGGTCCTTCTTTGGGACTCTGATGAAATAAATTCCCATACAGTTATTGCTTAACCTGCAGAGGGTCAAAAAAAAAGCCAAAGTGGTCTCTGGGTTGCAAAATATCGAGTTTTTATTTTGCAACCCAGAGACCACTTTCGCTTTTTGGTTTAAATATGATCTAGGTGTGGGACTAGTCTTACTGTTGCTTGATTTTGCCAGCAGATTTTGAAAGCTACCAATGGAATGAAAATGGTGTTAAATCAAAATTGAAGACTCATCTAATCCCATGTCAACACAGCACTTCAAATAGGGCCTAAAAACCACAGTTGGGTTTTATATGAAATAGAGAAGCACATTTGCTAAAAAATAAACTGCACAAAATATGTGTGCACTTCAAAACTGACCCTTGGGCCCATCAGCCTGTGGTCACAGAGATGAAAGCAGAGAGCTGTGCTGTTTCTCTGAGCTGACAGACGTGTTAAGAGGCACCTGGGTAATGAGCCAGCACTTTCTCTGCTGCTCCAAGCTCATCTTGGCTGCATCTGCTCAGTGAACAGAGCTCTGTGGGAACAGAGAGATTCCCAAATTCGTCTCGCTTTTTCCAAGCGCGTTCATTTTTTCTCTCTAAATTCCCGAGTCCCCTTCTGAGAGGCTGTCAGAAAGAACAAATGGAAACAATGGGTTTTTTTACAGATGGGAGGAAATCTGAAGTAGACAGATCCCACCCACTCTACATGCTTTACCTTCTTCCCACCAGCCAAGCCACAGCTCTGTTTTAAGTGCATCCTTTGCTTGAGCTGCATTTGTGTTGTAGGTGAAGCCTCATTGCTGAGGAAGAGCAGGACTCCCCTGAGTCATCAGATTAAACACCTTAGCAGTTTAACACTTCCAAGATGCTCTGGAGCAAAGGTGTGAGGATCTAATTTGGTCTTAAATTTCAGTATCTGATTCTGTGGGCTCTTGTCTGCTGGGCAGTCAAGAGGAGTGGAACAATAGGAGTGGTGATAAGCTTTCCTCAGGAACTCTGGCAAGGATATTATCTACCTAATGGGATTAGTATGGTAAATACCTTTATAGTGCAAAGCTAAATGAGATTATTTGGATACCACGGAACAAATAAATAAATACATGATTTCTTAAAGAGCCAGTGTGATTGAAATATGAATCTCCCTGTCCTCCTGCACTTGTGATCTTATTGCCAAGTGGTCCTTGGTCCTGTGCAAAAGAAGGGGGTTTATTAGCTTCCCCAGCCTGTATATTCATTTTACCTCCTCACCTCAGCTGACTTAGGGCAGGCACCATCCACCCTATCTGGAAGAAAAATAAACAGTCCTCCTGCCCTCATTGTAAAAAAAGCAAGTTTAGCTGGTGCTCCAAAGCTCTGAACTGGGAGAAATTGATTGATTTACAGTACAAGTGATCTCATGAGGAGTCCCTTACATCATCAGGTTGTAGATTTAATTCTAATGAAAATAAATTTCTCATCCCCCAAGCGTAAATTAATGACTCAGTAATTTACTGAGTCAGTAAATGCTAAATCTTTCAATAGAAGAGAAGAGGTAAAAAAGTATTCTTCAGAGAAGCATTAATGTGTTGTCCTCTTTATTTGGTGCAATAATCACATTAATTAAGGCAATTTTAATTAAATTATTTTCACCTAGACTGACTCCAAAAATTGCAGTTATTAAGGATGAGAACACTAATGGCTCATCCATGCTGCAGTGGGTTTTAATGACAGCTCTGTTAACCACGAGAGCTTGCACCCCACAAGATTTTCAGATTAAGCAAGTGGGTGTGCTGCACCCACTGCACCGACAGAAATGTCACTATTGTCCACATTGTTCTTTCTCCTGCTCTTTCTCCACAATAGCCCAACTCACTGTGTCCTTGCCTTCTTTGTCCAGCTTGACATTTGGTCCCACACCACCCAACAGTGCCTGCTTGGAGGTAACCAAGTAGGAGTTGGTTGCACTTGAGGTCCTTTTTTTCTTTCATTTCTAAGCAGGTCTGTGTGATAACAGAGCAGTGTGGCATTTCTGAGCACCACTGTGGAAAAGAAGCCCCTACCTACATTTTTATGGTCTGTCCACAGATGAAAAGGTGCCTTTACAAGATGTCCTTCTTCGTACTCTAAACATGAAACCTGTAATTAAATAGCAAAAACGAAGTTACCAAGCAGTAAGTACTAAAAAAGCTCACGCTTCAATAGTGTTCTGTTTCCAGGAGCTCAGGTTCAGCCTGAAAGGGTGGAAATGGTGCAAAAAAGCAGGTCACAGCTATTTCTAGAAATTGTGGAAGTGATTGGAGCCCCTTGACGCCAGGAACTGGAATTTCCAGACAGCAAAGCAGCACTAAGGTTGACTGTGTCTGATGCCAAGGAGCTGGCAATTATTATTAATACAGCCACAAGTAAGTGCATTTCAGGTAGGATTAAAAGGTTGAATTAAGACTACAATAGCATGGACAGTCAGCTCAGGGTGGAAGTCCAGGCTGGCAAGTCAAGCGCTGTCCATTGGAATGTCCCATGGAGAACAGGGAAAATGGCACAAACAGAGATCAAAATGGTTTAGCTCTTGGAGGTCTTACTCTCCCTTTGTTTTGCTAATGAAGGCACTTCATAATATAGAAATTCTTGTGATTAGACTAGATTAAGTTTTTAATTACTTCTGAAATCTTTCTTGAAAGGAGCCCTAAAATACAACAGTGACTATTACTTAGGTATAATACACATTTTACAGTCTTCCTAATTACATGTGTTTCACCAATAGTTATTATGCATAGTCAATTAAACATGCAGTTAAAACACCTTAAATTGCATATCATGGACAATACTGAGTAAATAAATAATTAGGGAGTTATTAAAATGCAAATTCATAACATAAGGAGCAATTATGGAAGAAGAAAGTATTTTAGTTTATGACTTATTGACCATATCAGCTCTTCTGGTGGGTCCTCCTGCATTAATGTGAATTCTGCTGACAAAAAAACACAGCAGAAAAATGGTTTGCTTTGGTCAATGCCTAATTACTTACAGCTTTTAGATTCTGAGGTCTTGGCTTAATGGATTTTAATGGCTCAGAAGAAAAAAGGAAGATCTGTGCACACACAAAGTCTTCATAAGATTCTGGAAAACAAACTTTTTCTTTGCCCTTTTATATTCTCTATCTATCTTTGTTTATCATTCATAACTGGTAGGGGTTTTTTTCCCTTTTTTCAGATTTAGCTCACAGAAAAAGAGCCATCATGTTTGCCAGATTTTTGTCAGTGAAGTCTGAGATCAAAGGGAGATTGGACATCAGAAACTGGAATAAATCCCATGGGTTGTGATTTTTCAGGCTTCAGATGGGTCCTACCTGATTCATGGACTCCTGCTTTGGATCCATGGAGCTCCAGCTGTGCCTCGTGGCTGTTTTTGAACACAAAACTCAACAATGGGACTACCCTGCCCAAGAGCTCACCCAAAGCAATACCAGAGATTATCTTTTATGGGAAAACACATTTTAATCTCTTCAAAGATTAAGGCATTGGATATTCACAGGTGAAGGTGTCTTGAAAATGCTGTCCAGGGAAGTCTTTGCAGTGCTCTGGTTTGTTTTAAGGCCTCTTTTGTCCTGTTTGAATCATGAAGGGACAATTTACAGCTCATGCAGTAAGGCATGCATGCTGTGTGTGCTGAATTTTATTCATATAAGGAACAGACTCAGATTTCTTAAGCTGATAGTGTTTTCAGTATTACCTTAAAAGTCCTCTATACGATGTTTGAAAAAAAAATTTGAAACCAAAAGTTTCTTATAAATACATTTTTCAAGATGTAGGAGGAAATTTCTGTGTGTTTCTGCTCCTGCAAATGATATTGGCATTATTTTATTGACATTGATTCCAGCTTTGTTGCAATCACTTTCTTCTGATGCTGTGGTCTTTGCTATGACTTGGCTAGACTTGCCTAGAAAACCAAAATTAGAAGATGAGTCGCAGTTCAGAAAATATTTATTGCTATACTAATTACATGTAAAAAGTAATTTATACAAATCATATATTGCAAAATTCCTCCAGGAAAAATAAAAAAGCCCCGCATAGTAGTTGGAATAAAACAGCTGGTTACCTTTCAGTTTTATTGGCATGAACACTGTGATTGCATCAAGCCAACTCCTCAGCTAATGAAAACTAGCAAAGCTTTATTGCCTCCAGTACCCACTGCTTCAACCAGAAATAAATCTTTGGCTCCTTCATTGTATGTGCAAGGCAAGTAAATTTAGGGATTTTTTTTTTTTTTTTTAAAGATCATTGCTTATTGAGGGCAGAAAAAGACAAAAACTACTGGCTGAAATTTTTCCCATGTAGGGAAGTAAAACAGCCCAGGGCAGGCACATCCCTGTGGTTTGGGGTGGAGGTTGAAATAAAAATGAGTGGTCTGGGATAGAAACTGGGCCATGAGCAGGAGATGATCCCAAACTTTTGCAAAGTGTCCTGCCTGTTATTTATTCAGTGCAATGATTATTATTTTAAGGCTTTTATTTTCTAATTGCTCATGGCTGTACCAGAGTGTATTTATATATATATATATATATATATATATATATATATATAAAATACACTCTACAATATTTGTGTATTTTATATATATATATATATATAAAATACACTCTACAATATTTGTGTATTTATATATATATATAATACACAAATATATATATATATTTGTATATATCTTTAGTCAGCAGAGCTTCCCCTAAATAAAACTAAAAATGCTTCTTAAAGCCCCTGGAAGTTTGGAGGTACAGGTTTAAACCAGTCAAGCCACAAGGAAAATCAATGAAAAATGGAAAAACAGAACATTGTACATGTAGTGTTATCTCTCTAATAACTTCGGCTTAATAAGGTTAGAGAGGAAATTCAGCTAATCATTGTACATTTTTCTTATTAAAAAAAAAAGGAAAAGTTCCTCACAAAACCATAGAATTAATGTAACTGGTTTCAGTAAATTAAGGAAATCATGTGTGACATTCTTGCGTGAAAAAAAAAATCCATTTTCTTTTCCTTAGCTCTCCATTTTCAGCCCTCTATGTTGACAAACCATGTGGGTCATATCTAATTAAATGTGGACTCCTCTGACAAAGCATTTTTGCCTGGTTTTAGGTAGCAGCAATCTGTAACTGATGTGATCAATTCTTCCACATCTGCCACAGACACGATGTGTTCTGTAAGGCACACAGGCCTGGGGCTCTGAGAATTCAATTTCAGCTCCCAGCTGGGCACACTGCCCCCAGAATGGATCTTTTCTGCCCACTTTGGCATTTGTGAAATAATTTCTCCATCTCCAGGTACTACTGGCTGCCTGAAATGTGTTAATGAATGTAATGTGCTTAGATGGGTCTGTGGGCAGATAAGTGAAAAGAGAATTAAAACTCTTCGTTTCATTAATGTCTCAGTCTTTAACTGCCTCTCCACACTAATAAAATGTTAGAAATATATAATGCACTCACATCATGTTGTCTTTCAAGCAAATGGTGAAAGAACCACAGTAACCAATTTAAAATATGCATGAATACATATATTATGTTTACATTGGTAAACCTAGTCTGTTTGTACTAGGAAACATTTTTAGCAAATAATTTTATTTATAACTCCTGTGCAAGCATTCCAGACAGAGGTGGTCTGTAAATTCCAGAAGACTCTATTTAAAAGGGAATTCTTCAACTAAAAAAATGAAACTAATAATAACTCCTTGAGGTGCCAGATACTGCTGCAGCTGATACCAAGTGTTAATCTTTCGAGAAATGAACTCGATTTTGTTTTGACACTAAGATAATGCTCTGTGATTTCACTGAGAGAGCATTATCTATCCCCTCTCTCTCTGCCTCCAATAAAGTTTTACAAGCAATAAAAAGGCCTGGAGATCAGCTATTGGTGCTGTTGGTTTCCTTTTGATGCCTCCCGACAGAAACCTCTCTGGTGAGCTCCTGCAAGGAGCTCTGTGGTGCCACCTCTCAGTTCAGGTGCTTGGTGTGAGCTGCAGAGCCTGGGGACGGCGCAGGGACCAAAGGGAAGAATATTCCCAGATAGGAGGATAAATACACATTAAAAACAGCTCTTGTTTTCTGAGAGCTGCCTCCTTGGCTCCTCCCTTTGGAGGGTGGCAGCGTGCCCTGTCCCCATGGGCAGTGCTGGTGCCTTCCCCAGGTGGCAGAGCCAGATCTGCCCCAGGTTTGTGGTGGCACTGGAGACAGGGAACTCCCACTTCCTACCCCAAATAACTCCCTGGGGGCTGATCCAGCTCCTTCTGAGCCAAGCACCAAGCCTTTTCTGACTGCTGTAGCTCTCCTACCAAAGCAGCAATTAGGAGAAGCATTGCCAATTAGCTAATTGCATTTCCCACAGCTGCCTCAGCGCAGATTGCCTTATATGCCATAAACTTCTCCACGGTTTGTAAATGACTTATCTTGGAAGTTCTTCTTGTAAGCAATGTGTTCATTTATATTTTAATTCCAGGAAAGTTGTTGGCTTTCCTGTTGCACTGTGGAACAATGTACCCATCCAGGTTTCCTCAAAGGGTTTGTGAGCCCTGAGCAGGAGCCACAGCACCCTCCAGCTCAGGAAATAAATCCCAGCTCCTGCACGCCAGGGAACATCCACAGGGACACATCTCCACAAAGCCACGTTGCCTCTACTCTCCTTGAGCATCATCCACCTCTGCCCACTGCCAGGAACAGGATATGGCTCTGCATGGCCTGAGACAGCTGGGACTGCCCAAAAATGGCAATTCTTTGCTTGTTGCGGCTCAAGGTTTTAGCTGGAGTGCAGCAGCCATGTTACTCACTTCCTGCCCTTCCTCCTGGAGCC